>NC_141691.1:2053348673-2053948673 GCF_964263255.1 Lissotriton vulgaris | reverse complement strand
AGATAGAGTGAGGAGCGATAGATAGAGTGAGGAGCGATAGATAGAGTGAGGAGCGATAGATAGAGTGAGGAGCGATAGATAGAGTGAGGAGCAATAGATAGAGTGAGGAGCAATAGATAGAGTGAGGAGCAATAGATAGATAGATAGATAGATAGATAGATAGATAGATAGATAGATAGATAGATAGAGTAGGAGCGATCGATTGATAGATTGATAGAGTGATGACGATAGATAGAGTGAGGGCGATAGATAGACAGATAGAGTGAGGGCGATAGATAGACATATAGATAGAGTGAGGGCGATAGATAGATAGAGTGAGGGCGATAGATAGATAGAATGAGGGCGATAGATAGATAGATAGATAGATAGATAGATAGATAGATAGATAGATAGATAGATAGATAGATAGATAGATAGATAGATAGATAGAGGGCGATAGATAGATAGAGAGAGGGCGATAGAAAGAATGAGGGCGATAGATCGATAGATCGATAGAGTGAGGGCGATAGATAGATAGATAGATAGATAGATAGATAGATAGATAGATAGATAGATAGATAGATAGATAGATAGATAGATAGATAGAGTGAGGGCGATAGATAGATAGACATATAGATAGATAGATAGATAGATAGATAGATAGATAGATAGATAGATAGATAGATAGATAGATAGATAGATAGATAGAGTGAGGGCGATAGATAGATAGATAGATAGATAGATAGATAGATAGATAGATAGATAGATAGATAGATAGACAGACAGACAGATAGATAGATAGATAGATAGACAGACAGACAGACAGACAGACAGACAGACAGACAGACAGACAGACAGACAGACAGATAGATAGATAGATAGATAGATAGATAGATAGATAGATAGATAGATAGATAGATAGAGTGAGGGCGATAGATAGAGGGCGATAGATAGAATGAGGGTGATAGATAGATAGATAGATAGATAGATAGATAGATAGATAGATAGATAGATAGATAGATAGATAGAGTGAGGAGCGATAGATAGAGTGAGGAGCGATAGATAGAGTGAGGAGCGATAGATAGAGTGAGGAGCGATAGATAGAGTGAGGAGCGATAGATAGAGTGAGGAGCGATAGATAGAGTGAGGAAGAGTGAGGAGCAATAGATAGAGTGAGGAGCAATAGATAGAGTGAGGAGCAATAGATAGAGTGAGGAGCGAAAGATAGAGTGAGGAGCGAAAGATAGAGTGAGGAGCGATAGAGTGAGGAGCGATAGATAGAGTGAGGAGCGATAGATAGAGTGAGGAGCGATAGATAGAGTGAGGAGCAATAGATAGAGTGAGGAGCAATAGATAGAGTGAGGAGCAGTAGATAGATAGATAGATAGATAGATAGATAGATAGATAGATAGATAGAAAGATAGATAGACAGACAGACAGACAGACAGACAGATAGATAGATAGATAGAGTGAGGGCGATAGATAGAGGGCGATAGATAGAATGAGGGTGATAGATAGATAGATAGAGTGAGGAGCGATAGATAGAGTGAGGAGCGATAGATAGAGTGAGGAGCGATAGATAGAGTGAGGAGCGATAGATAGAGTGAGGAGCGATAGATAGAGTGAGGAGCAATAGATAGATAGATAGATAGATAGATAGATAGATAGATAGATAGATAGATAGATAGATAGATAGATAGGCAGACAGACAGACAGACAGACAGACAGACAGACAGATAGATAGATAGATAGATAGATAGATAGATAGATAGATAGATAGATAGATAGATAGATAGATAGATAGATAGATAGATAGATAGATAGATAGATAGATAGATAGATAGTGAGGGCAATAGATAGATAGAGGGCGATAGATAGATAGATAGAGGGCGATAGATAGATAGATAGATAGAGGGCGATAGATAGATAGATAGATAGATAGAGGGCGATAGATAGATAGAATGAGGGCGATTGATAGATAGATAGATAGATAGATAGATAGATAGATAGATAGATAGATAGATAGATAGATAGATAGATAGATAGATAGATAGAGTGAGGGTGATAGAGTGAGGGCAATATATAGATAGATAGATAGATAGATAGATAGATAGATAGATAGATAGATAGATAGATAGATAGATAGATAGATAGATAGATAGATAGATAGATAGATAGATAGAGTGAGGGCGATCGAGTGAGGGCGATAGATAGAGTGATGGCAATAGTTGTGTGTGTGGGGGGTTGTGGGTGTATGGGGTTGTGTGGGTGTATGGGGTTGTGTGTGTGGGGTTGGGTGTGTGTGGGGTTGGGTGTGTGTGTGGGGGTCTGTGTGTGGGGGGTTGTGTGTGGGGGGGTTGTGTGTGTGGGGGGTTGTGTGTGGGGTGGTTGTGTGTGTGGGGGGCTGTGTGTGTGGAGTTGTGTGTGTGGGGCTGTGTGTGTGGGGCTGTGTGTGTGGGATTGTGTGTGTGGGATTGTGTGTGTAGGGCTGTGTGTGTGGTGCTGTGTGTGTGGGGTTGTGTGTGTTGGGTTGTGTGTGTGGGGTTGTGTGTGTGGGGTTGTCTGTGTGGGATTGTGTGTGTGTGTGTGGGGTTGTGTGTGTGGGGTTGTGTTTGTGGGGTTGTGTGTGTGTGTGTGGGGTTGTGTGTGTTTGTGGGTGGGGTGGGGGTGGGTGTGTGTGTGTGGGGGGTGTCTGGGTGTGTGTGGGGGGGTATGGATGTGTGTGGGGGTCTGGGTGTGTGAGTGTGTGGGGTTGTGTGTGTGGGGGGGGGTGAGTGTGGATGTGTGTAGGGCTGTGTGTGTGGGGGTCTGGGTCTGGGTGTGTGTGTGGGGGGTTGTGTGTGGGGTTTTGTGTGTACGTTGTGTGTGTGTGTGGGGTCGTGTGTGTGTGGGGTTGTGTGTGTGTGGGGTTGTGTGTGGGGGGGTTGTGTGTGGAGTTGTGTGTGGGGTTGTGTGTGTGGGTGGGTTGTGTGTGTGGGGTTGTGTGTGGGGGGGGTTGTGTGTGGGGGGGTTGTGTGTGGGGGGGTTGTGTGTGGGGGGTTGTGTGCGTGGGGCATTGTGTGTGTCAGGGTTGTGTGTGAGAGGTTATGTGTGCGGGTTTGTGTGTGTGGGGTTGTGTGTGGAGTTGTGTGTGTGGGTGTGTGTGCGTGTGTGGGGTGGGTGTGTGTGGGTGGGTGTGTGGGTGTATGTGTGTGTGTGTTTGTGTGGGGGGGGTGGATGTGGGTGGGGGTGGGTGTGGGTGTGTGTGGGGGGGTGTGTGTGTGGGTGTGTGTGTGTGTGTGTGTGTGGGGTTGTGAGTGTGTGTGAGTGTGGAGTTGTGTGTGTGTGTTGGGGGTGTGTGTGTGTGTTGGGGGGTGTGTGTGTGTGTGTTGGGGGGTCTGGGTGTGTGTGGGGGGTTTGTGTGTGTGGGGTTGTGTGTGTCGGGTTGTGTGTGTAGGGGGTTGTGTGTGTGGGGTTGTGTGTGTGTGGGGTTGTGTGTGTGGTTGTGTGGGGTTGTGTGTGTGTGGTTGTTGTGTGGTTGTGTGTGGGGTTGTGTGTGTGTTGTGTGTGTGGAGTTGTGTTTGTGGGGGGAGGTGTGTGTGGAGCTGTGTGTGTGGTGGGGTTGTGTGTGTGTGGTTGTTGTGTGGTTGTGTGTAGGGGTGTGTGTGGGGGGTTGTGTGTGTGTGTGTGGTTGTTGTGTGGTTGTGTGTAGGGTTGTGTGTGTGTGTGTGTGGAGTTGTGTGTGTGTGTGGGGTTGGCTCAGCGAGACCTAAAAAGGACTATATGCATCGAGTTAAAACCTATAGGTGTCTTCCTCCGTCAGGCAGAGTGAGTGACAGCATTCCACCTCTTTATTTCTGCATGCCTCTACGGGAGCTTCAAGCACAGAGACATAGAGACCCTTCTCTCGGTGCCTGCTGCGACCCCGTTAAGAGAGCTCCAATTTATCATAGAAATCCCCCTTACCGTGGGCAGGCCCGAAATACCTATGACCAGCCTAAAATGACAGGAGCCCAACAGCAAACAGTTAAAGAGGATGTGGCAATAGATAGATAGATAGATAGATAGATAGATAGATAGATAGATAGATAGATAGATAGATAGATAGATAGATAGATAGATAGATAGATAGATAGATAGATAGATAGATAGATAGATAGATAGATAGATAGATAGATAGATAGATAGATAGATAGATAGATAGGTAGATAGATAGATAGATAAGCAGACAGACAGACAGACAGACAGACAGACAGACAGACAGACAGATAGATAGATAGATAGATAGATAGATAGATAGATAGATAGATAGATAGATAGATAGATAGATAGATAGATAGATAGATAGATAGATAGATAGATAGATAGATAGAGTGAGGGTGATAGAGTGAGGGCAATATATAGATAGATAGATAGATAGATAGATAGATAGATAGATAGATAGATAGATAGATAGATAGATAGATAGATAGATAGATAGATAGAGTGAGGGCGATCGAGTGAGGGCGATAGATAGAGTGAGGGCAATAGTTGTGTGTGTGGGGGGTTGTGGGTGTATGGGGTTGTGTGGGTGTATGGGGTTGTGTGTGTGTGGGGTTGTGTGTGTGGCGTTGGGTGTGTGTGTGGGTCTGTGTGTGGGGGGTTGTGTGTGGGGGGGTTGTGTGTGTGGGGGGCTGTGTGTGTGAAGTTGTGTGTGTGGGGCTGTGTGTGTGGAGTTGTGTGTGTGGGGCTGTGTGTGTGGGGCTGTGTGTGTGGGATTGTGTGTGTGGGGCTGTGTGTGTGGGATTGTGTGTGGGATTGTGTGTGTGGGGCTGTGTGTGTAGGGCTGTGTGTGTAGGGCTGTGTGTGTGGGGTTGTGTGTGTTGGGTTGTGTGTGTGGGGTTGTGTGTGTGCGGTTGTCTGTGTGGGGTTGTGTGTGTGTGGGGGGGGTTGTGTGTGTGGGGTTGTGTGTGTGGGGTTGTGTTTGTGGGGTTGTGTGTGTGTGTGGGGTTGTGTGTGTGTGTGGGTGGGGTGGGGGTGTGTGTGTGTGGGGGGGTGTCTGGGTGTGTGTGGGGGGGTATGGATGTGTGTGTGGGGGTCTGGGTGTGTGAGTGTGTGGGGTTGTGTGTGTGGGGGGGGTTGTGTGTGTGGATGTGTGTAGGGCTGTGTGTGTGGGGGTCTGGGTGTGTGTGGGGGGGTTGTGTGTGGGGTTGTGTGTGTACATTGTGTGTGTGTGTGTGGGGTGGTGTGTGTGTGTGGGGTTGTGTGTGTGTGGGGTTGTGTGTGTGTGGGGTTGTGTGTGGGGGGGTTGTGTGTGGAGTTGTGTGTGGGGTTGTGTGTGTGGGTGGGTTGTGTGTGTGGGGTTGTGTGTGGGGGAGGTTGTGTGTGGGGGGTTGTGTGTGTGGGGGATTGTGTGTGTCAGGGTTGTGTGTGAGGGGTTGTGTGTGCGGGGTTGTGTGTGTGGGGTTGTGTGTGGAGTTGTGTGTGTGGGTGTGTGTGCGTGTGTGGGGTGGGTGTGTGGGTGTATGTGTGTGTGTGTGTGTGTGTGGGTGGGTGGATGTGGGTGTGTGTGTGGGTGTGTGTGGGGGAGGGTGTGGGGGGGGGGGGTGTGTGTGGGGTTGTGAGTGTGTGTGAGTGTGGAGTTGTGTGTGTGTGTTGGGTGGGTGTGTGTGTGTTGGGGGGTGTGTGTGTGTGTTGGGGGGTCTGGGTGTGTGTGTGGGGTTTGTGTGTGTGGGGTTGTGTGTGTCGGGTTGTGTGTGTAGGGGGTTGTGTGCGTGGGGTTGTGTGTGGGGGGGGGTTATGTGTGTGGTTGTGTGGGGTTGTGTGTGTGTGGTTGTTGTGTGGTTGTGTGTGGGGTTGTGTGTGTGTTGTGTGTGTGGAGTTGTGTTTGTGGGGGGAGGTGTGTGTGTGGAGCTGTGTGTGTGGTGGGGTTGTGTGTGTGTGGTTGTTGTGTGGTTGTGTGTAGGGGTGTGTGTGGGGGGTTGTGTGTGTGTGGTTGTTGTGTGGTTGTGTGTAGGGTTGTGTGTGTGTGTGTATGGAGTTGTGTGTGTGTGTGTGGGGTTGGCTCAGCGAGACCTAAAAAGGACTATATGCATCGAGTTAAAACCTATAGGTGTCTTCCTCCGTCAGGCAGAGTGAGTGACAGCATTCCACCTCTTTATTTCTGCATGCCTCTAAGGGAGCTTCAAGCACAGAGACATAGAGACCCTTCTCTCGGTGCCTGCTGCGACCCCGTTAAGAGAGCTCCAATTTATCATAGAAATCCCCCTTACCATGGGCAGGCCCGAAATACCTATGACCAGCCTAAAATGACAGGAGCCCAACAGCAAACAGTTAAAGAGGATGTGGCATAATGACCAGAGCTGTCAACTCGGGAACTGGGGGGGCCAGGTTAGCGTTGCAGCGTAGGCCTAAATTAGTTAATCTACCCGTGACTACACAAAAATGAATATGTCCTTGTGTAATGTAACTGGTGCTCATGTGATGCGCCCTAATCCCTCAGGGTCGAGGTCGCGCTATATAAAACTGCAAATAAAGAACAAAAGAACCAGTAATTTCTTGATTATGCATTGCTTACCTCATTCCTGTTGACAAGCCGGAGTTCCATCTGTACAGGCGCTTCATCACTCTAGTGCACGTGCAAAAACCTTTCAGGCACGCGCACTGCCACTGATATGGGCCAGTAATTGCACTCTCCCTGCCCCCTGCAGCTGTGTAAACAAGTAGACACAGCACGTGCTGCTGTGATGTTGCGCTTGCTAAGCGAGGAGTATCTAAAAACAAGCATTTACAATGCAATGGTTTTGCCTTTGTTAAAGTTAGAGCTATTGGCATTGCTCTTGACATTATTTTTATTTATGGTTTTTGTAACATAAATAAATGGCATTGTCATTTACAATGCCACTAGCTTTATCTCTCGCAAATGACACACACAAACACACACAGAGCCCCCCCACACACACCCCCACACAGAGCCCCCCACACACA
Source organism: Lissotriton vulgaris (assembly GCF_964263255.1). NCBI lineage: Eukaryota > Metazoa > Chordata > Amphibia > Caudata > Salamandridae > Lissotriton > Lissotriton vulgaris. Next base: position 2,053,941,749 of record NC_141691.1, on the reverse strand, counting down.
GCCACACAGAGCCCCCCACACACACAGCCACACAGAGCCCCCCACACACACAGCCACACAGAGCTTCCTACACACACAGCCACACAGAGCCCTCCACACACACCCACACAGCACCTGTGCCTGACCCAAGACCACCTCGCCTTCAGGAAGAAGCTCAAGACCTGGCTGTTCGAGCAGTAGCAGCACCCCCCCCCCCCCCCCCCCAGCGCCTTGAGACCCTCCGGTTAAGTAGAGCGCTCTATAAATGTCTATGATTGATTGATTGATTGAACTTAATACCGTTCCTCATATTTATTTCTGGTCGAGGTAGGAAACCTTAAGGTGATCGGAGTATGGAGAGGAATATAGTGGTCATGGTGGACTCTTAATCGGATTTCTGCTTTATTACCAGCTATGCTGCAGCATTGACCTTTCCCATGAGCACCTGGGAAAAGGTCAACATGTAACAACCAATCAAGAGTCCAGTATGTGTACAAAGCCAGTCGACTCTTGGACCACTCCCTCTTTCTTTCCTGCTCCAGCAGTTAAGTGCACCATTTTTCCTACACTCCTCTTATGGCTTTCCCCCACCTGCCTGGGAAACTCACAGTGAAGCATTGCAAAAGAATACAGAAATCTACGAGAAACTAGATTTGTGTTGGGAAAACCCTCCCTCAAAGGTCCTGCTGAGTTCCCAGGGACCTGTAAAGTGCACTGTATGAAAGGATTCATTGATTGCGTCCTAGTTAAAGAGACTGACCTTTGCAGGGTCTCTGACACTTCTTTCAAGGTAAGGGATTGTTGTAAAAAGAAAGGTGTCATTAGCAATCCTAACTAGCGCACGGCACTCGAGTTTACCTGATCCCTCCTGAGAGGTCAGCAGCAGGTGGGGAACGAGGGGACTCGGGGGCCCTATCACAGCCCACATTCCACCTTTCCATGCATTTGTTATAAAATTATTTTTACATCCCACGTCTCCCCAGAGAGAGCGTCAGCGCGTGGAGTCTTCTTTCTCTGCCTACCGTGACTTTATTTTAGACATGTATAATGCATCTATAGTGCAGGGGGTGAATGTGCGCTATACAATTTTAAAATGGATAAATAAATAAAAACTGTATGGATAGCATCCAATCCGCAGGCATCAAAGTGATCTGCAATTTGTTTAATTATGTAGAGGAGTAAACAAAGCCTACAACGGAGCTTCGAGCTGCCACTTAAAAAATCAAAAATGAACTTAAAAGGAAAGCAATAAATGGGTTTGTAAAAAGTCCCTGCTTTGCTAGGATGGATTCCCTGCGGCAGGCGCAAATTGGTCCAATTGTTTTTAGAGCCCGATGTTTATGTCAGCTAATGTCCATCTTTCAGGTACATACCGATAGGTCTAGGGCAGTATGCTGTAAAGTGATGTTTTGAAATATGTATAGCAGGTTGTATTTTGTGCAATTGTTATTTCCAGGTATAATGTTGTTGATTTACAACTGTCACGGCTATGCCTATACTTTAAATGTATAATTAACTGGATTGTAATAAAAAAGGAAGTAGTTACTCGAAGTCAATGCAAAGTAATAAAAGAGTAACACAAATGATGAACCCCCAGGTGCACATTCGCAATCCTGAGTTACGGGTCCGCTCTGGGCACATCAACCTGCCCACGGCACTCCCCTACGCATAGGAGCGACCCGGAGCCCGCCCGCACTCACCGGTTGTCTGAGGCGGCGGCGGCTCCTCTCCGCTGGGCTCTTCTGGGTGACGGTGGCAGGGCTCTCTCCTCGGGAGAGCCTCGCCGGAGGACGGTTCCTTCTTCTTACCGGCAGGAGCGCGGGGTGGCCTCCCGTCCGCTTCCTGGTTTCTCCTCACTCCAGCAGCCAATCACCGCGCAGGTCGCCCGGCGAGCCTCCCGCAGCCTGAACCAATGGCAGCGCGGCTCCCGGGTGACGTCAGCGGTGGTTCCCTCGGCTTCTCCGCGGCCCCGGGGCTGCGGCGGTGATTTTCACGGGCAAAACGGCTGTGCACAAAAAGCGCTCAGGGGGAAGCACAGCGCTTCGGACTGACTGACTGCCTGCCTCTATACCGGCCATCGCACAGGAGCAGGAAGGCGGGTGCCCTCAATCCCGGACCAGATTCGGGGGCGTTCCCGAGAAGAGGCTTTCGGCTGACGTAGCCAAAAGCCAAAAATTCTCGGGAACGCCCCCGAATCTGGTCCGAGATTGACGGACAGTTACCTCTCCCAATGGCTAGCCTCCAATTATGGAGCTAGCCAATGGGAAGAGGGGGCGGAGACCCGACGCCACATACAACTCATAAGGTTTTTTGGCGCATGCGTACTGAAGTACGCATCGCCAGTCAAAACCTAAAAAGTCTTGGCCCTTCCCCACAGTAAATGTCTGACTCCTTCCTGGAAACATGAAGTAATAATAACAAATACTGCTAACATTGAAGCACACTTTACTGAGTAACCCATTTCCTAAGTGTAAGAGAACTGTGTATAGACCCGGGAATTTAGGACAAATGTATTTTAGTGTTGTGCTCCTGGCTCCATAACTTCATACTCAAGTGACTTGAATGACAGGTTTGACACGTGCAAATTGGGAAAGTTGTAGTCTGTTTGCAGTGAAAGAACTACGAATCCGTGCATTGTGGGTAATCACGAAAGGATCATACCATAAAATTGTAATCTATTCAAGTATCGAGCAATCACATCTTTTTCTCCTATCCTCACCACTATGTCAAGGCTTTATTGGCACTAAAGAGAAAGTATTATCATAATGGATTGCACCTAACCGTTTATCTTAAGGTTGACTTGATTAGTCAGTTACTTAGCTTTTGTAAACAGGGGCGTTACATGACTCTTTCTAGCGCTTGACAAATACCTATTTCTTCTTGTCTGCTCTGGTAATTAAAGGACAGCATTGTATGCATTAGTAAGTAAGAAAGTCCTACAAAATTATAAAACTATATATAGTAGCGGTAATACATGGATAATCCCTTTCACAATTTCATAATTGTCATTCAGGATTTTAATTGTAACTTCTCTTTATAGGAGTCATTACATAACGTCTTTTAGGTGGGCAAATATCATGCACTAAAGTTTGTTTTAAATAACTACATGATTTTGTCTCCGGGCTGGTTACAGCACTGTTTTCTATCTTCTGTTGTTAAATTTAATGTGTATGAATTTTAATTAATAGGAGAAGTCGTGATTTAAATTGGATCACGCCTTGAGCAATGTGATATATTACATTTGTTTAATTTTACTTTACAAGAGACGCGCCAGGAGCCCCCACTCTTGAAGTTGAGTTTGCTCTTGACAAGGCTTGTTTAGTCCAGTGAAAGAAAGCTGCTATTGCACCTCTCTCCAGACTCCTTCTCCACAGAGCATACCTCAGCAAGATTTCTTTTAGTCGATGTATGCATATGCACACAATCTAATATTTGGGAACAGAGATGTAGGGGGGGGGGGGGGTTTATTCCTAACTTGCATAATAGTTGAGGACCTTCTGTGCCTGAGAAGGCTGAAAAAAGTTAGTTTGAGCTTTAAAACACTGGCGCTTCGGGACTGTTGGCATATGTGTTTAATGTTTTGTGTTTTGCTTATTTTCTGCATAGTAATGTGCATCTGAGTGTTTCTGGTATAGTGTAATTCTTATGCTGTGGCGTTGTTTGAAGTGTGGACTTTTCATTATGAAGGGTTCACTTGAAGTGGGGCGTGGCTTGGACGCCAAGGGTGATGGCGGCGTGAGCCCAGAGCTCCGTGCCTCTTCCCCTCGTTTATCCTGACCAAGGAGCCCAGGCAAGCCCCGGAGAAGAGGGGGCCTAACACGGGGGTTTGTGGAGCACGCGTGGAGCCGCCGCGGGTGCTGCCTGACCAAGCGCGGCCGCCGAAAACCGGAGCAGCGAGGAAGCATTCAACATGGCGGCCGCAAGGAGGGGCCGAGCACGTTGAGGCTGGCCTGGCCGTCCACCGGAGCGCGGCTCTGCGGCCGGAAACTGCCGCCGGCTGAGGAGCGATCACAGAAAGGTGTCCCCCGGGAGCTGAGGGACCAACGGGTCTGGCGACTGCTGCTGCTGGGGACGGCGGGACCAGCCGATGGTGTGACGCGGGCGGCCGTGCTGCGGAAAGGGGGCCGCCCGAGAGCGCTTGCAACTGCGGGTGAAGAGGAGAGCGGACCGGCACGACCGAGTCCCGAGCAGCAGAGCCTGCCCTGGCCCCCCCCCCGTGGGAGTGCTGGTGAGAGGGGGACTGCACAGTGAGCCAGTGGCGGAGGGGACCGAATAGGAGTTGCGGCGGCCTAGACGGGGGCCGTGCGTTCCCCCAGAAGGAAGTGATCGGCTGACAGGGGTGAGAGCCGATCGAGAGGCCGGGCGGTCGTTGCCAGGAGACGCCGTGGGAGGCGACATCAGCCCGCTTGCGAGCTGCGGAGGGAGCCCGAAATCACACGAGGGCAACTAACTGGGGCCGGGTTGTACCCGCTGAGCGGCCCGCGGTGAGTGGCGATCAGGGATCGGTCGCCGGAGGCTGGAAACGGCGGGGCCAGGCGGGACCCCTGATACCCCAGGAAGAAACAGCAGCGAACGCGGCTGGAACCGAGGCGGCCACGCGGCAGGACCGCACTATTCGCTGGGGGGCCCGCGGGACGGTGTGAGGCAGGTGGGGAGACCGGATTCTGAACGGAAACCTGTGGTGGGACCCTGAGCAACATGGGGAAACCGAGAGGCAAAACGGAAGGGACGGCGACCTCGGATGCAGCGGAGGGTGACCCTGTTGAACCCACAGAACTGCAGTAGCTGCAGGATCGCATCCTGGAGGCCATAACGGCCAAGCGAGACACGCTGCAAAACGACATTGGGCAGGTGGCGTCGGGGCTGGGCCTACTCCGGGCGGACCATGATAAGCTGAAGGACAGGGTTAAGGACACTGAGATTACCCTGAAGGACCTGTGAGAAGGTGGCCTGATATGCAGTGCTCACTATTCTAGTGAACACTATGTATCAGTCCAGACAACCCTTATTAATGATTGGTTGTAAGTCAACCTTATAGACCAGCTATCCTAGTAGCGTGGATACGAGCAGTCTAAGGCTAAAGACTCGAGAGGGCATGTTAAGCCAGCTGTTATACCACACATATACCCCTTGAACACCAAGTGAAAGGACACCACACAAGTGTTATGAAAATAAACAGTGTATTTATTAGAATCACAACAGCCCTGTACTCTTTATGAGGACAGGGTACTAAGCACAAAACAAAACTCTTACGAAAATTCTTAAGTTAGCACAGTATATACAAATGCCCGAGGGGCACGGAAAACCATATACTCTGAAAGTGGAATGCGAAATTACTAGCAGGTAAGTACAGTACTAATAGGCTTTGGAATCGCTAGGTCTTGACTATAGAATCTTCAGATTACTTCTAGGAGGCCTAGGGGACTCGGGTGCAGAGTGTGCACTCTCACACGGGATGCGGGACAAAGTCTATGGTAGCTAGTAAAGACAAAGTTAGTGTTCTCGGGCGAACCCGACCTGGTAGGACGAAAACGAAAGTGGATTCTGACCCTTGGATAGTGAGGCTATGCTGGGGCACCGAAATGCCGAAGTTACCTAGCCCAGGGGCTGCAGCTGCATATGTCTCAAAAGACGTCGGGAATCCTCGTAGACGGACCAGGAGCCTGGAAGAAAGATGCTGGCAGGCGACCGGTGAAGAGAGTTCGAAGTGATCCAAGCCTGGATCTTGAAGATAGATGACACCTGAAAGCAGAGGGGACCAAGTTCGTGACTACTAGCCAGTAGTCAGGTGGCACCAGGAGGGCACCGGATGGTAGTCACCTCGACTAAGTGAGTGAGTGACGCTGTGCTCTGCAGATCTCACGGGCCAGGAGGCGTTGTCGGCGACCAGGATGGAGGAGCGAGCTATCCCACGATGGATGAAGCTGTCGGCGTCGCTGGACCCAGGATTGGGCAACAAAGCCTTGGCAAATTCAAGCCCACGCGGTGGACCTAAAATGGCGTCTGGAGTGGACCAGGAGGGTCCGGGGTGCTTCTCTTTTGGAAGGAAGCAAGGGCCAGTCTGGAGCAACCAGACCAGCAGCAGTGATGTCATCGGGCGTCGTTAAGAAGGCCACAAGCCAGCCGGCTAGTAGCCAAACAACGCGGTGAGCAGCAAAAAGCAGAAGGGCCCCACGCAGATCGTGGAGATGCTGGAGGGCTGATCTTCGGTGCTGGAGCTGCTCAGGGTTGGGGCTTCTCGGACCCCAAAGCACTCACCAGTGGAACACTCGGTGGGCTTGCTGTAAAGAAGTCGTGCAGTCTTGGCGATCGTCGGTCCCTCGAGGTCTCGTCGCACTACCGGTTCTCAGCTTGGCTGTAGAGGCGAGTAGAGGTCAGAGGTGCCAGGGAAGCCGGGTCTCGTCGAGCTGTGTCGTCTGATTCCTGAGGAAGGACTTGCAGCAGACCGCAGTGTTCTTAAGATGGTGCCTGCGGATGCAGGGTGACTACTCCTTAGTCACAAGGGAGAATCTTGAAGAAGAAATCTTGATGTCCTTTCGCAGAAAGTCGTGTCTTGATTCCAAAGATGATCTAATTTGAACAGGGGGCCCGCTCCTATCTTTATACTAAGAAAAGGGGCTGACCCGGTGACTAGGTCCCTCCTATGGGTGGGACTAGGAGGGGGGTGGTTACACCCCTCTCCCATGCCGGACTTTCCCCAGGCCAGGGGCTGGTGTGCCCCTGGAACTGGTTCTGGCCGGCCTATGCGTAGTGAGCACCGGGGTGCCACTCAGCAGTCACCTTCCTGTGGTAAATTTAAATTACCTATACTTAATTTATGCGGTAAAGTTCAATAAGAATAACTCAATCAAAAAATAAGAGGCAGAGTCCGTGGCATCTGAGTTTTAAAAGGGGTTTTATTCCTTAAAAAGGAATTGGTTCGAACCAGGTATCATGTTCCATCACCACAAGGGTTCAGGAAGGGATAGACAATACTTTATTGACAGAATATCATATATATAGTCAATGCATTACAGTGGTGATGGATGCAGAAGGCGTAACAGCTGAGAGAAGAGATAAGAACACATATACGTAATGAAAAAGGCGTAACAGAAGGCGTGCACAAGGGCATGTACTAGAAACGTCATATAGAGGTGTCACAAGTGGGTGGATCCATAGGAGAATCCTGCAGTGTCAGCAGAAATACATGGCAGAGATGCGCGCGCAGCAGCATGACGTGTGATTGACGTGGAACTGGAGGGTGAAGGGGACTTGACATTTAGCCTCACATGAGGAGACAGAAGTCTGGGGTGTCAGAACAACCTAATCCCAAATCATATCTAATATCTTGTGTTTAAGGAACTGTATTATCTGGAAGGAAAGGTCTCTCGGGCAGAGGCTATTCTATACTGACTGCTAGTGCGTGTATAAGCGTCTACGTGTCTACATGAGATGTGAGGGGGGCATGGGCCTACCATGGTAACAGGAGCAATGAATTACTTGCATGGAGACAGAAAGGCCGGGCCCTTTGCTCTGCAGCTGGGAAGGATGTTTACCTAAACTACTAGACAGGAATGTATTTTCGAGGAGCGGAGCAGATAACTTGAAGGCAAAATACAGTCTTGGCAGGAAAGCAGGGCGAGCCAGGCACCGCTAGCCGCGCAGGGAGTAAGACAAAGGTCAGGGATACGGATGCAGGTCCAGGCTGTAGCATCCAGAGGCAGAAGGCAGGAAAAGGCTCGATGGCAGAAATCAGGGCCTAACTCGCCAGAGCCGAAAAACGTGAAAGGTACACCATATAAAGACGGTGGCAAGGCATACTTAGGAACGGAATATTCGACCCATTCATGGTGGATCTGAAAGAGGACATGTTAACGTTGGACGCAAATGTATTTGCGTCTTCATAGCTAAAAGTGGAGGGAACATACATGTACTTGAAGCACGTACATGGAGCCGTTGGGGTCTACGATAGGGGACACAATTGACCATAAAAATTCATATTTCCTCATTCCCTCCTTGTCCCCTACGGACCCTTCATGATATATCAATCCTCATTAATCTATCAATCTGTTCATGTAACATCATTTGCTCTTCTTTCTTCTTACGGTATTTTGAATGTGGACTTGAATGAGGAATACATGATGTGGCACACAGGCCGCAAATCGCTGGCCCACATTGTAAACATAGGCAGCAATTGAATACTATGAGAAGGGCAATACCTAGGAAGGATAGGACCTTCCATCCCCAGGCTGACAACACGCTCCAGAACCAACCGGACCAAGTCCAGGTGCCTGGATTCTGGTGTATCTGACTTGCAATCTTGTGAAGACGGGTTATGGCTCTATATACTGATGGCGTGTTTTCTGGAATGAAAACACAGCAGCTCGATCCGATGACTCTACAGGCTCCGCCTCTATCGGCCAGGATGACGTCAAGGACAAGACGATTTTGAAGAACAACAATCCGCATCGCAGACTGCTCCTCCGTTAAGTTGCCTAGAGCAGAAGTAGTTTCATTCACTACTGCTTCGAGGGTTCTGGTTAATTTACGTATCAGTTTTAAAGACAGCACCTAAGTAGGGAAAGAAACCTTTATTGAAGTCTGTGTATTGCTCCCATGCCGTTTCAGTGTAGTCGACAATCGGGAGATCTCTCTGGGGTCTATTGTGTACTAGATGGGAGTTCCTATGATTATCAGGAGGGGCTAGGAAAACAGGTGGCAGAAGGAATGCAATGTAACAGGTGCCATCCCAATCTAGAGGTAAGCGTATATATGCGGTATGACCACAAATGAAATAGGAATGACGGGAAGCTTTAAATGTAGACTTGCCTTTATCACTGAATTCGATCACAGTAGTACATTTACTATGGCCCAGGTGTACTGAACCATTCTTTCTAACACATAATTCACCTTTTACTGGTAATACTGACATAGCAGGCAAGACTGGTGCGGGTTCGGATTCAACATTCAGAATCATGAGGTTAAGTGTAAAGTTACCTAATCCATATACTTCATTTTCTAAATCAGTCCCTGTCCTTTTGGGAAGACCCTCCTTGTTAGGGTAGCAGGCTTTATGCAAAACTACGTTCAGGTTTCCCCATATCCAGTTGCCCTGGTAAACTACGGTATGTGAATCTAAAGAATTAATCAAACTAAACCATGCGCCACAGGAACCATTGTGTGTGAACGGGTACGGAAAGAGGGGCAGAACTCCCTTGTATTTCTGATAGGGAGGGAGTCGGCCACATATCCAACAATTTGTAGCGTTGCTGGTCTGATGGGAATGATGTAACATGCTGATGAATGTATTGTTGCGCAGCGCAAGTCGGTAAGATAACTCATGCGGGGGTAATTCACTAAAAGTGTGCTCGGCAGTAACATTTGCAGAAAAATGTGCACGTTTGAAAATAGGATAATATATATGTAACAGTATACTTGCAGCAATAATCAAAAGACTCAGAAAAAACATAATCAATAGTGTCACAATACAGTGACTACGAAGTGATTTACAATATTCACGTTTCTTGAGCTGTTTCTGTCTATCTCTCTCTCTATTGGGGTCTAGGGGATACATGTCAGAGACTTGTCTAACCGATTCACCTAGGGGAGGACTTAAACAATTAAACTGTCTGACTTGCTAGACCTCAATTTGGATTTATACTCCTGAGAAGAAGTTTTCTCGACCAGGGGGAGTTTTGAGTCAGTCTGTGGAGGAGGGCAGGGCTGAGAGTTCAAATCTGGCGGCAGTCCATGGAACTTTTTGATATGACTCGAGTGAAGCCAGCCCTTGCGGCCCTCCACTTTTATAGCAGTCCTTGTAGTCAAAAGTACTAGCTTCGGCGCTTGCCAACGGGGCTCCAGCGGACTCCTCCTGTCGAAGTTCCTCACGAAGACGAGGTCTCCTGGAACAACCTCATGTGGCTTCACCTCGGTGTTGTCGGGAAAGGCTGCAGCGACCTGTGAACGACATGATTGTAGGGCAGACATCAAGGAGGCAAGGTAATCTGTCAGCATATTACAATCAACATCGGTAATTTTTCTTGGCAAAGGCGTCCCCCACATATTCGGTGGCCTACCAAAGACCACCTCGTACGGGGATAGCCCTGTTCTAGAGTGTGCGACCATTCTCATATAAAAGAGCGCAACTGGTAAAGCTACTATCCAGTCGACGCCTTTCTCTCTACAGATTTTGGCAAGACGAATTTTCAGAGTCTGATTATGGCGTTCCACGAGACCTGCTGCCTCGGGATGTCGGACACAGTGGAATTTCCACTGATATCCTAGCAGGAGTGTAACCTGTTTCACAAGCTCGGACGAGAATGGCTGACCGTTATCTGAGTATACGATACGGGGCAAACCATACCGTGGGAAGAATTCACGTACCAGCTGCTTGGCAGTGGTCGGAGCAGTGTAATCTGGGACTGGATATGCTTCTGTCCAACGGGAAAGTGCACATACAACTACGAGGACATATTTGAATCCTCGACAACGTTCCATCTGGATATAATCCATCTGGAGGACTTCAAAAGGGTGATCGGGAGGATGAAATCCACCTTGCTCTACAGGAATGCTTTTACCTGGGTTGAACTGACAACAAATCATGCAAGTACGCACTTTCTGTTTGGCTGCTGCTCGTAAATGTTTAATGAACCAAAGGTTTTGAATACTGTCTAGCATAGCTTTTTCTCCTAGATGCGCTGGACTATGTACTGTGTTAATGATGACTTGAACCATAGAGTCGGGTAGAAACCATGTAGATTTTCCCTTCGTCATCCATCCCTGATCTGTTTGGATCCCTCCTAGTTCAGTCCATTTCTTGATTTCATCTGGTGTAGCATGTGTCTGTATGTCAATTACATCTAGTGCGGGATCCCTAACTGTCATGCAGTGTGTCGGTGTCGGGACTATTGACTTTGTCAAGTCAGTTGCGTGAGTCTGATTCTGAGCGGTATGCTTGGCTGTTCGGTCTGCCAGGTCGTTACCCTGGGAAATGATATCTGTGATTCTCGTATGTGCCTTGCACTTCATGATGGATATGGCTGTAGGCAGATGTATTGCGTCTAACAGAGCTTGAATGAGGGGACCGTGTTGAATTTTGGCACCGTGAGAAGTCAAGTAACCTCTCTCTCTCCAGAGTACTCCGAAGTCGTGTACAACTCCGAATGCATAACGTGAATCTGTATATATGTTAACTCTCTTATTTTTGGCTTGAATACAGGCTTGTGTCAGAGCGATGAGCTCTGCTGCTTGAGCTGACAGGGTGTCAATACAATTTGTTTCTATGACTTCAGTTTCTGTCGTGACTGCGTCGGCGGCCACTAACTCTCCTGTACTTGTTCTCATGCATGAACCATCCACATAAAGTGTCAGGTCTGGGTCTGGTAATGGAGTGTCTGTCAAGTCTTGTCTGGGTTTCGTCGTAATAGTAATGATTTCAATACAATCATGTGCCAATGGGTCTGTTTCACTTAATGGCAGAAGTGTAGCGGGATTCAATGTATTACAGCGTCTGATTTCTATGTGTGGCTGAAACAATGTCAATTCATAACCTGTCAGTCGTGCTATAGTCAAGTGCTGGGTCTGTGTTCGGTTTAAAAGAACTTCCACGGAATGTGGAACTTGTACTGTCAATTGGTGTCCTAGCACTATGGAATCACTTTGTCTGATGGCTAGAGCTGTCGCTGCTACTGATTTCAAGCACGCAGGCAGAGCCTGGGCTACTGGATCTAATGTACTAGAAAAGTAAGCACACGGTTTGTGTGAACCTGCTTGTTCCTGAGTGAGTACTGACAATGCAGTACCTTCGCGTTCTGTGACAAAAAGTGTAAAAGGCTTGCTGTAACATGGTGTCGCTAAAACAGGTGCTTGGCATAAGGCTTTCTTTAAGTCTTCAAAAGCTTGGGTATGTTCCTGAGTCCAAGGGAGGACAGTCGATGTCGCTGCCTCCTGGGTTGTCAACTGTATGAGTGGCTTTGCTAGAAATGCGTACTGGGGAATCCATTGTCTGCAGTAAGAAGTGAGGCCTATAAAGGCCCGTACCTCCTTTTGTGTCTTCGGTGGTGACATGTTTACAATTAACTGGATGCGGTCAGGTGTGAGCTGTCTCCCCCCTTTGGACAGCAAGTGCCCAAGGTACACAACTTGCTGAACACAGAATTGCAGCTTCGAAGGGGACACCTTGTGCCCCTTGTCGGCCAGAAAATGCAAAACCGTCAGTGATGCTCGTTCACATTCAGGTTCGCTTCGGGCAGTGATCAGTAGATCATCGACATACTGAAGCAGGGCAGTGTTACCAGGCTTGTGAATACTGTCAAGTTGTCTTTTCAGTGCTTGGCTATAGATGCTGGGGCTTTCTGTGAATCCTTGAGGTGCGCGTGCAAATTTGAAGCTTCGTCCATTTAAACAGAATCCGAAAAGATATTGGCTTTCTGGATCGATTGGGACACTAAAGAAGGCGTTCTTGAGGTCAATTACAGTAAAGAACGTTGCTTCTGAATCAATAGCTGTCAATAATGAAGAGATATCTGGGACCACGGGATACTGTGGTACAATGCATTTATTCAATTCGCGCAAATCGATAACTAATCGATAAACTGGGGGTGCATTTGGATCGGTGCGTTTAAGAATTGGAATGATAGGGGAATTACAGAGATTGGAGTCGGTTTCCACAACCACTCCTTGTGCAATGAGCTCGTCAATGATTTTCAGTAAAGCCACTACAGCATCTGGGGGCAACTTGTATTGTCGAATTTGTGGTAATACCACTCCTGGCTTGAGTGTGACTCGATATGGTGTAATGTGCATACAACCTACATCAGTGGGGCCTTGTGCCCATAAATGTGCAGGGACATTCTGTAACCTGGGATCAATATCTCTCAACACATAGTGACCCTTAAAGTCACGTAAAAACAGTCTTACTCCTTCCGGAGAACAGCAAATTACAGCTCCTAGAGCTTTCAGTGTCTTTATACCTAACAAGTTTTCTGGACATGATTTTGTAAGTAGTAAATCTGTAGTACGTGTCAATGGACCAACTGCAAGGGGAAGTGGTTGCGATACTTCATTAACAATAGGCTTTCCTGAAAATCCAAGGGAAACATTCTGTGAGCCTGAGAGGGGTGCCCCTGGAACCTCGTCGTGACTTATAGCTGTCCTGCTTGCCCCTGTATCAATTAAAAACTTTCTGTCTTTCCCTAATACTTGACTATGTACATAAGGACCCTCTTGATCTACAGGAACCTCAATAAGAGGCAAGCCAACCTCCCTCTCTAGGCTGTTTCATGTGTATCGTTGATAATCGGGATAGTCATTTTGTGCATACTGGTACATCTGTTGTGACGTGTTTTGTGTTGCGGCAATGGGCTGTGGCTGTGGTACTGCTACGGTCTGTACTGTCTGTTGTAATGCATGCATAGGCTGTACATTCTGGGGTACTTGTTGTTGGGTTTGATCTTGTCTAGGTGGACGCGGTCTCTCTTTAGTTTTACCTGTAGAGATATTGTGTTTCAAAACTGCACAATCGTTTATGTAGTGACCTGGCTGTTTACAATAGTTGCATGTCCCTTTAACAGGAGCCGCCGAATTACTGGACTGGGTCATACCCTTTTTCTGACCGTCAGCTGGAACTGACTGAGCAACTAGCATTTTCATTTTCGTGTCTTTCATACGTCTTTGTTCGTGTTCATGTTCTTCTCTAATTCTATTCTGGTGGTACTGTAACATTTGTAACATTTGTGAAGGGGTATTAGCTTGCCATGTGCTCTCGACTTTCAGTACTCGATTCTTAACCTGGGGCAGGGAATTCTCGACTAATTTTGTTACAAAAAGATGTGGATATGACTCGCTACTTGCTTTCAGGCCACTATTAATACCAAAACATTTCTCAAATCGGGAATAAAAATCACTAGTGTCTTCATCGGGTTTCTGTTTGCAGGCTGAGATTGCACCCCAGTCCTCCTTTTTCGTTGCTAATAAACGTGGCAATACTTGTACTAACAATCCTGGTAATGCTTTAGTTTTGTCCCCAAGCCCTAGGCCTGGAGTTCGAGTATTTTCTTTGTTTTCTAATGCAGCCCAATCAATCTTTTGCTCTCCCACCTCCCATTCTTTTTCTTTGAGTTTCTCGTAAATACCGGCAGGCAACAAAACTTTTAATATTTTCATAATGTCAGGATATGTATAATCACCCATGAGTAACATGTCTTTTATTTCACGGTGAAAACCTGCTGGATCTTTGTCATGGCTGGGCACTAATTTCTTCATTTCCAATAGTTCTATTTTAATTATGGGCGTGTACACAAACACGCGTCTAAAAGTATTATCATCATTCCTGACTGGGTGCACTTCTCGTGAGGGATTCTGTCTGTCTATGTAATAGGCTTTTCTTTCTATGGGTGGAGCTGGAACAAACTGTGGACACAGGAAAGCACTATATCTGTGCCGATGTTCTAGAATCACTTCAATTAAATCGGTACCTAGGCCTCTCCATTTATTCATGAGTAGTTCTATTAATATATCAGGTAGGGGACCAGGATCAGAGTGTTGGCTTTTATACAATATAAGGAGGTGTTGAATCATGTACATACCAGCTAGACGCTGTTCATCTGGGGAAAGATTCAAAAACGTTTGAGCTAATGCGTCATCACTATATTTATCAGAACTGTCAGCCCATTGTACTGCTGACCTGGCTAATTCTTGTTCATCCATGGAATCGAGTACATGGTACCCCATTCGTTCTTGAAGTATTTTATCGGTAGCCTGAAATAGATGTTCAGGGGCTTTTGGATTTGACATGGCTGCTTGAAAAAGTCTCTTACTTTCTGGACGTACCGGACGTATTGAATTATTAAAGGGTCTTCCCTTACCTACATATGCTATCGTTTCTCTAGCTGGTAATTGCAATGCTCCTGTTGTCGTTTCTGGTTGTTCCTCCTCCTCCGAGGATTCATTCTTGTCTGTATCTATTTCTCTTTCAGGCTGTCTTCTTTCGTATATTTTTATTACTGCTTTTCGGATCCTTCGGTACATGTTGTCTATACAACTCTGTTTATCATGTTTTCCGTCTGCTATATTCTGACCCCATTTGTTAAGTGCATTCATTTCTTCCTTGTTTACACCAGGCCTATCTTGGTCTCTTATCAAGCAGTTTATGAAGAAACGTAATATCATACTTTGCGTGTCAACTTTCTGGTGTGCCATGGCCTCGCCAATACTTTCAGGACCTTCCCCCGTCTGAACAAAATGATATATTCTGTCTAGATGATCAATCATTCCTGGTAGTAACATTAAATAGTTTGCAACTCGTCGTAGACGTACTGATGCTAGCATCATTCTGTCATCTTTACCGGGTACTGGATCATATCTACAGTCTGTAAGAGGCTCTTTAAGTATGTTGTAACTCGCTGTTTGAGGTGTACGTTGTTGTGCTAAATCCCTATAAGTCAATCGATGTGTTTGTGGCGGTGTTTGAAAACCTCCTGTCGCACCTCCTGAGGTGCCAGGTCCAAAAGGATTTAGTGGGTGAATGCCAGGAATAATAGGTGCAGGAAGGGCTGGGGGAATAGGCGCAGGATGTGGAACGGAAGGAGGAGTTTGTTGTTGTGGAAGTGGGTGTAGGTTATCTCGGGGTGGGGTGCCGTCAGCGGGTGGTATGCGTGCCGGCGGAACATTGATATATTCGGGAGCTACATTGTCTAAATAGGAAGAAAGGAAAATGTCTTCTGCGGTCTTGTGACGTAATTTAGTCGGGAGCAATGGAGGGGGCAGATCTTTTGGTACTTCCGGGGTGGCCTTAAGTAAACCCTCGGCCAAAAGAGGATACATACCATTCGCAAGAGTATTTCGCTGTCGGTCTACTTGTTCTGCTTTAACTCGTATACCTTCCTCAACTAATTCATTTTCTCGGGCTTTTTCTGAATCTTCCCTATGTTTTTCTGCTTTTCTGAATTCTTTCTCTGTGCGTCTATGCGATTGTTTACGCCATAATTCAATGGCATCTTTCTGTGACTGTCTGGCTTTCTTTTTCCATAACGCTTCTTCTACTCTCATGATGCACTCGGCATCCCATGTCCCCGTAACGGGCCATCTCAGATTCTCTGCTAAATCTTTGGTGTAGTCCACCCACAAGTCAAGGAATAATACGGCATCCAGGCCGTGCTTATGGTACATAAAATATCCGGGAGTGTCCCTGGGTGGGATGGGAACAGCTTCCTCGAGTATCCCTTTTCTAGTTCTTATTTGTCTTAGTTTGGAAAATAAAGGCATCTTGAACCTTGCTACTTGATACTTACTCGAACTTGAACACAGTTAATACAATAAACACAGTAATGAAGATCGAACAATCACTCATACCACAACATTTAAAAACACACTAAAACATATTAAAACGAACAACAATAATTAGAATAAAACTAGCTAACTGCATACTGGATATACTGCTAAACAGTACAGATACACCGCTAAAACAGTGCAGACCGGATATACTGCTAAACAGTACAGATACACCGCTAAAACAGTGCAGACCGGGTCTGTGTACCCAAACCCGTCTAGATGCGTCCCCAGCAACGGTACTCACCGGGAAGCACGGAACGGAAGGCCTCGGAAACTCGACACTGGACTGGACCGTACTGGACTGGACTCGACTCGTGACGTAGGTACTTCGGAACTTCGGAAACTGGTGGGCCTCTGAATACCTCGGACCTTGCTCTCTCAGCTGGGCTCTGGTCGGGATCCTCCGCACTCCTCACCGCCTCGTCTGGGTGTCGATCGCAGCCTCAGTCACCTCCGTTGGCCTGAGGGAGGTACAGGAAATCCTGCGGGTACGCGTTGTTGTCAGTCACGGCTGTGGCAGGGGACCGGGCCTGCAACGCACCGCCGGCGCGTAAGGTGGGGGAGGGGTCCCTATTTGGGCGCCAAATTATGTGGTAAATTTAAATTACCTATACTTAATTTATGCGGTAAAGTTCAATAAGAATAACTCAATCAAAAAATAAGAGGCAGAGTCCATGGCATCTGAGTTTTAAAAGGGGTTTTATTCCTTAAAAAGGAATTGGTTCGAACCAGGTATCATGTTCCATCACCACAAGGGTTCAGGAAGGGATAAACAATACTTTATTGACAGAATATCATATATATAGTCAATGCATTACAGTGGTGATGGATGCAGAAGGCGTAACAGCTGAGAGAAGAGATAAGAACACATATACGTAATGAAAAAGGCGTAACAGAAGGCGTGCACAAGGGTGTGTACTAGAAACGTCATATAGAGGTGTCACAAGTGGGTGGATCCATAGGAGAATCCTGCAGTGTCAGCAGAAATACATGGCAGAGATGCGCGCGCAGCAGCATGACGTGTGATTGACGTGGAACTGGAGGGTGAAGGGGACTTGACATTTAGCCTCACATGAGGAGACAGAAGTCTGGGGTGTCAGAACAACCTAATCCCAAATCATATCTAATATCTTGTGTTTAAGGAACTGTATTATCTGGAAGGAAAGTTCTCTCGGGCAGAGGCTATTCTATACTGACTGCTAGTGCGTGTATAAGCGTCTACGTGTCTACATGAGATGTGAGGGGGGCATGGGCCTACCATGGTAACAGGAGCAATGAATTACTTGCATGGAGACAGAAAGGCCGGGCCCTTTGCTCTGCAGCTGGGAAGGATGTTTACCTAAACTACTAGACAGGAATGTATTTTCGAGGAGCGGAGCAGATAACTTGAAGGCAAAATACAGTCTTGGCAGGCAAGCAGGGCGAGCCAGGCACCGCTAGCCGCGCAGGGAGTAAGACAAAGGTCAGGGATACGGATGCAGGTCCAGGCTGTAGCATCCAGAGGCAGAAGGCAGGAAAAGGCTCGATGGCAGAAATCAGGGCCTAACTCGCCAGAGCCGAAAAACGTGAAAGGTACACCATATAAAGACGGTGGCAAGGCATACTTAGGAACGGAATATTCGACCCATTCATGGTGGATCTGAAAGAGGACATGTTAACGTTGGACGCAAATGTATTTGTGTCTTCATAGCTAAAAGTGGAGGGAACATACATGTACTTGAAGCACGTACATGGAGCCGTTGGGGTCTACGATAGGGGACACAATTGACCATAAAAATTCATATTTCCTCATTCACAAAACCCTGTCTGGGATGGTGCTGGGATGGTGCTAGCACCGCCCCTGACAGGAAACCCTTTCTCCAGGCTCTCCTCGCTGGAAGGACTCCCAGCAGCAGGAGGTCAGACTCGTGTCTGTGGTGGCAGCATCCATTTTGTGGAGCTGAGGCTTCGTTTAACTTTAACCGGGGTTCACAGTTACATACATGTCGTGTCCCTCTAGAAGGGTGGAATGCTAACCCCGTCGCCAGAATTGGCGAGGGGTTAGTATTCCAATTCGTATGACACCTTACTCGACATGTTTTGATAAAGCAATACCAAAGATAGTTTTTAACCGCGAGGATTATAATGCACTTAAGAGTATATGGTATGCGTTATCATGGAACAGCTATTAGGACTTGGTTCTGCAAGCTGCAAACGGGCTTAGCTCATGCTAGAGCACCATTTCACACGATTCCAAGCACTCTGCCTTCAGGATTGTCAAGGCCTGCTATAGGAGTGACTGATAGGAATCTGTGTGTCCATTTCTAGGGTTAGATATAGGTATACTACATCTATAGCAAAGGGTGATTACATGACTTTGCCCCAGCTGTCATGCAGCCAGTTGTGTCAGATTTAGGAGGCCATCCAGGGGTGGCATAATACATGCTTCAGCCCCTGGTAGGCCCTGGGTACACCTATGCCCTGAGTTACAGGGTCTGATAAGGTGGCCCAGTACCAATTGGAAATGTACCTAAGGTACATGGAATCCATTTTACAGGGAGAGCAGTAGGCCTGGGGTCCTGATTGGCAGGGTCCCAGGTCGACTATGTCAAAAACCAGCTAAAACACAGGGCAAAAAGTTGGGGGCAACCATAGTCAGGAGGTACCTACCTACAGGACCTGGCTCCCGTTTAGAAAGCACTGGAGAGCAAACTTACGGATGCCCTAGACAGAATCCAAGCCTTAGAAAGGCGAGCTGAGGATGCGGAAAACAGGAGTCGACGCAGCAACGTTCGGATAGTAGGCGTGCCGGAGAAAGAGGGAGAGAAGGACATGGTGGCCTTTCTTGATAATTGGCTCAGGACTGTGGTAGCGCCGGAGGGCCTATCGCCCTTTTTCACATTGGAGCGAGCAGCAAAGTCACGCTATTTCCTGATTTCACCTTTGAAACGCAAAGACAGCGGGCCTCCTTCTTAACGATTAAAAGGGAATTGCGCACCGAGGGCATTTCATACTCCTTGCTCTTTCCGGCTAGACTCCGAATAGTGGTGGATGAAAAAACGCTATTCTTCAGTACGGCAGCGGACGCTTGGGATTGGTGGGAAACATATAAGGCGGGAACAGATGGAGCCAGGGTCCGGGAAGAGAGGGAGAAGGAACGGGAGCGATCACCAGCGGGCCTGCGGAAGTCGAAGAGACTGCGAAAGCGGAAGCATGGGCCGCTCAAGCTGACGGCCTCTCAAACCGAAGCTGAACGGAAGGCCGCGCTACAGGAAGTGGAAAAGTTGGCGCGAGATGCGGGCTCCCGCTCCAAGCAGGGCACGGACACGGACACACACGCATCGGCCTCAGGTTCGGAATCGGACCTGTCTGGGATCCATCAAGCCGTTGGTGACGCCGCAGACATTGGAGGAGATCCTGAATGTTTGACCTGCGCACTGCGGGTGAGGGGTAACAGGTTGGGTACCGGATGGGAGTTCACAGCCTGGCAGACATGAGGAACCGGGGCTGGGCACTGGGCTCATAGCTGGATCCTTTTTTTTTTTTTTTTTTTTTTTTAAAACCTTTATTTGGAGACAAGCAGGTTCAAGGGAAGTGTACATACAAAAAAGACAGTCACACATGGCCATTACAATGGTACGTCAGATCCAAAAAAAAAGGGAGATACAAGGAAGTACAGGGCAGGGCATCAGTCAATACAAGGAGCAACAGCGAAATGTACAGTATAAATTATAAAGCAATGATCCAGCATGGGCAGGCAAGCCAATAAGACAATACAGTATGAACACATTCCGCTGGCGGAGAGCACATGAGACAGAGGGGACTCAGATATAAGGGACACATGAAATAATGGTGCCGCAAAGGGATACGATCTCAATGTTCAGTAATACACCAGTCGTAAGGGAGACTTCAGCCCCCAATAGCTCGCAGGGAAAGGAGACAGCTCAGCCCCTCCCCCGATACTGGAAGAGCAGCAGGTGTTGTGTAAAATCCCAGCCCATCATGTTGTCATCAGCCTATCCCTTCGCGGTCCCCAGGTTCAGAATCAGAGTCCTGCACAGCTCTGGTTAGGAGGTACACCTGGAGCGGACTCCAAAAGTCCTTAGGTCTGCATCGGACAGGCATCAAGTCAGAATAGATATTGTATTGATCCTGACAGTATATGAGGTCAGTCACCCAATCCTGAAAGCGCGGCACCCTACCACGACCCCAGCAACAAGCAACCCTACGCTTAGCCAGCAGCAGGGCCACGTCAACAAATCTGCGGTGAGAGGCAGGTACGTCCCTAGAGTAGCCCAGTAACATCACCAAGGGGTCAAACGTCACCCCATCCTCCGCCATAACCTGCAGGGCTTCATGAACCTGAGTCCAATATTCTAACACCCCCGCACAGCTCCAAGCCAAATGCAAAAAGTCAGCGCCTTCCGCCCGACACCTAGCACACCTGTCATCTTCCGCTAAATGAAACCGTAGTTTCCTCGCCGGGGTATAATAATACCTCTGAACAAACTTGTAGTGGATAATTTTAAGGCGACAACTAGAAGAAACATTGGCCGTGAGCCCACAACAGTACTTCCACTGCTCGTCTGTAATAGGAGCACCCAACTCGGCAACCCACTGCTCGCGCACCCGATTGGCCGGGACCGAACGCTGTCTGCAAATAGCCCCGTATAATTTCGACACCAGGTGTCGCCCATCTGAAACCAACAGCACGTGGAGGGGGAGGGTAACCCCAGGCTCCGAAGGGTAGTCTGGTAGCAGAGCACGCATGCCCTGCCGCAGGCGGATAAAGTAGAACAGTTCAAGAGGGGAGCAAGCAGCCGCATCGAAGAAATGAGCCTGCGTACGGAAGGCACCTTCATGAAACAAGTCGCCCCACGTGAGGACACCCAGCCGCCTGCACATTCGCTGAAACCCCGTTTCCAACAACAGCGACAAATCCGGATGATAAGACAGAGGCAAGGCCGGCGAGTAAAGAAAGGAAACGCCCAGAAATTGAGCCACCCGTTTCCAAGCATCCACCGTGCACGTCACCGTCGTGCGAGGCGTTTCCACATCTGACACCTTGCCCAAAACCATCCCCTCAAGTGGGAGCGGGTGGGCGACCCAATGTTCAGCAGCAATCTGGGGCATGAACGGCATGGGGCGCATCCAGTGATAAGCATAATGCGCCTGAGCGCTGAGATAATAAAGTTCAAAGTCAGGGACGTCGAAACCGCCATCAGCATAAGGCAACGTAAGGGTGGCCCAAGCCACCCGTGGCTGCTTGCCCCCCCAGAACAACCGCAGGAGCTCGGAACGAAGTCTGCGGAAGAAATAAGCACCAGGATGATATGGAAGGTTTTGAAAGAGATAAAGAAAGCGGGGCAGAACTACCATCTTGATAAGAGACGCCCTACCGGCCATGGAGAGAGGCAAAGACATCCACCTGGTGACATCATCCGCAAGTTTAGTAATGGCCACACCATAGTTAAGCCGAACCGCATCTTCTCTGTCCAGGGACACGACAATGCCAAGATATCGCAACTCCGAATCACACCATTCCAGAGGGTAGTCAAGGGGAAACCTGGCCACCGCAGCTGTGAGGGGGAAAAGTTGAGATTTCCGCCAGTTGATATGAACACCGGAGACACCTCCAAAAGCAACCAGCTCTCGTAAGAGCGAATTAAGGTTGTTCTCAGGGTCCTTGACATAGAGTGTGACATCATCGGCCTATAAAGAAATACCGACCTGCCGCTGAAGACAATTAAAGGCGCTCTGCTGATGAAACTGACGAATCCTACTGGCCAGCGGCTCAATGGCAATAGCAAACAAGAGGGGTGAGAGGGGGCATCCCTGTCGGGTCCCTCTCGTAAGAGGGAACGAGGGGGATAGCACCCCATTCACAACTACCCTCGCCATCGGATCAGTATATAAGAGCTTAACCCACGAGATGAAGATCCTGGGAAAACCCATCCGACACAGAACATCAATAAGATAGCCCCACTCAACAGAGTCAAACGCCTTAGTGGCATCCAGAAAGATAGCGGCAACCGGGACTGTGGGATCAATGGTCGATACAAGCGAAAACAAGGTGCGAAGATTGTGGGAGGTAGCACGGCCGGGCACAAATCCCGACTGGTCAGGCAGTACAATAACGGGCATGAGCTCGGCTAGTCTCACTGCCAAGACCTTCGCGAGAATTTTGACATCGCAGTTGAGCAATGAGAGGGGCCTATAGGAGCCCACATCCAGCGGATCCTTACCCGGCTTAAGCAGCAACGTGATGGCGACTTCCCGCATGGAGCCCGGCAGACGTCCCTCCTCCAGGGACTCCTCAAAAACCTCACGGAGCACAGGGGCCATGGTGTCCACATAACACTTATAAAATTCAGCAGGAAGGCCATCCAGACCGGCGGCCTTCCCATTAGAGAGAGACATGATGGCATTCCTGACCTCCTCCACCTCTAGGGGCCTGCCTAAGAACTCCCGATGACCATCCGATAACCAACAAAGTGCCAACTCATCGAGGAAGCCGCCGTATCGAGTCTCACCCGTCTGCTGTGTCGTGTAAAGGTGTGCATAGTGATCAATAAAAGCACGCTGGATCTCCGAAGTGTCTCGACAGCGAGTACCATCTGGCGTCACCAATTCCAACACGTCCGACCCATGCCTTGGATGTCTAGTAAGGGCAGCAAGGACCTTACCGGGTCGCTCCCCTTCGCAGTATCCCGCGACGTCCCGTATTTCCCCCTATGCTTAGCCTCTCTAGCAGCCTCCTCCTCGTACTCGGAGAGCTTAGTACGGAACTGTGCCAGAAGATCGGGATCCGAGGCAACCTGCATCCTGCGCTCTAAGTCTCGCAAATCAGCTTCCAAGCTCTCGAGGGTCCGAACAATCAGACGAAGTACTCCACAACTCTTAGAAATAGTGACACCCCGGATCGTAACCTTGAACGCTTCCCAAATGACCTCAATGCTGTCAACAGAGCCCTTGTTTCTAGGGAAGAACGCCTCCACCTCCTCACCAAGTTCCTCCTTGAACACCGGGTCAAGCAATGCAGTCGGAAACAGACGCCAAGGTGGGCGCAGTCTATGCAGCCCGGGGACGGATAGAACGACCTTCACCGGACAGTGATCAGAATACGTCCGAGCCAGATGTGTAGCCTCCCGTAGGCCAGCTATCAACCCTCTAGAGAGAAACACATAATCCAGTCTTGCCCATGAACGAGCATGTGTGGTGTAATGAGTGCCCTCCTTGGTGGCAGGGTGGGTGTACCTCCAGCCGTCGACCAACCCATCCTCCTCCACAATCCCCCGCAACACTTCCCTAGCCTGTACATTATACTGAGGGCTCCCCTCCGATCTGTCCACCTGGGCCTGAAATGCAAGATTAAAATCACCCCCCCACACAATGTAAGTGGCATCCACAGCAAGGACATGACCCCACAAAGTGACAAAAAAAATCGGCGTATCGACATTAGGAGCATAGCAATTAACAAACAGTACAGTGTTCTGTCCAAGCCGCCCCCACAGTAGCACATAACGCCCCTCAGGGTCCCCCACAGATCCAAGTTCCTGAAATGCAAGCGATCTTTTAACAAGGATGACAACCCCACGAGCATAAGAAGAATAGGAAGCAAACCTCCTGGCCGCAGCCCACCTCCCGCCAAAGGTGGGGGAGGGAGCGGGGCGCAGATGCGTCTCCTGGAGGAGTGCAACATGAATAGCATGCCTGTCCAAGTACTGGATCACACTACGACACTTCCTGGCATCATTAAGTCCCCGTACATTCCAGGACAGAATCGAGATCTGATCTACAACAGCAGTCGACATCACCCAGGTTCAGGGCCCCGCGGGACCCAGTAAGCAAATACAGGGCATCCAACTACAATCCAAAGCCAGCGACAGGTCCACGCCCTAGGGCACAGACAATCCCCCACATACACTCCACACATTCCCCAGTTATCTCCGAACCAATCAAACAAAAACACAACAACTCCCCCCCAACCAAACCATCCATGCAACAAGCACTCAGGACAGACTGCACGCCGCACGCTGCCAATCCATCTCACGCGACCCACAACTCGCGCACGTGTTACGCTTGCTGAGCGCTCCCCGTCACGTGGCAGCCTAAAATGGCGGCCGATGCACTCGGGCCCAAAATGGACGGGAGCACGGACCCCAAGATCAGTTCCGCCAGATAGAAAAGTGGACCAGCCTGGATAGCGGGCGCAACGCCACTTCTGTGCACTCAAACAACAGCAGCACCTCTCACAGCGATCCAGGGGTCCCGAGCAAACAAACATGGACAGCTTCATTCCCGCCCCATCCACCCACCTGACACCACCCCAACTATCAGGCCATGCACACCCCCACCCCCCCGTCCCCCAACACACATCCAGTCAAACAACAAAGGACTAGAATCCAAACCAAAGGTACACATGGGGCACACCCTCCGGGGAACCTTCCAGAGGTGCACGACGCCACTCCCTCACGCCACGCCAGTGTCCGCGCCAACAAGTATCAGGCGGCCCCAGGCGCAGCGCGGGGGGGTGGGTGCCCAGAGCGCGACACCAGATAGCACCATCCTGCGGTGCCATACCGACCCCCGAAAAAAAGAGAAGCAAAAACGCACTCATTCATCACAATAAAGACATGACCCCCGCATCAGCAAAAACAAAAGCGGTCGATAGTTAGGCCACAAATGCGGAGAAGGAAGACAGTAGAACTCAATATAAAAGATACACGTCCACAGTACTCCAAAAAACAGGAAAAAGAGAGACAAAGTCCAAAGTCACCAGAATCAGGCGACCTCCTCCTCAGCCGCCGAATGTTCACCCTCCGGGTCTCGATCGCCTCCCCGATCCGCAGCAGCTCGCTCACGCTGGAGGCGCTTCGCAAAGTCCTCAGCATGCTGTGGGTTGGTGAAAAAATGTTGTTTAGCCTGATGCGTCACTCTGAGTTTAGCCGGGTAAAGCAAGGCGTAGTCCACTTGGAGGTCCCGAAGCTTCTTCTTCACCCCCAGGAACTTACGACGCTGGTCCTGCACCATCGGCGTGAAGTCGGGGTACATGGTGAAAGTCACCCCTTCGAAGGAAAGGGCCCTATTAGTGCGGGCAGCCTGGAGGGCGGCGTCTCGGTCACGATAATTCAAAAGGCGCGCAATGATGGGGCGCGGTGCAGCCCCAGAGGCCGGCCGAGGTCCCAGTGTCCGATGTGCTCTCTCAACGATGAACTGGGATGAGAACACTTCCGTCCCAATGGCGCCCACCAGTAGCCTCTCAACATAAGTCTCCATTTTGCCCACATTCGTGGACTCCGGGACACCTACAATGCGCACGTTGTTGCGCCTACTCCTCGCTTCCAACTCTTCATTCTTAGCGGCAATGACACGCAAGATATTGTCCATTCTCGCCAGTTGGGTGGTATGGGTGGCCGCCGTGTCGTCATGGTCCGAAATGCGCTGTTCCGCCGCCGTCAATCGCTCCTCATGCACGTCCAATTTCTGGACGACCGCATCCATGCGCGATGATATCTTGTCCACTTTGTCCACTATAGTGGCAAACCCCTGCCTCATCTCCTGCATCATTTGGGTAAAGTCCGGTGGTGGTGGGTGCGGGACACTCTCAGCGACAGTCGGGGGGGGGACCGCGAAGTCCCGGCTTCCTGGAGCAAACGCGTCCCCCGCCTAGCCCCTCCAGAGTCAAAGGACAGTTTGGATTGTTTAGTGTCCGGCTTCCCCATAACGGTGTTGCAGTGGGGGACCAAGGCAAATAGGAGTTAGGATATAGGTCGGACAAGGGATACGGCCAAGAATAAAGCAACTCGAATCGTGGGGGCACGAGCAGGCCAGCGGGCCCCGCCACTCCCAACGACGAGAAATGGCCGTCTCCGCTTCCAGCTCAAGGGGGCAAGCCCTCAGAGTCCAAGAAGAAGATCCGTTGCGTCTCCGTGAGCAATGGTATCTGGGCAGGCAGATGAAAAAGCCTAGAGATAAGTCCGACAGCAAGGAAGAGCCAAACGGCATGCCCGGCCAGCGAGCGGGCCTGGTGTAGAGGGGCGGAGCAAGGCCTACACCCCACGTGCAGAGCCCCAGACTGGCATGAACGAGGACGCCGGGCAAGAGGGCATCAGACTTCCAGAGCGCAAGTCGGGGAAACTTGGGATCCTCGTAACTTCGGCCAGCAACCTCCGAATGGCCCAGGAGTTGGACCGTGGGTAGTCAGTCGATATCCCAATAGATCTGTGGGGTCAGTTCAGGGCGCAGCGATGGTAAGCAGGATCCCTAGGCGGATAATAGCTCCGGGCAGCGGGAGCCTCACGACAGTGCGGCCATTCCGCAGTGCGCCCTCTAGCGCCCCCATAGCTGGATCCTTTCATGGGGGATTGGAGAGGGGCGCGGGGATGGGCTGCGTGGCTCCCTTCTGGCCAAGGCCGCGCTCTGTAGGCCCTTAAGGCACCCACGGTTACGGCCGTGTAGTAGTACCCTGGGTCGGTCAGGTGCGGGAGTTTGGATGGGAGCGGATATCTCGGTATTGGGGCCTGTTCTGGGTGGCGGGGGTTGCATTGTTGGGGATTGTTTGCTTTATTTGACACCGCTGACCCCGGAACTGCTGGGGGTTGGACGGCTGGGAGTTCATGGTTTGTTTTGGGGGGGGGGGCCACCATTTGCGAGGGACTGACAATGGAGGGGAGACATCGTTCTGATTTGGGGGACAATGGCTAATGTGAACTTGTTGAAATGCATAACCTGGAACGTGAGGGGGTTACACACGATGCAGCGCAGACAAAGTGCATGCGTTTTTATTACGGAGGGGGGTGCATATTGCACTACTGCAGGAAACACATCTCACGAAGCAGGAGGGAGCGGCGCTACAGAGGAGGTGGAGGGGCCAGCTATTCCACACCTGTTATTCGGCATATGCTAGGGGCTTTTTGATTTGTATCGGAGCAGGAACACCATTCCAACTAACACACCAGCTGATAGACCAGGAGGGGAGGTACGTGGTGGTGGAGGGTAAGCTAAGGGGCAGAGACATTGTCCTGGGTAGTATATATGCCCCGAACGTTGACCAACTGGCTTTCTTTGCGGGACTGTCGGGGACACTGGCACATTTCCTAGCGGGCCCGATCCTACTGGGGGGGGGGGGGATTTTAACTCCATAGCGGACATTACCCTGGATAGATCTCACCCGCCATTGAGGGACTCCCCTGTGCACCGACTGACTAGGGGTAGGCGGGAATGGCAGGAGAGTTGGGGGCTGACCGATGCGTGGAGGGCGCAACATCCAACTGACCGTGACTATTCGTTCTTCTCCGGGCTACATGACCTCCACGTCCGTCTGGATGCGGTGTTGTGTTCTCAAGGCGTATTGCCGGCCGTTACCGGGTCGGAGTATTTGTCAAGAACAATCTCGGACCACAACCCACTCCTGATTCATTTAGCCTGGGTGAACGAGACGCCCAGGGTGCCGACCTGGAAACTTAGGCCGGAAACTCTGGAGGATCCTCTACTTGGTACGGCCCTGGAGGAGGAGATGACCCAGTATTTCGCTGACAACGAGGGGACAACGGCCTCTAGGGCAACGGAATGGGATGCCTTTAAGGTAGTAATGAGGGGCCAATGCATAACAAAGTACGTGGGCACGAGGAGGGTGTTGTTGGAGGACCTGGGCAGGGCGGACACCAGATTGAGTGATGCAGAAAAGAGACAACCTGGCCGCCCTGATCTCCAGGAGGCAGTCGGCTCGGCTAGGGAGGCGGTGGCGGCCGAGGTGGAGAGGCTTCGCGCTTTTGACTATAGAACATACATGCTGCGATCCCACGTAGAGGGGGATAAGACAGGCACCCTCTTGGCATGGCTTGCAAACCCCACGAAACGTTGCTCCCCCATTCTGCATATGCAAGATGAGGATGGCCATGTGCATCACACAAAATCAGCTATAGTGGATGGCTTCCAAAAGTAATATGAGGGCCTGTATAAAAGTACCCCAGGCGACTGGGAGGGAGCGGCTGAGGCCTTCTTGGATGGCCTAACCCTACTGCGGCTGGATGAGGAGCAGGCGAAGGAGCTGGTGACGGATATTGATTTGGGTGAGATTAGGAGGGCTGTGAAGAAAATGGCTCGCAATAAGTCGCCGGGGATAGATGGTTTACCTATTGAATTCTACAGCAAGTGTTTGGATATCTTAGCGCCGCGTCTCCAGACAGTTTACAAGGAGGCGGGCCACCTGCCTCAGTCTATGCGAGAAGCAGTAGTGGTGCCGCTCCTGAAATCAGGTAGGGAGAGCAGCAGCCCCGCGTCTTACAGGCCGCTATCCATGCTCACCGCCGACTATAAAATTTTGAGTTCCATTCTGGCGGCGAGGCTCTCACCACATATGTCTAGCCTGATACATGAAGACCAGAACGGTTTCATCCCTGCCAGGAATACCACAATTAACATTAGGTGACTTATTCGCCTTATGGATGGCTCGTGTGAGGAAGGCAGTGCCCCGTTGGTCCTCTCAGTCGACATAGAAAAGGCGTTTGATAGTTTAGAATGGGACTATCTGTACACGGTCATGGAACGCTTCAGATTAGGCGAAGGCTATATTCAGTGGACGCGGGTTCTTTATGCGGAGGCAGTAGCGAGAGTGAGAGTCGGGACCATGGTATCCCACCAATATCCGGTGGAGAGAGGCACCCAACAGGGATGCTCCCTGTCCCCGCTTTTGTTCGCACTAGCGATTGAGCCCCTAGCGGCTGAGGCCCGAGTGGGACGGTATTTTGCTGGAGTGAAAGCCAGAGATGGGCAGCAGTTCATCTCACTATATGCCGACGACTTACTGTTATTTCTTGAAAACGATGCAGCGGAGCAGGAGGGCACAGAAGCAATGTTGGAGCGGTTTGGTGGACTCTCGGGGCTGAAGGTCAATTGGACCAAGATGAGCCTGTTCCCGTTGCGGGAGGGCATCGCTCGGCCTGACCACCGGCCGACGCTTACTTGGGAACCGACCTGCCTCAAAAACCTCGGGGTTCACATTTATCATACGGCTGCGGATCTATTCGAGGGTAATGTAGGGCGTTGCGTGCGGGGGCTGAGGGGCTGCATGACCTTTTGGGCCACACTACCGTTCTCCGTAGCTGGCAGGATATCCTTCTTGAAGATGGTCGCCCTCCCGCGATTATTGTACTACTTCCGCACGCTCCCGATATGGATCCCTGGCTTCTTTTTCCGGCAGCTCAGGTCCCAGATAACCGCGTTCCTGTGGGGAGCTGGGAGATGCAGGGTGGCGTTGGCAACGCTCTCCCGCCCGAAGGATGAGGGGGGACTCACGGTGCCGGACTACGAGCTCTATTATCTCGCTGCCCAACTGCAGGTCTTCACGCAGGAGGTGGCGCGGGTATATAGGGGCCCGGAGGATGGCGGGCTGACGGGCACGCCGCGACATGTCTTGGCCCATATTACCCTGCAACAGCGGATTGATATATTCGGGACTTGACCCTGGAACAACGCACGTACCGACAGTGCTGGAATCGTGCGCAGAGGCGGGCGGGTACACGACGCCCGTACGCCCCCGACATTCCGCTGGGCATGCTGACGGCGTTGCCGCACGGAGGCGACTGGTCGCGTCTACAGCGCTGGGAGGAGGCGGGCATACAGGTCGTCGGGGATCTATATGAAAACGGAGCACTCCTCCCGTTCCAGGAACTTCAGGAATGCTTCGACCTCCCAAGGGGGGATACCTTCTCCATGCGGCTGTGAGCGGGGCAATTCAGACACACTGGGGAACGGGGCTGGAGGAGCCTGAGACGTCTGCATCTTGTCAATACACTATGATGGCAGCGGGAACAGTCAAGGCGGTGGCATGCCTGTATAACAGGATGGTGCGCGAACATTTACCACATCTCCCGTCGCTGAAGGCTAAGTGGGAAGCTGACTTGGGCAAAGACATCCCTGACACGACTTGGGCGCAGCTCGTGCGCCGGGCCCGCAATAGCACGAGAAATGCGAGGTTCCAGATCATCCACTACTATATACTGCATAGGGCATATATGACCGCTGGAAGGATTAAGAGGTATTTTGGAGCGGTAGTGGTGGCGTGTCCCCGCTGTATGGAGGAGGGAGCTGAACTAGTACATAAGCTGTGGGCTTGCCCGGCCCTTCGGGACTATTGGCAGGCTATAGGAGAGACCCTGAATGAGGTGACGGACAGAACCATCGACTTCGACCCGGCGTCGTGTATACTGCACTGGTTCCCTCATACCCCCAAAAACAAACTCACGAGCAAATTCATTGATATGGGGTTGATAGTCGCCAAGCGGGAGATAACCAGGCACTGGAAAGCGCGGGCAGGCCCAACTCCCAGACGGTGGCTCAACGAATTTTTGAAATGGGCGGCCCGTGACAGCACACACAGGTACCAGCTGGCGCGCAGGACTCCTACTCCAGGGGAGCTGGAAGCGGCGACAGCCTGGGAGGTTCTAGTACAGGCCCTCAGAGATAGCGGGGTGGAGGAGGGGGAGGAGACCCTCAGCGCTAGCAGGGATGGCACGATAAACTAACTGACAGAGAACAGAACCATTAGCTGTTGGAGACCAGGGGTCATGCCTTAGGCGTACATGTACGGACATCTTTAAAGACCCTCGGGCAGATGGTGGGAATAGGGGGGAGGAGGAGTTCCACTAGTTAGGGGGGGGTTATAGGAGGGCCATATAAATCAGTTAGGTGAGGGACAAAAAGTAGTCATGCACACACTACTGCGGAATGTTACTCCTGCAACATTGGCATCAGGCATGGGGGGACTGCGATTTTATTGCCGCCTGGCCCCCGGGATGTGGGCTTACAGACTGTGTATGATGGGATAAGAAATGATAAGCAGCAGCGCCCTGATTAATATGATACATGTATGAGCAATGGCTTGAGCTATGTGTGGCTACAATAAAAAATACTTTAAAAAAAAAATAAAAAAATGAAGGGTTCACTTGAAATAAGCATCCCAGGAAAGAGTAAAGGAAATGGGCAGAGTTGTTTTGTGTGGTGAGAGGTGGGAAATAGAGAGAGGGACCAGGATCTTGGGATAAGGAAGGTGGTGACAAATGGTGAACATTTCGCTGCCACTTTGATGTTTTCAGTGGCCGCGCGGCTCACTGAGAACATCAAAGCGGCCGCGAAATTGCTCCCAAAGCTGGAGGCGGACAAATGGTGCGCGCACCCGGCCCACATGCACTGAGGCTGATCCGCCTGCAGACTTTGGGAGCATTTTTGGGAGCCCTGACTATACTCTCGCAAAGCATTGCTAACGCAATGGCTATAGCGAGACCTAAAAAGAAACTAGATGCCCCAGGTAAGTGTATCCGCACCATTGCTAGAAGGGATGGGAAAAATAAAAACAAGATCCACCAGGTAAGTGTATACGCACCATTGATGGAAGTGATGGAGTAAACAGAAACAAGATCCCCCAGGTAAGTGTATCCGCACCATTGATGGAAGTGAGGGAAAAATAAGAAGCTAGATCCCCCATGTAAGTGTATCCGCACCATAGATGGAAGTGATGGAGTAAACAGAAACAAGATCCCCCAGGTAAGTGTATCTGCACCATTATTGGAACCTACGTAAAAAATAGAAACAAGATTCCCCATGTAAGTGTATCCTCCCCATCGGTGGAAGTGATGGAGAAAATAGAAACAAGATCCACCAGGTAAATTTATCAGCGCAATCGATGGACGTGATGGAGAAAATAGAAACAAGATCCCCCAGGTAAGTGTAACCCCACCATCGATGGAAGTGATGGAAATCCATCAGACAAGAACCCCCAGATAAGTGTCTCTGCAGCAACGATGGAAGTGATGGGAAAATAGAAGCAAGATCCCCCAGCTAAGTGTATCCGCACCATCGAGGGAAGTAATGAAAAAATAGAAACAAGATCCCCAAGGTAAGTATATCCACACATCAATGGAAGTGATGGAAAAATAAGTGTAGGAGAGTAGGGTCTGCTTCCTAGGGACACCCCCACTTTTTGCTCTGATGTTGGACAGGCCTCGTGGCAGGCCCGACTCCTCCCCGCATGGCGGGTCTCGGACTACTACTGCCCCTGTTCCCCGGACAAGAACGACACCTGCAGCCCGCCGGGTCAATCCCCAGCTCTTCCCCGACGGAACCCAGGCTTGTAATCACAACATTCTCGGCTGGCCCGGGTCCCTTCCCGAACCACCGTCCCCGGCCCAGCCGCCATCTTGGACCCTCCACGACCAGGCCTCGTGGCCTCGGGTCGACCTCAGCCTCAGGCCCAGCCAGGCCCCGACATCGAGGCACCACCATCCACCCAGGGGGTAACGAGACTACTTGGCGAGTCAATGGGAGAAGGAGTGTCGATGGCTCCCCTCCGCCTGGTTTCGATCGCCCCCGGCCTCCCTGGGCGCTGGCTCCACCCCCCTGCTGGGTGTCTGGACTCCCTCATCCCGGAACCCCCGACCTCCAAGTGCGAGGGTCCGGACATCAAAGGGCGCCAGACCTGTAACTGGGGTAGCTCCAGAGCAGGAAGGCAGTTGTATCCTGGAGTCGAGAGACACCTAGACGAACTCATCCTTGGAGGCCTGCTGGCGCTGCCGCGGCTCCTCTTCGTGAACCAACTTTGAAGGGCTGCTGGCGCTACCGCGGCTCCTCTTCGTGAACCATCTTTGAAGGCCTGCTGGCGCTGCCGCGGCTCATCCTCGTGAACCATCTTTAAAGGCCTGCTGGCGCTGCCGCGGCCCATCCTCGTGAACCATCTTTGAAGGCCTGCTGGCGCTGCCGCTGCCCATCCTCTTGAACCATCTTTGAAGGCCTGCTGGCGCTGCCGCGGCCCCTCCTTGTGAACCATCCGTGAATGCCTGCTGGCGCTGCCGCGGCCCCTACTTGCGACCCCTCCAGCTCGAGGATTGAGAGCTCTACACCAGCTACCCCTGTACCGGACCAATACTGAGACTGTCCCGCTACCCCCTTTCCCCAGAGACTAGAATTGAAGGGATCATCGTATCCTGGTTCTGCTGTAACGTCACGTTTAACCTGCCAAAGAAAACCGATAAAAGTGTACAGAACCTATCTTTGTGTGGTGTTTATCTGTGGGGAGGGTAGTTGCTCGTCCGTACGATCTACGGAGAGGGCCTCGCCAGGAGGCCTCTCCCCCTTGCTCGGCCGACCCTCAGGGTCCCCGTCTAACATTGGTGGCCAGCGGCGCGATTCGAGCCAACGCATAATCGTACGGAGAGTAACTCGCCCCACGACACACAGTAACAATGACGACAAAAGAGACCGGAACAACCGCAAAATTCCACGGCTAGAAGAATACAGCCACAAGGATTTAAAACAATTCTGCATAGACTTGGGCATCGCTACCACGGGACTGAGCACCAAAGATGACCTCAAGCACGCCTTGGAGTCTTTGGTGGAGACAGAAATGTCCCCACCCCAAAACGAAAGCATCGAGACCACAGAAACGATTGCAACACCCGAAGAAGAAAGAAGAGCGGGCCTCTCTTCCGAGGAGGCCCGAGAACGGGAGAAGAGCCGGCTCCACGTGTTAGAACTGGCTCGACTGCGCTTAGATGGGGAACTAAAACTAGCAGAAAAAAAGATAGCCCTCGAACACTTACGGCTACGGGAAGAACGAGAAGAAAAAACAAGCCAGAGGGAGCTGGAAGAGAAGAAACTAGCGTACGAACACGAGCGCAGTTTAAAAGAACTAAAGATTCAACGACAAAACAGGGACCTCGGCGTCCTCGAGAACCTGAGCTCTGCTCCCCCTACGGACACCAAGGTCCACATTCCCAAAGACGTCGTCGGAGAGTACTACCGGAACGACGATATCCAGCAATGGTTCAAAGCCTACGAGGTAGCCATGATCTCCCACCGGATTCCGCGAAAAGACTGGGGAGCCGGGATGTGGGGGAGTTTCGTCAACGAAGGAAGAGATGTCCTGCTACAACTCCCCGACGCAGAGATGACCTCCTACGAGCACATAAAAGCCGCCCTTCTCACACGCTATGGGCTCACCCCCGAGATGTACCGGCAGCGATTTCGAGACTGTAAAAGAATCCCCGGTACCACCTGGGTGGAATATGTGAACTTTTTTAGCCGAGCCTTAGAGGGATGGATCAAAGGCAGCCAAGTCACCACCTACGAACAATTATTCGATCTCATTGTGTGGGAGCACCTATCCAATAATTGTTTCGTTGAACTAAGGCAGCATCTCCTCGATAGCAAGCTGACCGAACGCCGGAAACTCGCCATCGAAGCGGATCGATGGTAGAGCACCCGGGTCCCCCGGAATTGGCCGGGCGATCAAAACAGAGCCTCCCAGGGGTCCCACCGTCCGCGAGGAGGAGGAGGAGGCCAGGGTCGGGGCCGGGACACCGCCACGGTGCCCCCCACTAGCAACCCCCCGTCTCCGGCCGGAAGAGGAAGCCCTCCGACGCGACCGGGATTCCGCTCCAACCTCGTCTGCCACAAATGCCAGCGGCCCGGCCATTATACCAATGACCCCAACTGTCCGAGAAACCAGTCAGTCCAGGCCCCGGGTCCAATGAACCGCCAGATCACCGCCGCCGCCCTCGGAGAAGAGCAAGGCGAAGAAGAAGCCGAAGAGGGCGAACCCTACCAGACCGAGTGGGAACCTGCAGCCATGTCCCTGCTATGTCTAGGGGAGAGGGACATGGTCCCGCGGGCCCCCATCCCAGCCAACACGCAGAAGTACAGCCAGTGGGTCACCATTAATGGACACCGGGCTGAAGCCCTCCGTGACACGGGGGCCAGCGTGACCACAGTCCGTTGCCATCTGGTGACCCCCGATCAGATCTTGCCCAATGTACTTTGTCCAGTACGGTCTGCGGACAACTCCGAAAGCCTGTACCAGATGGCTCGCATCCCCTTCGAGTGGGGGGGGGGGGGTGTCAGGCATGCTGAAAGTGACCGTCCGAGACGATGCCCCCGTGGACTGCCTCACGGGGAATGATCTCGAGAGCTCCCCCTGGGCCGCTGTGGAACTAAGAGAGCACCTGGGGATGCTTGGTCTCCCCGAATGGGTCTGTGCGACGACCCGATCCATGGCCGCCCGCGCCATCCCCACCACTGAAGAACCCGAGTGGCCCGAACCTCCACCGCCGGTCGTCACGGAAGAGACCACCCCTGACCCCGGTCCACCGGGGCCCGACAACAAAGAACCTGACCCGCTCCGAGACCTCCCGGAGCTGGCACAGTGGCGCCAAGAAGGTGGCCCCACTCAGGAACAGTTCCGCCAGGAACAAAAAGCGTGTCCCTCCCTCGAGGGGCTCTGACAGCAAGCCATAGCCCAGAGCGCAGGGGATGCCTCGGGGGCCCACTGGATCTACTGGGACAACGGGCTCCTCTACAGTGAGCAAAAGATTGCCGAACTAGGGGCCAGCCCGGTGCTGGTGGTCCCCCTCCGATTCAGAGACTTCCTTTTGAACCTGGCACACGATGTGCCTCTCGCCGGGCACCTGGGGCAGGACAAGACTTACAGCCGCCTGGTGACCCATTTCTACTGGCCTAAAATGCGGAACGATGTGATGAACCACTGCCGGGCCTGCCCCACCTGCCAGGCCAGCGGGAAGAGCGTCCGGAAACTAAAAGTCCCCCTGCAACCCTTTCCCATCGTCACCACTCCCTTTGAGTGGGTGGGGATCGACATTTTGGGGCCCCTGGAGCCCCGGACAGCGCAAGGTCACCGGTTCATACTCTTCCTGGTGGACCATGCCACCCGCTATCCCGAGGCCATACCTCTCCGGACCGTGAAAGCGCCCGTGGTGGGCCGAGCCCTGATGGGAATATTCTCGCGGGTGGGCTTCCCCCGAGAAGTCGTCAGTGATCGGGGCACGAACTTCATCTCCAGATACATGAAGTCCCTATGGCAACAGTGTGGGGTCACCTACAAATTTACGACCCCCTACCACCCACAAGGAAACGGACTAGTGGAACGATTCAATTGCACCCTTAAGGGTATGATCATGGGCCTGGAAGAGCCCCTACGCCGCCAATGGGACGTGCTGCTACCCTGCCTCCTGTTTGCCTACCGGGAGGTCCCACAGAAGTCCCTGGGATTCAGCCCCTTCGAGCTCCTGTATGGGCACCCCGTCCGCGGTCCCCTCAGCCTGGTCAAGGAAGGGTGGGAGGTGGACCCCCAAAAGACTCCTCCTGATGTGTACAAGTACCTCTTGACCAATGTTCCCTCTAATTTATTTCCTCTGTGTGCGGCAGTGGAGGGTCTCTGTGCGCTGCAACCATGGCTATGTGCACCAGGAACCAGACCACGTGCATGTGCAGCGCCAAATGTCACTCTAAACGTTTACTTAGAAAAGTGAAAAGATGGTGCATTTTCACACATACAGCGCCACGTTAAGGGCCTTAAGGCCGGTTTGCAAATTGGCTGCTATACAGGATTTCTATTTTTAATGCATTCCTACACATTTAACTGTAAACTGGCATAGACTAGGCTTTGTTTCTTTAAGCAGAAGTGAATTGTAAATTGATACTTGTATAGCGCACTACTCACCCGCAAGGGTCTCAAGGCGCTTGTACGAATACTGCTGTGGAACCCATCCTGGCTTTCCCTGTGAGGCGTCCACTCCTGGGCACCCCCAAGGTGGAGGCCAGGCATCCTTAGCGTTGTGGGGGCCGTTGTGGAGATTAAGCAAGCTATTGCCCAGAGTTGCAGAGTGGGACTCCATGATTGGAATAGGCACCGAGGCGAGAATTACCAGGTCTGTGGAATTTTGAGCCCAAGACCTGCCGAGGCAGGGAATTGAACCCTGGTCCCGGGCTAGACCTCTGCATCAGGGTCTGCCGCTCTAACCATTGAGCCACACTTCTCCACTCCAGTGAATAGGGTTAATAATGTTCACAGCCGGCCATATTTTGTTTTCTAGTGAAACTCTGATTTCCAAGAACTATTAACACGCCCAGGTGAAGAAATGTAAGTAGGACCCATGCTGTGCTCTCCTCTACAGACTCTGCAGCCCTATCGGACCTCTGAGGACTGCACAACAACTTTACAAACCTCATTGGAGGCTGGGTGTCTGCTCATAAAGCAGAACTCAAACTATGGGGCATGATGCTGTTCATTACTATAGTGTCAGCCCTGCCAAGTATCACGCATGATCATGCGTTCGACTAACGCATTTCAGTGTGGTGGTCCGCATCACCGCACTGAAATGCATTGTCACGCATTATAGTGCCTCCTCAGCTTTCAAGCAGCGCTTTTAAGGACCACTGACTATTTGGTATAAGAGGGCAGCCTGTGTTGTGCTGTGGCATTCTTGGGGGCTTGCTCAGGTAGCTCGCTCTGTAGCTGGCAGGGATGGCTACATTGTTAAAATTACCGAGCGGTACGGCAAAAATATTGACTTCATTGTCATGGAGGTTGAGTCTCAGCCAGAGTTTAATTTGGCAAATCAACATAGTTTGACTAGATACCGGGTGGGCGGGGCAACGTTTCCAGCTATTACAGCGGAAACTGCAGTTGAGCTCGCTCTGCGCCGCGCCTATATGGTTCGTAGTGGATTTGTTGAGTTCTTACTGTTCTGCGCAAAGTAAGAATCCCGGCAGTGCAGCACTGTTAATGGAGAATCGGGCAATTTCTGTTTCTTTTCGCAGTAGGAATTTACAACTCCGAAGAGCCCTGCTGTGAACTATGTAGCGGCTCAACCATCTGCGACAAACCACCTAAGGTACCGGCACATTTCTTTCTCCACAAGCTCTAGGGTCCCCTCCGGCACTGTGCTCTGGCGGTGGAACCCTGGCCTGGGAACTCCTGAATGGCTCGGGGGTAAGAAGGATTCAGCAGTGTGGATAGAAGCATCGATTGAGTGTGCCTTTCCATCAAGGAAAAAACTAAGAGAGCGATGATTAGTGGGTGTGATGGGGCAAAGCAAGAGTCATCCTTTTCACCCAGTATCATGTGAACACCCCACCCCCCACAAAAGCATCTGAACGGCTGTACCGAGTCCAGTAACAGTGCCAAAAACAACGCGCAGGCAGCGAGGAACTTCCCACCCATTGCCCCTTTTATGCTGCCAATGATAGTAGCCACGCAACTACTGACCATCACACTCCTAGAAGTTTGACAATTGTGGGGCAGAATTATTTGTGTGTCCTAGAGTTTTCATGCACCAATAAAAACGTCAAGATCACTCTTGTGAATAATGGAGTGCTGGAGCAAGATTAGCGTTTTGTTTAGTAACAGTTTTCACGAAAGAGCATGAGCCCTGCATATTCTCAAAACTGTATTTAATGAGAATTAGCTGTGAGTTACTGCTTTTAACTAGGTTAGTGCCCATCAATTTCTGGTGATTTAAAACAGTTTTAAGATCTTGTAAGAGTTTCTTGTTGCTCAAAAGGGTGTGATTTACGATATTTATATGTTGCCCTTGTCTTCATTTCTTGATTTTGCTCGTGAAAAAACGTCACTCATAGTGGTCGAATGTCACTCGTAATTAGAATAAAATTATGAAAATGTCACACATAAGCAATTTGAAACCTTGGCAGTGACGGATTTTATATTACCGCAAATCTCAGTGTAACACTGAACAACACTGACAGCTGGGCAGAGGGAACGTGACCCCGCCGAGTTTAAAATGTCTGACATATTTGCAGCTCTTGCTCGGCCTCTCAGAGCGTGAGTCCGCTCCAGTGATGGAAATACATTCAGAGAAGTAATAATTCTTAGATGGCAATCTGGCGATTCACTAGGCACCTCCCAGAGGCATTTTAATTTTGGGGTCTGATATTTGAGACATTTTGCATGTCCCCATTGTCAGTAAAAGCACTCTATCTCCCCTCGCGTTACTACCAAACCATATACAGTAAATATAAAAACACTGTGTGTATTTCTAGGCTAATCTGCCTTGTTTGCAGACTTGCTGTATTGTTTTGTAGTAACGCGAGGCTGCGGGGGAGATGGAGTGCTTTTATTTAAGAATCCATGTTAATTGCAGCCCCTTCACGAGCGGCGATTAACATGGATATTTAAATACAAGCACTCCATCTCCCCCCAGCCTCGCGCTACTATCAGAACAATACAGCAAGGCGGCAAACAAGGCAGATTAGCCTAAAAATGCACGCAGTGTTTTTAAACTTGCTGTATTGTTCTGATAGTAGCGCGAGGCTGGGGGGAGATGGAGTGCTTTTATTTAAATGTCCATGCTAATCGCCGCTCGTGAAGGGGCTGCAATTAACATGGATTCTTAAATAAAAACACTCAACTCCCCCGCAGCCTCGCGTTACTACAAAACAATACAGCAAAGAAAGGTGTTTCAGGGAAATACATAACGCAAGTGGCCACATGGAAACACCTCTGCTCCTTTCGCCGCCGTCTCCTGCCGTCTGGAAATGCCCGCTTTTCGTGCGCCTTAAAAGCGGCGGTGGCACAGAATACTCTCACGGGATGTGCCTGCCCTCTGTGTGCGCTCCACACATGGGACTGCGCGCTCGGGGGTAGAGAAGTGCGCGCGCGCGCTGCCGCGCGGCTTCTTGGGAACAGTGCTCTTGACCCTCCGGAACCAGACTCGGCGGTTCAGGGAACTTGCTAAGGCCAACCTCGAAGCCAGCCAAGAAGACATGAAACAGTGGTACGATCAAAATGCCTCATCCATTGAGTTCGAGCCGGGACAAAAGGTCTGGGTCATGTCCCTGGTCGAACCTTGCGCCCTCCAGGACAAATGGACAGGACCCTTCAAGGTGGTGGAGCGCAAGGGCCCCGTCACCTACCTGGTGGACCGATAGTCACCCCGGAACCCCCTCCGGGTCCTCCATGACAACCGACTTAAGCCTCACTTTGTGCGCTCCGAACTTAGCCTCCTGATGGCTACCGACAGTGGGGCTGAAGAGGACTCCGAGCCCCTCCCCGACCTCATGAGAACACTCGAAAAAGACGGCTCCGTGGAAGGAGTCCACCTCTCTTCTGCCCTGACCCCAGCACAACGCCAAGGCTGCCAAGACTTGCTACAGCAGTTTGCCGACCTGTTCTCCCTCACCCCTGGGGTCACCCCCTGGTGCCTCCACGATGTCGACACCGGGGATAGCCCCCCTATCCGGCACAGGCCCTACAGAGTGCCTGATCGAGTACGTGCCTGCATCCAGTCAGAAGTATCCAAGATGCTGGCCCTAGGGGTAATCAAGCCCTCCGACAGTCCCTGGGCCAGTCCAGTCGTGCTGGTCCCAAAGGCCGCTGCCCCTGGCGTCGCCCCAGAACTCAGATTTTGTGTAGACTACCGGGGCTTGAACGCCGTCACCCGAACAGACGCTCACCCCATCCCCCGAGCTGATGAACTGATTGACTGTCTGGGGGCCGCCCGATACCTGAGCATCTTTGACTTAACAGCGGGCTATTGGCAGATCGGCCTCACCCCAGGCACACAGGAGCGATCTGCCTTCTCCACCCCGGATGGCCACTACCACTTCAAAGTGATGCCCTTTGGAATGAAAAACGCCCCGCCACCTTCCAGAGGCTCGTGAACAAAGTATTGGCGGGGCTGGAGGAGTTCAGCGCCGCCTATCTGGACGATATTGCCGTGTACAGTCGCTACTGGGCAGAACACCTCCAACACCTCCGGGAGGTCCTGACCGCCCTCCGGTGGGTGGGACTAACAATCAAGGCCAGCAAGAGCCAAATCGGCCAAGGGTCCGTGACCTACCTGGGGCACCAGGTAGGAAGTGGCCAAGTGTTCCCTCTCCAACTCAAGATTGCTGCCATTCAGGCCTGGGAGCCCCCGGTCACCCAAACAGAGGTCCGAGCTTTCCTGGGACTCACCGGATACTACCGGCGCTTCGTGAAGGACTATGGCAGCATTGTGTGGCCCCTCACAGAACTCACATCCAAGAAGAACCCCCCGAAAGTACACTGGACCCCTGAGTGTCAGGCTGCATTTGAGAACCTCAAGTCCGCCATGTGCACCGCCCCAGTACTCCAAGCCCCCGACTACAGCCGGGAATTTATAGTACAGACGGATGCCTCCGATCATGGCGTTGGGGCAGTAATCTCCCAAACCAACACAGAGGGAGTTGACCAGCCAGTGGCCTTTATCAGCCGACGCCTGCTGGCCCGAGAACAGCGCTGGAGCACCATAGAGCGAGAGGCCTTCGCCGTGGTGTGGCCCTCAAGAAGCTCCAGCCCTATCTCTTCGGTACCCACTTCCGGGTGCAAACAGACCACCGACCTCTGCAATGGCTGATGCAGATGCGGGGAGAGAATCCGAAGCTGTTACGTTGGTCCATCTCCCTGCAAGGGATGGACTTCACTGTGGAGCATCGCCCAGGCCAAGATCACGCCAACGCAGACGGCCTGTCCCGCTTCTTCCGCCTCGGCGAGGAGATTACCCAAGAGGATGGGTGACTCTCCCTGCCTTCAGCTGGGGGGGACGCATGTTGGACAGGCCTCGTGGCAGGCCCGACCCCTCCCCGCATGGCGGGTCTCGGACTACTACTACCCCTGTTCCCCGGACAAGAACGACACCTGCAGCCCGCCGGGTCAACCCCCAGCTCTTCCCCGACGGAACCCAGGCTTGTAATCACAACATTCTCGGCTGGCCCGGGTTCCTTCCCGAACCACTGTCCCCGGCCCAGCCGCCATCTTGGACCCTCCACGACCAGGCCTCGTGGCCTCGGGTCGACCTCAGCCTCAGGCCCAGCCAGGCCCCGACATCGAGGCACCACCATCCACCCAGGGGGTAACGAGACCACTTGGCGAGTCAATGGGAGAAGGAGTGTCGATGGCTCCCCTCCGCCTGGTTTCGATCGCCCCCGGCCTCCCTGGGCGCTGCCTCCACCCACCTGCTGGGTGTCTGGACTCCCTCATCCCGGAACCCCCAACCTCCAAGTGCGAGGGTCCGGACATCAAAGGGCACCAGACCTATAACTGGGGTAGCTCCAGAGCAGGAAGGCAGTTGTATCCCCCTGTTGTATCCCCCTGTTACCAAGGTCAAAAACCTTGGTATAACTTTAGATAAAACACTCTCTTACTCAACTCATGTCAATACCACGGTGTCATCTTCCTTTTTTAAATTGAAAACTATAAAAAAGATTCTCCCTTATCTTCCCCCTAACTCTGGTAAAACTCTGATCACATCTTTTGTTATGTCCTCAGTGGACTATTGTAACGGGCTTTTAATGAATGCCCAAAAGAAGGTCATTAAGAGGTTACAATCTGTACAAAATGCTGCAGCCAGACTACTTTCTGGCACCCCCAAATTCAAATCCATTGCCAACACTATAAAAAACTATCACTGGCTTACAGTCAACAAAAGGATAAAATTCAAGGCACTCTGTTTAGCTTATAAAGCCGCGCACAAACAAGGCCCTCGTTTTCTCATTGATCCATTCACGTTTCATGTCCCCAATCGCTCACTTCGGTCCATGAACAATTTCACTATGACAGTCCCTCGCACCAGAACAGTTGCATGGGGAGATCGCAGCTTCCACATTGCAACCGCTAAACTCTGGAACTCCCTTGATCTAGAGATCAGATCAGCTCCCACTCTTATCATTTTCAGAAGAAAAATTAAAACTTGGCTTTTTGATCAATAGTTCAATTTTTTGGTTTCTTTCTGCCTCATTCACAGCGCCGAGACGCCCTTGGGCAATTGTTCGCGCTCAATAAATTCCATAAATAAATAAATATCCTGGAGTCGAGAGACACCTAGACGAACTCATCCTTGGAGGCCTGCTGGCGCTGCCGCGGCTCCTCTTCGTGAACCAACTTTGAAGGCCTGCTGGCTCTGCCGCGGCTCCTCTTCGTGAACCATCTTTGAAGGCCTGCTGGCGCTGCCGCGGCTCATCCTCGTGAACCATCTTTAAAGGTCTGCTGGCGCTGCTGCGGCCCATCCTCGTGAACCATCTTTGAAGGCCTGCTGGCGCTGCCGCGGCCCATCCTCGTGAACCATCTTTGAAGGCCTGCTGGCGCTGCCGCAGCCCCTCCTTGTGAACCATCCGTGAAGGCCTGCTGGCGCTGCCGCGGCCCCTACTTGCGACCCCTCCAGCTCGAGGATTGAGAGCTCTACACCAGCTACCCCTGTACCGGACCAGTACTGAGACTGTCCCGCTACCCCCTTTCCCCAGAGACTAGAATTGAAGGGATCATCGTATCCTGGTTCTGCTGTAACGTCACGTTTAACCTGCCTAAGAATACCGATAAAAGTGTACAGAACCTATCTTTGTGTGGTGTCTATCTGTGGGGAGGGTAGTTGCTCGTCCGTACGATCTACGGAGAGGGCCTCGCCAGGAGGCCTCTCCCCCTTGCTCGGCCGACCCTCAGGGTCCCCGTCTAACATCTGATATACTGGTTTCTCGACTTTTGTGTGGCTGTGGGCCTGCTAATCAGACCCACAGCCAAGCTGTTCTCTCTCTAAATTCATACCATGTACTTTAGGTACATACCTAATTTGGTATTGGGTCACCTTTGTGAGCCCCTGTATAGTGTACCCTAGGTACCCAGGGCATAGGTGCATCCAAGGCCTACCAGGGGCTGCAGCATGTATTATGCCACCCTTGGCTGACCATCCAAATTGACACAACTGGCTGATCACACAGCTGGGGCAAGGTCGTGTAATCACCCCTTGCTTAGGTATAGTATCCCTATACCTACCATTACATATAGACACATATATACGTATAAGTCACTCCTATGGCAGGCCTTGACAATCCTGAAGGCAGAGTGCTTGGTTTTATGTGAGATGTGTGTGAGAAGTTGGCCCGATATGCAGCGTTCGCTATTCTAGCGACCGCTATGTATCGTTCCAAACGACCCTTATGGTGATTGGTTGTAAGTCAACCTATAGACCAGCTATCCTAGTAGCGTGGATACGAGCAGTCTAAGGCTAAAGACTCGAGAGGGCGCGTTAAGCCAGCTGTTTACCACACATGTACCCCTTGAACACCAAGTGAAAGGACACCACACAAGTGTTATGAAAATAAACAGTATATTTATTAAGAATCACAACAGCCCTGTACTCTTTATGAGGACAGGGTACTAAGCACAAACCAAATCTCTTAGGAAAATACTTCAAGTGCACAATTAAAACAAGTGTCCGAGGACACGGAAAGTTTAAGGTCTTGGGCGGACCCGATAAGGCAAGTCGGAAGCGAGGGACTCGGGACCCTAGAGTAAAGAGGCTATGCAGGCACCGAAATGCCGAGTTACCTAGCCACGAGGGCTGCGGCTGCACAAGTCTTACAGGCGTCGGGGTCTTCGCTGACGAGCCAGGAGCCGGAAGAAAAGGAGTTGCTGGCCGGCGACCAGTGATGAATAGTTCGTAGAGATCCAAGCCTGGATCAGAGATTGATGATACCTGAAAGCAGAGGGGACCAAGTTCGTACTACTAGCCAGTAGTCAGAGGGTACCAGGAGGGCACCGGTTGGCCGTCACCTCGACCAGGTGAGTGGGCGACGCTAGGCTCTGCAGTCTCACGGACCAGGAGGCGTTGTCGGCGACCACGGTGGAGGTGCGAGCTGTCCCACGAAGGATGATGCTGTCGGCGTCGCTGGGCCCAGGATGGGGCAACAAGCCTTGGCAAATCTCAGGGCCACGTGGTGGGCCTAAGATGGCGTCTTGAGTGGACCAGGAGGGTCCGGGGTGCTTCTCGCAAAGTTGGAAGCAAGGGCCAGTCTGGAGCAACCAGACCAGCAGTGATGATTATCGGATGTCGTCACAGAAGGGCACAAGCCAGCGGCTAGTGACCAGACAACGTGC
This sequence comes from Lissotriton vulgaris, assembly GCF_964263255.1. Lineage (NCBI taxonomy): Eukaryota > Metazoa > Chordata > Amphibia > Caudata > Salamandridae > Lissotriton > Lissotriton vulgaris. Next base: position 2,053,896,784 of record NC_141691.1, on the reverse strand, counting down.
TGAGCAGCGAGCAGAAGGGCCCCACGCAGATCGTAGAGATGCTGGGAGACTGCACTTCGGTGCTGGAGCGGCTCAGGGTCGGGGCTTCTCGGACCCCAGAGCACTCACCAGAGAATTGCTTTGATGGTCGTGCTGGATAAGAGCGTGCAGGTTCTGATGATGGCCGGTCCCTCGAGGTCTCGTCGCACCCACAGATCACAGCTGAGCTGATGACGTGGGTAGAGGTCAGAGGTGCCAGGGAAGCCGGTTCTCGTCGAGCTGGGCCGTCGGATCCTTGAGGAAGGACTTGCAGCAAACCGCAGAGTTCTTAGATGGTGCCCGCTGATGCAGGGTGACTACTCCTTAGTCACAAGGGAGAAATCTTAAGAAGAGTCTCGAGTGTCCTTTCGTAGAAAGTAGTTCTTGATTCAAAGATGATCTAATTTTGAAGGGTCCCCGCTCCGGCCTTTATCCTAAAGGAAGGGGTGGGTACATGACTAGGTCCTGCCCTAAGGGTGGGACCAGGAAGGGGGGTAGTTACACCCCTCTCCCCTGCTGGACTTTCCCCAGGCCAGGGCTGGCGCCCCTGGAACTGGTTCTGACCGGCAGATGCGTAGTGAGCACCGGGGTGCCACTCCGCAGTCACCTTCTTGCAAAAGCCCTACCTACCCAGAATACACAAACCCTGTCTGGGACGGTGCGAACACCGCCCTCGACAGGAAACCCTTTGTCCAAGCGCTCCTCGCTGGAAGGACTCCCAGCAGCAGGAGGTCAGACTCGTGTCTGTGGTGGCAGCATCCATTTTGTGGAGCTGAGGCTTTCGTTAACTTTAACCGGGGTTCACAGTTACGTACATGTCGTGTCCCTCTAGAAGGGCGGAATGCTAACCTCGTCGCCAGGGTTGGTGAGAGGGCAGCATCCCGATTCGTATGACACCTTACTCGACATGTCTTGATAACGCGACACCATAGTTACCGATGTGGTATGCGTTATCATGGAACAGCCATTGGGTCTTGATTCCGCAAGCTGCAACCGGGCTCGGCTCGGGCCAGAGCACAGTTCACACGAGCCCACGCACTCTGCCTTCAGGATTGTCAAGGCCTGCCATAGGAGTGACTGATAGGAACTCGGGTGTCCATTGTGTGGTTAGATATAGGGCTACTATATCTAAAGCAAAGGGTGATTACACGACTTCGCCCCAGCTGTCATGCAGCCAGTTGTGTCAAATTTAGGAGGCCAGCCAGGGGTGGCATAATACATGCTGCAGCCCCTGGCGGCCCTGGGTACACCTATGCCCTGAGTTACAGGGTCTGATAAGGTGGCCCAGTACCAATTGGTAAATGCACCTAGGGTACATCTCGTAATTCATTTTAAAGAGAGAGCAGTAGGCCTGGGGTCCTGATTGGCAGGGTCCCAGGTCGACTATGTCCAAAACCAGCTAAAACACAGGGCAAAAAGTTGGGGGCAACCATAGTCAGGATGTACCTTCCTACACAACCCCCCCCCCCCCCCTCCCCCCCCCAACGAAAGGAGATAAGGCTATCCTTGTCCAGGTAAGCCTCTATTACCTAAGTGGCCATATAAGGAAGGACCAGCTCTGGCTTGGTTTCCCCCTGTGTCATGGTCCACTAGGCAACCCCTCACCCTAAGGGTATCTGAGGGTCTCCACCATAGGGAATCTCTGTCTCTGGTGTGTCTTGGGAAAGAAGAAGGCTGATGCTGGGATGGAGTACTGAAGTGAGGCTCCTCTACCTTTGGGCTCAACTTCCTCCAATCACCATTCATCATGTGTGCCTTTCTTTCTTTAGCTGAGATGCACTGAGCTCTCAGGGTCAGCCTCTGGCTACCTAAAGCGGGAGGCTGAGTCCCTCTGTTTGGCTTACTGGAGGGACAGGTCAGGTCTGGGGTTTTTAGGCCCCATGTTTGGCTGTGCCCAACAGTGTCCAGCTGTGGGAGTTCCCTAACTATTTTTAAGGGGGATCCCTCAGGAGTCTGTTCTATTTTCACTTGGCTAGGTTTACCAGCTTCAGTGATCCTAATCTGTTGATTAAGGGGTTCTTTTGGACAGGGGGCCCTTTGGGGTCCACCACTGGCCTCCCTGTCCTCTTCAGCCCTGGGCTGACTGAGGCAGGGTAGAGAGGTGCAGGTTACCTGCTCCAGACTGGGTCCCACCTGGGAAGGGTCCACTGCCATCAGGGGTTCTGCCAGGCTAGGCCTGACTATCTCTGGGGCAGTTCCTTCAACAGGGGTAGAGTCAGTTCCCTGAGGAGGCTGGCTCTCACCTAGTGTCTGGGAGGGGGAAGAATTTTCTTCCTCCTCAATGCTCTCTGTTTGAGTGGAGTGATCCATTGTTTCAGGCTTCACAACCTCACTATCTGTCTGAGTAGAGGCTGAGACCATTTCAACCTTGCCAACCTTTTCAGGAGGGCACTCAGTTTGTGTTTGGGCTGCGACTGTCACAGCCCTCCTATCCTGCTCTGGAAAGTCTGTCTGAGCCTGGGCAGTGGCTACCACTGCCCTTCCAACCTTTTCCGGGAGGAATGGTGCTTGGACTGGGGCTGTAGCTATTACTGCCCCACTAACCTGTCTGGATAGGCCTATCATTCTGGAATGAGTTTCTTGTTCCACCTCAGCCCATGCTGAGAGTTCCAGGTCATTCCCCAGTAAGCAATCTACAGGTAGGTTATCTGTCACTGCCACTCTCATGGGCCCTGTGACATTACCCCAGCTGAGCTTGACTACTGCCATGGGATGCCTTCTCTTCATTCCATGAATGTCTGTCACCTGATAAGTAAAACCAGGGGTCAGTTGAGCAGAGGGGACCAGATGGTCACTCACCATGGTGAGGCTGGCCCCTGTGTCTCTGAATGCCTCAACTTTCTGACCATTCAATAAAACTTCTTGTCTATACTTTCCCAAAATGTGGGGTCCAGTAGTGAAGTTGGCAAACCCCATGCCAGTCTCACAGACAAGAGTGTGGTCAGGGAACCTGGCTAGGCCATAGTCCTCCTGATTTCCCAAAGTAATGCCCACCACATTCTTGGGGGCACTCCCACCACCTGGGGGATTACCACTAGTGGTAACAGGAGGTTTAGGAGTATTACCTGGTGGTATGTTTTCCTTATTGCTATTTTTAGGGCACTTGGCATCACTTTTGTAATGGCCCACCTGTTTACAGGTATGGCAATAAGGTTTCTTCTGTTCTGAAGGAGTGTTCTGGGACCCACCACCCTTGTTGGAGTTTTGGGGCCCTTGGGAAGTCTTCTCTGTGGATTTATCCCCACCCTTCTCTTGAGGCTTGGTTGATTCCTTTTTCTGGTCACCACCCTGGTTTTTAGGCCTAACCCTGGTTCTGACCCATTTGTCCGCCCTCTTACCCAATTCCTGTGGAGAGGTCAGATCAGAGTCTACCAGGTGCTGATGTAATAACTGGTTCTGACAATTATTTAAGATTTGCTCCCTCATAATTAGATTATACAATCCTTTAAAATCAGTAACCTTACTACCCAGTAGCCAGCCTTCAAAAGCCTTAGTGGCACAATCAACAAAGTCAGTCCAATCTTGAGACTGAGTTTTCTGGGTATCCCTGAACAGCACCCTGTACTGCTCAGTGGTTAGGCCAAACCCTTCAACCAGTGTATTCTTCAAGACTTGGTAATTGTTAGCCTCCTCTACCCTTGTGGTGAGGAGCTTGTCTCTACCTTTACCTTCAAAGGAGAGCCACAAGATAGCTGCCCACTGACTCTGGGGAACACCTTGCACAGTGCAGGCCCTCTCCAAAGCAGTAATCCATTTGTGGATGTCGTCCCCTTGTTTAAAGGGGGGCACTATCTTACCAAGGTGTTTTGTATCAAAACTCCTTTCCCTATTGCTAGGTACAATGCTGCCACCAGTGGGGACTACCCCACTTAACTGTTGCTCTCTAGCAAAGGCAAGCCTTTCGTTGGCCAGGGCAAGTTCTTCCCTTTCAATCCTCAGATTAGCTGCCCTTTCCTTAGCTTCGTACACTCTCCTCTGAGGGGATGTCATCCCTCTTTGAGAAGAGTTGTGAGAGCCATTGGTTTGAAGGGATCTACCAGAGCCTCTTGACAGAGATCTGGCTCGTCCATTCCCAATGTTAAGCTGACCTGACAGTAGCCCTGGGGGTCCCCCAGTACCACTATCATGTTTGCTTAAGTTGGACCTGCTTAGTCTAACGACTTCTACCTGTCCCTTATCTGCCTCATTCTCAGAGAGATCCTCATCCTCATCCTCCTCCACATTCTCATTCTCGGCTGAGAGAAGATTTAGGTCAGGGTCACCTCTGGTTCCCTCGAGGGGAGGCATGTCTCCTTCTGGATTAGAAGAGCTGGGACGGGTCTCAGCTTTTCTGGCATCATAAGTCTCCAAGAGACTAATCAGAAAGGACGTGGTGGGGTTAGACCCCTGCTTGATCTTCCTGGAGTGACACACTTGTCTTAACTCCTTGAAGCTCAGCACAGTATATCTTGAAGGGATGACCTGTGGAGGGTCAACTGACACAAGGGGAGACTCAGAGTTTCCTCCTTTGTCCGACATACTGTTTCTAGTGTGGTGTAAGTGATGCACCTACCTACACTATGTGTTTACCTACTGTTCCCTTGCTAAGAGTTGCAGCCAAGGTGTGCTAAGCCTTGAGGAGCTGCAACAGCTGGTTCAGTAGAACTCAGAGTATTCTAAGCTTTAGTTATATGTACTAACAGTACTTATGCGATCTTTCAACAAGATATTCTTAGGATACGTGTGGTAAAACAACAGCAAGCTCAAATCCCAACCGCTGCTCACCAATGTGAGAAGTTGGCCCGATATGCAGCGTTCGCTATTCTAGCGACCGCTATGTATCGTTCCAAACGACCCTTATGGTGATTGGTTGTAAGTCAACCTATAGACCAGCTATCCTAGTAGCGTGGATACGAGCAGTCTAAGGCTAAAGACTCGAGAGGGCGCGTTAAGCCAGCTGTTTACCACACATGTACCCCTTGAACACCAAGTGAAAGGACACCACACAAGTGTTATGAAAATAAACAGTATATTTATTAAGAATCACAACAGCCCTGTACTCTTTATGAGGACAGGGTACTAAGCACAAACCAAATCTCTTAGGAAAATACTTCAAGTGCACAATTAAAACAAGTGTCCGAGGACACGGAAAGTTTAAGGTCTCGGGCGGACCCGATAAGGCAAGTCGGAAGCGAGGGACTCGGGACCCTAGAGTAAAGAGGCTATGCAGGCACCGAAATGCCGAGTTACCTAGCCACGAGGGCTGCGGCTGCACAAGTCTTACAGGCGTCGGGGTCTTCGCTGACGAGCCAGGAGCCGGAAGAAAAGGAGTTGCTGGCCGGCGACCAGTGATGAATAGTTCGTAGAGATCCAAGCCTGGATCAGAGATTGATGATACCTGAAAGCAGAGGGGACCAAGTTTGTACTACTAGCCAGTAGTCAGAGGGTACCAGGAGGGCACCGGTTGGCCGTCACCTCGACCAGGTGAGTGGGCGACGCTAGGCTCTGCAGTCTCACGGACCAGGAGGCGTTGTCGGCGACCACGGTGGAGGTGCGAGCTGTCCCACGAAGGATGATGCTGTCGGCGTCGCTGGGCCCAGGATGGGGCAACAAGCCTTGGCAAATCTCAGGGCCACGTGGTGGGCCTAAGATGGCGTCTTGAGTGGACCAGGAGGGTCCGGGGTGCTTCTCGCAAAGTTGGAAGCAAGGGCCAGTCTGGAGCAACCAGACCAGCAGTGATGATTATCGGATGTCGTCACAGAAGGGCACAAGCCAGCGGCTAGTGACCAGACAACGTGCTGAGCAGCGAGCAGAAGGGCCCCACGCAGATCGTGGAGATGCTGGGAGACTGCACTTCGGTGCTGGAGCGGCTCAGGGTCGGGGCTTCTCGGACCCCAGAGCACTCACCAGAGAATTGCTTTGATGGTCGTGCTGGATAAGAGCGTGCAGGTTCTGATGATGGCCGGTCCCTCGAGGTCTCGTCGCACCCACAGATCACAGCTGAGCTGATGACGTGGGTAGAGGTCAGAGGTGCCAGGGAAGCCGGTTCTCATCGAGCTGGGCCGTCGGATCCTTGAGGAAGGACTTGCAGCAAACCGCAGAGTTCTTAGATGGTGCCCGCTGATGCAGGGTGACTACTCCTTAGTCACAAGGGAGAAATCTTAAGAAGAGTCTCGAGTGTCCTTTCGTAGAAAGTAGTTCTTGATTCAAAGATGATCTAATTTTGAAGGGTCCCCGCTCCGGCCTTTATCCTAAAGGAAGGGGTGGGTACATGACTAGGTCCTGCCCTAAGGGTAGGACCAGGAAGGGGGGTAGTTACACCCCTCTCCCCTGCTGGACTTTCCCCAGGCCAGGGCTGGCGCCCCTGGAACTGGTTCTGACCGGCAGATGCGTAGTGAGCACCGGGGTGCCACTCCGCAGTCACCTTCTTGCAAAAGCCCTACCTACCCAGAATACACAAACCCTGTCTGGGACGGTGCGAACACCGCCCTCGACAGGAAACCCTTTGTCCAAGCGCTCCTCGCTGGAAGGACTCCCAGCAGCAGGAGGTCAGACTCGTGTCTGTGGTGGCAGCATCCATTTTGTGGAGCTGAGGCTTTCGTTAACTTTAACCGGGGTTCACAGTTACGTACATGTCGTGTCCCTCTAGAAGGGCGGAATGCTAACCTCGTCGCCAGGGTTGGTGAGAGGGCAGCATCCCGATTCGTATGACACCTTACTCGACATGTCTTGATAACGCGACACCATAGCTACCGATGTGGTATGCGTTATCATGGAACAGCCATTGGGTCTTGATTCCGCAAGCTGCAACCGGGCTCAGCTCGGGCCAGAGCACAGTTCACACGAGCCCACGCACTCTGCCTTCAGGATTGTCAAGGCCTGCCATAGGAGTGACTGATAGGAACTCGGGTGTCCATTGTGTGGTTAGATATAGGGCTACTATATCTAAAGCAAAGGGTGATTACACGACTTCGCCCCAGCTGTCATGCAGCCAGTTGTGTCAAATTTAGGAGGCCAGCCAGGGGTGGCATAATACATGCTGCAGCCCCTGGCGGCCCTGGGTACACCTATGCCCTGAGTTACAGGGTCTGATAAGGTGGCCCAGTACCAATTGGTAAATGCACCTAGGGTACATCTCGTAATTCATTTTAAAGAGAGAGCAGTAGGCCTGGGGTCCTGATTGGCAGGGTCCCAGGTCGACTATGTCCAAAACCAGCTAAAACACAGGGCAAAAAGTTGGGGGCAACCATAGTCAGGATGTACCTTCCTACAATGTGCTCTAGCATGAGCTGAGCCTGTATGCAGCTTTCGGAATCATGTCCTTATAGCTGTTCTATGATATAGCCATACCATATACTCTTAAGTGCATTATAATCCTCGTGGTTAATGCTAACTTTGGTTTGGCTTTATCAAAACATGTTGTGTAAGGTGTCATATGCTTTGAAATACTACCCCCCCCCCCCCACCAGTTCTGGCAGCGGGGGTAGCATTCCACCCTTCTAGAAAAGAAGACATGTAGTTGTAACTTTACCCGGCTAAAGTTAAACAGAGCGGTAAAAAAGGGGGTGGTGATGGACGGAGCATCTGAACCAATCAAACACTCACACCCAGTCAACAGATCTGGGTTTAATCCATCACCGTTCTTTAGCCCACTCTGCCACACCAGTTCAGACATGGCCATATGCAAATCAGTCTGACCCTGTGCCTCATGGGAACAGTCCAGCCCGAACTGCCAAGCCATGCCTTCCCTGGACCGGAAACAAGCTTCCGAGGACCGGTTTCTGGCATTTCAGCCGTCTTCAGCCCGGTTTGCTTGAATCCAGTGGCAAAGTGAGCAAGGGACTCACGTCTGAGCATACCCTGCCAACTTATGGCGAAGAAAGTGGTACAAAAGGGGGTGGTGATGGACGGAACATCTGAACCAATCAAACACTCGCACCCAGTCAACAGATCTGGATTTAATTCATCACCATTCTTTAGCCACTCTGCCACCCCAGTTCAGACATGGCCAAATGCAAATCAGTCTGACCCTGTGCCTCATGGGAACAGTCCAGCCTGAACTGCCAAGCCATGCCTTCCCTGGACCGGAAACAAGCTTCTGTTGACTGGGTGTGAGTGTTTGATTGGTTCAGATGCTCTGTCCATCACCACCCCCTTTTGTACCGCTTTGTTCGCCATAAGTCGGCAGGGTATGCTCAGACGTGAGGGTCAGACTGATTTGCATATGGCCATGTCTGAACTGGGGTGGGAGAGTGGGCTAAAGAACGGTGATGGATTAAACCCAGATCTCTTGACTGGGTGTGAGTGCTTGATTGGTCAGATGCTCCGTCCATCACCACCCCCTTTTGTACCGCTAAAGATAAACAGAGCCTCAGCATCACAAAACTGATGCTGCTGCCACAGACACAAGTCTGACCTCCTGCAGCTGGGAGCCCTTCCAGCGAGGGAGGCCTGGAGAATAGGTTTCCTTCCTTGGGAGGAGCTAGCACCTCCCCGGCAGGCTACAGTGTATTGGGGCAGGGTGTGTTGAATGAAATGAGACACTGCCTCGGGCACACAGGGTGCTCCATGCATAGCCCGGTTCAAACCAGTTGCTGGGGCACTCCAGTCCCAGCTCTGGCACGAAACTGGACAAAGGGAAAGGGGTGTAACCACCCCCTTCCCTGGTCCTGCCCATAGGAGGGACCTAGCAGGTAATCCAGCACCTTTAATTGGTATAAAGCAAGGAGCTAACTCTAGAGACTTTAGATTATCCTGAACTGAAACTCTGAAACGAAACTCTGGACCTTTGAAATTCTACTGCAACTAGAAGACTGGAGGATCTCCCTTGTGGTCAAGGAGTGACCACCCTGTGCAAACAGGCACCACCTAGCGAATTGCTGGTTTGCTTTGTCATCGCTCCCGAAGGATCCCGACAACCCTGCTTCACAGGATTGGATTTCCTGATTTCTCCGACCTCGACCCACACCTCCAGCAAAGCTGAGACCCGTGGCGGACACGAGAGACGTGGGTCCGGACACCTGGACATTTTTCGCTTTGCTAAATTGTGCAGCTTCTGAGGCATCCTCGAAGTTGTGCATTGGGACTTGAGAAGCCCCAACCCTGAGTCGTAAGTGCACCGAAGCTCAGCCCTCCACACTTGAATGAGTGCCGCGTGGGGCCCGCTCTTGCATTTCCTCTTGGCGCGTCTTCCTGGTTGCTGGCCCGCAGGCTAGTGGCCATCTTGATGACTCCATTTTGAAACAATGCTGTTTGCCTGGTTGCTCTGGGCTTGCTCTTGCTTTCCTGTAAAGGGGAAGCTCCACAGACCTTGCTGGTCTACACAGGAACCGATCTTCACTTTCTGCGTGAGCTGCCTTTGCCAAGGTTTGTTGACTCTAATCTGGAAGCCGACACCGCCAACAGCGAGAGCCTTTGTGGGACAGTTCATATCCAGTACCTGGTTGTCGTCGATGCCTCCTGGTTCACGTGGCTGCAGAGACAAGCTTCACTTCTTCACCTGTTTGTAGCTCGACATCGCCTGGTTCCTTCCTGGTTCCATCCTGGTCACTGGCTAGTGACCCAGACTCTGTCCCCTCTGCTTTCAGGTTCTTTACTTCCTCGATCCACCCTTGGATCCATCCGGACATCTTCCTCCTGGTTGCCTGCAGCATCATCTTGCAGCTCTCCATAGGAATCGACGACGAAACCCGACACAACTTCACACCTATACTCCCGGCTTCCTTGGGTGAGGTAACTCGAGTACTCTGGTGCTCCCCTGGGTAATAACTATCCAAGTGTCCTGTTTTAACTGGGTTTCCCCGCAAGTCCACCCGGACTGTCCGAAATCAACTAGTTTCTAACTTTTACGTTCCCATTGAAAGTCTATGAGAACACGCGTGGGTGTTTAGACACTGCACATGCATCCTGTGAGACTCCTACTTCCTAACCTGTGGTTGTTCAGTGTAGTCCCAGCGATTCCCTAGGCCCTAGGCCTATTGACTTTTCCTGTAGTGTTCCTTATACCACTTATTTAGTATATGGTTCGTGAGGCCCCTAGGGCAGAATTGTATTTGTGCAACTTATAGTATGCTTATTGAGTAACTTGTGCTGTATCTCGAACTCTGACCTCATAAAGAGTGCGGAGGGGTTGTTTTAGTAATAAATACATATATATTTGATATATACCTTGTGTGGTGTCCTTTCATTTGATATTCAAGGGGTTACTATTGGTAAAACAATTGGCTTCACGTGCTCTCTGAAGTATTCGTTTAGACTGCTTTGTCCATGCCACCACTAGGATAGCTGGTCTATAAGGTTGACTTTACAACCATAACCATAAGGGTTGTTTGGACTGATACAGGGTGCCCACTAGAATAGTGGACATCACATATCAGGCCAACTTCTCACATTGGTGTGCAGCGGTTGGGATGAGAGCTTGCTGATTGTTTTACGATAATATCTTGAGATATCATTTGAAAAATCACAGTAAGGTACCTTGAGGTACATATAATGACAAGTCGTCTTAAAATACTTAGGTTCTACTGAACTTAGTTGTTGTAGAGCAAAGGGCCTGGCACACCCTGACTAGAACTCCTAGAGAGGTTAAGTAGGTAACACTTAGTGTAGGTAGGTGCACACACCACACCTCACTAGATCATGTCTCTGAGAGTAGAACCAAGTGGATCTCTCCCAGTAGAGGTAGATCCTTCAAGGATACCTTCCAGATATGATACCCTAACTTTCCATGAATTAAGGCACTTGTGCACTTCTAGAAAGTTTAAACAGGGTTCCAACCCTACCCTCAAGCACCTGATTGAGCTCATGGAAGAATATGATGCTCAGAAGGCCTCTAATACAGGCCTATCAGTTAATACAGATGAGGGACAGCCTTCAGCAGAAGATTCCCCTGATCACAACATAGTTGAAGAAGATGAGTTAGAAGAGGAGGACTCTGAGGAGGATGCTAATAGCCAGATCTTAGTGGTAGAACTTAACCAGGCTAACCTAAACCTACATGGGAATGGAGAGGGCCTAGTACCTTCCAGATCCCCAAGCAGGTTTAACCCTGAGCACAGAAGGAGGAGATCTCCATCCAGGGAATCTCAGCATTCTGGTGTCTCAATAGGCTCAGATGTTGTTAGCAGAATGTCTTCCCCTGAGAGAAGGGAACATCAGGCCAGACAGAGAAGTCAATCTGAGGATTGAGAGGCAAGAACTTGCCTTAGCCAAAGAGAGGCTTGCTTTTGCTAGAGAGCAAAAGCTGAGTGGGTCAGAACCCACTGGTGGCAGCAATAGCCCCAATGATAGAAATAGGTCCTATGATAATAGAAACCTAAGCAAGATTGTCCCACCCTACAAAGTTGGGGATGACATCCACAAATGGATAAATGCATAGGAGAGGGCTTGCAAAGTACAGCAGGTACTCCAAAGTCAGTGGGCAGCATTCTTATGGCTCTCCTTTTCAGAAAAAGGTAGAGATAAGCTCCTCACAGTCAGTGATGAGGAGGCTACCAACTACACAGTCCCGAAGAGTGCTCTGATTGATGGGTTTGGCCTAACCACTGAATAGTATAGGTTGCTGTTCAGAGATACCCAGAAGACACAGACTCAGGACTGGGCTGATTTTGTAGATTGTGCCACTAAGGCTCTGGAAGGCTGGTTGCTGGGCAACAAAGTTAAGGACTATACAGGATTGTATAATTTGATCATGAGATAACAAATACTTAATAATTGTCAGACCAATTACTACATCAGCACCTGATTGACTCTGATCGGACCTCTCCCCAAGAATTGGGAAAGAAGGCCGACAAATGGATTAGAATCAGGGTGAAGCAGAAAAACCAGACCCAAGGTGGTGATCAGAAGAAGTCAGACCAGAAGGGTGGGGAGCAGAAAGTAAAAGACCAGAAATCTTCAACAGGTATCCAAAAAGCTTCTACTGAGGGGGGTTCCAAGAAATCCAAAAAGAAAACCATGGTGCAATATCTGTAAAAGTAATACTTATTGGACCAGTGATTGCACCAAAAAGGAGACAGCTCCAACCACCGTTGCCCCTAAGGCAACTGTTCCCCCTAGTGCAGCTAATAGTGGTGGTTCTCAACAGAAGGGTGTAGTAGGGTTGACCCTGGGAACTGAGATGGACTCTGGCATAGTCAGAGTACCAACTCAAGCTGTTCTTGTCTGTGATGTGGACATGGCTATGTCCTCTACTGTGAGTCCCACTAACTTGGCCAAGTACAGACAGACACCTTTAATTAACAATAAAGTAGCTCAGGCCTACAGGGACACATGTGCCAGTGTCACCATGGTGACGCCTAACTTTGTGGACCCTGGACAGATCATACTAGGTGAGAATTACCTAGTGACCAATGCTAGCAATGCCACTACCACCCATAGTATGGCAATTGTTAACTTCTCCTGGGGAGGGGTAACTGGCCTCAAAAGAGTTGTTGTAAGTTCAGACCTCCCTGTTGAATGTTTGTTGGGCAATAATTTAGAGACTTCAGTCTGGTATGAAGTGGAGTATAGGACTCATGCAGAGATGCAGGGCATATCAGCACATGTCCTTGCTGTGACCTGGTCACAGGCCAAAAAGTGCCAAACTGAACAGCCCATGGATCCTGAAACTATGGACCAGTTGCCTTCCAAGAGAAAGAGCAAGAGGGTTAAGGCAGTCTCTTCCCCCTTGCCTCAGGATGGGAATCAGACTTCCCAGGAAGCTGATTGTGAGACCCAAGAAGGAACTGTCCTAGAAGAACTTGAGCCTGATCAGGTTGAGTTTCTTCGGACAGGGGGACCCTCCAGGGCAGACTTGAGGCAGGCGCATTTGGATTGCTCCTCTCCTGAACCCCTCAGACAGCAAGCTGCTGCTGAGGCTGCTGGGAATGCTACAGGTACCCACAGAGTGTATTGGGATGAAGGACTCCTTTATTCAGAGGCTAGACACCCCAAGCCTGGTGCTTCCAGGAGGTTGGTCATACCTTTGGCATCCAGGGGCTTCCTTCTTACCTTAGTCCATGATATTCCCTTAGCAGGACATCTTGGCCAGAACAATATTTGGGACAGGCTTGTCCCTCACTTTCACTGGCCACACATGTCAGAAGATACCAAGGAGTTTTGTCGCTCCTGTGAAACCTGCCAAGCCAGTGGCAAGTCAGGTGGAACAACAAAGGCCCCCCCCTTATACCACTACCCGTGGTGGGGGTTCCCTTTGAAAGAGTTGGGTAGACATTGTTGGACCAATGGATCCCCAAACAGCCTCTGGGCACAGATATATTCTGGTGGTAGTGGATCACGCCACCAGATACCCAGAAGCTATTCCCCGAAGGACCACAACAGCACCTGTTGTGGCAAGAGCCCTCCTGGGAGTTTTCTCAAGAGTGGGCTTTCCGAAGGAGGTTGTTTCAGACAGAGGTGCAAACTTCATGTCTGGGTACCTAACTACTATGTGGAAGGAATGTGGTGTGAAATACAAGTTCACCACTCCCTATCATCCACAGTGCAATGGTCTTGTGGAAAGATTCAACAAGACCTTGAAGGGCATGATGAAGGGTTTACCTGAAAAGCTTAGGCGAAGTTGGGACATCCTTCTGACCTGCCTTCTGTTTGCTTACAGAGAGGTCCCATAAAAGGGGGTTGGCTACAGCCCTTTTGAACATTTGTTTGGGCATCCTGTAAGGGACCCCTATGTCTGGTGAAGGAAGGATGGGAGTTACCTCTCAAAAAGCCTAAGCAAGACATAGTGGACTATGTACTTGGTCTCCGCTCCAGGATGGCCGAATACATGAAGAAGGCTTCTAAAAACCTTGAGGCTAGCCAGGAACTTCAAAAAGCCTGGCATGACCAAAAGGCTGTGCTGACTGTGTACTAGCCAGGGCAGAAAGTGTGGGTGTTGGAGCCAGTGGCCCCAGCAGCACTCCAAGACAAATGGTCTGGACCCCAGACTATTGTTGAGCAAAAGTGAGAGGTAACCTACTTGGTTGATCTTGGGACTCCCAGAAGCCCCCACAGGGTACTTCATGTCAACATACTGAAGGCATATGTTGACAGGGCAGACATGGGCTTGCTCATGGCTACAGAAGGAGGAGAGTGACCCTCTCCCAGACCTGCTTTCTCAGAACCCTGATGATGGTTCAGTTGATGGAGTGGCCTTGGCAGGCAGCCTCACTGACCAGCAGCAACAAGACTGCAGACAAGTTCTACAGGCCTATAGACATATGTTTTCCCTGACCCCAAGTCAGACAAACTGGTGCACCTATGAGGTTGACACTGGTGACAGTCTGCCTGTCAATAGTAAAATCTACAGGCAACCTGACCACGTCAGGGACTGTATTAAAACAGAGGTCCAACAGATGTTGGAGCTGGGAGTTATTGAGCCCTCAGAGAGCCCTTGGGCCAGTCCAGTAGTCCTTGTGCCAAAGCCTCACACCCAAGATGGTAAGAGAGAGATGAGGTTTTGTGTGGACTACAGAGGTCTCAATGCTGTCACTAGGACAGATGCCCACCCAATACCAAGGGCAGATGAGCTCATTGACAGATTGGCTTCTGCCAAGTTTTTGAGCACATTTGACCTGACAGCAGGCTACTGGCAAATCAGACTAGCTGATGATGCAAAAGCCAAAACAGCATTTTCGATCCCAGGAGGACATTACTAATTTGTGGTGATGCCCTTTGGTTTTGAAGAATGCACCTGCCACTTTCTAAAGGTTGGTGAACCAAATCCTTTCGGGTCTGGAAGACTACTGTGCAGCTTATCTTGATGATATTGCTGTCTTTAGCTCCACTTGGGAGGATCACCTGATCCACCTAAGGAATGTTTTGGAGGCCCTGCAAAAAGCAGGCCTAACTATCAAGGCTACTAAGTGCCAGATAGGGCAGAGTAAGGTTGTGTACCTGGGCCACCTTGTAGGTGGGGGTCAGGTTTAACCACTGGAGAGCAAGATCCAGACCATAAAGGACTGGACTCCTCCAACCACCCAGACAAAGGTCAGAGCTTTCTTGGGCTGTCTGGGTACTACGGAAAGTTTGTTAAAAACTATGGGTCCGTTGTGACTCCACTTAATGACTTAACCTCAAAGAAGATGCCAAAAAAGGTTCAGTGGACAGTAAGCTGTCAAAGGGCATTTGATGACCTGAAGCAGGCCATGGGCTCTGCACATATTCTGGAAAGTCCAGATTACTCCAAGGAATTCATTGTCCAAACAGATGCTTCTGAGTTGGGTGTGGGAGCTGTACTTCCACAATTGAATAAAGATGGTCAAGACCAGCCCATTGCTTATATAAGCAGAAGGCTGACCCCTAGAGAGAAACGTTGGTCAGCTATTGAGAGGGAGGCCTTTGCTGTGGTTTGGGCACTGAAGAAGCTGAGGCCATACTTGTTTGGTACTCACTTCAAGATTCCGACAGACCATAAGCCCCTCTTGTGGCTAAATCAGATGAAGGGTGAAAATCCCAAACTACTCAGGTGGTCCATTTCCCTACAGGGTATGGGCTTTACAGTGGAACATAGACCTGGAACTGACCATGGCAATGCAGTTGGACTCTCCAGATATTTTCACTTAGAACATGAAGACTCAACTGTCAAGGTTAGTTTAGTTAATTAGTTAGTTTAAGCAGTAGGGTCTGCTTCCTATGGTCACTCCCACTTTTTGCTCTGATATACTGGTTTCTCGACTTTAGTGTGGCCTTGGGACTGCCAATCAGACCCACAGCCCAGTCTCTCTAAATTCATACCATGTACTTTAGGTACATACCTAATTGGGTATTGGGTCACATTTGTGAGACCCTGTATAGTGTACCCTGGGTACCCAGGGCATAGGTACATCGAAAGCCTACCAGGGGCTGCAGCATGTATTATGCCACCCCTGGCTCTATGAAGACTAGTTTGTCTCCCGGTGGATGATAGATGGAGTGCAGTACACAAACCTTTTTGCCTTTATTCTGGATTTCAGTGACCAGTTGTTCACAAGAGGATAACACAGAGCATGGAGATTGTTTTATGGTGATGTTGGAGCGATGAATGCATGAAATGCCCTCCCTGGTTTTAACAGGTCGATCGCTTCTGATAATGGAGTAGTCCGGGGGGATTAAGATGTTGAGAACTGGGGCGGAGATATAATTAAACCAAGTTTCAGTGAGAATCAGTAGGTCCAGGTTGTGTGTAATTATGAGTTCTGAAATATCCGCTGCATGTTTCACAACTGATCTGTAGTTGAGTAGAATCGATTTGACGTGCTGGTTGGAGGTGATCACTTCATGATGAGAGGTGGTTATGTGGAGTAGATTTTCTTTGATCACCAATCTGTGCTTAAGATTAGGTTCCCTGCCAGAGTCCGAGATGATGGAGTAAATGTTGAGGGTAGGGTAGGAGGAGGAGACAGTCCTCAAATCAGTGTAAGAGACTAGGTGGGAGAGAATGTCCTCCTCCGATGAAATTGATGGAAAAAATAGAAACAAGATCTACCAGGTAAGTGTATTTGCACCATTAAATGGAAGTGATGGAAAAATAAGAAACTAAATCCCCCATGTAA
This sequence comes from Lissotriton vulgaris, assembly GCF_964263255.1. Taxonomy (NCBI): domain Eukaryota; kingdom Metazoa; phylum Chordata; class Amphibia; order Caudata; family Salamandridae; genus Lissotriton; species Lissotriton vulgaris. The sequence continues at coordinate 2,053,880,276 of NC_141691.1, read as the reverse complement.
GTGTAGCCACACCATTGATGGAAGTGATGGGAAAAACAGAAACAAGATCACCCGGGTAAGTGTATCCACACCATTAATGGAAGTGATGGAAAAATAAGAAACTAGATCCCCTATGTAAGTGTATCCGCACCATCGATGGAAGTGATGGAGAAAACAGAATCAAGAACCCCCAGGTAAGTGTATCCGTACCATCAATGGAGATGACTGAAATAATAGAAACAAGATACTCCAGCTAAGTGTATCCGCACCATCGATGGAGAGGATGGAAAAAATAGAAACAAGATCCCCAGGTAAGAGTATCCACACCTTCGATGGAAGTAACTGAAAAATAGGAACTTTGATCCCCCATGTAAGTGTAACAGCACCATTGATGGAAGTGATGGGAGAAAATGAATCAAGATCCCCCAGGTAAGTATATCTGCACCATCAATGGAAGTGATGGTAAAATAGAAACAAGATACCCCAGGCAAGTGTATCTGCACCATTGTAGGAAGAGATGGAAAAAATAGAATCAAGATCTCCCAGGTAGGTGTGCACCATCGATGGAAGTGATGGAGAAATAGAAACAAGATCCCCTGGTAAGTTTATCCACATCATTAACGGATGAGATGGAAAAAATATGAATAAAATCCCCCAAGTAAGTGTATCCACAATATTGATGGAAGTGATAGATAAATAAAAACAGGACCTCCTCAGGTAAGTGTATCCGCAATATGAATGGAAGTGATGGAGAAAATAGATACAAGATTCCCCGGGTAAGTGTATCCGCACCATCAATGGAAATGATGGAAAAATAGAAAGATCCCCGGGTAGGCGTATCTGCACCATCGAAGTGATGGAGAAAATAGAAGTAAGATCCTGCCGCAGGTAGTCTATCCGCAATATTGATGCAAGTGATGGAGAAAATAGAAACAAGATTCCCCAGGTAAGTGTATCCCCACCATCGATGAAAGTGATGGAAAAATAAGAAACTAGATCCACCCGAAAAGCTTCACCGTACAATCAACTGTGGCAGAAACCACAAACAAAGTCTACCAGGTGTCACCACACCATCTATGGAGACTATGACTGGAGCAAAAAAAGACCCACCAGGTGCCACCTTACTCCTGTGGAACCCATGGATGAAACCACAAACAAGAGCTACCGGTAAGTGGACTACACAACTGGATGGAGATTCTAGAGGCAGGAGAGCAAGATTCACCCACCTTAGAGGCTAAAGAGACAAGCATTGGCATAACCAATAGGTCTCGGTTTTGGGACCTTATAAGTATTTAGCCATGCAAGCATATTGTGCTGCATAACTAAACACTTATTAGGGTCCCAAAGGTGAGACCTATTGGCCATGCCAATGCATCTTCCCACCACTTTAAGCAAAAGTAAAGAAATAGAAGTTTTTTTCTATTTCCTTACTTTTGCTATAATCGCGGCACCCGCGCTTTACTTTTAATGTTAAAAGTAAAGCGCCGGTGCCGCGATTATAGAAAAATAAAGAAATGGAAAAAAAATATATTTACTTTCTTTTGCTATAATCGCGGCACACGCCTTTACGGCGCGAAAGTGAAAGAAGATGTGGCGCGCGTGAGCGCAACCTGGTGGCCGCTTTGGAAGCACTTCCAAAAGCGGCTTACTAAATGTCTCGCCAGAGCAGTGACTCTGAAGCACAGGATTCTTGCAGACCTCCATCGAACACCACTGTGTGTCCCAGGATGGACAATGGTCTAGTGTAGGGAAGCTCTCAAACACCACATTGGTAGACCCGCTCCCCCAGAAGTAGAGGACTAATGCATCCGAGAGGAGGAGACCGGTCTCTGCATCACCAAGCCCCCCATCGTTCTCACGCCCCCTGTGCATTAGAGATGGGGCAAATCTCCCAGCCTCCTCCTCCTACAACCTGTGCACTAGAGTAGGGGCAGGTCTGCTAGCTTTACCTCATGCCCCCTATGCCCTAGAGTAGGGATTGTTCTCCCATCTTCCTCCTCCTACACCCTATGCACTTGAGTAGGGTCAGATTTGATGGGTCTACTTCTCGCCCTCTGTGCATTGGAGTAGGGCTTGTTCTCCCATCCTCCGCCTCTCGCCCCCTATGCCCTGGAGTAGGGCCCGGTCTCCCATCCTCCGCCTCTTACACTCTGTGCACTGGAGTAGGGCCCGGTCTCCCATCCTCCGCCTCTTGCACTCTGTGCACTGGAGTAGGGCCCAGTCTCCCATCCTCCGCCTCTCGCCCCCTATGCCCTGGAGTAGGGCCCGGTCTCCCATCCTCCGCCTCTTACACTCTGTGCACTGGAGTAGGGCCCGGTCTCCCATCCTCCGCCTCTCGCCCCCTATGCCCTGGAGTAGGGCCCGGTCTCCCATCCTCCGCCTGTTACACACTGTGCACTGGAGTAGGGCCCAGTCTCCCATCCTCCGCCTCTTGCACTCTGTGCACTGGAGTAGGGCCCGGTCTCCCATCCTCCGCCTCTTGCACCCTGTGCACTGGAGTACGGCCCGGTCTCCCATCCTCCGCCTCTTACACCTTGTGCACTGAAGTAGGGCCCGGTCTCCCATCCTCCGCCTCTCGCCCCCTATGCCCTGGAGTAGGGCCCGGTCTCCCATCCTCCGCCTCTTACACTCTGTGCACTGGAGTTGGGTCAGGTATCCCATTCTCCACCTCTCACCCTCTGTGCACTGGAGTAGGGCCCGGTGTCCCATTCTCCACCTCTTACACCCTGTGCACTGGAGTAGGGCCCGGTCTCCCATTCTCCACCTCTCGCCCTCTGTGCATTGGAGTAGGGCCCGGTCTCCCATCCTCCGCCTCTTTCACCCTGTGCATTGGAGTAGGGTCAGGTCTCCCATTCTCCGCCTCTTACACCCTGTGCACTGGAGTAGGGTCAGGTCTCCCATTCTCCGCCTCTTACACCCTGTGCACTGGAGTAGGGCCCGGTCTCCCATCCTATGCCTCTTACACCCTGTGCATTGGAGAAGGGTCAGGTCTCCCATTCTCCACCTCTCGCCCTCTGTGCACTGGAGTAGGGCCCGGTCTCCCATCCTCCACCTCTTGCACCCTGTGCACTGGAGTAGGGTCAGGTCTCCCATTCTCCACCTCTCGCCCTCTGTGCACTGGAGTAGGGCCCGGTCTCCCATCCTCCACCTCTTGCACCCTATGCATTGGAGTAGGGTCAGGTCTCCCATTCTCTGCCTCTTACACCCTGTGCACTGGAGTAGGGCTCGGTCTCCCATCCTTCGCCTCTTGCACCCTGTGCATTGGAGTAGGGTCAGGTCTCCCATCCTATGCCTCTTACACCCTGTGCACTGGAGTGGGACCCGGTCTCCCATCCTCCGCCTCTTGCACCCTGTGCATTGGAGTAGTGTCAGGTCTCCCATTCGCTGCCTCTTATATCCTGTGCATTGGAGTAGGGCCCGGTCTCCCATCCTCCGCCTCTTACACCCTGTGCACTGGAGTAGGGCCCGGTCTCCCATCTAGGCCTCTTACACCCTGTGCACTGGAGTAGGGCCCGGTCTCCCATCCTCCGCCTCTTACACTCTGTGCACTGGAGTAGGGCCCGGTCTCCCATCCTCCGCCTCTTACACCCTGTGCACTGGAGTAGGGCCCGGTCTCCCATCCTCCGCCTCTTACACCCTGTGCACTGGAGTAGGGCCCGGTCTCCCATCCTATGCCTCTTACACCCTGTGCATTGGAGAAGGGTCAGGTCTCCCATTCTCCACCTCTCGCCCTCTGTGCACTGGAGTAGGGCCCGGTCTCCCATCCTATGCCTCTTACACCCTGTGCACTGGAGTAGGGTCAGGTCTCCCATTCTCCACCTCTCGCCCTCTGTGCACTGGAGTAGGGCCCGGTCTCCCATCCTCCACCTCTTGCACCCTATGCATTGGAGTAGGGTCAGGTCTCCCATTCTCTGCCTCTTACACCCTGTGCACTGGAGTAGGGCTCGGTCTCCCATCCTTCGCCTCTTGCACCCTGTGCATTGGAGTAGGGTCAGGTCTCCCATCCTATGCCTCTTACACCCTGTGCACTGGAGTGGGACCCGGTCTCCCATCCTCCGCCTCTTGCACCCTGTGCATTGGAGTAGTGTCAGGTCTCCCATTCGCTGCCTCTTATATCCTGTGCATTGGAGTAGGGCCCGGTCTCCCATCCTCCGCCTCTTACACCCTGTGCACTGGAGTAGGGCCCGGTCTCCCATCTAGGCCTCTTACACCCTGTGCACTGGAGTAGGGCCCGGTCTCCCATCCTCCGCCTCTTACACTCTGTGCACTGGAGTAGGGCCCGGTCTCCCATCCTCCGCCTCTTACACCCTGTGCACTGGAGTAGGGCCCGGTCTCCCATCCTCCGCCTCTTACACCCTGTGCACTGGAGTAGGGCCCGGTCTTCCATCCTATGCCTCTTACACCCTGTGCACTGGAGTAGGGCCCGGTCACCCATCCTATGCCTCTTACACCCTGTGCACTTGAGTAGGGCCCGGTCTCCCATCCTCTGCCTCTTGCACCCTGTGCATTGAAGTAGGGCCCGGTCTCCCATCCTATGCCTCTTACACCCTGTGCATTGGAGTAGGGCCTGGTCTCCCATCCTCCGCCTCTTACACCCTGTGCACTGGAGTAGGGCCCGGTCTCCCATCCTAGGCCTCTTACACCCTGTGCACTGGAGTAGGGCCCGGTCTCCCATCCTAGGCCTCTTACACCCTGTGCACTGGAGTAGGGCCCGGTCTCCCATCCTATGGCTCTTACACCCTGTGCACTGGAGTAGGGCCCGGTCTCCCATCCTCCGCCTCTTACACCCTGTGCACTGGAGTAGGGCCCGGTCTCCCATCCTATGCCTCTTACACCCTGTGCACTGGAGTAGGGCCCGGTCTCCCATCCTCTGCCTCTTGCACCCTGTGCATTGGAGTAGGGCCCGGTCTCCCATCCTATGCCTCTTACACCCTGTGCATTAGAGTAGGGCCTGGTCTCCCATCCTCCGCCTCTTACACCCTGTGCACTGGAGTAGGGCACGGTCTCCCATCCTCCGCCTCTTACACCCTGTGCACTGGAGTAGGGCCCGGTCTCCCATCCTACGCCTCTTGCACCCTGTGCACTGGAGTAGGGCCTGGTCTCCCATGCTCCCCCTCTCGCCCCCTGTGCATTGAAGTAGGGCCCGGTCTCCCATCCTATGCCTCTTACACCCTGTGCACTGGAGTAGGGCCCGGTCTCCCATCCTATGCCTCTTACACCCTGTGCACTGGAGTAGGGCCGGTCTCCCATCCTATGCCTCTTACACCCTGTGCACTGGAGTAGGGCCCGGTCTCCCATCCTCCGCCTCTCGCCCCCTGTGCACTGGAGTAGGGCCCGGTCTACCATCCTATACCTCTTACACCCTGTGCACTGGAGTAGGGCCCGGTCTCCCATCCTCCGCCTCTTACAATCTGTGCACTGAAGTAGGGCCCGGTCTCCCATCCAATGCCTCTTACACCCTGTGCACTGGAGTAGGGCCCGGTCTCCCATCCTCTGCCTCTTACACCCTGTGCACTGGAGTAGGGCCCGGTCTTCCATCCTCCGCCTCTTGCACCTTGTGCACTGGAGTAGGGCCCGGTCTCCCATCCTATGTCTCTTACACCCTGTGCACTGGAGTAGGGCCCGGTCTCCCATCCTCCGCCTCTTGCACCCTGTGCACTGGAGTAGGGCCCGGTCTCCCATCCTATGCCCCTTACACCCTGTGCACTGGAGTAGGGCCCGGTCTCCCATCCTATGCCTCTTACACCCTATGCACTGGAGTAGGGCCCGGTCTCCCATCCTATGCCTCTTACACCCTGTGCACTGGAGTAGGACCCGGTATCCCATCCTCCGCCTCTTGCACCCTGTGCATTGGAGTAGGGTCAGGTCTCCCATTCGCTGCCTCTTTCACCCTGTGCATTGGAGTAGGGCCCGGTCTCCCATCCTCCGCCTCTTACACCCTGTGCACTGGAGTAGGGCCCGGTCTCCCATCCTCCGTCTCTCGCCCTCTGTGCACTGGAGTAGGGCCCGGTCTCCCATCCTCCGCCTCTTACACCCTGTGCACTGGAGTTGGGCCCGGTCTTCCATCCTATGCCTCTTACACCCTGTGCACTGGAGTAGGGCCCGGTCACCCATCCTATGCCTCTTACACTCTGTGCACTGGAGTAGGGCCCGGTCTCCCATCCTATGCCTCTTACACCCTGTGCACTGGAGTAGGGCCCGGTCTCCCATCCTCCGCCTCTTACACCCTGTGCACTGGAGTAGGGCCCGGTCTTCCATCCTATGCCTCTTACACCCTGTGCACTGGAGTAGGGCCCGGTCTCCCATCCTCCGCCTCTTACACCCTGTGCACTGGAGTAGGGCACGGTCTCCCATCCTATGCCTCTTACACCCTGTGCACTGGAGTAGGGCCCGGTCTCCCATCCTCCGCCTCTTACACCCTGTGCACTGGAGTAGGGCCCGGTCTCCCATTCTCCACCTCTCACCCTCTGTGCATTGGAATAGGGCCCGGTCTCCCATCCTCCGCCTCTCGCCCTGTGTGCACTGGAGTAGGGCACGGTCTCCCATCCTTTGCCTCTTACACCCTGTGCACTGGAGTAGGGCCCGGTCTCCCATCCTATGCCTCTTACACCCTGTGCACTGGAGTAGGGCCCGGTCTCCCATCCTCCGCCTCTTACACCCTGTGCACTGGAGTAGGGCACGGTCTCCCATCCTATGCCTCTTACACCCTGTGCACTGGTGTAGGGCCCGGTCTCCCATCCTATGCCTCTTACACCCTGTGCACTGGAGTAGGGCCCGGTCTCCCATCCTAGGCCTCTTACACCCTGTGCACTGGAGTAGGGCCCGGTCTCCCATCCTATGCCTCTTACACCCTGTGCACTGGAGTAGGGCCCTGTCTCCCATCCTCCGCCTCTCGCCCCCTGTGCACTGGAGTAGGGCCCGGTCTCCCATCCTCCGCCTCTCGCCTCCTGTGCACTGGAGTAGGGCCCGGTCTCCCATCCTCCGCCTCTCGCCCCCGGTGCATCGGAGTAGGGCCCGGTCTCCCATCCTCCGCCTCTCGCCTCCTGTGCACTGGAGTAGGGCCCGGTCTCCCATCCTCCGCCTCTCGCCCCCGGTGCACTGGAGTAGGGCCCGGTGTCCCATCCTCCACCTCTCGCCCCCTGTGCACTGGAGTAGGGCCCGGTCTCCCATCCTCCGCCTCTCGCCTCCTGTGCACTGGAGTAGGGCCCGGTCTCCCATCCTCCGCCTCTCGCCCCCGGTGCATCGGAGTAGGGCCCGGTCTCCCATCCTCCGCCTCTCGCCTCCTGTGCACTGGAGTAGGGCCCGGACTCCCATCCTCCGCCTCTCGCCCCCGGTGCATCAGAGTAGGGCCCGGTCTCCCATCCTCCGCCTCTCGCCTCCTGTGCACTGGAGTAGGGCCCGGTCTCCCATCCTCCGCCTCTCGCCCCCGGTGCACTGGAGTAGGGCCCGGTCTCCCATCCTCCGCCTCTCGCCTCCTGTGCACTGGAGTAGGGCCCGGTCTCCCATACTCCGCCTCTTGGCCCCGGTGCATCGGAGTAGGGCCCGGTCTCCCATCCTCCGCCTCTCGCCTCCTGTGCACTGGAGTAGGGCCCGGTCTCCCATCCTCCGCCTCTCTCCCCCGGTGCATCGGAGTAGGGCCCGGTCTCCCATCCTCCGCCTCTCTCCCCCGGTGCATCGGAGTAGGGCTCGGTCTCCCATCCTCCGCCTCTCTCCCCCGGTGCATCGGAGTAGGGCCCGGTCTCCCATCCTCAGCCTCTCTCCCCCGGTGCATCGGAGTAGGGCCCGGTCTCCCATTCTTCACCTCTCGCCCTCTGTGCATCGGAGTAGGGCCCGATCTCCCATCCTCCGCCCCTCTCCCCGGTGCATCGGAGTAGGGCCCGGTCTCCCATCCTCCGCCCCTCTCCCCGGTGCATCGGAGTAGGGCCCGGTCTCCCATCCTCCGCTCTCTCCCCGGTGCATCGGAGTAGGGCCCGGTCTCCCATCCTCCGCCCCTCTCCCCGGTGCATCGGAGTAGGGCCCGGTCTCCCATCCTCCGCCTCTCTCCCCCGGTGCATCGGAGTAGGGCCCGGTCTCCCATCCTCCGCCCCTCTCCCCGGTGCATCGGAGTAGGGCCCAGTCTCCCATCCTCCGCCCCTCTCCCCAGTGCATCGGAGCTGGGCTCGGTCTCCCATCCTCCGCCTCTCTTCCCCGGTGAATCGGAGTAGGGCCTGGTCTCCCATCCTCCGCCCCTCTCCCCGGTGCATCGGAGTAGGGCCCGGTCTCCCATCCTCCGCCCCTGTCCCCGGTGCATCGGAGTAGGGCCCGGTCTCCCATTCCTTACCTCTCGCCCTCTGTGCATCGGAGTAGGGCCCGGTCTCCCATCCTCCGCCTCTCTCCGCCGGTGCATCGGAGTAGGGCCCGGTCTCCCATCCTCCGCCTCTTGCACCCTGTGCATCGGAGTAGGGCCCAGTCTCCCATCCTCCGCCTCTCTCTCCTGGTGCATCGGAGAATGGCCCGGTCTCCCATCCTCCACCTCTTGCACCCTGTGCATCGGAGCGGGCCCAGTCTCCCATCCTCCGCCTCTCGCCCCCTGTTTCCTGGAGTAGGGCCCGGTCTCCCATCCTCCGCCTCTCTCCCCCGGTGCATCGGAGTATGGCCCGGTCTCCCATCCTCCGCCTCTCGCCCCCGGTGCATCGGAGTAGGGCCACTTCCCCCCTCCTCCACTTGTTCTCGGTAGCCTGGTCCCATATCAAGGCCTGCTCGAGAGCCTGTGTACACATCAGCAAATGAGGGAGGAAATGGGCTGCATTAAACCTGCACACATTATCCCAACACATCGTAAAGATGCCCGCAGAACAGATTCCTGCTTACAGTAAATATATGCGCCCCAAGAGAGGCTAGAAATGCTAAGAAATTCAGAATTAAGGGTATAATAGTACCCCTCGCGTTATATTTATGAGCCTTGTTTTCTTGTAAAAAGCCACCCAGAGTGCAGCAGCTACAAGGTTAAAGGAGAACTCCCCCCCTCTCCCCCCCCACCACCAAAATCCCCCACCCTTGACCGACGCTCCACTGCTTTGTAGTTGGGTTATTGCTTTGTATATGCTTTTACACACATGTAACCATACTGGCATGCACACAGACATGCATGCATACACACATACATGCATATACACCGGCATACACACACGTGTACATATATATATGCACTCACCTGCATATACACATATATATATTTGATGTAGGCGCCTTGACGCCCATTGGGCTAAGTTAGCGCGGTATAAGACACAATTCATTCATTCATATATACAAATGCATGTGCTCATGCATATACACACATATACATACATACACACACATGTATACATATACACACATGAATACTTGCATGCACAAGAGCGCCTTAAGAGGTTCTGTCCTCTTTTAGGTAACTGTATCCTTACAAACTGACGAGGAGGACTGGCACTACTTTTCCACTATACTTTTTATCAGCCTTCTACCCAGAGCAGTACAAAAAAGGAGAAAAGGGAGAAAGGAGGAGGGAGACAAAGATAGTTAATCAGTGACAAAGAGAGAAGGCAGGGATGAAAATGAACCAGCAAGAGTGAAGTAGAGAGATGGGAAGCATGTGGTGGTGGAAGAAAGGCATGAGGTGGAACCAAGACCAGACAGGCTTTGTATTCATGAGATGAAGCGTAGGGTGGTGGAAGAAAGGTATGAGGTGGAACCAAGACCAGACAGGCTTTGTATTCATGAGATGAAGAGGCAGGAAGCGTGGGGTGGTGGAAGAAAGGCATGAGGTGGAACCAAGACTATACAGGCTTTGTATTCATGAGATGAAGAGACAGGAAGCATAGGGTGATGGAAGAAAGGCATGAGGTGGAACCAAGACTAGACAGGCTTTGTATTCATGAAATGCAGCGTAGGGTGGTGGAAGAAAGGCATGAGGTGGAACCAAGACCAGACAGGCTTTGTATTCATGAGATGAAGCGTAGGGTGGTGGAAGAAAGGCTTGAGGTGGAACCAAGACCAGACAGGCTTTGTATTCATGAGACGAAGAGGCAGGAAGTGTAGGGTGGTGGAAGAAAGGCATGAGGTGGAACCAAGACCAGACAGGCTTTGTATTCATGGGATGAAGCGTAGGGTGGCGGAAGAAAGGCATGAGGTAGAACCAAGACCAGACAAGCTTTGTATTCATGAGATGAAGAGGCAGGAAGCGTAGGGTGGTGAAAGAAAGGCATGAGTTGGAACCAAGACCAGACAGGCTTTGTATTCATGAGATGAAGAGACAGGAAGCATAGGGTGATGGAAGAAAGGAATGAGGTGGAACCAAGACCAGACAGGCTTTGTATTTATGAGATGAAGCGTAGGGTGGTGGAAGAAAGGCAATAGGTGGAACCAAGACCAGACAGGCTTTGTATTCATGAGATGAAGAGGCAGGAAGCGTAGGGTGGTGAAAGCAAGGCATGAGGTGGAACCAAGACCAGACAGGCTTTGTATTCATGAGATGAAGAGGCAGGAAGCGTAGGGTGGTGAAAGAAAGACATGAGGTGGAACCAAGATCAGACAGGCTTTGTATTCATGAGACGGAGAGGCAGGAAGCATAGGGTGGTGGAAGAAAGGCATGAGGTGGAACCAAGACCAGACAGGCTTTGTATTCATGAGACGAAGAGGCAGGAAGCGTAGGGTGGTGAAAGAAAGGCATGAGGTGGAACCAAGACCAGACAGGCTTTGTATTCATGAAATGCAGTGTAGGGTGGTGGAAGAAAGGCATGAGGTGGAACCAAGACCAAACAGGCTTTGTATTCATGAGATGAAGAGTCAGGAAGTGTGGGGTGGTGGAAGAAAGGCATGAGGTGGAACCAAGACCAGACGGGCTTTGTATTCATGAGATGAAGCGTAGGGTGGTGGAAGAAAGGCATGAGGTGGAAACAAGACCGGACAGGCTTTGTATTCATGAGATGAAGAGGCAGGAAGCGTGGGGTGGTGGAAGAAAGGCATGAGGTGGAACCAAGACTAGACAGGCTTTGTATTCATGAGATGAAGAGACAGGAAGCATAGGGTGATGGAAGAAAGGCATGAGGTGGAACCAAGACCAGACAGGCTTTGTATTCATGAGATGAAGAGACAGGAAGCATAGGGTGATGGAAGAAAGGCATGAGGTGGAACCAAGACCAGACAGGCTTTGTATTCATGAGATGAAGCGTAGGGTGGTGGAAGAAAGGCACGAGGTGGAACCAAGACCAGACAGGCTTTGTATTCATGAAATGAAGAGGCAGGAAGCGTAGGGTGGTGAAAGAAAGGCATTAGTTGGAACCAAGACCAGGCAGGCTTTGTATTCATGAAATGAAGAGGCTGGAAGCGTGGGGTGATGGAAGAAAGGCATGAGGTGGAACCAAGACCAGACAGGCTTTGTATTCATGAGATGAAGCGTAGGGTGGTGGAAGAAAGGCATGAGGTGGAACCAAGACCAGACAGACTTTGTATTCATGAGATGAAGCGTAGGGTGGTGGAAGAAAGGCATGAGGTGGAACCAAGACCAGACAGACTTTGTATTCATGAGATGAAGCGTAGGGTGGTGGAAGAAAGGCATGAGGTGGAACCAAGACCAAACAGGCTTTGTATTCATGAGATGAAGAGGCAGGAAGTGTAGGGTGGTGAAAGAAAGGCATGAGGTAGAACCAAGACCAGACAGGCTTTGTATTCATGAGATGAAGAGGCAGGAAGCGTGTGGTGGTGGAAGGAAGGCATGAGGTGGAACCAAGAACAGGTAGGCTTTGTATTCATGAGATAAAGCATAGGGTGGTGGAAGTGTAAGGTGGCGGGAGAAAGAGGCACAATAAGGTGGAACAAAGACCAGGCAGTCTTGGTATGATGCAACCCGAATTGTGTTTTTTTTTTTATTTGCAAACTGCACGAGGAAGGATGCTTCTGTCTGCCTCACACTCGTGTGTCAGTTGTATGCACTTATCAACACAGACACTGTTTGCTGAAGGAAAGGTAAAAATACTTCTTTACGTTTAAAGATAACACTTTTTTTTAATTAATTTTATGTTTGCAGTTTAATACAGCGTGAACAGGACTCAAGTTTTACAAGAGAACCGGATTGCTTTACACATGATGTTTCTAAGGCACTAGGAGATAAGTGGTTTGCCCAAGATCACAGGATGTCAGCTGCTTCACCTGTTAGGCCTCGTCTCCTCCACAAGTAGATACAGAAATGGGATTCTACTCTAGAGAAAAATAAAAGCAGCACATAGTTGGCCTCCTCCCTTCTGCCATGCGAGTAAACACTAGTGTAATGTGCACACAGACCTGCCAACTCACACGGTGCACCGTGTGTCACACGATTTCAACACCCTCCAGGCGGTCAACGGGAGGGGAGCCAAAATCGCACAGTGCCAGGCAACGCTATAGGTGGGGGCGGCCACTGAAAGATCGAGCCAGGCTCGAGCCTCAAGCCTTGCTCTGGCTCAAGTCACCTCGAAGTCCTGTTGGAACCTCGAGCCCATAACGAGCCGAGCTTTCATGTGGCATTTCCAGACCCTGGCACGGCACCCAACAGCTTTCCAACAGCAGCTCTTGGGTGCCGCTTCTTGGCGCTTTATGACTCGCCCTCCCCCACGGATATGCAGACCGTTGGCGCTCCTCGAAGGAGATTGGGAAGAGGATGACGAGTGTTGAAGGGAGCCTTGTGGTGGGATTGGTCCCCCCCAAAATGCGGGCACATCACGGGCCGGAAGAGTAGTGCATTGTGGGCAAGGTGTAGGTGTCCTTATTGTTGTGCCCCACAGTGGACACCTTTTCTGGGCCTGCCGGACCTCGACTCACTGCGCAGGGGCAGGTCGCGCTGCAGCGACAATGACGAGACAGACACTGGCGTACATGTAGGAAGTGACGTGCCCGAGCGCGCGTCCTTCATTTATTGACCCCGCAGGCCACGCCTGGCCTGCGGATGTGTGTGTGCGTGCGTGCGTAGGGCAACTAGACCGTTGCCAGTATTACATCCCTATCCAACTATATAAACTTTTCGCAACAACTGAAAACTCAATTCTGTCCTAGAAAGCAGTCTATATCAAATGCCCAAGTACTTGCGTGTCTATTGCTGACAGCTTCAGGATTTCAGCGTGCAAGCATAGTCCTTTAATCTCTGACTCGGTGGAGGATTGGGCCGCAAGTTGTATCTCCGGGCGTTGGCCATGCCTCCGTCGGCGTCGGGGCACACGTCTCTGATGGAGGTCGGTTGGGCTTGGGACCCCGACGCAGATTCAGATCCGACTGCCTGGCTCTCTTGGGGTACCTGATTTTCTCCCCGGGACGTCGCTGGTGCAGATAGCTCAGTGTTCGTTTCTCCAGCCCCCACGCGTTGTCTGGATTCTGGTGGTAGGGCCTTGAACCACGAGGTGTTTCGGGATATCTCCTCTTCTCCCTTTTGGGCAGTGACCATGGTGCCATTGGTAGATGTTACGGTCCAAGTACCCGGCTCATACCGAGTTTGGAATTTTCCCCCAGGTCGTCTGTTTCGTACAATTACTCGGGTCCCCTGGCTCAGGTTCCTTGGAGCTGCTCTTCGGCTTCGGCTGGCCCTCTGGTTTCCTTGCCGCCTCCGTTCTTGTGTCTCTTCCACTCCCACTGGGGGCAGTGTCCAGTCCGGGGCAGTGGGGAGGAGATCCCTCCTTAGCCCTTGGAACATGAGGGTCCATGGGCTTCTTTGTGTGGTGCAGTGGGGAGTGCCTCTATACTCCCGTAAGAATTCATGCAGTCGTTGTTCAGGGTCAGCCTGTTCCACCAGCGCTATTCGGAATACCTTATTGAGGGTCCTCATGAATCTCTCAACGTCCCCGTTTGCCTGGGGCCACTGAGGTGTGATGCGACGGTGGTGGATTCCCCTTGTCCTGAGGAAATTGGCAAATTCGGTCCCTTGGAAGGGTGGCCCATTGTCGCTCCGTATTTCAGAGGGGTAGCCGAACATGGAGAATATTCTTTCTAGTGCTGGTCCTACGTGGGAGAATGCCGTGGAGACTACCTTCTCTACTAGCGGATACTTTGAGTAGGAGTCGATGGCTACCAGCGTGTGTCCTTCACCTGGGAAACTCCCAAAGTCTATGCTGATCTTGGTCCATGGAGACGTGCAGGCTTCTTCCGTGATCACAGGTTCGGGTCTTTCAGGGTCACTGGTCAGTTGGCAGGCCATGCAGTTCCTCACATATTCCTCCACCATGGTTTCCATCTCCGGGAACCATACTTTCTCCCTCATACGCGCCTTCATCTTGGTCGTGCCTTGGTGGCCTCCGTGGGCGAGCTGTACGGCCCGGTGTCTCAGGCTCTGGGGAATGACCAGCCGCGAGCCCCTTAACAGCACCCCATCTTCCGTGGCACTTAGTTCATGGCGGACTCGCCAGATTTTTGTGAGTGCCTCCTTATCCTCCGCGGGCCAGGAATTAGATGGGCGTAGGTAGTCGGCCCACGAACCTTCCTGAACAGCCTGACGCGACCGCAGGTAGACATTGTCGTTAGCCGCTGCTTCCTTTATGTCCTCTATTGTCATGCTTTGCGGGCATGAGGCGAGTGCCACCCACTGTGCGTATTCCTCACAGTCGTTGTCCACTGATTCTGGCTCCAGTTGGGATGGATGCCGTGACAGGTAGTCTGCGGGATTCTTGGCTCTGGGGCGATATATGACGTCCATCTCGTATGACTGTAACTGGATTACCCATCGTTCAATGCGAGGTGGTGGGTGCGGTGCGGTTCCCGTGAAGAGGGGCACCAACGGTTGGTGGTCGGTGGCCATGACAAAGGAGTGTCCTTGTAAGTACAGGTGAAAATGGCCACAAGCCCATTTGATGGCGAGAGCCTCCCCCTCGATTTGTGCATACCTGGTTTCAGTCGGGGTTAGGGCTTTGCTGGCAAACGCTAATGCTGTCCACTGGCCGGGTTCATGTTCTTGGGTTAGGACAGCACCGAGGCCCACCGGGCTGGCATCGACGATCACCTCTGTGCGTTTCGTGGGGTCGAAGTATGAAAGTGTGGCCTTCTCCAAGAGTTGGGGCCTCGCCAGGGGCCTCACATGGCCCAGGAACGTCGTCAATCTCCCTCCAGGGCACAGAAGAGCACACCCCTGGTCGTTTCCACCACTCACGCCCAATGCGTGAGCATTAGCAGGGTGGATACCGCGCCTCACGCGCAATGCGTGAGCATTGGCAGGCGACGGGCCGGTCCGCGATACACGCGAGATGCGTGAGGAAAGGAAGGAGGTCGCGTGTGCGGGCCGGTACCGCTGATTCCTCTTGCCCCGTCCCCCGAACGGCAGTGGGGACGGGTCCAGGGTCCAGGCAAGGACACAGGGGCAGATGGAAGGCCACAGGGAAGGCCGCTGGCACTGCAGGCCAGAACGCGGGCGGCACCGCGGAAGGGAGCAGGTTGCTCCGGACAGGCTGCCGGTGTACGGGCGAGGGTTGGGCCCCCTCCGCTCGTCGCCAATGTTGTGCCCCACAGTGGACACCTTTTCTGGGCCTGCCGGACCTCGACTCACTGCGCAGGGGCAGGTCGCGCTGCAGCGACAATGACGAGGCAGACACTGGCGTACATGAAGGAAGTGACGTGCCCGAGCGCGCGTCCTTCATTTATTGACCCCGCAGGCCACGCCTGGCCTGCGGATGTGTGTGTGCGTGCGTGCGTAGGGCAACTAGACCGTTGCCAGTATTACATCTATCACTGTGCACGGCACGGAGGGTGCAGACGAGGCGAGGGGGAAGGGCCGGAGGGGACAGCAGGCTGAAGGCGGCAGTGCCTGGCCGTCTGGGGCTGCTGCCTCGGTGTGTTGTGGCCGCTGCTGGGCTCGTGCCTGTGCACAGGGTGGTTGTGCTGTTGACATCTGTGGCCACACCTCAGCAGGTGCACCTGCCCATACACACACAGCTGCTGTGCCTGGTCCTTTGAAGCCGTGTCTGGGCACTGGAGGGCCATGCATCTGCGGCTGTGTGCCAGCCTTCCAGGCTAGAACTGGGCCTGTTGGGTGGCACCCGAGTCTATGACCATTGAATATGTCCCACGATGGCTTCCTTGCTGGCATGCTAAGGCAGTGCCTAGTTAATATCAGTTTGACCCTTGTTGTGGGTTTGTTTGAGCGATTGTCACTCTACGTGATGGCATCACTTTTAAAGGTAGTTGGCATCATTTCATTTCGCTGCATGGAGAGAGACGCATTCAGACGAGGCAGCGACTATGAGAAAGTCCTGATCTAATACTCCAGCATCGAGGATGTACCAAAACATTTCATGATTCATGGCCCACTATGTCCAGCAAAGCCAGAATACACCTAAAAGCTTTGACTACACTTCTTCAGGTGCCTGTTGTAATGTACACATTTTTTCACTTTTTGATACATTCAAACAGAGAGGTTTACCTCATCCTGCAGAAGGCCACCGACACCCCGAGTGTTGTACAGGCCGAAACATGTTCCTTGGGTCCCCAACACTAGTACGTCCTCTAGGTCCATTCTTGACTTGAGTCATGGTTCACATTCCACTATTTTAGTATATGGTTTGTTCTTCCCCTGGAGACCACTGGGTATTTGTGCTACTTACGTGCTTTATTTCCTAAGTATTGTGTGTATTGAGTTTCTATCTTCAGATAGGAAATAGTGCAATTGTGTTAGTGTTTGTCATAAAATACCTATTTTTATAACTACACTGTGTGATTCTTTTTCACTTAACCTACACCATAAGATTACACACTGGTCAAACAAGCTGCTTTACACTCCTTCTGGACTAAGCCTGAATGCTGCGCTCCGCGGCTACCACTTCGAGAGCTTTCTAAGGTTGTCTAAGGGCTCTTAAATCACCACAAGGGTTGTCCGGATTACTGCAGGGTGCCCACTTACATAAGTGAGCTCCATATACTAAGAGAGCCTCTCTCAACTGGCATGTGTGGAAAAGAGCTAATAAAACAACAAAGGAGGGACGGCAGCAGAGGGGACGAAAGGGAGAAGAAAATTGAGAAAAGGGTGAGTGAATGAACCAGCAAAGAAGTGAAACAAACTAAAGGGAGAAAAATGTGGGAGGAGAGCACAGGACAAAGGAAAACATAGGTACAAGATGGGAGGGAGAAGTGGGTGAAGAAAACAGAGGCAGTATGGCTGACATGAGGAAATGGAGGGTTCAGAACTGAGCAGAAAAGAAGGCAGAGTAGGATGAGAGGGGGGGGGGAGGGCTGAGCAGGGGCATTGGAAGTAGGGGGGAGACCACGTGTGCTGCTGTACCCCAGACCTGGAGGCAGAAATCAAGCAGTGGTGGCTCCTCTCGGGCCGGCCAAACATTCATGCACACTTTGCATGTTCTCTACTCAGGCTGCATTACAGCATACATGGAGAACTTGCCCAGGCCCCCATTCCCGGGCTCGGCACTGATAAGCGGTGCTCAGACCAATCATTACGCTGCATTGCAGCCTTGTGATTGACTGGGGAGAGCCTGGGAGCCGGGGGCTTCCTGCTTCCCTGTTCTGGCTGGAGAGACGACGGAGGGACGGCATAGGAGAGGCCCGGTAATCAGGTACATTTTGTTCTTATTTTTAACCGCCTCACCCTTCTCATCCCAATCCCTGCCGGCCACCACTGAGGCAGAGCAGAGATAGAATGGAAAGCACCAAGGCCTGTGAAGCAGTGTCTTTTCACTGCAGTGTTAGCAGTTTGTTCAGATGCAGTGAGAGATCAATGGTAAGGAGGGAGGGCCCAGGGAACACCTTCACATCTAATATCAAGTCTCAGATTAAATCATTCAGCTTCAAAGGGTTGGCTTTTAGTAACACAGCTCTGTCACTCTTGTGATGAGGGCCTGTGCAGAATAAAAAGAGTGGGACACGAGAAAGGCACAGATGTAAAAATAAAAATGTAGCAATTCTTTAGAATGTATAAAAATTAAGTAGTATTGGCAAAGCCACCTTTGAGGTCTATTGGCACAGCCAAAATGCTTTATCAAAGGACAAGAAAGATGGAGAAAGCCACAACGGTTTCAGAGGGAAAGTGACAATGGAGGATGGGTGGGTGGGTAGGCGGGTGTCTGGGTGGGTGTGTGTTTGTGTGTGTGTGTGTGTGTATGTGTGTGTGTGTGTGTGTGTGTATGTGAGTGGGGGAGCAACAACACGGAGTGGGTGGAAGCAACAAGAGCAGCGGAGAGCGGGTGAGCACTAGGCAACAAAGGCGACGGATGGGTGGGGAAAAGCAACACAGAGGGAGGGTGGCCGGGGGGGCATTAGGAGGCAACCGAGGGAGGAGGGGTGGCTGGGCACTAAGTGGCAATGGATGGAGGGTAGAAATTCACTTAGAGGCAACACAAGATGGATTGGCAGGCACTAAACACAACAGAAGGAGGTTGGGCAGACACCACGCAACAGCACAACTGAGGGAGGTTGGATGGGTTAAAGCAAAGCCAGCAACAGAGAGAGGGTGGGCAAGGAAAAATCAGCAGTGGCAACGGAGGGAGGGTGGATGGACGCGAAGCAACCGCAACGAAGCAAAGCTGCTTGGGGAACAAGCACTGGCGTTGCCAATAGGTCTCGCAGTAAGAAAGTTGGAGCTATTGGTTTTGTAAATGACAAAGCCCTTTATGTTTTTAAAATGAAAACAAAAATAAAAGGCATTGTTATTTGCAATTGTAATAGCTCAAACTCTCGTGAAAGGGAGACCTATTGCATTGCAAATGCTTGTTTAAATTTGCAGACCTGTCCAGGTCCTGAGGAGAACCCCTGAATCAAGTGGGGTTTAAAACGCGTTGACCGACCAGTGCAATTGGGGAAAGAATACTCGCATTTACAATTGAGATTGTATGAGAGAGATTTTGTAGAAGGGGATAAAATCTCTTTGATAACGTTTTAAACTTGCGTCCCCAAGGCTACACAAAGAGGCAGGATACACCAAACAATAATAAAAAGGAACCATTCACCTAGTGTGAATATGAAAATATAGGACAGGTGAAAGGAAGTACAATCACGGTTTTTGCCACACGTATCATTATGTCAGTTTGTCAATGTATGCTTTAAATGTGAGACACACTGATTGTGAGCCACATGTTAAGAGGCACCCCCAAGGAGGGGCTGTAGACTTCCCAGTGACCCCTCAGGTAATTTCTGAAACCCTGGCTTGATCTCTTGTCGTTTGAACAGGTGCTCGGCCAGCCATTGCTGTGCTCCACCCAGTGCAAGTGTACACTCCTGAGTTGCTCCTGTTTGAGGCGCCTGCCTTTTGGGAATATTCTTGCACATGGATATGGTCTGCACTCCGCCAGACGCACCTGATAAGTGTGCTAGGAGCAGAATGCGAAAGTGCACCGGATTGGTGTCATTTTACACTAGCTGTGTGGCACTGAACACCCACTGTGTGGTGTTCGGGAGTTTGAATCAATCAACCTCTGGTGGAAAATTCCACTAGTTTACCAAGCGCACTCCTATATGTTTAAAGTATAACCAATGTGAACAATTGATAACCTATAATATTTCAATGTTATCACTCGAAGAGAAAATTCAAAGAAAGAAATTCTTTTTCAAAACGTAGCTTTATATAATCTTTTGCTTGTAAATCTTGTTCATTTCAACATATTCATTTTGAAATCAATACACAATCTGAAAATTAACAAGTAAATGTCATCACATTATAAATTTGTTGTAATAACTCTGATGTTGAAAAACTTTTTGATGAAGGTGAAGACATAGTTGAGAAATAGGCCCAATGCATTTCGGGGGGTTCCCTTCTTCAGGGGCACTGTAAGAATGAGACAACGTATCAATAATCCGTGTTAACATTTCATTTGTTTAAAAAGAACTTCAACTAACATCTCATTAAATAATTTGCGAAGGCAGTTCATGAAAAACACTGAAGCTAGATATATGTGTTCTGGCATCTAATTTGAACAGTTGATTACATGAATGATATAAACATCGGACAATTGATCCAGGTCAAAAAATAGAAAGAGAAAAGAGGTAAAAACTAAACTGGAGAAAACTTCTCTACCGCTATCAATGTGTCTTGAGTTACAGTGTAAATTTACAAAATTCAGGGCGCAACAAGGGATAAACTCGATGTTAATGGTAAGTGTGCCACCATACTGCGTATGTTGTAGGGGCAAAAATAGTAACGAAGGTACTCACATCTCAACTCCTCAATGTCATTTATCAGAATTCAAGTGCTCCAACATGTAAAGTTGATAAATCTCAATCTCTCAGCTGAGAACGAAAACGACAAGATATATATGTATCACAACCTAGACATCAATTTGTTCAGAAGCCTGATGGGGAATCTATTCCTCTAAATATTCACTTACTTGATACTAAGTAGCTGTGACTGAAAGAAATAAGTCTAAGTGGAAAGACAATAATCACTCGTGCGTGAGCACCGAAGCCATCTGTGCTCGAGCACGTACCGGCACCCGCGGGGAATGCTTCTTGATATTTCACTATCTAAGATGCAAAAAAGCAAGGGTATATTAGAAAATTCCTGTCTTGCCAGCAAAATTGATATTCTCAAAAAATTCATGACTCAGTAAAGGACTGGAAAATTACTACACCACACGTATCAACAACATCGTTCTTGAATACTGTTTGAACTTAACCAATACAATAACACATCTTAATTGCATGCATTAACACTAGCCACTGCCCAAAATAAACTGAGCCACCTTCTTATGCTACTAAGAAAATCTGATCTCCACTTATCTCGGTGACCAATGGAACTGCTCTTCCCTCTTTGCACACTAAATCTGTCAAACTTAAACACTGGCACTGTATCGAGTGCTGTAATCCCCTTTATGTATATAAGCTCACCAAAGTTGCGTTATCCTCTCCATTAAGAATCTGGGCTTCTTAGTTACTATCTGCAAAGAAAGCAAGTCTACTAGTAAAATTCTAAGATTACACGCGCTCTATGCCTATACTAGCTCAACCAGACATAGACTCACCTCTAACTGTTCAAAATGACGCCGTTGTGCTTCCAAACTCTACCACGAACTAAACTTCTGACAGCATGTTGCGGTGTTATATACCCACATTTGTTTGGTCGACAGTGAAACAGGACTGCTAGAGTTGTATACTCGTGACCTCCCACCTTGGAGCCATGGACAGAGTAATAGGACTAGAAAACATCATCCATCCCACCTAAGAGCCATGGACAGAGTAATAGGACTGGAAAACATCATCCATCTTGGAATGGTAAAACGTCGGCTAACTTGTGCCCATAGTGGTTAAATATACATTGCAACTAAACTATGTGCTATGATACGTTGGTTCACGGAAACAGTATGAGGAACAGAAATTTCTCATATCAAAGTGGTGAGCGTTTAATTCTCATTACGTTAACCCTAAACTGCAGCTCAGATCGTTTTTTGTTAGTTCCATAAGCTGAGAAGCAAGATCCAACAAGAATTAATTTCTCCCGATTAAATTATGGTGAGAAATGAACATAAAAAGAGAAAATAAGAGAAAATTCACTAATTACAAGAATTGTAATTGCAAAGAAAGGCTTGGTAACTATTGTTTGACCTGTGTAAGAGTCCGTTACAAAAAACTAAGTAAACAACATGCTAGGTATTGTACACACAGAACGAATGGCATTGCAAATATCATGTAAGTCATTGGCATAATTCAAGTATATTGCAGTTATAAAAAACACTGTAGTTCAATCCTGTCATTAAGACCACTCGGCACCATGGTCTGTAAATGTTTTGTCCACCAAGCTTCCCTTTGAGCTAGTTGTATTGGGTTTTTTTTGTCTGGTTTCACTGTGACTATTTCTAAGATTGTAAACCTGAGCTGTGCATTGGTGTGTTGGTGTTCTAACCAATGTGTGGCAAAGAAAGATTTAGTAGATTTCGTTCTGAATGTGCTTTTGTGCTCAGAAATGCGTACCTTGATTTTTCTTGAAGTTTTGCCTACATAAAGAAGACCACATGGGCATCTGATAGTATAAATGACGTTCATACTGTTACAGTCTCCATTATATCTTAATGAAATGCTTTTCCCAGATTGTGGGTGGTGAATGACATTCCCTGTTATGACATTGTTACAATGAACACAATTGTAACACTTTCGCATTCCGTTAAATAATGGTTGATCTGCAGAAACTGTGGTGGTCAAAATTTCTTTTAGATTCTTGCTCCTTGTGTACGCAAATAAGGGCTCTTCATCATACAACCCCTTGAAATCCGGCTCTTGTTTCAGCAATTCCCATCTTGATTTAATGATATGTTGAATTGCTTGGGATTTGGATGAATATTTAGACACGAACACATGTCTATTACTTTTCTGTTTCAACTTAGTGGTGAGCAACTCCTCACGATATTTAGCTTCAGTCTTATTCAAAGCAGTCTTCAAAACTTCCACAGGGTAGCCTCTTTGTTTGAATTTCTCTGTTTGTAGTTCTAGAGCTTCTTGTAGATCTGCTGGATTAGACATGATTCGCTTCACTCTTAGTAATTGTGAGTACGGAAGGTTGTTTTTCAATGACGGTGGGTGGAAACTTGAGTATAACAATAAATTGTTTCTGTCAGTGGGTTTTGTATGCACTGATGTTTTTAATTTGTTGGCTCTGTGAGTTATCAAAACATCCAAGTAGTGAATCTGTTGTTGACTGATCTCCTAGGTAAATTTGATTCTTTCATGCTTGTGGTTGAGTTCATTAATCAGCTCTTCTAATGAATCTTGGGAACTTTTCCATACAAGAAATATATCATCTATGAATCTGATATAAAAAGCCAGATTCTTAGCCCAGATCTCCTGCTTAAAGATATGTGTATCCTCGAACTGCGCCATAAAGGTATTGGCGTAAGCCGGTGCGCCAGAAAAACCCATTGAGGTTCCACTCACTTGGAGGAAGAATTTGTCTTGCCATGTCAGGTAACTATGCTAGAGGCAGAATATCAGTAGTTCCAAAATGAAAATTTTGTTAACTTCCAAGTCAGGTAGTTGTAACAGCGCCCATTCACTTGCTTCTACACCATCTTTCAAGGGGATAGATGTGTATAGTGAAGTCACATCTATTGTGCACATCAGCCAGTCCTGATTGTAATTTTCTTGTACATCCCGAAACAGATTCAGAAAATGGGTAGTATCCTTCACATAACTGCGCCAAGTTTGCACAAATTTTTGTAGAAAGTGATCAATAAGTTGTCCCAGTGGTGTAAAGATGGAATCACAGCCTGAGACTATTGGTCGAAAAGGTGGATTGTTTAGGCATTTGTGCACTTTCGGTAGCATGTAGAGCTTTGGTCTTCTTGGATATTGTACTGTCAGAAACTTCCGTAATGTAGGTGTTATCCATTCCATTTCCTCAGCTTTATCCAAAATCTGACTAAGTAATGACATGAAGGTGACAGTTGGGTCTTCTTCCAGTGGTAGGTAAGTCTTTTGGTCTTCTAAATGCTCATTGACCTTCTTCACGTAAAAACTTGTATCCATTACAACAAGTGCACCACCTTTATCTGCCATTTGAAGCGTGATTTGATCATCTGCACTCAATCTTCGATGGATGTCCAGTTCATCTTTTCTTAAGTTAGGCCGCATTTTTGGGTGCAAATTCAATTTGTTGAGATCATGGCGAATCAGGGATTCAAAAGTATCCAGAATTTTATGTGTCACCGGGGACATAAACGTACTTTTAGGTCTAAACTGTCTCATTTCCAAATCCTCACTTTCTTCTTCAGGTAATTGGAGGTCTCCTGTTGGTACTACATTAGTGAAAAAATGTTTAAGTCTTAAGTTGCGAAGAAACCGAAAGACTGATACTTCAAGTTCTAGTTTGTTTGTGTTGTAGATTGGTACAAAAGATGTCCCTTTATTGAGTACCACTTCTTGGGCACTAGTTAGTTGCCTAGAAGAGATGTTGATCACAAGGGTTTCCCCTTGCTTCGCAAGTTCCTCGCTTCCGCTTCGCGTTCCTTGGCTTCTTTTTCCTTCTCCTTTGTTTCCTTTTCCTTGTCTTTGGCTCCTCCTTGTTTTTTTTGGAGGTCTGGGGGTCTCCCTCCTCCCTGTACCTTTTCTAAAAAAGGAGTAGTCAGGGTTGTGGTTGCACTAGCTTCATTTCCTGTTCCCGATGTTGTAGGGCCTTGCCTCTCTGCTAGTGGTTGTCTTGATGGATCCATATCATTGTCCGAAACTATAGATTCTTGTGATGATGAGGCAGGTTTTTGATAAGGACGCCTTTTGGCGTACACCTCTGCCCAGGTGTAAACCTCATTTAATTTATAGTCTATAGTATCTCTCCTGAATTTTCGCAATTTCCTTTCTTGGATCTACTTGCCATAAACATCAAGTTTTGAGTTCAGATCCTCCAGCGTGAGTCTCCAAAAATCTGCCTCACAACGATTAGACATATCCGATTTAATGATGTTGATCTCTTCTTCTAGCTCCTTGATGGTTTTAGAAAGTTCTTCTATTAATAACAGAATCAAGTCCAATGAACATTCATTTAGTACTGCCTGCCACTTTTCCATGAATCTCTTGTTGTATTGGAATTTATATAGCAACGGCTTAGTTGGCAATCGTAATCCTCGAGGTATTCTTTGTACCTTGTGGTATTGAATAAGTGTCGAAGCATGTAATCGTTGACTCAACGCTCTTTTAGCTATAAATTCCAATTGTTTAAGTTGTTGAGGTATAGAACTGCCTTGCGCATCAAATAAAGGTGTTTCTTCAATAAGAGAATATATGCTCTGAAATTGTGTGTCTGTGTAGGTTCTTGTATCTGCTCTATTGTCAGTTAGGTTAGATATGCTTTCAAAAGACATCTTCAAAAGAATGTGCGGGGTGCAGTGGGTAAGTAGATGTGGCAAAATTCAGAATAAATGTTTTTCTTATCTGCGCACTCCCTAATGTAATACTAATATACTGTTCATATAATATTTGTACACTGTTTGTGTGCTGCTTGGTTGTAAGGCAGCCAGCCCAAAGTAACAATCAACCTCTGGTGGAAAATTCCACTAGTTTACCAAGCGCACTCCTATATGTTTAAAGTATAACCAATGTGAACAATTGATAACCTATAATATTTCAATGTTATCACTCGAAGAGAAAATTCAAAGAAATAAATTATTTTTCAAAACGTAGCTTTATATAACCTTTTGCTTGTAAATCTTGTTCATTTCAACATATTCATTTTGAAATCAATACACAATCTGAAAATTAACAAGTAAATGTAATCACATTATAAATTTGTTGTAATAACTCTGATGTTGAAAAACTTTTTGATGAAGGTGAAGACATAGTTGAGAAATAGGCCCAATGCATTTCGGGGGGTTCCCTTCTTCAGGGGCACTGTAAGAATGAGACAACGTATCAATAATCCGTGTTAACATTTCATTTGTTTACAAAGAACTTCAACTAACATCTCATTAAATAATTTGCGAAGGCAGTTCATGAAAAACACTGAAGCTAGATATATGTGTTCTGGCATCTAATTTGAACAGTTGATTACATGAATGATATAAACATCGGACAATTGATCCAGGTCAAAAAATAGAAAGAGAAAAGAGGTAAAAACTAAACTGGAGAAAACTTCTCTACCGCTATCAATGTGTCTTGCGTTACAGTGTTAATTTACAAAATTCAGGGCGCAACAAGGGATAAACTCGATGTTAATGGTAAGTGTGCCACCATACTGCGTATGTTGTAGGGGCAAAAATAGTAACGAAGGTACTCACATCTCAACTCCTCAATGTCATTTATCAGAATTCAAGTGCTCCAACATGTAAAGTTGATAAATCTCAATCTCTCAGCTGAGAACGAAAACGACAAGATATATATGTATCACAACCTAGACATCAATTTGTTCAGAAGCCTGATGGGGAATCTATTCCTCTAAATGTTCACTTACTTGATACTAAGTAGCTGTGACTGAAAGAAATAAGTCTAAGTGGAAAGACAATAATCACTCGTGTGTGAGCACCGAAGCCATCTGTGCTCGAGCACGTACCGGCACCCGCGGGGAATGCTTCTTGATATTTCACTATCTAAGATGCAAAAAAGCAAGGGTATATTAGAAAATTCCTGTCTTGCCAGCAAAATTGATATTCTCAAAAAATTCATGACTCAGTAAAGGACTGGAAAATTACTACACCACACGTATCAACAACATCGTTCTTGAATACTGTTTGAACTTAACCAATACAATAACACATCCTAACACTAGCCACTGCCCAAAATAAACTGAGCCACCTTCTTATGCTACTAAGAAAATCTGATCTCCACTTATCTCGGTGACCAATGGAACTGCTCTTCCCTCTTTGCACACTAAATCTGTCAAACTTAAACACTGGCACTGTATCGAGTGCTGTAACCCCCTTTATGTATATAAGCTCACCAAAGTTGCGTTATCCTCTCCATTAAGAATCTGGGCTTCTTAGTTACTATCTGCAAAGAAAGCAAGTCTACTAGTAAAATTCTAAGATTACACGAGCTCTATGCCTATACTAGCTCAACCAGACATAGACTCACCTCTAACTGTTCAAAATGACGCCGTTGTGCTTCCAAACTCTACCACGAACTAAACTTCTGACAGCATGTTGCGGTGTTATATACCCACATTTGTTTGGTCGACAGTGAAACAGGACTGCTAGAGTTGTATACTTGTGACCTCCCACCTTGGAGCCATGGACAGAGTAATAGGACTAGAAAACATCATCCATCCCACCTAAGAGCCATGGACAGAGTAATAGGACTGGAAAACATCATCCATCTTGGAATGGTAAAACGTCGGCTAACTTGTGCCCATAGTGGTTAAATATACATTGCAACTAAACTATGTGCTATGATACGTTGGTTCGCGGAAACAGTATGAGGAACAGAAATTTCTCATATCAAAGTGGTGAGCGTTTAATTCTCATTACGTTAACCCTAAACTGCAGCTCAGATCGTTTTTTGTTAGTTCCATAAGCTGAGAAGCAAGATCCAACAAGAATTAATTTCTCACGATTAAATTATGGTGAGAAATGAACATAAAAAGAGAAAATAAGAGAAAATTCGCTAATTACAGGAATTGTAATTGCAAAGAAAGGCTTGGTAACTATTGTTTGACCTGTGTAAGAGTCCGTTACAAAAAACTAAGTAAACAACATGCTAGGTATTGTACACACAGAACGAATGGCATTGCAAATATCATGTAAGTCATTGGCATAATTCAAGTATTTTGCAGTTATAAAAAACACTGTAGTTCAATCCTGTCATTAAGACCACTCGGCACCATGGTCTGTAAATGTTTTGTCCACCAAGCTTCCCTTTGAGCTAGTTGTATTGGGTTTTTTTTGTCTGGTTTCACTGTGACTATTTCTAAGATTGTAAACCTGAGCTGTGCATTGGTGTGTTGGTGTTCTAACCAATGTGTGGCAAAGAAAGATTTAGTAGATTTCGTTCTGAATGTGCTTTTGTGCTCAGAAATGCGTACCTTGATTTTTCTTGAAGTTTTGCCTACATAAAGAAGACCACATGGGCATCTGATAGTATAAATGACGTTCATACTGTTACAGTCTCCATTATATCTTAATGAAATGCTTTTCCCAGATTGTGGGTGGTGAATGACATTCCCTGTTATGACATTGTTACAATGAACACAATTGTAACACTTTCGCATTCCGTTAAATAATGGTTGATCTGCAGAAACTGTGGTGGTCAAAATTTCTTTTAGATTCTTGCTCCTTGTGTACGCAAATAAGGGCTCTTCATCATACAACCCCTTGAAATCCGGCTCTTGTTTCAGCAATTCCCATCTTGATTTAATGATATGTTGAATTGCTTGGGATTTGGATGAATATTTAGACACGAACACATGTCTATTACTTTTCTGTTTCAACTTAGTGGTGAGCAACTCCTCACGATGTTTAGCTTCAGTCTTATTCAAAGCAGTCTTCAAAACTTCCACAGGGTAGCCTCTTTGTTTGAATTTCTCTGTTTGTAGTTCTAGAGCTTCTTGTAGATCTGCTGGATTAGACATGATTCGCTTCACTCTTAGTAATTGTGAGTACGGAAGGTTGTTTTTCAATGACGGTGGGTGGAAACTTGAGTATAACAATAAATTGTTTCTGTCAGTGGGTTTTGTATACACTGATGTTTCTAATTTGTTGGCTCTGTGAGATATCAAAACATCCAAGTAGTGAATCTGTTGTTGACTGATCTCATAGGTAAATTTGATTCTTTCATGCTTGTGGTTGAGTTCATTAATCAGCTCTTCTAATGAATCTTGAAAGAAATCAAATTTACCTATGAGATCAGTCAACAACAGATTCACTACTTGGATGTTTTGATAACTCACAGAGCCAACAAATTAGAAACATCAGTGTATACAAAACCCACTGACCGAAACAATTTATTGTTATACTCAAGTTTCCACCCACCGTCATTGAAAAACAACCTTCCGTACTCACAATTACTAAGAGTGAAGCGAATCATGTCTAATCCTGCAGATCTACAAGAAGCTCTAGAACTACAAACAGAGAAATTCAAACAAAGAGGCTACCCTGTGGAAGTTTTGAAGACTGCTTTGAATAAGACTGAAGCTAAACATCGTGAGGAGTTGCTCACCACTAAGTTGAAACAGAAAAGTAATAGACATGTGTTCGTGTCTAAATATTCATCCAAATCCCAAGCAATTCAACATATCATTAAATCAAGATGGGAATTGCTGAAACAAGAGCCGGATTTCAAGGGGTTGTATGATGAAGAGCCCTTATTTGCGTACACAAGGAGCAAGAATCTAAAAGAAATTTTGACCACCACAGTTTCTGCAGATCAACCATTATTTAACGGAATGCGAAAGTGTTACAATTGTGTTCATTGTAACAATGTCATAACAGGGAATGTCATTCACCACCCACAATCTGGGAAAAGCATTTCATTAAGATATAATGGAGACTGTAACAGTATGAACGTCATTTATGCTATCAGATGCCCATGTGGTCTTCTTTATGTAGGCAAAACTTCAAGAAAAATCAAGGTACGCATTTCTGAGCACAAAAGCACATTCAAAACGAAATCTACTAAATCTTTCTTTGCCACACATTGGTTAGAACACCAACACACCAATGCACAGCTCAGGTTTACAATCTTAGAAATAGTCACAGTGAAACCAGACAAAAACCACCCAATACAACTAGCTCAAAGGGAAGCTTGGTGGACAAAACATTTACAGACCATGGTGCCGAGTGGTCTTAATGACAGGATTGAACTACAGTGTTTTTTATAACTGCAATATACTTGAATTATGCCAATGACTTACATGATATTTGCAATGCCATTCGTTCTGTGTGTACAATACCTAGCATGTTGTTTACTTAGTTTTTTGTAACGGACTCTTACACAGGTCAAACAATAGTTACCAAGCCTTTCTTTGCAATTACAATTCTTGTAATTAGCGAATTTTCTCTTATTTTCTCTTTTTATGTTCATTTCTCACCATAATTTAATCGGGAGAAATTAATTCTTGTTGGATCTTGCTTCTCAGCTTATGGAACTAACAAAAAACGATCTGAGCTGCAGTTTAGGGTTAACGTAATGAGAATTAAACGCTCACCACTTTGATATGAGAAATTTCTGTTCCTCATACTGTTTCCGCGAACCAACGTATCATAGCACATAGTTTAGTTGCAATGTATATTTAACCACTATGGGCACAAGTTAGCCGACGTTTTACCATTCCAAGATGGATGATGTTTTCCAGTCCTATTACTCTGTCCATGGCTCTTAGGTGGGATGGGTGATGTTTTCTAGTCCTATTAATCTGTCCATGGCTCCAAGGTGGGAGGTCACGAGTATACAACTCTAGCAGTCCTGTTTCACTGTCGACCAAACAAATGTGGGTATATAACACCGCAACATGCTGTCAGAAGTTTAGTTTGTGGTAGAGTTTGGACGCACAACGGCGTCATTTTGAACAGTTAGAGGTGAGTCTATGTCTGGTTGAGCTAGTATAGGCATAGAGCGCGTGTAATCTTAGAATTTTACTAGTAGACTTGCTTTCTTTGCAGATAGTAACTAAGAAGCCCAGATTCTTAATGGAGAGGATAACGCAACTTTGGTGAGCTTATATACATAAAGGGGGTTACAGCACTCAATACAGTGCCAGTGTTTAAGTTTGACAGATTTAGTGTGCAAAGAGGGAAGAGCAGTTCCATTGGTCCCCGAGATAAGTGGAGATCAGATTTTCTTAGTAGCATAAGAAGGTGGCTCAGTTTATTTTGGGCAGTGGCTAGTGTTAATGCATGCAATTAAGATGTGTTATTGTATTGGTTAAGTTCAAACAGTATTCAAGAACGATGTTGTTGATACGTGTGGTGTAGTAATTTTCCAGTCCTTTATTGAGTCATGAATCTTTTGAGAATATCAATTTTGCTGGCAAGACAGGAATTTTCTAATATACCCTTGCTTTTTTGCATCTTAGATAGTGAAATATCAAGAAGCATTCCCCGCGGGTGCCGGTACGTGCTCGAGCACAGATGGCTTCGGTGCTCACGCACGAGTGATTATTGTCTTTCCACTTAGACTTATTTCTTTCAGTCACAGCTACTTAGTATCAAGTAAGTGACCATTTAGAGGAATAGATTCCCCATCAGGCTTCTGAACAAATTGATGTCTAGGTTGTGATACATATATATCTTGTCGTTTTCGTTCTCAGCTGAGAGATTGAGATTTATCAACTTTACATGTTGGAGCACTTGAATTCTGATAAATGACATTGAGGAGTTGAGATGTGAGTACCTTCGTTACTATTTTTTCCCCTACAACATACGCAGTATGGTGGCACACTTACCATTAACATCGAGTTTATCCCTTGTTGCGCCCTGAATTTTGTAAATTAACACTGTAACGCAAGACACATTGATAGCGGTAGAGAAGTTTTCTCCAGTTTAGTTTTTACCTCTTTTCTCTTTCTATTTTTTGACCTGGATCAATTGTCCGATGTTTATATCATTCATGTAATCAACTGTTCAAATTAGATGCCAGAACACATATATCTAGCTTCAGTGTTTTTCATGAACTGCCTTCGCAAATTATTTAATGAGATGTTAGTTGAAGTTCTTTGTAAACAAATGAAATGTTAACACGGATTATTGATACGTTGTCTCATTCTTACAGTGCCCCTGAAGAAGGGAACCCCCCGAAATGCATTGGGCCTATTTCTCAACTATGTCTTCACCTTCATCAAAAAGTTTTTCAACATCAGAGTTATTACAACAAATTTATAATGTGATGACATTTACTTGTTAATTTTCAGATTGTGTATTGATTTAAAAATGAATATGTTGAAATGAACAAGATTTACAAGCAAAAGATTATATAAAGCTACGTTTTGAAAAATAATTTCTTTCTTTGAATTTTCTCTTCGAGTGATAACATTGAAATATTATAGGTTATCAATTGTTCACATTGGTTATACTTTAAACATATAGGAGTGCGCTTGGTAAATTAGTGGAATTTTCCACCAGAGGTTGATTGTTACTTTGGGCTGGCTGCCTTACAACCAAGCAGCACACAAACAGTGTACAAATATTATATGAACAGTATATTAGTATTACATTAGGGAGTGCGCAGATAAGAAAAACATTTGTTCGGGAGTTTGACCCACCAATAAACACATGGTATTTTTTCCTTATCACTGGTTGCTGTGGCCCGTTTTTCATGCCCGGTCACTGAAGGCTCGCACTGCTTGCTGGTCCTGACCTTTCCAGTCTGTCTTCCCGCCTACTTCCGGAAACTTAAAGCAATAGCACACCCAGCTAGCTGAACTCACCGATCACTCACGCAACTGCTACTTCAGAAGGGGCGGGATATTATGTTTGGCTTTTGTGTCTACACTCGCTAAGTGGTGCCCGATTGTCACGTGGCTCGAGCGTATACGTGAGCTGGGCATGTCTGTTAAACCAAAGACTACTCCTTTTGCCAGGCAGAATTGAAACAATAAAACGGTGTACTTTTAAACATTTAGCACTATCCAGGGTTTAACGTGGAGAAGTAACGCATTGTCGTTTATGTATCACTTTATGCATTTGACTTTTGTGGTAATATTGGCCTCATTTATACTCAAAAGAGTAATTTAAATGAACGATTGTCAAACCTCGGTCGAGAGTGCGGCAGGCTCATACCAGAAAGGCTAGGATGGGTTTGTCACAGAGTCAAGCGACTGGTATGCAGTGAGTAACAATATCACCTCCAGAAAACCACGAGGGCTGCCGCAGAAGAGAGTGTGCTTTCCTTACGTTGGCGAAAACACGCTGAGTGTTAAAGAGAGTCTGTTTCAATCTGATCAGTGATTCTGAAAGAATTACAGGTCTGAAACAGCCAGTTACATTGTCGGAGGCTTTGAAGAGGCTGCCTTTTGTATGATGAAGCGCTACTTCACAATAAAGTATGCATGGAATAACTCATATGCCATGGCTTCTAAATAAATCTCTGGTCAATCGTCGTTTTAAATTATGCGAAATGCAGTTCTGGCTAAAATGCGTTCATTTGACAAACCGCGTTTTAAGTAGCAGATAATAATGCAGCTTTTCAAGCGTTACGGCTAAAAATGGAAGCATTGGAAGGAAGTATTTCCTACTGTGATATACAGCCGAAAATGCGAAATTCAGTTTTAGGATTAACTACAACACGTAAAGCGAGCAATAACAATCTTGGTGGACGCAACTCCGTACAGTACGATACGCCCCCCCAAAAAGCAACACTATATTCCTTCGCTTGGGATGGTTTCAGTGATACGTTTGCAAATGAAACCAGCCATGAATAATAAGGGAGGAGAAGCCGCCACCACATCAAAGGGAGAAGCCCTTTGATGTGGTGGCGGCCGTGAAAAAAATGTAATTAGGAGGGAGGGAGGCTGATGCGCGTGCTTGTTTGGTCACGTGATTCACGTAAACTCAAAGAAAACCGCACGAACGAAACCCTTGGTTTCACAAAGATTTTGAGCACTTGAATTCTCGCTCCGCTCAATGCGCTTGCGCGCATTGATAGGTCGCGAGACCTAAAAAGCAACAGCGGCAATGGAGGGAGCCGAGTCTGGTGGCTCAGTGGACTAATGCGCTCACTGCAGGGGCCTATGTTCGACCTCATGGTCACAGTTTCAGTTTCCGGCAGGTCCACTCAGCCTTTCATCTATCTGAGGTCGATAAAATGAGTACCATTGAGTTGGGTAACAATAAACATGCTTTTCAGTGCCAAGATACCTCTGGGTGAACGTGCGCTTTACCGATACACATGTTTATGTTACACTAATTTGGGCTGGTGGTTTCTGGTGCTTAAATGTCATCGCCACACTTATGCCACTGATCTAATTTAGAGATGAGCAGTAAAAAGGTTATTTAAAAATACAATATACATTAAGCCCTTCGCTGCGGGGGCTATTCAGCCGCAGCGCTAAGGGGGTGGGGCGGCCGCGCGGCGGCTCCATACTAGTGACGGAACCGCTCCGTCACGGCTCGCGGGCGAGCTGTGCTTGTGACGGAACGGTTCCGTCACGAACCCGCCCGCCCATTAAAGCGTCAGCGCAGGCACGAAATCAGCGCCGCGCAGGCGCGGCGAGCGGGCCGTGACGGAACCGTTCCGTCACAAGCACAGCTCACCCGCGAGCCGTGACGGAGCGGTTCCATCACAAGCATGGGAGGGGTTAAAATAGTGCTAATACGTTCCTCCGCAGCCATTCCTTTAGCTTTGGGGACCTGGAATAATCTGAACTGTCGCACTTGAGACATGATGGTGAGTGGTTGTTTTTTTTTGGTACCGTCATTGGTAGCAATGACGGGGCCATGGGTGGTACAGGCTGCAGTGGCCTCCTGGTCCGGACTCTGGCACTTATTAATGTACAAATTAAGCACTGGGGGGGAGAGGATGGGTGGAGAACAGCAACAACCGCAATTGAGGAAACAGAGGGAGGGTGAGTGGACACTAAGCAAGAGCAGCATTGGAGGAAGGGTGGACGGGGAAGAGCAACAGCAGACAAAACGGATGAAACAGAGGGAGGTTGGTGGGGAAAGCAACAACGGCAGTGAAGGGAATGGGCACAGGGTAAATGGACACAAAGCAGCAGCAGTGGAGGGAGAGAGGTGGGGTAGGTAGAAGCTTCAGGGAGGGAGAGGGGTAAATGAGCACACTGGTAAAACAAATCAACGTCGAGTGTGGAGTGGAAAGCTGGTGGGGGTAAAGCAACAAGGTGGGAGGGTGGGGGAGAGGAACTCAGGCGAGGGACAACAATGTTTATCACGAAAGGGGGACAGCAGAACATTGGAGAGGAGACAACTAGGGTGGAAAGGGAAGTGCAAAAAGGCGACAGCAGGAAAACGCATGCACATTCATGGAGTGCTTCACGATACCAGAAAAAATAGTTCCTAAAAAGCAGATACAGGTGAAAGCACAGA
The DNA here is from genome assembly GCF_964263255.1 of Lissotriton vulgaris. Taxonomy (NCBI): domain Eukaryota; kingdom Metazoa; phylum Chordata; class Amphibia; order Caudata; family Salamandridae; genus Lissotriton; species Lissotriton vulgaris. The sequence continues at coordinate 2,053,845,945 of NC_141691.1, read as the reverse complement.
AGAAGGCAATCAGAGAGATGGTCCATGGGCAGGATAAGCACTAGCTGGATGAGCTCAAATAAATAACCGGTGAACAGAAAGCAAGCAAATGTGAGCGACAAAACACAGAGCCAATGGCAAGCAATGGCGGAATGCATTCCTGGGGAAGCTTTCCGTGTGTCCAAAATATGTCTTTTTCACCAGATGGCTGCCCTGGCTGGTAGGTTTGGTCCTAAATATGCTTATTTTGGCCCTTTAATTTCGGAATGTGGTGGCGGGCAAGTTTCAATGTAGGATGAGAAAACAAACACACACACCCTTTGGTGCATGCATGGCTAGAACCTCTCTGCTTTATTAATACGCTCTTGAATAGCTGTTTTTTTAAATAAAGATTGGCACATTGTATTTAAGAATATTAGATCAAAATGAACCAGATTTTTGCAAAAAAAAGTCATGTCTACCATCTCATCTGTCTCCTTCCCTCCCATAAACACATTTCTCATTTAATGCTTTTTGCCCATTCACTTTAGTAACTCCAGGATTTTAGTGAGGGATGCCTCTGGCCAGCACCCCATTCAGAAAGCTGTTCCAGATTCCCTGTGGCACCGAGAGAAAGCACCAGGAGTAGCGGAATCCGTTAGATAAATAGTGATCCGGGTGCCCATGAAACAGGTTATATGGAAAACCTGCAGTTTTTACTATACGAGTTACCAAGACTTGTTCTGGTTTTATATAATATATAAGGGGTACTGATACTGAAATCATTTTAAGATACCAGACATGTTCAGGTTTTTTTTATATCAATGAGGGATATTAAAATTTGAATCTTTGGAAGGGAGTGGAGAGAACAGAAACTCATTGAACATTAAAAAATCTACTTGTGTCTTCAATGAAAACCTATAAAGGTATTTCCTTTGGAGAAGTGTGACTCAATGGTTAGAGCGGCAGACCCTGATGCAGAGGTCTAGCCCGGGACCAGGGTTCAATTCCAGCCTCGGCGGCTCTTGGGCTCAAAATTCCACGGACCTGATATTTCTTGCCTCGGTACCTATTCCAATCATGGAGTCCCACTCTGCAACTCTGGGCAATAGCTTGCTTAATCTCCACAACGACCCCCACAACGCTAATGATGCCTTGCCTCCACCTTGGGGGTGCCCAGGAGTGGATGCCTCACAGGGAAAGCCAGGACGGGTTCCACAGCGGTATTCGTACAAGCGCCTTGAGACCCTTGCGGATGAGTAGTGCGCTATTTTAATTTACATTTTTTCCTGAGGCATCATCTGTCCATCCTTCTCAATCTGGAGAAGTATTTACTCGAGTGCTGTTGCACCTGTGTTATTAATGATCAAATACAGAACTATTGACAAATGAGAAAATAGTTGTGTCCTGAAGAAGGTGGTCTAATTGTGATTGTCCCACCAAAACGGGTCGACGCCTAGAGCTTTGTGGGTTAAATTTGGTTAAAGTCAGCAGTTAGAATTAGACAGGGAAGTTTTGCCCGTGCTTAGTGCTGTCTATTTTTCCAAATTAACAATTGTAAGCCAAATATGGTTGTCTTGATGAGTTCTCTTTTTTAATATGAATGAATAATTTTATTACGAACTATTGTGTGTTTTAAAGTGTTTCTGATGAATTTTTTTGTGAATTTTAAACTGTGCTCTTTATGCCTTTTTGTGACCTTTTCCAATATTTATTAAAATTGTGCATAAGTGCCTCAAACATCCTGAGTAGAGTGATAATTGAGTGAAAATAGTGTGTAGTATGAATCTGGTGGCATATGCCATGTGAATCATCTTTATGTAGGGTCTTCCAAAGTGAACATCTATTTTGAACTTCTGGGTGGAGGTTAACCAATGAGAAGGGTTGGGGGGAAGGAGGGTGAAGGGGAGAGGGAGGTCTGAGAGTTGTAGACAGGAAAAAAAGTCGAACGGTTGAGGATGGTAATAAAACTACACTTTTATGTAGCGCTAAAGATCACCGTTTTCAAAGCACTATAGATAAGGCTGACTGAACAGGTGTTGATGAAGGTGAAGACAGGATGAAGTCATGTGTGCGAAATGCAAGATTCGGAGGCAAGGGCTTATACCCACATCAACCCACCGACGAATTAAGGGTAGAAAGACCGTGCAGTCCCGGGGGTGGAAGCCAGGTGGGGCCAGAGTGATTAAAGGCAGAAAGAGGGCGCAGTTCCGGGGGTGGACGCCAGGTGGGGGTGGTGTGACTGCCTAATGGAAATTAGACGCAATAAACCACCTTGCCTCAAAAGGACCATGTCTGACTGGCGTCTGCTGGGAGCAGTGCACTTTCCACATAATTCTGCGCACCTGCATGCATTTGTCACAGTAATCTGTTTGCTTGGATATGGAATAAATCTATCGTGCTCTGAGATTTAAGGAAATCTGTCCATTCCCATGAGATTCCGGTTTTAATCATTTAACATTCTGTGCACATTTATTCAGTTTCACCGACGCCATTTCTTTTTTTGTCACTTACCTTTATTTGCCTGCTTAATGTAATTTATTTTATAGCGTCACATAGTGCGTTATGTCACATCCGGTGATGTCATCATCAATATTACCAGCTGCTTTTCTGTAGCCAAGGCTTGCTGCCCTTCCTGTATAGAGCCTTTCCAGACACAAATTAAGCAAGAGTGAAAGATATTAAATAGACATAATATAAATTACTCATCCGTTTAAAAATAGTCTCATCGGAAATGAGAATGTCTTTTAACTCCCAGAGAAATAATTGTATTAGGTACTTTTAAACATTTAAATTAATATTGAAGCAAAATACACTAAGTAGATCATTAAATTACGGGAATATACGCATTTAATCATCAATCTGCTTTTTCTGTGTGCATAAAAATGATTATGATGAGCAGTTTAGCAGCGGGAACCCACACTCATGACCTGTTCTTTTCCCGTTCAAAGTCAAATTATATTTACAGATACTTAAATATCACTGCTGGACAGCCCGCTACAAAGGGGTCAAAGCAAGCAATGGTGGTTGCTTTTTTTGTGGTGTGGAAGGTATCTCACCTCTTGAAAGTTAAAGTGTCTCTAGAAAGACAGCTAAACTTTCGATTTTTTCTTTTTAAAAAAATGTTTTTATTGGTATTTACAGATTACAAGGTACATTACAATACAATATAACACATAACTTTGTACGGGCACTGGTCGTATGGCTTTGGCAGTTATCTGTTGGTATTGGCGGGTGTGGTCTTTGGTTTGCGCGTGATGGCCCTTTGATTCACGCTTTTTTGACATATAACATTGAACATTACAGGTGCTTCCTCTTGGTCGCGCATCTTTGTTGGTACATCTAACATAACATAAAACAAATATGTTTGCCTGGCGGATGTTTGCGGTGACCTATCTGCGGTGTCAGCTGTGGCCCAGTTGAGGTGTGTTTGACTGTCCTTGTTTTGGGTGTGTAATGTATTATCTATGGTGGTTTGTGTAGGGTTAGGAATGTGTCCAGTCTTGATCACATTTCTCTGTTGGGGTTTCTCCATGGAGTGTGTCTTAACGCAGTGCTGTCTGCTCCTCTGAGGAATGTCACCCAGTTGACCCACCCCTTGAATGTGACTTTGGTGGTGTCTTTCCATTTGTTTAGTACTGATTTAACAGCTGTCATTAGGAGGAAGTCGAGGAGGCTTTTGTCTTGTTGTGTGGCTAGATCTGTCGTGATGGGCGCTGTGGTGATGGTGGCGAATTCCTCTTTTAGAGTGCATCCTAGGGTTTTACTAATGAAGTCGAACACTTTCTTCCAGAATTTGCTGACCTTACTACAGTGGTAGATGATGTGTGCTAGGTCTCCCTTCTCTGTGTTGCAGTTCCAGCAGTGATCGTTGTCTACTAGGCCTAGCGCTGCTAGCCTTTCTGGTGTCCAATATGCTTGGTGTAATAGCCAGAAGTTCATGTGTGCTAGTACCGGGAAAATCATGTTTTTTGATGGGGCCGCCCAGAATGTTTGCAGGTCCTGTTCGCCAAGTCTGGAGCCGAGCTGGGCTTCCCAGAAAACTGTGTTTTTCACGTTGAGTTTGGATGTGGCGGGCGGAGTAATTTGTATAGGTGTGAAACTTTGTGTCCTGTTTTGTTTATGTTTTCCATTTATTGGAATATTGAGGGTGTATGTCTGGCTATTTTCGATTTCGTAATGGCTGTTTTAATTGCTAGAAAGTTGTACAGTTCTATTTCTGGTAGGTTGTGTTGTGTTTTCAGCCTGTTGAAAGTGAGCGGCTGCCCTTCGAACTCCAACTGGGCTGGGTAAGAGATACCCCTCTTTCTCCATGGGTCTATGTCTAGGTGTTCACTTTTGTATTTGATCTTGGGGTTTGTCCAGAGTGATTCCCAGTAAGAGTTTTTGATGCTGTGCTCGAGCCTCTTGTCCACCTTAAGCAGGGCATGTACAATTGTCTTAAATATTGGGTTGTTCATCTGTATTTGCTTGTTGGCGGTGAGGATACATATGGGGTCTGTGTTGTTCAGAATGGCCTTCTCTATTGAGAGCCATGTGGGGGTGTACTTCTGGTTCGGTAGGATCCAGTGCATACCTTGTCTGGCTATTAAGGCTGTTTGGAATGTTCTCGGGTCTGCAACATTTAATCCTCCACGTTTTTTCTCTAGTCTGAGTTTTTTTAAGATTTATTCTCTTTTTTTGTCATGCCATATGAATTTGTTTAGCAGCTGAACTAACTTTTTATGGAATTCGTTTGTGAAAGGCAACTGTAGCATTCCTGCTTGGTAGTTAACTATGGGAGTGATCATCATTTTTACTGTGTCTAGTCTCCCCCACCAAGTAATGTATTTTGGTGACCAGGTATCCAGCATTCCCTTAAACTTTTCAAGGTTATTCTCTCATTCTGTTCTAGGGTGGATCATAGGTTTTTCCCGAACTGGTTTCCTAAGTATTTGACGTGCTTAAGTTGCCAAGCAAGCCCGGAGTTACCTGTGACCTCTCTGGTTGTGTGGATGTTAAGTGGCATTCATTCAGATTGGTCTCTGTTGAGTTTGTATCCTGAGTGTGTGGCATAGGTCTCAATGGTGGCGATGAGTACCTGTATGGAGTGCTCGGGATCTTCCGTGATAAGTAGGTCGTCTGCGTAGGCTGCAATTTTTGCTGTGGTTTTATTGATAGTTACCCCTGCTATTTTACTGTTTGTGAGGATGTCCCTGATCAGTGGTTCCAGCGCTAGTAGAAACAGCATTGGAGATAGCGGGCAGCATGGCCTCGTACTTCTTTGGAGGTAGAGTTGGTCTGATGTAGCCTCATTGATGACTATCTGCGCCTTAGGGCTTTTGTATAGTGCCATGACTTTCTTTATAAAGGCTTGCCCTAGGCTGCATGTGTGAGAAGTTGGCCTGATACGTGATGTCCACTATTCTAGTGGGCACCATGTATCAGTCCAAACAACCCTTATGGTGATTGGTTGTAAGTCAACCTTATAGACCAGCTATCCTAGTGGTAGCATGGACAAAGCAGTCTTAGGCCAATCTCAAGAGGGCATGTGAAGCCAGCTGTTTTACCATATGCAATCCCTTTAATACCAAATGAAAGGACACCACACAGGATATATATTCAAAATAAAAATGTATTTATTTCTAACACAACCCCTATGAACTCTTTATGAGGTCAGAGGCACAAGCACATAAGATACTCAATTATCATACAATAAGTTGCACAATATACAGTAGTGCCCTAGGGGGACGTCAAACCATATACTAAAATAGTGGTATAAGAACCACATCACAAACAAAGGATAGGCCTAGGGCCTAGGGAATCGCTGGGGCTACACTGTACTACCAAAGGATAGGAAGTAGGAGGCCCACGGGAGGCGTGTGCAGTGTCTTAACACACACGTGAGTTACCATTGAGTTATAATGGGAACAAAAGAAATGGAAACTAGACCTTTTAGGGCACTTCCGGATGGACTAGGAGAAAGCTATTGAAAACTAGGACACTAGGATAGTCAATACCCACAGGAGCACCGGAGTACTCACATTACCTCACCCACAGGAAGCGGGGGCATAGGTGTCAAAGTGTGTCGGGTTTCGTCCCTGAATCCTATGGAGCCTTGGAGAAAGATGCTGCAGGCGACCAGGAGAGAAGTGTCCGGTTGGATCCAAGGGCGGATCGGGGATGGAGAGTACCTGAAAGCAGAGGGGACAGAGTCTGGGTCATTAGCCAGTGACCAGGAAGGAACCAGGAAGGAACCAGGAAGGAACCAGGGGATGTCCTGAAGCAATCAGGTGATGTTGTGAAGCTTGTCTCTCCAGCCACGTGATCCAGGAGGTGTCGACGATGACCAGGACCTGGGCATGGACTGTCCCAAAAAGGATCTCGCTGTTGGCAGTGTCGGCTTCCGGATTGGAGTAAACAAGTCTTGACAAAGGCAACCCATGCAGGAATCAAAGATGGCTTTTGGATCAGACCAACAAGGTCTCATGGGCTTCTCCATTTCAGGGAAGCAAGGGCCACCCTGGAGTAACCAGGCCAGTAGTGTAAATTTGTAGGTTCGTCGTCACAGAGGCCACTAACCAACGGGCAAGTGACCGGACAGATGCGTCAAGCACAAAAACACTAGCAGGCCCCACGTGGCACTCATGGAGTGTGGAGGGCTGTGCATTAGTGCAGAAGGTGCTTGGGGCTGGGGCTTCTCAATCCCCAATGCACAGCTTTGAGGGTGCCTTGGGAGCTGCACAGGTAGCAAAGTGTAGGTTTTCCAAAATGGCCGGTCCCACGTCTCTCGTCGCCTCCACAGGTCTCAGCTTTGCTGTGGCTGTGGATCGGGTTCAGGGAAGTCTGGAAGTTTGGCTCTTGTCAGGCTCTGTGATCGGGCTCTGGCGGGAGCATCAATAAAGCAAACTGCAGATCGCTGGATGGTGCCTGTTTGCACAGGGTGGTCACTCCTTGACCACAAGGGAGATTCTTCAGTCTTCTATCTTCAGTAGAACGTCGAAGGTCCAGAGTTTCGTTTCAAGTTTTAGTTCAGGATAAATCTAAAGTCTCTTGACTCAGCTCCTACCTATATACTAATCTGAGGGGCTGGATTACCTGCTAGGTTCCTCCTATGGGTGGGACCAGGGAAGGGGGTGGTTACACCCCTTTCCCTTTGTCCAGTTTCGCGCCAGAGCTGGGGCTGGAGTGCCCCAGCAACTGGTTTCAACCGGACTATGCATGGGACACCGTGTGTGCCCCAGGCAGTGTCTCATTTCATTCAGCCCTCTCTGCCCCAATACACTATGGCCTGTCTGGGGTGGTGCTAGCACCTCCCAAGACAGGAAACCTATTGTCCAAGCCTCCCTCGCTGGAAGGACTCCCAGCAGCAGGAGGTTAGACTTGTGTCTGTGGCAGCAGCATCCATTTTGTGATGCTGAGGCTCTGGTTAACTTTAAACGGGATTACTAGGAACAACATGTCTTCTCCCTCTTGAAGGGTGGAATGCTACCCCCATCGCCAGAACTGGCGAGGGGGTAGAATTCCAAAGCGTATGACACCTTACACGACATGTTTTGATAAAGCCAAACCAAAGTTAGCATTCAACCGCGAGGATGATAATGTACTTAAGAGTATATGGTATGGTTATATCATAGAACAGCTATAAGGACATGATCCCGAAAGCTGCAGACAGGCTCAGCTCATGCTAGAGCCTCACCTCACATAAAACCAAGCACTCTGCCTCCAGGATTGTTGGCGGCAGACCCGAGAGCAGAGGACGGCCCGGGACCAGGGTTCGATTCCCGGCGCGACAGGTTTCTGGACCAGGGTCAGCGGACTCAATAATTCTCTCGCCTCGGTGCCCACTCTGATCAGCGATCACACTCGGCAACTCTGGGCATTAGCTTGCCTCATCTTCACTAACGGCCCCACCAGATCGCCGGGGATGCCTGGTCTCACCCTGGAGATACCCATTAAGGGACCATCTCTCAGGGAAGCCAGGAAGGGTTTCGCAGTGGTCGAAGCGCCTTGGGACCCTCCGGGTAAGTAGTGCCCTATATATATATATATATATATATATATATATATATATATATATATAAATGCCTATACATACTTATAGGTATATATATTTGTTTATATGTAAAGGTAGGTATAGGGATACTACACCTAAGCAAGGGGTGATTACACAACTTTGCCCCAGCTGAGTGATCAGCCAGTTGTGTCAATGTGAATGGCCAGCCAGGGGTGGCATAATACATGTTGCAGCCCCTGGTAGGCCTTGGATGCACCTATGCCCTGGGTACCTAAGGTACACTATACAGGGGCTCATAAGGTGACCCAATTTCCAATTGGTAATGAATCTAAAGTACGTGGTATGAATTTAGAGAGAGCACAGCTGGGCTGTGGGCCTGATTACCAGGCCCACAGCCACATTAAGTCGAAGACCAGTAAAGCAAAAAGCAAAAAGTGGGGTGACCATAGGAAAGTAGACCCTACTCTCCTACAGAATGCTTGCATGCTTTTTTCCAGGAATTGCCATGACACTCTGTTGAAGATTTGTTCTGCGTCTAACGTAATTGCGACTGTGGCGTTTTCTGTTCTAGAGGAGTGCTCAATAATTTGACAGAGGAGTCTTGTGTTGTCGTAGGACATGCGTGATTTCAGGTATCCCACTTGTGAGTTACCAATCAGCTGTGGAAGCCCCTTACTTAGTCTATTCGCTAGGATTTTGGCATATATCTTACAGTCTACGTTTATTAGTGCTATAGGGAGGTAATTTTTGGCCCATTCGTGATCTTTGCCTTCCTTAGGTATGACAATTACGTTGGCGTTTGACATGGACTCTGTTATTTCTTCTACTTTCTCGCAGTGGTTACACATTTTTGTCAAGACCCGGAGCAGTTGTTCTTGGAAGGTTTTATAGAAGGGGGCTGTGTACCTGTCTGGTCCTGGGGCTTTGTTGTCTTTTAGAGATCTAATGGCGGAATTGATCTCACTTGTTTTTATGTCTTGGCCTCGTGTGTTTGTTTCATCTGCCGTAATCTTGGGTAGGTTGAGCCTGTCCAGGTAGGGTGTGCACCCCCCCCTGGTCTAGCTTGTTATCCCTTTTGTATAGCTCTTGATAGAATTCCCGGAACGTATGTAGGATTTCTCTGTTTCTGGTGTGTGCTTTCTTATTGGTGTGTGTTTTCTTATTTGTGTCTGTTATTGCTGAGATTGTGTGCTGTCTCTGTTTGTGTTTGAGATGTGACGCTAGGATCTTTCCTGCTTTGTTTGCCTCTCAGAGATTGATTTGTTTGTATTTTTTTAATCATAGTCCAGCCCTTTCACTAAGGATTCTGGTGAATTCATATCTCTTGCTTGTGATTTCGATGAGAGTGGTTGTGTCTGAAGTGTCTGCGCTGTGCTAGGCTTCTAGTTCCTTGATGTGTTTTTCGAGTTGGTTTAGCTGTGCTTTTGCTGCCCTGTCCCTTCTGTTCTTGATCTCTATTAGCGGGCCTCTGCTAGTTGCTTTAAGCGTGTCCCATTGGATTTTTGGGTTTATGTCTGGTGTGTCGTTGTCCGTGATATAGTCATTAATGGCCTTCACAATTCTAGTTTTGTCTTCTTGCTTTGCCATGACTATATTATTGAATCTCCATCTGCGGGTGATGTGTTAGTTGTGTCTGCCTGTTAGGTGTAGGCTTATGCATGAGTGGTCAGAGATTGTTCTCGCTGCGATTTCCGTGTTTTCTGTCAGGTGTGTGTGTGTGTTCCCAAGATGAGGATGTTGTCTATTCTGCTGTAGGAGTTGTGGGGGTCCGAGTAGAAGGTGTAGCCTCTGGTGTCAGGGTGTTGTAGGCGCCACTGGTCTTTCAAGTTGAATCTGTTGCATATGTTCTTTAGGATTTTGTGAGATGCTGGAGGTTGGGTGTGTGTCGCCGCTTACTTGTCTATTGTGGGATCTAGGACTAGGTTGAAATCGCCAGCTAACACAGTCATGTCGTTTGGTTGGTTTGTCTCTAATTCAGTAGTTAAGTTTTCCCAGTCTGTTGTGTGTCTGTGTTTGGGGCATATATGTTTGTTACTAGAATGGTTTCTTCCTCTCTCTTCAGCTGCGTGGTCAGTAGTCTTCCCTCGTTATCATGGTGTACCTTTTCTATGGTTAGTCCACTCTTTGTGATTATCAAGGTGATTACTCCTCACTTTTTGCCCACTGCCGGTGGGTATGCTACCTGACCTATCCATCTCGCTTTGATCTTATTCGCCTCTTCTTTTGAGAGTTTGGTCTCTTGTAATAGTATAATATCACCTTTGGTCTTTGCTAGGTAGTCTAGTATTTTTCTCCTTTCAACTGGGTAGTTGAGACCCTTCACGTTAAGGGAGACAATTTTTAGGTCAGTTTGCAACACAATGGTGCTATTTTGTGCCATAGCCTTTGTCTTGGGAATGGCTGACTGTTTTAGTGGACACGAGCTCTGCTCGGTTCTCGTATCTGTGCTTTGAGCGTGTAGTCTGTCTATCTGTTAGGACCTTGCTAACCCGTTGTGGTGACATATTGGGCCTGATAGGTCTGCCGACTGCCTATGTGTTTAGTGTGGGCATGGACAGAGACTGGGTGGACGTGACTTCTCAGCCGGACAGGACAAACGTGACAAACAGGACATACAAGACTGACTCCCCCCTCCCCTCTCCCTCCCCTCCTAACTTGACATGTCGTACTGTATGCGTGCAACAGCAACAACCCTTTCGCTCCGCTACAATCCCTGGGAATGTTAGTCGCGCTGTTACAGTGTGCTAGTTATAGACTTTTCCCGCTTTGCATTAAAAAAGGAATACTCTGCACATAGCATAAAGGATATAGGGAGTTTTATGGTTGTTCAGTCTTAATCTCCTGCTTGGGACGAGGTATTCCAACATGGCATGGCCTTGTTGGTCAGTTCTGTTCGTATAGTCTCCCTGAGGTAGATTAGTTGTGAGAGTCCTTTTTGTGCGCTTGAGGTAGCCTTGTGTAGTCTGTCTTCGCAGCTGTCTAGCTGCTTGAGGATTTCTTTTAGGTGCTGTATCTTCTGGCTATTCTACTCCGGGGTCGTGTGAGGCCCTTCTCTTGCTTGTCTGAGATGTTGTTTCCATTTCCTGTAGGTCTGGGCCCTTCAAGTACCTTGACAGTTCAGCTGGGTCTCTGAAGGTCTGAGCGTTTCCTTTGTTATTTATTCTAAATCTAGTAGGGCCAGCAAAGGAAAAAGTGATATTTTCTTTTCTCAGCAGGTCGTGTTGAGCTAGGAACCCTTTCCTTATATCCACTGTGCTCTTTGAATAGTCTTGAGTGAGGATGATTTTATGCCCATTCCATAGTAGGTTGTGGTTAGGCCTCGCGACCTATCAATGCGCGCAAGCGCATTGAGCGGATCGAGAATTCAAGTAGCCAAAATCATCGTCAAACAAGGGCTTTCTGCTGCGGTTTTGTTTAAGTTCACGTGAACCACGTGACCAAACAAGCACATGCATCAACCTCCCTCCTTCCTATCAGCCGTACTTTCAGTTTCCCAGCCACTCATCTTCGCAGCACATCAAAGGGCTTCGCCCAGCGTGCGCTCTGCGGCTTCTCGGCTTCTCCTCCCCTAATTATTCTTGGATGGCCCAGCACCTCCCCTCTCTCCCCACACACAGCCTTCCTTGGATTTCTCCTCCCCCTCCCCAGCCAGCTTCCTCCAGCAATTTTTAGGCGTCCTCTTCCTTCCCCTCTCTCATCTTCATTTATTGATTAATTACGGCCAATTAATGATGTCGCCATACGATTACTCTGTGCACTCATTCCCCATGCATACACTCCAAGAATGCATTTTCCGGTTCCCGGTGAACTTCAGTGCTGCTCTTAAGTTTCTTCTGCTGAGTTTTTATAGATTCGATGTTTCTGTGAACATGGGAGGAGAGCCTGTCATTAGTTGCCTGTTTTCCTGGCTGTGTGTTTCGCTCGTTATAGTGCTTCCGCGTAAAAGGCTTGTGTGCGTGAACAAGGCGCTTAACTAGACGATAAAGCAGATTTCTTATAAGGCCAGCCCAAATGAATGTTCTCAGGAACAGACAGTTATATCAGCTATGTCCATAGTGCCCTCCCAACGAGAGCTCACCAGGATTGACAACCGCGGCCTGTACTGTGCAAACAGATCTCTGCAGCACAACCCCAACCTACTCAGCCACCTTAACAACTTCACACCGACAGCTTGTGACTGCCAACAAGCACGCAGCCCCCGCCTCCAGCCCGCAGCCGCCTCCCAAAAACATGCAGGAATTGATGCTGAACACACACTGAGGGCTGTTCACAGCCAGTCACTTCTTGTAGGATAACAGCAACTCGTGTAACTGCAAAGTAAACAAGGCCGGCTTCAGGGGTCAGACAGAGACCCGCGCCTTCCTCAGCAACTTCTGCGGTGTCTGTGGTGGCTGCCTGCGCTGAGAGCGGCCCCCGGCCCAGGCAATCCAGCATCGCACTCTGATACTGCAGAACTGCACAACACAACGCCAATGGGGTTCAAGTGCTTGAATGATGGGTGCTATGCATGCCCACTTCCAAAGCCACTCATCGCAGTGACATCAGAATGATGAATGGCTGAGAGCGGCACTGCAGCTTGCTACAATCCAGCGTCACACTCTGATACTGCACAGCACAACGCCAATGGGGTTCAAGTGCTTGAATGATGGGTGCTATGCATGCCCACTTCCAAAGCCACTCATCGCAGTGAAACCAAATGAAATACCAGTATTTGTAAAGCACACAGCTACCTCCTAAGTTGTGTCCCGGCGCTGGGGGCCCTCGTGAATATTAAGTGAGCTATTGCCCAGAGTCACATAGTGCTGGGCGAACCTACTGCCGGCACCGGAGATTGAACCATGAACCCCATAGTCAGGCACACTGGCCGCTGCGCCACACCTCTTCTACTCAGTGACTTCAAAATGATGAAAGGCCGAGTCATGCACTGCTGTTTTTAGCTGCTTAAACAGAGATGTCCACTTCAGACACATCAAGCATAAAGATGATTAAAAACTCCATCCAGCTATATTGTGTAGTGCTTATATGGGGCCACCGTGCAACAAAGCACTAAGCAGAGAACATTTGTAGCAGAGCTGTCTATCTCAGTAACCCCGTGGACGACGACAAATCAAAAGCAAACACAGAACAAATCTTATACCAAACCAATTAATACAAAAAAATGAATCAATGGAAAAACAAGCACTGGCGTTGCCAATAGGTCTCGCAGTAGGAAAGTTGGAGCTATTACAATTGCAAATAACAATGCCTTTTATTTTTGTTTTAATTTTAAAAACATAAAGGGCTTTGTCATTTACAAAACCAATAGCTCCAACTTTCCTACTGAGAGACCTATTGGCAACGCCAGTGCTTGTTTTTTCTTGCTACCTCGAATTTGGCGTCTGTCTGGTGCGATCGAAGTGGTTTACATATTATCGGTCTTGGGCCTGATCTGCTAGTCTGTCTGAAAGCCGGGACTCTATACGCTTTGTCTAGTTCGAATGGGTTATCGAACTTGAGGTTAGTTAGTTTGGTTATAAGGTTTTGCACCAGCGACACACAAGAGCCGGCTTTTTCCTTTTAACCTTCTGGCACTCCCAGAATCCTTATATTTCATTTCCTGCTGCGATCTTCGAATTCTGCTGCTTGTTTACGAAGCTCGGTTGTGGCGCATGCTATAGTGCCAATGGTCTTGTTTGTGAGTTGCGACCTGTCCTCTATGTCACTGACTCTTTGTTCGACGGCTGACAGCCTGTTTGCTGTGTGGATATCCGCCCTGACTGCCGCTAGTTCGAGTTGGACAGCGTCCGTGGTCTTTTTCGTACTTTTCACAAGGTCATGAACTTCAACTAGTTTTTTTAGAATGCTATCTAATGTGCTGCTGATTTCCGTTTTCTGTTTGATGGGTGACTTCGGGCTTCGTTTTTTTGGCTGCTGGGTAAGGTTTCCTTCTCCGGAGGCCATGCTTAATAGCCCTCTCTTTTATTTTTTATTTTTTTTCCCCACTACCTTGAGTCTCTTATTTTCGTCTTAGCAGCGCGGGTCTGTCTGCTGGTGATTTCGGGGAGTTTTTTTTGTGGATTCTTGGTCCTGGTGCTCTGCAAGGCCTACGATTGTCTTTGTGCGATTTCTTGTGCGACCTTGGCTTGGGCCCTGTACTTCCTGCTTTTACTTCGCCCGTCGGTTGGTTTAGGCTTTTGACTTGGGCAGTTCTGAGCTGTTTCTGGACTGTCTCTTCCTACTTTGTTCCCCCCTCAGTGTTGCGTGTATTGTCTTATTCGCCGAGTGTCTCCCGTTTTTTAAATTCGCGCTTTTTTTTTGGGCTCTGTCTTTTGTCCCCGTTATTTTAAAATGGCTGCCCTCAGGTTGGCTGGACAGTTTCACTTTCGCTATTCCTCCAAGGCCGTTTATCGCTTCCCCCTTCGCTTCTTTTTCTTGCTTGTTTGCTCAATTTTTGCTCATTGTTTGCTGGCTTCACGCCTCTTTCTCTGGCCTGTCGATATACCCGCCAATTTTAGTTTCGCACTCTTGGGCTGCTTGCACTTTCGAGCCTCCGCTAGACAGGCCGACCTTAACTCTCTAGTCTTTAGTATCTCTTGGTGCTTCTGCGCAGCCTGCGTCGCATCTACAAGATGGAGGCCCCCCTGCATGCCCTCGAGTTTCACTTTCGGCTCTCGCTTCCTGACTGTGTGCAGGTGAGGCACGGCAAACTTCCCCTCTTTGTTGATGGTCCTCTCGTTCTTGCTTGCTGCCTGCTCTCTTTAGGGGTTGACTGGAGCTCTTTTTACTACCCGACTGCCGGGTGCGTTTGCGTTTGCTTGCAGCTCCTCACACACTCCCAAGATGGAGGCCCACAGCTGGCAGTTTCACTTTCGAGTCTCGTCGTTCACCATCGGTGTCGGGGTGCTCTATCGCTTTACTCGTGGCCTGTTGCTTGGTGGCAGAAGGGGTGACGTGCTGGGTATATTAGCACTGACCTCTTCGTCGCTGCTGTTGTCGCGCCTTTTTCCTTGCTTTTTCTCTGACGATCTTATCTTGTCGGTGCCATTTTGTTCCCCCGGTCCTTTCGTTTTATTTTTCCATCGACTCAAATTCTATAGTTTTGCAGGTTCTTTTGGCTTTGTCGATTCCTTTGTTCGGTGCACCGCAACCTCCAATTTACGTTATGGTGGTTTTGTCTTCGCTGGGGTGGTGCAGACTCGCTGTTATTTTTGTTCAAATCCCTGGGTGTAGCGGAGCTTTGGACTTAGGCAACTCTTGACATTGCTGTCCAAGCCACGCCCCCAACTTTCGATTTTTTCATCCCAGGTTTATTTTGAATGCCCCTCACCTTCCATTCTAATTTCTGTGTGTCTTGTGGAAATGTACCCTACTCTACATCACATGGCTGTCCTAATCCCTGGAACCCTATCCCTGCAACCTAACAATATCCATGTATAATACATTGGGATTCTGTAATACCTTTATAAACGGCAGTCACTAATTCCTTTTATAATCTTGAGACTTGTGACGCACCCAGTTGCCAGAAAAGATGGCAGAGTTATTACAGTCCAGTTCTGATGTCACAATGATTGCTGCCAGGCCCAGCAGCCCAGGTAAAAATCAGGTCAGGTCACAGAGCAGAATCAAAACATATATTTAAAGCAACACAAACTGAACTTGATTTTCTTTCTTCTGCTCCATTTTAATAGCTTACAAAGACAAGCAGAAAAAATATGCAAATTTTTTCCTTTCCATAGATAGAAAAAAGCTAGAATCTTTTTGCATCTTTCCACACATTCTGATTTACTTCAGCTTTTTTATTATAAAAACTGACTTGCATTGAACCGTTTCTAATATCCGTTTGCAAAGACTATCGAACAGGTTTTTGATATGTTTCCTTTTGCGCTAGAGGTTTTATTTTTATTCTGCAAGTTTGCAAACGTTTGGCTTTTCATATGAAAGAGCTACGTCTGCAGCAGGAGATAACCCTCATCTGTAGCTCTAGTTACTGCTCAGTCCTTGGGAGGAGTGCAGTCCGCAGCAGGCGGGAGTCATTACCCCTCATCTCTATTTACTGCTCAGTTCTTGGAAGGAGTGCAGTTTGCAGCAGGCAGGAGTCATTACCCCTCAGGTCTAGTTACTGCTCAGGCCTTGGGAGGAATGCAGCCTGCAGCAGACGGGAGTCATTACCCCTCAGGTCTAGTTACTGCTCAGGCCTTGGGAGGAATGCAGCCTGCAGCAGACGGGAGTCATTACCCCTCAGGTCTAGTTACTGCTCAGGCCTTGGGAAGAGGGCAGTCCGCAGCAGGCGGGAGTCATTACCCCTCAGCTCTAGTTACTGCTCAGGCCTTGGGAAGAGGGCAGTCCGCAGCAGGCGGGAGTCATTACCCCTCAGCTCTAGTTACTGCTCAGTTCTTGGAAGGAGTGCAGTTTGCAGCAGGCAGGAGTCATTACCCCTCAGCTCTAGTTACTGCTCAGGCCTTGGGAAGAGGGCAGTCCGCAGCAGGCGGGAGTCATTACCCCTCAGCTCTAGTTACTGCTCAGGCCTTGGGAAGAGGGCAGTCCGCAGCAGGCGGGAGTCATTACCCCTCAGCTCTAGTTACTGCTCAGGCCTTGGGAAGAGGGCAGTCCGCAGCAGGCGGGAGTCATTACCCCTCAGCTCTAGTTACTGCTCAGGCCTTGGGAGGAATGCAGCCTGCAGCAGACGGGAGTCATTACCCCTCAGCTCTAGTTACTGCTCAGGCCTTGGGAGGAGTGCAGTCTGCTGTAGGCGGGAGTCAATACCCCTCAGCTCTAGTTACTGCTCAGGCCTTGGGAAGAGGGCAGTCCGCAGCAGGCGGGAGTCATTACCCCTCAGCTCTAGTTACTGCTCAGGCCTTGGGAGGAATGCAGCCTGCAGCAGACGGGAGTCATTACCCCTCAGCTCTAGTTACTGCTCAGGCCTTGGGAGGAGTGCAGTCCGCAGCAGGCGGGAGTCATTACCCCTCAGCTCTAGTTACTGCTCAGGCCTTGGGAAGAGGGCAGTCCGCAGCAGGCGGGAGTCATTACCCCTCAGCTCTAGTTACTGCTCAGGCCTTGGGAGGAATGCAGCCTGCAGCAGACGGGAGTCATTACCCCTCAGCTCTAGTTACTGCTCAGGCCTTGGGAGGAGTGCAGTCTGCTGTAGGCGGGAGTCAATACCCCTCAGCTCTAGTTACTGCTCAGGCCTTGGGAGGAGTGCAGTCCGCAGCAGGCGGGAGTCATTACCCCTCAGCTCTAGTTACTGCTCAGGCCTTGGGAGGAGTGCAGTCCGCAGCAGGCGGGAGTCATTACCCCTCATCTTTAGTTACTGCTCAGGCCTTGGGAGGAGTGCAGTCCGCAGCAGGCGGGAGTCATTACCCCTAATCTCTAGTTACTGCTCAGGCCTTGGGAGGAGGGCAGTCTGCAGCAGGCAGGAGTCATTACCCCTCAGGTCTAGTTACTGCTCAGGCCTTGGGAGGAATGCAGCCTGCAGCAGACGGGAGTCATTACCCCTCAGCTCTAGTTACTGCTCAGGCCTTGGGAGGAGTGCAGTCCGCAGCAGGCGGGAGTCATTACCCCTCAGCTCTAGTTACTGCTCAGTCTTGGGAGGAGTGCAGTCTGCAGCAGGCAGGAGTCATTACCCCTCAGGTCTAGTTACTGCTCAGGCCTTGGGAGGAATGCAGCCTGCAGCAGACGGGAGTCATTACCCCTCAGGTCTAGTTACTGCTCAGGCCTTGGGAGGAGTGCAGTCTGCAGCAGGCAGGAGTCATTACCCCTCAGCTCTAGTTACTGCTCAGGCCTTGGGAGGAGTGCAGTCCGCAGCAGGCAGGAGTCATTACCCCTCAGCTCTAGTTACTGCTCAGGCCTTGGAAGGAGTGCAGCCTGCAGCAGACGGGAGTCATTACCCCTCAGCTCTAGTTACTGCTCAGGCCTTGGGAGGAGTGCAGTCCGCAGCAGGCGGGAGTCATTACCCCTCAGCTCTAGTTACTGCTCAGGCCTTGGGAGGAGTGCAGTCTGCAGCAGGCAGGAGTCATTACCCCTCAGCTCTAGTTACTGCTCAGGCCTTGGGAGGAGTGCAGTACGCAGCAGGCAGGAGTCATTACCCCTCAGCTCTAGTTACTGCTCAGGCCTTGGGAGGAGTGCAGTCCGCAGCAGGCGGGAGTCATTACCCCTCAGCTCTAGTTACTGCTCAGGCCTTGGAAGGAGTGCAGCCTGCAGCAGACGGGAGTCATTACCCCTCAGCTCTAGTTACTGCTCAGGCCTTGGGAGGAGTGCAGTCCGCAGCAGGCGGGAGTCATTACCCCTCAGCTCTAGTTACTGCTCAGGCCTTGGGAGGAGTGCAGTCTGCAGCAGGCAGGAGTCATTACCCCTCAGCTCTAGTTACTGCTCAGGCCTTGGGAGGAGTGCAGTACGCAGCAGGCAGGAGTCATTACCCCTCAGCTCTAGTTACTGCTCAGGCCTTGGGAGGAGTGCAGTACGCAGCAGGCAGGAGTCATTACCCCTCAGCTCTAGTTACTGCTCAGGCCTTGGGAGGAGTGCAGTCTGCAGCAGGCAGGAGTCATTACCCCTCAGGTCTAGTTACTGCTCAGGCCTTGGGAGGAATGCAGCCTGCAGCAGACGGGAGTCATTACCCCTCAGGTCTAGTTACTGCTCAGGCCTTGGGAGGAGTGCAGTCTGCAGCAGGCAGGAGTCATTACCCCTCAGCTCTAGTTACTGCTCAGGCCTTGGGAGGAGTGCAGTCCGCAGCAGGCGGGAGTCATTACCCCTCAGCTCTAGCTCTAGTTACTGCTCAGGCCTTGGGAGGAATGCAGCCTGCAGCAGACGGGAGTCATTACCCCTCAGCTCTAGTTACTGCTCAGGCCTTGGGAGGAATGCAGCCTGCAGCAGACGGGAGTCATTACCCCTCAGCTCTAGTTACTGCTCAGGCTTTGGGAGGAGTGCAGTCCGCAGCAGGCGGGAGTCATTACCCCTCATCTTTAGTTACTGCTCAGGCCTTGGGAGGAGTGCAGTCTGCAGCAGGCAGGAGTCATTACCCCTCAGGTCTAGTTACTGCTCAGGCCTTGGGAGGAATGCAGCCTGCAGCAGACGGGAGTCATTACCCCTCAGGTCTAGTTACTGCTCAGGCCTTGGGAGGAGTGCAGTCTGCAGCAGGCAGGAGTCATTACCCCTCAGCTCTAGTTACTGCTCAGGCCTTGGAAGGAGTGCAGTCTGCAGCAGGCGGGAGTCATTGCCCCTAATCTCTAGCTCTAGTTACTGTTCAAGCATTGGGAGGAGTGAAGTCTGCAGCAGACGGGAGTCATTACCCCTCAGGTCTAGTTACTGCTCAGGCCTTGGGAGGAGTGTAGTCCGCAGCAGGCGGGAGTCATTACCCCTCATCTTTAGTTACTGCTCAGGCCTTGGGAGGAGTGTAGTCCGCAGCAGGCGGGAGTCATTACCCCTCAGCTCTAGTTACTGCGCAGGCCTTGGGAGGAGTGCTGCCTGCAGCAGGCAGGAGTCATTACCCCTCAGCTCTAGTTACTGCTCAGGCCTTGGGAGGAGTGCAGTCTGCAGCAGGCGGGAGTCATTACCCCTCATCTTTAGTTACTGCTCAGGCCTTGGGAGGAGTGCAGTCTGCAGCAGGCAGGAGTCATTACCCCTCAGGTCTAGTTACTGCTCAGGCCTTGGGAGGAATGCAGCCTGCAGCAGACGGGAGTCATTACCCCTCAGGTCTAGTTACTGCTCAGGCCTTGGAAGGAGTGCAGCCTGCAGCAGACGGGAGTCATTACCCCTCAGCTCTAGTTACTGCTCAGGCCTTGGGAGGAGTGCAGTCTGCAGCAGGCGGGAGTCATTACCCCTCATCTTTAGTTACTGCTCAGGCCTTGGGAGGAGTGCAGTCTGCAGCAGGCAGGAGTCATTACCCCTCAGCTCTAGTTACTGCTCAGGCCTTGGGAGGAGTGCAGTCCGCAGCAGGCGGGAGTCATTACCCCTCATCTTTAGTTACTGCTCAGGCCTTGGGAGGAGTGCAGTCTGCAGCAGGCAGGAGTCATTACCCCTCAGCTCTAGTTACTGCTCAGGCCTTGGGAGGAGTGCAGTCCGCAGCAGGCGGGAGTCATTACCCCTCAGCTCTAGCTCTAGTTACTGCTCAGGCCTTGGGAGGGGTGCAGCCTGCAGCAGACGGGAGTCATTACCCCTCAGCTCTAGTTACTGCTCAGGCCTTGGGAGGAATGCAGCCTGCAGCAGACGGGAGTCATTACCCCTCAGCTCTAGTTACTGCTCAGGCTTTGGGAGGAGTGCAGTCCGCAGCAGGCGGGAGTCATTACCCCTCATCTTTAGTTACTGCTCAGGCCTTGGGAGGAGTGCAGTCTGCAGCAGGCAGGAGTCATTACCCCTCAGGTCTAGTTACTGCTCAGGCCTTGGGAGGAGTGCAGTCTGCAGCAGGCAGGAGTCATTACCCCTCAGCTCTAGTTACTGCTCAGGCCTTGGAAGGAGTGCAGTCTGCAGCAGGCGGGAGTCATTGCCCCTAATCTCTAGCTCTAGTTACTGTTCAAGCATTGGGAGGAGTGAAGTCTGCAGCAGGCAGGAGTCATTACCCCTCAGCTCTAGTTACTGTTCAAGCATTGGGAGGAGTGTAGTCCGCAGCAGGCGGGAGTCATTACCCCTCATCTTTAGTTACTGCTCAGGCCTTGGGAGGAGTGTAGTCCGCAGCAGGCGGGAGTCATTACCCCTCAGCTCTAGTTACTGCGCAGGCCTTGGGAGGAGTGCTGCCTGCAGCAGGCAGGAGTCATTACCCCTCAGCTCTAGTTACTGCGCAGGCCTTGGGAGGAGTGCAGTCTGCAGCAGACGGGAGAAATTACCCCTCATCTTTAGTTACTGCTCAGGCCTTGGGAGGAGTGCAGTCCGCAGCAGGCAGGGGTCATTACCCCTCATCTCTAGTTACTGCTCAGGCCTTGGGAGGAGTGCAGTCCACAGCAGACTGGAGTCATTACCCCTCAGCTCTAGCTCTAGTTACTGCTCAGGCCTTGGGAGGAGTGCAGTCTACAGCAGGCGGGAGTCATTACCCCTCAGCTCTAGTTACTGCTCAGGTCTTGGAAGGAGTGCAGTCTGCAGCAGGCAGGAGTCATTACCCCTCATCTCTAGTTACTGCACAGGCCTTGGGAGGAGTGCAGTCCGCAGCAGGCGGGAGTCATTACCCCTCAGCTCTAGTTCTAATTACTGCTCAGGTCTTGGAAGGAGTGCAGTCTGCAGCAGGCGGGAGTCATTGTCCCCTCATTTCTAGCTCTAGTTACTGCTCAGGCCTTGGGAGGAGTGCAGTCTGCAGGAGTCATCACCCCTCAGCTCTAGTTACTGCTCAGGCCTTGGGAGGAGTGCAGTCTGCAGCAGACAGGAGTCATTACCCCTCAGGTCTAGTTACTGCTCAGGCCTTGGGAGGAGTGCAGCCTGCAGCAGACAGGAGTCATTACCCCTCAGCTCTAGCTCTAGTTACTGCTCAGGCCTTGGGAGGAGAGAAGTCTGAAGCAGGCAGGAGCCATTACCCCTCATCTCTAGTTACTACTCAGGCCTTGGGAGGAGTGCAGTCCGCAGCAGGCGGGAGTCATTACCCCTCATCTCTAGTTACTACTCAGGCCTTGGGAGGAGTGCAGTCCGCAGCAGGCGGGAGTCATTACACCTCAGCTCTAGTTACTGCTCAGGCCTTGGGAGGAGTGCAGCCTGCAGCAGGTGGGAGTCATTACCCCTCATCTCTAGTTACTACTCAGGCCTTGGGAGGAGTGCAGTCTGCAGCAGGCGGGAGTCATTACCCCTCATCTCTAGTTACTACTCAGGCCTTGGGAGGAGTGCAGTCCGCAGCAGGCGGGAGTCATTACCCCTCAGCTCTAGTTACTGCTCAGGCCTTGGGAGGAGTGCAGCCTGCAGCAGGTGGGAGTCATTACCCCTCATCTTTAGTTACTGCTCAGGCCTTGGGAGGAGTGCAGTCCGCAGCAGGTGGGAGTCATTACCCCTCATCTTTAGTTACTGCTCAGGCCTTGGGAGGAGTGCAGCCTGCAGCAGGCGGGAGTCATTATCCTTCAGCTCTAGTTACTGCTCAGGCCTTGGGAGGAGTGCAGCCTGCAGCAGGTGGGAGTCATTACCCCTCATCTTTAGTTACTGCTCAGGCCTTGGGAGGAGTGCAGCCTGCAGCAGGTGGGAGTCATTACCCCTCATCTTTAGTTACTGCTCAGGCCTTGGGAGGAGTGCAGCCTGCAGCAGGCGGGAGTCATTATCCTTCAGCTCTAGTTACTGCTCAGGCCTTGGGGGTAGTGCAGTCTGTAGCACTGAGTTCCTACCGAACACGGCCGGGAAAACACTGGTCAGCTCACTAGTCCTGTCCTCCTTGGACTATTGTAACGCTCTATTCTTAAATGCCCAAGTCCGAGTGACAAATAAGATGCAGTCAATCCAAAATGCAGCCGCACGAATGCTGGCTGGGATCCCCAAGTTCGCACCAGTTACAAACATCGTTAGGGATCTCCATTGGCTCCCGATACGCAGCCGTATCAAATTCAAATCGCTGTGTATTGTTTACAAGTCACTCAATAATCAAGGTCCCCACTTTCTCAAACAGAATCTTCTCCATCATGTCCCAACCCGATCTCTTCGTTCCTCTATTCAGAAACTCTTGGCTGTGCCTCGCACTAGAACAGTCACCTGGGACGACAGGCGTTTCCTGGTTGCCGCCCCTAGACTCTGGAACACCCTTCCTGCACATATCCGAGCAAGTCCCTCCCTGTTCACATTCCGCAAACAGTTAAAGACGTGGTTATTTGACCAATAGCCTTGTATATCTTCTTTACCCCAGTTGCTGATCCATCCCTTAATTAGCGCCGAGACGCCCACGGGTATTCGCCGCGCTCTACAAATGTCAATAAATAAATAAATAAATAAATAAATAAATAGCAGGCGGGAGTCACTACCCCTCAGCTCTAGGTCTAGTTACTGCTCAGGCCTTAGTGGAGTCTACAGCAGGCGGGAGTCAATACCCCTCAGATCTAGGTCTAGTTACTGCTCAGGCCTTGTGAGGCGTGTAGTCTGAAGCAGGCGGGAGTCATTACCCCTCAGCTCTAGTTACTGCGCAGGCCTTGGGAGGAGTGCAGTCCGCAGCAGGCGGGGGTCATTACCCCTCATCTCTAGTTACTACTCAGGCCTTGGGAGGAGTGCAGTCCGCAGCAGGCGGGAGTCATTACCCCTCAGGTCTAGTTACTGCTCAGGCCTTGGGAGGAGTGCAGTCCGCAGCAGGCGGGGGTCATTACCCCTCATCTCTAGTTACTACTCAGGCCTTGGGAGGAGTGCAGTACGCAGCAGGCGGGAGTCATTACCCCTCAGCTCTAGTTACTGCTCAGGCCTTGGGAGGAGTGCAGTCTGCAGCAGGCTGGAGTCATTACCCCTCAGCTCTAGTTACTGCTCAGGTCTTGGAAGGAGTGCAGTCTGCTGTAGGCGGGAGTCAATACCCCTCAGCTCTAGTTACTGCTCAGGCCTTGGGAGGAGTGCAGTCCGCAGCAGGCGGGAGTCATTACCCCTCAGCTCTAGTTACTGCTCAGGCCTTGGGAGGAGTGCAGTCCGCAGCAGGCGGGAGTCATTACCCCTCAGCTCTAGTTACTGCTCAGGCCTTGGGAGGAATGCAGCCTGCAGCAGACGGGAGTCATTACCCCTCAGCTCTAGTTACTGCTCAGGCCTTGGGAGGAGTGCAGTCTGCTGTAGGCGGGAGTCAATACCCCTCAGCTCTAGTTACTGCTCAGGCCTTGGGAGGAGTGCAGTCCGCAGCAGGCGGGGGTCATTACCCCTCATCTCTAGTTACTACTCAGGCCTTGGGAGGAGTGCAGTACGCAGCAGGCGGGAGTCATTACCCCTCAGCTCTAGTTACTGCGCAGGCCTTGGGAGGAGTGCAGTCCGCAGCAGGCGGGAGTCATTACCCCTCAGCTCTAGTTACTGCTCAGGCCTTGGGAGGAGTGCAGTCCGCAGCAGGCGGGAGTCATTACCCCTCAGCTCTAGTTACTGCTCAGGCCTTGGGAGGAATGCAGCCTGCAGCAGACGGGAGTCATTACCCCTCAGCTCTAGTTACTGCTCAGGTCTTGGAAGGAGTGCAGTCTGCTGTAGGCGGGAGTCAATACCCCTCAGCTCTAGTTTCTGCTCAGGCCTTGGGAGGAGTGCAGTCCGCAGCAGGGGGGAGTCATTACCCCTCAGCTCTAGCTCTATTTACTGCTCAGGCCTTGGGAGGAGTGCAGTCCGCAGCAGGCGGGGGTCATTACCCCTCATCTCTAGTTACTACTCAGGCCTTGGGAGGAGTGCAGTACGCAGCAGGCGGGAGTCATTACCCCTCAGCTCTAGTTACTGCTCAGGCCTTGGGAGGAGTGCAGTCTGCAGCAGGCTGGAGTCATTACCCCTCAGCTCTAGTTACTGCTCAGGTCTTGGAAGGAGTGCAGTCTGCAGCCGGCGGGAGTCAATACCCCTAAGCTGATATATAGATATATATAGCCTGTATGCTGTTTTAAGTTAGCATGAGCTTTTTAGGAGTTTAAACGCCATTTAACCTTTCTGCTGCTTTTGCACACGACACATAGCTGTTGCCTTAGCTTTGAGTCTAGTAGAATGTTTTCAATTCATGCGTGAATAATATGTTATTACAGTGATATCAGCCTTGCTTGGTGAGCTGTGTCTGTACAGTGAGTGCTGAAACCTTCAAGGATATCTCAACACAGTGGTTGCTGTGAGCACTGATCTTCGCACGTTCCTATACATAAAATACATGCAGCTGCAGCCAAGTTCTGGCTTCAGGCGCGTTTTATATTGCTTTGCACGAAAGCATACAAACACACTTGATGGTGCTTCGCATGCAGAAGAGCTGGTTCCTGATGATGTGATCCCTTACCACTAGGATCTTGAGGTACGGGGCCGCTCTGCTAAAGCCCAAAGAGAACTTCTTAGAAATAATATAATATACTAGCTAGGGAGGGTGAGAATTAGGTTTTGTTAAACCCTATTCATTTTAGCATAATACCATGCTGTCACCGTTTGTGTTCTATGGACTAGTGACTATGCTGATTACTTTGTTTCTTATAATATGTTTGCTTGTATTAGCTAAGATACTAAGTTTGAGAACACTGCATTAGTGAATAAACATTTCAAATATGCATGTGTCCTCTTTTACACCTTGTTCTGGATTCAAATGATTGCATAACGAAAGAGTGTTCATGTGTTCCACGTTACCCGAGGTGTACCAAGTCCATGTTCTGGTTTGTCTAAGCATTGGGAGTTTATGATGACCAATGAGACACTGATTGCTAGTCTGGTAGGGGATTTTTGGGTACTAAGGTGAGTTTCGGCACACCCTAATTCACTGAGGTTCCAAGCCTCTATGCACAGTTCTATCTGAGCACGGAATCCCTGCGACACAGCTCTAGTTACTGCTCAGGCCTGGGGAGGAGTGCAGTCTGCAGCAGGCAGGAGTCATTACCCCTCAGCTCTAGCTCTAGTTACTGCTCAGGCCTTGGGAGGAGTGAAGTCTGAAGCAGGCAGGAGCCATTACCCCTCATCTTTAGTTACTGCTCAGGACTTGGGAGGGGTGCAGTCCGCAGCAGGCGTGAGTCATCACCCCTCAGCTCTAGTTACTGCTCAGGCCTTGGGAGGAGTGCAGCCTGCAGCAGGCGGGAGTCATTACCCCTCAGCTCTAGTTACTGCTCGGGCCTGGGGAGGAATGCAGCCTGCAAACTAGAAAAATCTCCCTCACAACCTCTGATTTCACGTTTACCGCATTGAATAAATAAAAAAAGTATGAGCATTAAAAGAGGTTCAGATACTCAATCAAATATCAAAATTATTTTGTATTTCATTTCTTTTCTTCAATTCCCAAATGATTTTTATTTTCATTATCTTATTTTCTTTTTTAAATTACACAATTCTTTTTAGAACATACATAAAAAACCCATTCCATGTATCACAGTAAGAAACACATATTTCAATTTGTAAACTAATAAAGCATTTACATATAAACAAAAAAAAGAAAACATTTTATAAACTACTATTATCCCCAGGTAAAGATATACAACCAAATTCACAAGCAACCATTCACACCACACTCTCTCCAAACCAGACCTCTCTTCATACACATTACATATATCTGGAAAGCTCAGCTACAGAATAACATTGTAGTTCCCATGACCAAGTCCAACAACTGCAAACTGCAGGATCTAAAGTAGGCAGTGGTCGACGCGTTTCGGTGGCTACAAAGATAATGAACTGCCACCTTCCTCAGGACCTTCCAGATATAAATTCTTAAAAAGACCGTATAACCCGGGGGAAAAAGGAACAACTAATAAATCTCTGGGTTTATTACATATAATGCTTTCGACTTTAGATTTTCACCAACAGCAGGTGGAGTATCATGTGATCCCTTCTATGAAACTACCAGCTCTAGAGCACATTTTATTTTCCTTGGGGCAAATATTAAGATGGTACAGCCACTTCTTGTATAGATTGTGTTACTTTTCTAGTGGATTAATATTGCCTCCAATATTGCTTCTTGTAAAAAATGGGGTACGATTGAGACGTTCTCTCAACGGCCGCCGAGGTATACTGAGAGCCTGGATGGTTAGTAGTCCTACAACGTTCTCAAGCTTAGTGTTATTCACACAGATTTCTCCAAGCAGAAGTGCTCCCCTAGTTTTTCTTCACTTTATACTTTTCTATGAGTTCTCCCTTGTTCTGTAATCAGGACAGTATTTATACAATGTCTATGTGTCTCTAAATCGAGTCACGCACTCCGAAAACCGATCACGGCACGCCAACAGGTCGGGACGATCACCTTGGGAGGAGTGCAGTCTGCAGCAGGCGGGAGTCATTACCCCTCAGCTCTAGTTACTGCTCAGGTCTTGGAAGGAGTGCAGCCTGCAGCAGGCGGGAGTCATTACCCCTCAGCTCTAGTTACTGCGCAGGCCTTGGGAGGAGTGCAGTCTGCAGCAGGCGGGAGTCATTACCCCTCAGCTCTAGTTACTGCTCAGTCCTTGGGAGGAGTGTAGCCTGCAGCAGGCGGGAGTCATTACCCCTCAGCTCTAGTTACTGCGCAGGCCTTGGGAGGAGTGCTGCCTGCAGCAGGCAGGAGTCATTACCCCTCAGCTCTAGTTCTAATTACTGCTCAGGTCTTGGAAGGAGTGCAGTCCGCAGCAGGCGGGAGTCAATACCCCTCAGCTCTAGCTCTAGTTACTGCTCAAGCCTTGGGAAGAGTGCAGTTCACAGCAGGCCGGAGTCATTACCCCTCAGCTCTAGCTCTCTAGCTCTAGTTACTGCTAAGGCCTTGGGGGGCGGGGGGAGGAGTGCAGTCCACAGCAGGCGGGAGTCATTACCCCTCAACTCTAGTTCTAGTTACTGCTCAGGCCTGGGGAGCACAGTCCAGAGCAAGCGGGAGTCAATATTCCTCATCTCTATCTCTAGTCACTGCTCAGGCCTTTGCAGGAGTGCAGTATGGAGCAGGTTGGCCTTGTAACCACTCAGGCGCCTGCATGGGAAGTGGAGTTTTGAAAAAGCAGGCTTTCTTACCCTCAGGTCTAGGACTTGCGACCTCTCAGGATCAAGGGCAGGAGATCAGTCTGGGGCGGGCGGCCCTTGATAGTACTCACAGGTCCATGGACATGCAGTGTAATGTGGAGCAGGCAGGCCTATTTATGGATCAGAGCTAGAGACCGTTACAGATCATCCTTAGGGATGTGGAACAGAAGCTGAAGCAGGCATGTCTTGTGGGCACTCCAGTCTACACCTTGTTTACGCTTAAGCCTAGGGATGAATGTTGCAGTCTTGGGTAGGGCTGCCTCGTAGACTCTCAGGCCTAGGCCCGTTACCACCCAAGCCCAGGGATGAGGGTTGCAGTACAGAAGAGGCATGCCTTGTTACCCCTCACTTCAAGATTACTTTCTGCTGAAGCGCAGGGTTGGGAAGGGAAGTGCTGTCGGGAGCAAGGGGCCTGGTTAGCACTCATGGGCAATGGGTTGAGCGTGCAGTCTGGATCAAGCAGACCTCAGTTTTGCTCATGCCCATGTGTGTCTGGGGCAGGCAGACCTGGTTAGGGATCGTAGGCCAAGAGATCTGGACTACAATCTGTAGTAGGCAGGACTCGTTAGGGCTCAGTTGGGCACAGAAGCCCAGTTAGGCAGGCTGAGTTAGGGCTTATCAGCCACACGAAGTGCAGAACATAAAGATACTATCAGGAGTTTTTACGTTCTAGGCCGAGTCAGATGCCCGGCTCTGCTTAGATCGAGGACCTCTTGCATCCTTGAGCCCAAAAGGAGCGAGCTTCCATATGCATGCTAGTGGTTACAAATGTTGGCCATGTAACATGGAGAACCAGGTTCGAATCGCGGCTGCTCCTGTAAATCCCAGCAAATCTTTTTGTGCCGAAAAAATAACGTGAAATGTAGTTTGTCTCTGCTGTGAAGCACTCCTTTGTACTTGTGCTAAGTAAAACTGCCAAAAATAACATGGATTCTGCTGGTCACTCACGCTAGAATCTCATCCTCCAAGAATCAAGGACAAAGCATTAACCTTCGATGTCAGAAAGAGATACCCATCTAATCGCTGAATTGCACATCGTGAAACTGGAAAATCTGAGATCATCCCTGGCTTTCCTGCTTGACCAAATTATGTGATCCTAGGCAGGTATTTTATCCACCATCCTTTTGATTCATTATCACATATTAGAGCACCTTCAAATACGTGAGTTCAGGATGTGAGCTTGACAAAAGACTCTTGTGTTTGATTTAAAAGGCTATAGTGTTGCTTTGAGTTGAACACGAATCTTGTCCATGTATGGGGTAAAATGCTGTGGCATAGCCAGTGAGTCATGGGCCCTCGTGCAAGAAAGGAAAAATGTGAATAGTCAGTGTTCCATGGTACCTGAGGCCTCTGAACCCCAGTGTCACTGCACCTCCTGCACCAGTGGTAGCCACCCCCTTCACACATGACAAAACACGACACTCTTACTTCACTAATCGCACTGTCATCACAGCGGGGCAGGAGTGTTTCTCAGTTTCTGTTTAACAACTATCACTTTTAGTAACTAGTTTTCAATGCAGTGATATAATCTGATGTACTAAGGTGAAACGTTTCCTGCTTTTATGGATTTGAGGTCACGTTATTATATTCCAATATGAGGTTTGTTGCGTGATCTATTCGGGTCGGGCTCGGCTGGTTCCGGGCTCTTGGAGCCAGAACCGGCTCGTGGCTCGACGTTCCCTGTTCAGTTGTTGGCTCGCTCACCTCTAGTCTGCAGTGGACAGTTCTTGCTACCACTCATGGTCAGGGTTGGTGCATTGCTGCCTGGAGCCAGCAGGCCTCGTTACCGCTCAGGCTGGATGCAATCCTAGCTAGACAAGTCTGCCTCGTTACTGAAGGACTGGGTTTTAGAACCCAGTGGCGTCAGGGAGAACGCCTGATACCTTCGAGTTCCCCTGTCTTGGCAAACAGAGACACGGGATACTTCTTGATGACGTCAAAGACCAAAGTTTATTGGCTGCAACCAGGAACAGAGATCTACGAAGTACACACGGGTAGTTCATCAGAGACTGCACAAATTCAATAAGCGGAGTCTTTTATGCCAAAAATCAAGCCTCAGCCCACATTCCAAATTTACATTCGGTGCATACAAACTAACCAATGACAGTGTAACATTTCAAAAGTAGCGAATGACGACATTCAAAGACAATCCCGTTTTCCGTTGTCCAGCCCACCAGAAATGACCAAGCAAATTCCGGTTTCCTGTTCGATCAGGCCGGACAAACCCATCATAAAACCTTCAACCCAAATCAATGATTATGTCGTAAAGGAAAGGCAGAAGTAGATTAGAAAGGAGATAGAAAGGTGAGAGCAGTGTACCATAAACTCGGGCACGTCCTGCTCTGTGATCTTTATCAGACCAGCTGTTGAACAAGGAACTGGCTCAGCGAGGTCAGCCTCGGACAAGGAGTCAGTTCGGCCAGGTCACCCATAAGTCAGCTAAGGCGTACGTGTCTCAAGGACTCGCTCGGCCACAGTCATCGGGCCTATGTTAGGGCAACCACACAAAATGGCTGCCGTATGCAAAATGGAACCCGGAGGTTCAAACTAGATCCTCGGATACAAAGTGTTCTCCTATATCGATTCATATGAAAACACTCAGACACGCTACACTCGCCATTTGCGGTCTGCTGACACCAAAATCGTCCATTTCCGACGATCTTTATTGAACGGGAAGACTGAGACGCAAATACATAAGTTTTAGTTCAAACACTCTTCCCTAACTGAGCCTTCGGATTCTTACCGTTGCCCTGCAGACAATAGTGGCCCCGATGGGGCACTATCCAAATCGGTGGAGAACTTTTCGCTCGCTGGTTAACACTCAGACTAACTCCATATCCAGTAACGTTCCAACCAATGTAGGCTAGTGTCTCATCCTTCGGAATAGTCTCATACAAGCTAATCCCTCTAATCATATCAACAATGCCTTTGACTATAGCACTGTTCTTTGGGTTGTCTTTCAATGAACGTTGGGGGTAAACACTATGGGCATAGATAAACATTGTTCTATAAGCCCAAATCGAACCATTCAAACTAAAGGGCAGGACTAAATAAGGAATACCCTTATCGGTTGTATGAGGCATCAAACCACAAATCCAGCAGTTTGTTGTATTCATCACTAACTGGTGTTGGTGCAAAAGTTGAATGAAGGAATTGTTAGCAAATTCCAATCGTCTAACTACCTCATGTTCAGGCAAAGGATGAAAAGAATGAGAAGAAATAGTAGGTGAAGGTGTAGGTTGCACAGTGGGATTAAACGTCATTTTAAAAACAAATGTTACATAACCAGCTATAAATATTATGAAGCTCAATAGTAAAAATAAACATGGTATCAAAAAACATTTCTTCGATATTATTTTGCATATTCGTTTTCTAAAAGTCAGTGTTTGTACAGGTCTCGCCAACTCAAAGAAATCCATCCTAAACTAAATGTGCTGCCCGCGGTGGAAGGTTGATTCTGCTCAGGAGTGCCTCTGCTAAACCCAGGAAGGCTGCTCGGGCCAACAGAACCCTCGACCTAGTGTCTCAGGCTTGCACTCCCAAGACTGATGGCAACCGCGACCCTAGCAGCGAGAACCGGATGGCGGTTCAAGAAAAACAAAAATGAGTAGATCCTTGGTGGAGAGTTAACCTGCAAACAGAAAAAAATCATCAAACTTTATTAGTCTTTATTATTTGTCCGTAACTCTCGATCTCAAATTATAGCGATTCTTTCCAGCTAGTTCTTGATCAGTGAACAGAAGGTGAGGCTCTGTAGTGTCCAATCGATCTGCAGGAGGTACTGATTCCTGCAAAACCCTATCGCTCTCTTTCTCTGTGTTTGTTCCAATAAGTCGAGCATCGCTGAACGGTATAAACCGTGGGACAACTTCTGTTTCAGAGTCTGCAAGTGCCCTTTTGGTGTGGGATCCGTGGATCCAGTTGCGTTTGCCCTGCACTCATACCGCAGATCTCGTTGACAAGAGTACTTGATAGGGCCCCGTCCAACGGGGCTGTTCGTTCTTGGTCTGCTGAAAGTTACGTACAAACACCCAAGACCCAGGTTCAATGGAGTGCCCTGGATCTTCTGAAGCTTGCGGAAGACTGTCATGCACCTGTTGGCGTAAAACACTCATTGTAGTTGTCAGTTCACGCAAATAATCAAGCAACACAGGATACTCGAGGTCTTTGAACCTCGTTGGTCTTGGTACGCCCCAAATATTCGCCGGGCGACCAAACACAACCTCATACGGACTCAAACCCATTCGCGAATGCACAGTCATTCTTGTGGACAGAAGTGCTAATGGCAAGGCATCTGGCCATTGCAAACCAGTGCTCTCTTGGATTTTGGCCAATTTTAACTTAAGAGTGCCATTATAGCACTCTACTAGACCAGCTGACTGGGGGTGATTTGCAGCGTGGAATTCCTGCCTAATCCCAAGGCCCTCACACACTCTTTTCATGACTTGACCCACAAATTAACTCCCGTTATCACTCCAAATAATTCTCGGCATTCCGAACCTTGGGAAAAATTATTTTATCAGGACTTTCGCTGTGGACAAAGCAGTATTGTCCTTAAGGGGGTAAGCTTCTACCCATCTAGAAAATGAGCAAACAACCACTAACACATATTTCAAGTTGTTGCATCTCTCCATATGGATAAAATCTAGCTGCAAAGCCTCAAATGGATACGTAGGAGGAGCAAAATGACCAGCTGGTGTTGGAGTTCCCTTACCAGGATTATGCATCAAACATACCATACAATTCTTGACCAAATTCTCTGCACATCTGGGGATTCCCACATTCTGCCAAACCGGAGCCAACAACTTACAAATCCCTTTCACACTAATATGTGCCATTCCATGAGCCATTGTAACAACTGGAAGCACATACGCGTTAGGCAACAACCATCTCTTATGCTCTGACAAATCAGTCCAACAACCATTCAAATCCAATCTACCCTTACTTTCTCTCCATTCATCCAACTCTTTCTCTCTGGCTTCACTTTGAATAGATTTCACGCTCTCAATGGTATCTTCACACATACTCTTCTCTGGAACCCATCTCGCCGGACCCGCAACATACATTCGACTCATCACGTTTCTAGCAGTTTCTTTCGCAACTTCATCCGCAAACGCATTACCACAACCAACATCATCCGTAACCTTTTTATGGGCACTGCATTTCACAATCGCTACTTGCAATGGTAACGTAAGAGATTCAAGAAGTTCATTCACCAGTTGTCCATGTTGTATCTTCGTCCCATGCGATGTCAAAAATCCACGTTCACGCCACAAACGTCCAAAGCTATGAGCCACACCAAACGCATACTGACTATCTGTGTACACATTCACTCGTTTTCCTTTCGCCAACACACACGCTCTCGTAAGTGCGATCAATTCAGCCGCTTGTGCGGAGTTATGTGGGATACGTGCAGCTTCAACAACCGTATGCAAGGTCGTCCCAGCATATGCTGCAGTCGTATCACTATTCGGCAAGTTGAAGCACGAACCATCAACCCACAAAGCATAATCACAGTCAGGAAGAGGAGTGTCCCTAAGGTCTACTCTCCCTTTCGTCTCTTCTTCAGTTCTTAGAAAACAATTGTGCTGTTCTTCACTTTCATCGTCTGTCTCAAGCGAAATCGGCAACAATGTAGCTGGGTTTAAGGTATTACACCTTTTTATGTGCACATGACTCGCTAACAAAGTAAGCTCATATCCTGACAACCGAGCACTAGCTAAGTGCTGTGTCTTGGTACGATTCAGCAAGGTATCCACTGCATGTGGAACCATGACCACTAACGTGTTATCCATAACCAAACCCGCAGATTGTCGAATTGAAACAGCCGCTGACGCCGTAGTAGGCGTGGGCGGAAAATCCGTTCCGCTCGCGGATTTTGCGGATTTTCGGGAAATCCGCAATCCGCGAGATTTGCGAATTTCCTGCAAAATCCGCAAATCCGCGAGCAGCGGATTTTGCTCGCACTGCTCGCACTGTTCGCGTGAGTTCGCGCCCCGCGAATAAGTGCGAAATTGCAGAAATACGATCTAAGCAAAACTGAAAGTAACTACTTACCAGGTTCAAAAGTTCAGGCACATCATTAGTAGCCATTTCCTGTAGTGCTTCCTGAGGGGCCCCTCCAGAGTTCAGTTGCCAGTTGAAACTATTATGTGACCCTGCTCTGAACCTCAGAATAGTTACACATATGCCACAAAGGTCCTGAATTACAGCTAAGGGAGACAAGCAGGAGCCAGGCTGGAAGTTAAAATCCATTTATCAGCCCCTAATTCATTATGGTCAGTTGGGGAAGGGCAGGTGTTGTAACTAATTTTGCAACAATGAAAGCACTTAGCAAGTGCAAAAGATCACTAATCAGGGCGCACTAAGGAAGCAGGTGCCAGCTAAAAAAATATTCTGTGACACATTAATCAGCCCCAAATTAATTCAGGTCACTTGAGGCAGGGAAGGTGTGCTTTGCTTTGCCGAAAATAATGTACACTGGACAACCAGAGGGTGTGGTGATGAAACAGAGGGTGGCATGGGTGGGCCAGAGGGTGGCATGAGTAGTCAGAGAGTGGCAGTGGTGACAGAGAGTGGCAGTGATGAAGAAGAGTGTCCCAAACAGGTTGGACACGTAGAAACAACAAGTTCGCAAAACTTGCGACCCGACAGGTAAGTTCGCAAATTGCGAAATTGTAAAAACCCTCGCGAACTGGCAGAAACACGGGCGAACACAAAAAAAAAAAAAATCCGCAAATTCGCGGGAATTCGCGGATTTTGCGGATTGCGAATCCGCAAATCCGCAAAATTCGCGAACGCGAGATCCGCAAAATTCGCTCATGCTTACGCCGTAGCTCTCAAGCAACTCGGCAATGCTCTAGCTACAGGATCCAAAGTCGACGAAAAGTACGCACATGGGCGTTCCTTATCGCCAAACTGCTGAGTCAAAACCGACAATGCACATCCCTCTCTCTCGTGGACATACAATGTGAAAGGCTTACTGTAGTCGGGAGTACCCAACACAGGAGCCGAACACAACGCATTGCGTAATTCAGAGAAGCTCTTCTGACATTCGTCAGTCCAAGGAATAGGATGTGGAGTATCTTTAACCGTAAGAGCTATCAGAGGCTTCGCTAGCAGGGAAAAATTAGGGATCCACTGTCTACAGTACGACGTAATACCCAAAAACGCACGTACTTCTCTCTGTGTCGTAGGAACACTCATTTTCGCAATAGCCTGAATTCTTTCTGGGGTCAGTTTCCTTCCCTCCTTCGATAAGAGGTAACCTAGATAGGTAACTTTTTGGCGACAGAATTGCAGCTTTGAGAGAGAAACTTTATGATGACAATCAGATAAATGACGCAATAAGGACACAGTGGCATGCTTACAGATGTCTTCAGTGTCGGCACCAACTAGCAAATCATCAACGTACTGGATAAGGGCTGCACCTTCAGGGAAAATCAACGAATCAAGTTGTGTCTTTAAAGCTTGACTGTAAATCGATGGACTCTCACAATAGTCTTGAGGAGCGCGCTTAAAGCGGTAACTTCGTCCTCCTAAAGAGAATCCAAAGATGTCCCTACTCTCCATAGCAATCGGGATGCTGAAGAAAGCATTCTTCAAGTCAATCACCGAGAACCAGGTGGCAGAAGCCGGAATCAAAGTCAGTAACGCAGTAATGTCAGGCATGACAGGGAATTGTGGAACGACAATATTGTTCACTTCACGAAGATCGATAACAAATCTATATACAGGAGGCTGTGAAGGATCAGTCCTCTTTAAGACAGGCAAAACAGGACTATTGCACACATTACCTCGCGTCTCTTCAATAACACCCTGTTAGAACTGGCTATTTCTGGTAGGCTAAGGCTGACACCAAAGCCAGGCAGAAACCACCATTCTAGTCAGGGCAAGGAAGTCACACGCCAAGATAACCCCTGCTCACCCCCTTGGTAGCTTGGCACAAGCAGTAAGGCTAAACTCTGAGGCAATGTGTAAAGCATTTGCTCTAGCGCACAACAGCAACAACATACTAGGCACACCACAAAAGGAACTCCACACAAGGTTATTATAAAATAACTTTTGTATTGTAAAAACACATCAGATAGTATCACACAAAATACATTGTGCCAACTGGCACGGGCAATATTCACATGGGATTATTTACAAGACAGGGCCACATGGGCCACTGTCATAATCAACACTTTTAGAACTTAGAATAAGTATAGCACAAAGATAAAAGTTATAAAATACATCCAGTAACTACTGGGAACAGGTACCAGGACCTCACTAGGACTACCTGTACTAAAAGAACAACCACCTAAGTATCACACAGCACCTAGGGGTATAAACAAGAACACATTACTCCATGATGCATGAAACACATTCAGAGGAGTAATAAAGAGAAACACATGATGCATAAACCTACACATTCAGAGGTGCTCAGAACAAGGCACATGATGCATCACACACACATTCAGAGGTGCAGCGCAAGAAGACACATGATGCATAAAACATTCAGCGGTGCCAGAGCAACACAATAGCGTAAAAATCACATGTCTAAAAACATTCAGAGGTGCAGGAATAACACATGATGCAAGAAATCACATTCAGAGGTGCAATAACCATACAATTGCGCAAAAACTCACATAAGCCACCACCTGTGGCAGTCCCTAGGCCAACTGGCCTTGTTGGGGCTAAGGCGCCCTGAGTCTCAATGTCAGGGTGCGCTGCCATGCAGCACCAGTCTCAGCACAAGCCTAAGCGTAGCAGGTGCCCACTACTTGCTGGGCACCTGGAATATCCCAAGACCTAAACGGTGCAGCTGCCCACTAATGGCTGGGCAGCTGAGAGTCCAAACTGCGACAGGGTCCTCACTGACCCTTAGGCGCAAACTGCGCCACGCTGGAGCCACACAGGCTCTGAAAACAACTGTGCCCCCTTTAGCCTCGGGGCTCTACACAAAGAAATGCCCCCTCAGAGCCTTCTCAAGGCTCTACAATGTTGGGGCGACCCGCTGACAATCAGGGCCGCCCTGACTCTGTGCCTTTCAATACAAAATGGCCCTCAAGCCTCGCTGGGCTCGTAAATCGAAAATGGCCCCCTAGAGCCTCTCTGGGCTCACACACGTTGGGGCGACCCACTGCCAACTGGGGCCGCCCTTGAAGCCCTCGTGGCTTCACACGAACAAGGAGTGCGAGTTCGCGCTTATGGGGGGGGGGGGCGGACACCGACAATGTGTCCCGGCGCCCCTCCCTCTCTTCTGCCCCACTCACCGGTTGCTGGTGAGCGGGGGCTCTCCTCACTCGAGGCTCTCCCTCCATTCGGGGAGCCTCGCGCCGGCCTTCTCTCTCTCTCGCCGGGGCTCCCTCAGCACACGGGAGCCCCAGCAGCAGGCCACGCGTCTTCTCCTCTTTCCGGGGCTCCCTCCTCCTCCCGGGACCCCCGTGAGAACCAGCCGCCTTCCTCGGCTCTTCCAGTAGCTTCAGTCAAGGCAGCCATTCCCGTCGCGGCTCCCGTAATGAGCCCCTCTGGACGCGAGGCCGCCAACCAATGACAGCGCGACCTCGCCGATGACGCTACGCTCCACCAGCCAATCCCGTCGTGGCTCTGGTGAGGGGGCTCGGCTCTCTCACTCAATCAGAGCACGGCGGGCTCGACCTTCGAAGCGTAAACACCGGCAAGATACGGGGCACTTCCACGGGGGTTACTGACCCCGGGCTGCGACGGTGACACGGCCCACAATTGTTTTTCAGTGCTCCTTGCGCTGGAGAGGCCCACAAGTCTCCGATCTGCACCCCACACGTGTCGATGAACACGTCGATCTCGGCCACACAGCAGGCTGGGTCAGCGCGGTGCGCTCACTCAAATTAGAGAGCAGCCAGTGCGCTAAGCAGTCAAACTACAGGGTTTCACGATCTCTTCGCCACACAGCAGCTTCAGGGGGGCAAAACAGCGCCAAAAGGTCCCCAGCAAATTGTGACACACAGTCCAGAAACGAGGTCCTTCCAGGCAGTCGTGAAATCACCAAGAGGGAGCAGCATAGCCCCCAGCAAGGAAAATGCAGCTTCTCCAGGCTGCAAAAGGTCCCAGAGATTCCCAGGGGGGCAAAGCCAAGTCCCCCCCATCAGCCCAGCAAGGCAGAGGGGTCCCCCAGGAGTCCAGGAAAGTCCATCAGAGGTCCAGGGGCTGGGCAGGGCCCAGGGATTCCCCTGAGCCCCAGCTGCAGCATGCCCCTGGCAGATTCAAGTTAGAAACAAGAACAAATTGGAAGGGAACACAGCCCCTTCTTATACAGAAAAAAGTCTTTGAAGTCCTTTGAAGTCTTTGTGCAAAGGGGTCCCTGAGCCTGGTCAAAACCAGTTCTGGGTGTTGCTGGGGCTCTGGGGCTTTCCTGGTTTCCTTCTTCCTCTCAGTATCAGGGACAGAGGTGACAGTCGCCCAGCGGGAGGTGGAGCCAGCTTTGTAGTCAGGCAGGCACAGCCCTTCACTATCTGGTGCTATCTCCTCCCACTTCCCTGGCAGCAGATGCTGCCTTTCATCCACGGGCTGACTCAGACAACCTCCTGGGGGATCTGCAGCCCCTGTCATCCTCAAACCAGACAGTCAATCCACCAGCAGGCCCAGGCACTCTGGGCCAGGCTCACCAGCCAATCACATGCCAGCAACAAATTACACAAATATGCCAACCTCTAAAAGTGGCACTTCTAGACTAGACACAGTCATGCCGCATATACCATTCTGCAGCATTCACTCTCACGAGTTCGCACATATCAAACTCGCCCCTGCACTCCCCACACATCAGGAACTACCATGGGCATACATATTCCCCATTCATTCCTATGGGAGGGCAGGTCACTCACCACACATACACAGAGAGCTCAAGCACTTTACACTGTACCACAGTGAAAAAGTGCGCAGAGGCCTAAAATCACTACCACCAGGTTCCAGAAACAGGCTAGGAAAAAGCAAAAAGTCTTGGGGTGAACCTGCCTAAAGGGCCGGGTCCAACACAACCCCCTTCCAGCCAAAACGCAGGGTAGACCAATCACTCCACTGATGGGCTTCCTTGCTTTGGGCGACAAAACACGGACCCGCACGGCAGGGACACCCTCCGGTTTTTCGCCGCTCTGAACCCACATGGTTTCCTCTAAACAATAACTCTCTGACACAACTAGGATACCCCACTGGTACTCCCTAGTCATCCACGGCCAAGACCAGGCCCTTGGCCATCCAAATATCACAGGTCCTAACCAATCCACAGAGCGGGGGGTAGTAACCCCTGGCACACAATAGCCATTCTCCACTCTCTCTCTCTCTCAGTGTAGCTTCAACAACCTAGGGTCCACACCCCCAGGCTGACCAGAGGTCACGGGCAAGAATTCCCCACCCTACGTCTACTTCTGGGTTTCCGCACCCTCACAGAGAAGCACTCACCAGAACACAATTCTCCTACCAGATCAAGACCTCACTCCATCACTGGTCTACCACCTGGAAACTATTTCACTTCTGAGGTACAAAGCACACAGCACAGTTCCTCTTCAAGCAGGTGGGGGAACACAGCACACAACAAAGTCCCCTTTCCTCTACCTTAGTGGAAACAACAAACGGCAGGTGAGCCCCAGAACACACAGCAAGGGCAGCCCCCTCAGTCTCTTCAGCTGATCCACTTTGGCAGAGATTCCTCTTGACCAAGAAGTTTCCTAATCTCCCAACCTAAGATCTAAACCCTCAGGTTGCACCGGGGTCAGAAGTAAGGACACCGTCCCTCTGCACCCCCTTCCAGTTCCATGACTACAGGCCCAGTATGTCTCAGGATAGACAGAGCACACGCCAGCGGCGTATCAGCGACACACTCTCCTTCAGTACTCCCTATCACAGGGTAATTCTCAGTATGTCCCAGGCTAGACAGAGCACACGCCAGCGGCGTATCAGTGACACACTTTCCCTCAGTACTCCTTCCAGGTCAGGCCACAACCCCAACCCGGCTTTCCCCCCTCCTCGGGGAACGACCTCCAGAGGCCCCACAAATGGTCAAGCACTCTAGACGGTCAAATGCTCAGCGAGCCAGGACTTCTGCACCCTCCACTTAGGAGCGGTACTGCCCAACACTAGGACCGCCGGAGTTCTGGTTACAGACACTCCCCGTCCTCTAGACGCAGGAAGATCCTCCTCAAATGACCTATGTACAGCTTAGGCCCCTGACCTGGCGCTCCCTTAGGGAACCCTCCAGGCCCTGAGATAGGGTTTCGGGCCAACGTGGGACACACCGTCCCACACTCACTCCGCCTCCACTGAGACAGAGCGTGAGCCCCTACACCCCTACCATACTACTGGGACCTAGCTGGGTTACACATGAACCTCTTCCCCTTCACAGGATCATCAGATACACAAGCCACTCCTTTTAGAATCACTCCCTACTGCCTCTGCAAGACATCTAGCACACCGTCAGACATCCACCTTCTTGTCCAGTGCCTCTGCAGGACCTCCTGCACACCACCAGAGGTACACCTCACGTGCAAGCTCCTTAAAAAAAAAACTCACACCAACTCCTCCAGTTCAAGATACTACTCATCCACACACTCCCCCTCCAGACTGGTGAGACAGTTCCTCACTGCCCCTAACTCTCAACCTGTCACCCTCTTACTGAGCACCAGGCACCATACTCTGAGAACTGGGAATGGGACTTCACACACTGGACACATTTAAGCTGCCACCACTGGATCCTACCATACTGTGGAATCCAGACACACACACTACACTCAGGCGATAACCACCCTCTTGAGCTAGTCATTTCTCCTCATACTCCCTCTCTTCCATCTACCCACACAGGGACAGAAATAGGGATTGGACACTGGACCCAGCAAGGGATTTCTAATCTATGGGAACCTCCCCCTCTATTGGCGTCCCGCCCTGTCAATTTCTCTCATCTGCCACTAAACATAAAGCGCAGAAACACATTTGAAAATGACCCTCTTGAGGAAAAACAAAAATCAAAAACCATAATCCCAAACATGTGACTATCTGAAAAAAATTGCAGAGTTTTGTAATGTAGCCAGTTGTCACTGTGGCACTGCGCAAACACAAGTCCAAATCGCACCGCTGACCAACAATGTTAGAACTGGCTATTTCTGGTAGGCTAAGGCTGACGCCAAAGCCAGGCAGAAACCACCATTCTAGTCAGGGCAAGGAAGTCACACGCCAAGATAACCCTTGCTCACCCCCTTGGTAGCTTGGCACAAGCAGTAAGGCTAAACTCGGAGGCAATGTGTAAAGCATTTGCTCCAGCGCACAACAGCAACAACATACTAGGCACACCACAAAAGGAACTCCACACAAGGTTATTATAAAATAACTTTTGTATTGTAAAAACACATCAGATAGTATCACACAAAATACATTGTGCCAACTGGCACGGGCAATATTCACATGGGATTATTTACAAGACAGGGCCACATGGGCCACTGTCATAATCAACACTTTTAGAACTTAGAATAAGTATAGCACAAAGATAAAAGTTATAAAATACATCCAGTAACTACTGGGAACAGGTACCAGGACCTCACTAGGACCACCTGTACTAAAAGAACAACCACCTAAGTATCACACAGCACCTAGGGGTATAAACAAGAACACATTACCCATGATGCATGAAACACATTCAGAGGAGTAATAAAGAGAAATACATGATGCATAAACCTATACATTCAGAGGTGTTCAGAAAAAGGCACATGATGCATCACACACACATTCAGAGGTGCAGCGCAAGAAGACACATGATGCATAAAACATTCAGCGGTGCCAGAGCAACACAATAGCGTAAAAATCACATGTCTAAAAACATTCAGAGGTGCAGGAATAACACATGATGCAAGAAATCACATTCAGAGGTGCAATAACCATACAATTGAGCAAAAACTCACATAAGCCACCACCTGTGGCAGTCCCTAGGCCAACTGGCCTTGTTGGGGCTAAGGCGCCCGGAGTCTCAATGTCAGGGTGCGCTGCCATGCAGCGCCAGTCTCAGCACAAGCCTAAACGTAGCAGGTGCCCACTACTTGCTGGGCACCTGGAATATCCCAAGACCTAAACGGTGCAGCTGCCCACTAATGGCTGGGCAGCTGAGAGTCCAAACTGCGACAGGGTCCTCACTGACCCTTAGGCGCAAACTGCGCCACGCTGGAGCCACACAGGCTCTGGAAACAACTGTGCCCCCTTTAGCCTCGGGGCTCTACACAAAGAAATGCCCCCTCAGAGCCTTCTCAAGGCTCTACAATGTTGGGGCGACCCGCTGACAATCAGGGCCGCCCTGACTCTGTGCCTTTCAATACGAAATGGCCCTCGAGCCTCGCTGGGCTCGTAAATGGCCCCTAGAGCCTCTCTGGGCTCACACACGTTGGGGCGACCCACTGCCAACTGGGGCCGCCCTTGAAGCCCTCGTGGCTTCACACGAACAAGGAGTGTGAGTTCGCGCTTATGGGGGGGGCGGACACCGACAATGTGTCCCGGCGCCCCTCCCTCTCTTCTGCCCCACTCACCGGTTGCTGGCGAGCAGGGGCTCTCCTCACTCGAGGCTCTCCCTCCATTCGGGGAGCTTCGCGCCGGCCTTCTCTCTCTCTCGCCGGGGCTCCCTCAGCACACGGGAGCCCCAGCAGCAGGCCACGCGTCTTCTCCTCTTTTCGGGGCTCCCTCCTCCTCCCGGGACCCCCGTGAGCACCAGCCGCCTTCCTCGGCTCTTTCAGTAGCTTCAGTCAAGGCAGCCATTCCCGTCGCGGCTCCCGTAATGAGCCCCTCTGGACGCGAGGCCGCCAACCAATGACAGCGCGGCCTCGCCGATGATGCTACGCTCCACCAGCCAATCCCGTCGCGACTCTGGTGAGGGGGCTCAGCTCTCACACCCAATCAGAGCGCGGCGGGATCGATCTTCGAAGCGTAAACACCGGCAAGATACGGGGCACTTCCACGGGGGTTACTGACCCCGGGCTGCGAAGGTGACACGGCCCACAATTGTTTTTCAGTCCTCCTTGCGCTGGAGAGGCCCACAAGTCTCCGATCTGCACCCCACACGTGTCGATGAACACGTCGATCAGGCCACAACCCCAACCCGGCTTTCCCCCCTCCTCGGGGAACGACCTCCAGAGGCCCCACAAATGGTCAAGCACTCTAGACGGTCAAATGCTCAGCGAGCCAGGACTTCTGCACCCTCCACTTAGGAGCGGTACTGCCCAACACTAGGACCGCCGGAGTTCTGGTTACAGACACTCCCCGTCCTCTAGACACAGGAAGATCCTCCTCAAATGACCTATGTACAGCTTAGGCCCCTGACCTGGCGCTCCCTTAGGGAACCCTCCAGGCCCTGAGATAGGGTTTCGGGCCAACGTGGGACACACCGTCCCACACTCACTCCGCCTCCACTGAGACAGAGCGTGAGCCCCTACACCCCTACCATACTACTGGGACCTAGCTGGGTTACACATGAACCTCTTCCCCTTCACAGGATCATCAGATACACAAGCCACTCCTTTTAGAATCACTCCCTACTGCCTCTGCAAGACATCTAGCACACCGCCAGACATCCACCTTCTTGTCCAGTGCCTCTGCAGGACCTCCTGCACACCACCAGAGGTACACCTCACGTGCAAGCTCCTTAAAAAAAAACTCACACCAACTCCTCCAGTTCAAGACACTACTCATCCACACACTCCCCCTCCAGACTGGTGAGACAGTTCCTCACTGCCCCTGACTCTCAACCTGTCACCCTCTTACTGAGCACCAGGCACCATACTCTGAGAACTGGGAATGGGACTTCACACACTGGACACATTTAAGCTGCCACCACTGGGTCCTACCATACTGTGGAATCCAGACACACACACTACACTCAGGCGATAACCACCCTCTTGAGCTAGTCATTTCTCCTCACACTCCCTCTCTTCCATCTACCCACACAGGGACAGAAATAGGGATTGGACACTGGACCCAGCAAGGGATTTCTAATCTATGGGAACCTCCCCCTCTATTGGCGTCCCGCCCTGTCAATTTCTCTCATCTGCCACTAAACATAAAGCGCAGAAACACATTTGAAAATGACCCTCTTGAGGAAAAACAAAAATCAAAAACCATAATCCCAAACATGTGACTATCTGAAAAAAATTGCAGAGTTTTGTAATGTAGCCAGTTGTCACTGTGGCACTGCGCAAACACAAGTCCAAATCGCACCGCTGACCAACAATGTTAGAACTGGCTATTTCTGGTAGGCTAAGGCTGACGCCAAAGCCAGGCAGAAACCACCATTCTAGTCAGGGCAAGGAAGTCACACGCCAAGATAACCCCTGCTCACCCCCTTGGTAGCTTGGCACAAGCAGTAAGGCTAAACTCGGAGGCAATGTGTAAAGCATTTGCTCCAGCACACAACAGCAACAACATACTAGGCACACCACAAAAGGAACTCCACACAAGGTTATTATAAAATAACTTTTGTATTGTAAAAACACATCAGATAGTATCACACAAAATACATTGTGCCAACTGGCACGGGCAATATTCACATGGGATTATTTACAAGACAGGGCCACATGGGCCACTGTCATAATCAACACTTTTAGAACTTAGAATAAGTATAGCACAAAGATAAAAGTTATAAAATACATCCAGTAACTACTGGGAACAGGTACCAGGACCTCACTAGGACCACCTGTACTAAAAGAACAACCACCTAAGTATCACACAGCACCTAGGGGTATAAACAAGAACACATTACCCATGATGCATGAAACACATTCAGAGGAGTAATAAAGAGAAACACATGATGCATAAACCTACACATTCAGAGGTGTTCAGAACAAGGCACATGATGCATCACACACACATTCAGAGGTGCAGCGCAAGAAGACACATGATGCATAAAACATTCAGCTGTGCCAGAGCAACACAATAGCGTAAAAATCACATGTCTAAAAACATTCAGAGGTGCAGGAATAACACATGATGCAAGAAATCACATTCTGAGGTGCAATAATCATACAATTGCGCAAAAACTCACATAAGCCACCACCTGTGGCAGTCCCTAGGCCAACTGGCCTTGTTGGGGCTAAGGCGCCCTGAGTCTCAATGTCAGGGTGCGCTGCCATGCAGCACCAGTCTCAGCACAAGCCTAAACGTAGCAGGTGCCCACTACTTGCTGGGCACCTGGAATATCCCAAGACCTAAACGGTGCAGCTGCCCACTAATGGCTGGGCAGCTGAGAGTCCAAACTGCGA
This sequence comes from Lissotriton vulgaris, assembly GCF_964263255.1. Taxonomy (NCBI): domain Eukaryota; kingdom Metazoa; phylum Chordata; class Amphibia; order Caudata; family Salamandridae; genus Lissotriton; species Lissotriton vulgaris. The sequence continues at coordinate 2,053,801,242 of NC_141691.1, read as the reverse complement.
CAAGGTCCTCTCTGACCCTTAGGCGCAAACTGCGCCACGCTGGAGCCACACAGGCTCTGGAAACAACTGTGCCCCCTTTAGCCTCGGGGCTCTACACAAAGAAATGCCCCCTCAGAGCCTTCTCAAGGTTCTACAATGTTGGGGCGACCCGCTGACAATCAGGGCCGCCCTGACTCTGTGCCTTTCAATACGAAATGGCCCTCGAGCCTCGCTGGGCTCGTAAATCGAAAATGGCCCCCTAGAGCCTCTCTGGGCTCACACACGTTGGGGCGACCCACTGCCAACTGGGGCCGCCCTTGAAGCCCTCGTGGCTTCACACGAACAAGGAGTGCGAGTTCGCGCTTATGGGGGGGCTGACACCGACAATGTGTCCCGGCGCCCCTCCCTCTCTTCTACCCCACTCACCGGTTGCTGGCGAGCGGGGGCTCTCCTCACTCGAGGCTCTCCCTCCATTCGGGGAGCCTCGCGCCGGCCTTCTCTCTCTCTCGCCGGGGCTCCCTCAGCACACGGGAGCCCCAGCAGCAGGCCACGCGTCTTCCCCTCTTTCCGAGGCTCCCTCCTCCTCCCGGGACCCCCGGGAGCACCAGCCGCCTTCCTCGGCTCTTCCAGTAGCTTCAGTCAAGGCAGCCATTCCCGTTGCGGCTCCTGTAATGAGCCCCTCTGGACGTGAGGCCGCCAACCAATGACAGCGCGGCCTCGCCGATGACGCTACGCTCCACCAGCCAATCCCGTCGCGGCTCTGGTGAGGGGGCTCGGCTCTCTCACCCAATCAGAGCGCGGCGGGCTCGATCTTCGAAGCGTAAACACCGGCAAGATACGGGGCACTTCCACGGGGGTTACTGACCCCGGGCTGCGACGGTGACACGGCCCACAATTGTTTTTCAGTGCTCCTTGCGCTGGAGAGGCCCACAAGTCTCCGATCTGCACCCCACACGTGTCGATGAACACGTCAATCTCGGCCACACAGCAGGCTGGGTCAGCGCGGTGCGCTCACTCAAATTAGAGAGCAGCCAGTGCGCTAAGCAGTCAAACTACAGGGTTTCACGATCTCTTCGCCACACAGCAGCTTCAGGGGGGCAAAACAGCGCCAAAAGGTCCCCAGCAAATTGTGACACACAGTCCAGCAACGAGGTCCTTCCAGGCAGTCGTGAAATCACAAAGAGGGAGCAGCATAGCCCCCAGCAAGGAAAATGCAGCTTCTCCAGGCTGCAAAAGGTCCCAGAGATTCCCAGGGGGGCAAAGCCAAGTCCCCCCATCAGCCCAGCAAGGCAGAGGGGTCCCCCAGGAGTCCAGGAAAGTCCATCAGAGGTCCAGGGGCTGGGCAGGGCCCAGGGATTCCCCTGAGCCCCAGCAGCAGCATGCCCCTGGCAGATTCAAGTTAGAAACAAGAACAAATTGGAAGGGAACACAGCCCCTTATACAGAAAAAAGTCTTTGAAGTCCTTTGAAGTCCTTTGAAGTCTTTGTGCAAAGGGGTCCCTGAGCCTGGTCAAAACCAGTTCTGGGTGTTGCTGGGGCTCTGGGGCTTTCCTGGTTTCCTTCTTCCTCTCAGTATCAGGGACAGAGGTGACAGTCGCCCAGCGGGAGGTGGAGCCAGCTTTGTAGTCAGGCAGGCACAGCCCTTCACTATCAGGTGCTATCTCCTCCCACTTCCCTGGCAGCAGATGCTGCCTTTCATCCACGGGCTGACTCAGACAACCTCCTGGGGGATCTGCAGCCCCTGTCATCCTCAAACCAGACAGTCAATCCACCAGCAGGCCCAGGCACTCTGGGCCAGGCTCACCAGCCAATCACACGCCAGCAACAAATTACACAAATATGCCAACCTCTAAAAGTGGCACTTCTAGACTAGACACAGTCATGCCGCATATACCATTCTGCAGCATTCACTCTCAAGAGTTCGCATATATAAAACTCGCCCCTGCACTCCCCACACATCAGGAACTACCATGGGCATACATATTCCCATTCATTCCTATGGGAGGGCAGGTCGCTCGCCACACATACAAAGAGAGCTCAAGCACTTTACACTGTACCACAGTGAAAAAGTGCACAGAGGCCTAAAATCACTACCACCAGGTTCCAGAAACAGGCTAGGAAAAAGCAAAAAGTCTCGGGTGAACCTGCCCAAAGGGCCGGGTCCAACACACCCTTGTCAATCAGATCATAAATGATTGCCAAAAGTACACGCTCACCATCACTTGAAATGCGATATTGTGGAATGCGCGGTAACTTAGCATTCGCCTTCAGTGTCACAACATATGGGGGAATGTCTAACAGGCCCACATCATTCGGACCCGTAGCCCACAATGAATCTGGTAACAAAGACAATTCAGAGGGAAGACAATCTTTCGACACATACATCGGAGAGATCACACTCTCACCCAAGGTAAGATGTACTCCTGACGGAGAACAGTACAAAGTCGCATACAATCTCTTCAACAAGTCCAATACCAGCAAATTCTCATTACAACCTGTAGTCAAAAGAAGGGGTGCTTCAAACCTACGAGGACCAACAGAAAGAGGCAATGGAACAGAAATCGGATTCGTAACGGGGCGCCAGAAAAACCTACAGAAACATTATTAAAGCCAGACAAAGGTGCGCCAGGGAGTTTAGAATGCATAATAGAACTCTTCGTAGCACCAGTGTCTAGCAGAAAAGGCTCTGACACACCTGATGCAATCACTTCAACATAAGGTCCACTCTGATCTACTGGAACTGAAACAACTCCCTCTCTTTGTCCATGGCTGTCCTAACAATCATTACCGGGTGCTTCATCGCCCTCAACGTAGTAATCATCTACGTACTACTGTGCTGTCCTACAAGACGAGTTCTGCTGTTGGTCAAAACTATTCATCGAATTCTGTGGAGGCAAAGGACGCCCGTTCTGTCCGCGACCTCTACCTCTAGGCGCTTGCTGAGCACCTCTACCTCTCACACCAGGAGCACTATTCGCTCGTTGCAGCAAAACCGGACAACTATTCTTATAGTGACCTTCTTCCTTACAATACGTACACTGATTAGGGCCATACGAAATGCGCTGTTGAGAAGTCTCGTCCCTTTGCGAGTTTCTCGAATACTGTTGAGGTTGCTGATAATCGCACTGAGTATTAACACGAGGCGGATAAGCTTGTTGTAGAAGAACTTTAGTCTTCAATTCCTTAGTCTTCTTATCCGCTTTCTCTAACTCATCCTTGCGTCTATTCTCATAATACTGAGCCGTGGCTAAAATCTGCGCCGATGTAGAAACAGGCCAAGCACTCTCAGAATCCTTTAACTTAGTGCATAACTCAGGAAGAAGATTGTGTACAAACTTGTCGACAAACAACCTCTGGCCACCCTCGGTAGCCATATCCTAACCACTATGATCGACGAATGTTTCTTCGAAACGCGAGGAGAAATCTGACACAGTCTCATCTTTCTTTTGCTTACATGCAGACAACTTGTCCCAATTAACACGCACTTCGGGCATCAAAGTCTTCATAAAGGTAATGATCCTACCAGGAAGTTCGGTAATGATATTTTCAGGCTTAGCACCTCCAACTTGTCTATCATTCGCAGGAACAAGGTTCACTCACGAATCACCCAATTCATTATCATGATCCGTATGTCGAATGACATTCCAGATGGGCTGTGGAACAACATTCCCAAATAACATATCTATGTCCGCCAAATTCATGACGCACAAACTCACAGTTTGCGTAAGCTCTTTATAATACCCCGCTGGATTTTTACGCGGATCAGGCGAAGTCTGCTTAAGCGCTAAAACTTCTGCACGCTTCCATGGAACATGAACCCACACTCGCTGAAAGTGCGCAGCAACAGCTCCATCTTGAGGCCTCCAAACCGGAGGAACCTCTCGCATCGGATACTGACGCGCTTGTCTCCTAACTGACGAATCAGGCTCGAGCAGTCGTTCAGAAGGAACATTACTTCGAAATGACAATAACGTCACCATCGCTCTCTCGATGTCGAGGAGACTTACAATCGTTCCTTTTGCAAATTCAGAATGCAATCGGAACAACTCTTCAGGAGCTTTACCCACTTCGTCCGTCCATTGTTCATGGAGGAACGCACACATGATCTCGAAAACATAACGTTGCTTTGGTGCTTCCAATTGCCGGAAAACATCCATAATACCCTCAAGATCGTACTGGGACGTGTACGTAACCCATCTACGTGCCATGTGATCCAAAACCACTCGTTCATCTGTGTCAGGCAACTGACTACGCAGCTGTCTACGCTCACTCACAGGAGACATACCCAATTGTCCCAACAAAGGAGTCAGAAAACCAGAAAAAGCAGCAGTCATCCGCTGTCTAGGAGAAGGAGTAGTCGGAAGAACAAGGGGAGACGAGACAGTAGTAGAAGAATCCAAAGTCGGAACAGTCATAGAAGCAGTAGTAGCAGGAAAAGACAAAGTTGGCGGCCCCTGAGGAGGCTGCGCCAAAGGGACAGTAGCCAATGAAGGAGCTGGCTGTGGAGGAATCACAGGAGGCAAAACAACAGGCAGTTGCACAGCCACAACTGGTGGTGGTGGTGCCGTAGCATTCTGCACATAAGGTGGCGGTGAATTTAACAAATGCGACATTAAAGGATCTTTTGCAAGATCTTTCTCGTCTTTCTGCTCTTTCGACGGCAAGACTGGGTAGCATCTATCTACCGCTAACTTCCTCACTCTAAGCATCTGTTCACTTTCTTGTTCTTCTTCATTATCTCTGTACGCAATGGCAGCTTGCACCATTAACATACCTCTCTTATTCTTTTTCGCTAATTTTATTTCTTTCTGTTTGGCTTCTTTGCGCCATATGCGGAAAGAGTCAAACATCGCCAGCCGGGCTTTCTTCTTGAACAACTTCACCTCGAGGTTATCTAGAATTTCAGTCTCAAAACTACCGTAACGGGGCCACTGTAGGACACCGTCACTCTTCGTGTATTTTACCCAGATCTCATTATAGCTAATAGGACCCACACCATGCTTCACATACAACTCGTATGTAGGAGTTCCGATCGGAGAAACCGGGCACGAATCCTCTAACCGGGAGTCCTTCAATGTACCACAACTAAACAAGTATCTAAAACTGCTAAAACCAGGCATCTTGCTCACTAGTCTAGCTTCAAAAAACAAGGGGAATCTAGAAACGATAGTCTTGTGAATACACAAATCCCTTGGCTTTGGGGCCTGCAGGTACCAAATCAAAGCGATCCACTAAAGGATACCAAAACAAACTAAGGACTAGGAGACGCTCCGCTTATACTTAACTGAAATGTCGATGGCGTCACCAGAAGACCCGTCAATCGTCTCGCTCTACAAACGTCTAAGGCTCCAAAACAGGGCGACAGTCAGGGAAGCAGTCCTTCGTAGCCGTCGGAAAGCAGGAAACCTCGCAGCAAAGACTTTCGGACCACGACGACATACAGGGGTCGATGAAGTGGTTGGCCTTCCTCCAGAATTTTCACACGAAGCTTCTCACGAACCTCTCGCTTGTACCGGTACCGCTGAAGTCGCCCCACGTTGGGCGCCAACTGAAGGACTGGGTTTTAGAACCCAGTGGCGTCAGGGAGAACGCCTGATACCTTCGAGTTCCCCTGTCTTGGCAAACAGAGACACGGGATACTTCTTGATGACGTCAAAGACCAAAGTTTATTGGCTGCAACCAGGAACAGAGCTCTACGAAGTACACACGGGTAGTTCGTCAGAGACTGCACAAATTCAATAAGCGGAGCATGGTCTTTTATGCCAAAAATCAAGCCTCAGGCAACATTCCAGAATTTACATTTGGTTAATACAAACTAACCAATGACAGTGTAACATTTCAAAAGTAGCGAATGACGACAGTCAAAGACAATCCCGTTTTCCGTTGTCCAGCCCACCAGAAATGACCAAGCAAATTCCCGGTTTCCTGTTCGATCAGGCCGGACAAACCCATCATAAAACCTTCAACCCAAATCAATGATTATGTCATAAAGGAAAGGCAGAAGTAGATTAGAAAGGAGATAGAAAGGTGGGAGCAGTGTACGATAAACTCGGGCACGTCCTGCTCTTTGATCTTTATCAGACCAGCTGTTGAACAAGGAACTGGCTCAGCGAGGTCAGCCTCTGGCAAGGAGTCAGTTCGGCCAGGTCACCCAGGAGTCAGCTAAGGCGTACGTGTCTCAAGGACTCGCTCGGCCCCAGTCATCGGGCCTATGTTAGGGCAACCACACAAAATGGCTGCCGTATACAAAATGGAACCCGGAGGTTCAAACTAGATCCTCGGATACAAAGTGTTCTCCTATATCGAGTCATACGAAAACACTCAGACACGCTACACTCGCCATTTGCGGTCTGCTGACACCAAAATCGTCCATTTCCGACGATCTTTATTGAACGGGTTCGGAACCATCGAACCCAGTTCGTAAACCACGGCACCATATTACCTCCCAGGGCCAGTGCTGTGCAGTGCAGTTTGTCGCAGTGCAGTTTGTCACAGGCAGATATGGCTGCTGTTCACAGGCCCAGGCCTGAGGATTGAGGATTGAGCGTGCAGGACTTCATATGCTCTGACTCAGCGGCTGGGGCTGCTCATTCCACTATGGTTGCGGTGGTCAGCCTGGGGAGGCAGGGTTGTTACTTCTCACTATCACAGTCATGGGGAGCTGGGAAATATAGTTTGGAGCAGGCAGACTGAAGCATGTATGTATGTATTGTAAGTATGTGTTTAAGCTTGTATAGCGCACAGCTACCCTCAACTACAGTGCAAGGTGAGGGCAGGCTAGAGTTGTCCATGTCGAACTTGCTAAGGGAGGCTGAAGAGCCAAGTCTTCAAGGCCTTCCGAAAAATAAGTTCCGATTTGGCTTTTCTGATATGATCGGGCATGGAGTTCAGTATGGAGCAGGAAGGTCCTGGTGCCTCCAGACCCCATCGGTTCAGCCTGGGCAGGCGGGTAGCACATGGTGCTGCTCCTAGGCCCGAAGACGAGCAATGAAGCCTTGAGCGAGTGGCCTTTTAACCATAGAAACACAGGCACTAGTACCGCTTACAACCTCTGGAAGGGGGAGGCCAGCTGTGAGCAGACAGGTCTAGTTACCACCCCGTGTCCCAGGGCTCGGGGGTGCAGTCTGGAGCAGGCGGCGACCTTCCTGCGCAGTCACCCATGCTGGGGAGCTCTGCCTGCGACTAGGAGGCCTCATTACCACTCACACATCTAGTAACCATGGCGTGAAATCTGGAGCAGCCATGAAGACCTTCTCGCTCACACCCGGATTTGAGGCATGTAGTCTGGGGTAAGCTTAGGCATTGGCAATGGCCACTCACTCCCAGGGCTCGGAAGGTCTGCCTCTGTCTACCACCGCCCAGTCATCAGTCAAGAGCCAAGGATTCCTCGGTGCAGCCTGGAGCAGGCATGGCTCAGGCCTCGTTAGTGCTCATGCAGCAGGGCAGGGGCGCAACACCCATTGGGCTCACTGGGCTCCAGCCCCCGCATCATGTGCATCAGCCCGGGCTGAGGCAGCTTCGCAGGCTGGCGACCGCCTAATTGCAGTCACACCTGAGTACTTTACAGGTCTTTAAAAGACCATTTACTTGTTAATGAGGCTTTTGTTGTGTTTTCACCCCTTCTTAGAGGCACTCTGCCTATGGCTGGAAGAATAAGCCCCCTCCTTTGAAATCTTTTTCAGCCCCCCCCGACCCTCGAACTTTGGCTCTACTTGCCCGCCTGCAGCAGGCCGGCCGACCACCGCCCAGTCAGAGTCATAAGTCAAGGAGCCCCAGTGTTATTTGGAGAAGCATGACTGAGACCTAGTTAGCGCTGAGGCAGCAGGCAGGCTTAAACCGCTCAGTCATAAGCCAAGGAGCCCCAGTGCAGCCTGGAGCAGTCATGGCTCAGACCTCGTTAGTGCCAAGGCTTTAAGTGGGCTGGGTGTCGCCGGGTCTGAGCACCAGCAGTTTTTTAAAGGGTGCCTCGAACGGGTCCCATCGTGCTCGGTTTTGCGCCCTGGCACAGGCGGTCCATTTTTTTCCGGACTGCAGTGATGACACATCGAGGTGCACGTGCTCACTTCTCACTAGTGGAGCAGTTACAGCATGACGTCATGCCAGGGCAGAGCCGTAACTAGAGCCAAATTTCGGGGGGTCCTAAGAAAAAATTTCGGGGGTGCTGAACCTTTAATCAGTAGGCAGAGTGGAGCTGCAGGGGTTCTTAAAAGGGGTGAAACAACTGCAAGGCGTAATTAACATTCAAATGGTCTTTTAAAGACCTGTGAAACGTTCGGGTGCGGCTCTGTGGGTGCCTGGGATCGGTCTCATCCCGGGCTGCCACACACGACGGGGGGGGGGGGGGGGGGCTGAAGCCCGGTGAGTCCAATGGGCGTTGCGCGCCTGTGCCAGGGGAGGGTTGTAGTTTAAGGGAAATCCTTTAAAGAGTAATATTCTCTCTGCTTTTCCCTTCTCTTTTTGAAACTCAGGAGCAGTAACATTGTCGTGGTGTCACCAGGGCTTTAAGTGGAAGCTTTTTCAATATTATATACAAGCCATAGTTGCTGCTTATTTATCTTGTGCAACTGACAACCATTGACAAAGCCAATAGTCCTGACTTGTTGTAGATATGATGTTACTTGTTGTATCATATATCTGGATGCAGTGACAGACAGCAAAATACAAGTGGGCAGCACACTATGCGAAGCACAGATGTTTAGCTTACGTGTTTTTAAGCCAACCCCTTAATGACATTGGCCACGCCCCTTAGCGAGACCCCACAGTTCTTTCATCCCACTAAAAGCCCTGGTTGGCGCTCAGGCGGGCCTTGGCTCCAGGCCGGGCCCGGCTCTGTCTCACATTTGCAGCGTTTGATGAAGGCCCCGTGAGTTATGCGCAGTTTCCGGGTTCACGGCCTGTCACACCTTGTCACGGGGCCGAGACTCCCCAGGCCCCGCTCAGCTGCTAATCAAAACCAAACGGAGGGCGGGAGGGGGGCCCCGCCGAGAGCCGGTCCGGGGCGGGGGCACAGTCCATGTATGCCCACAGCTGCAGACTGAGCGGGGGCGGGGTGCAGGTGGCTGGGGAAGGGGCTTCAAGGCCGGGTGAGGGTGGGGGCTCTCCCGCTCAGACACAGACCAAGGACCTTCCGAGGTTTTCCCAAATGCGAGCTTTCTCTTTCTGCCGTCGAGTGGGCTCCGCAGGTGGGTCTGGGCCGCCAGTGCCGTCTAGTTGGCACTTTCCACGGAAATTTGAGCCGCGTTACTTTTTTTTATTCCACAAATTCGATATTTCTCATTTCATGTCAAAATGCAACAAGACCAGAAGCGTCACCTTGACATGCCTGGCTCTCCGCCGGGGCCTTCCTGTGCGGCCTAGAGAGGCCGTGCCTGGGCGTGGCCTGCTGGCGCCATTTTGGATGCTGCTGTGCTTGGGCCACGGCAGAGCGGGTCAGTCAACAGCAGTGGTCCTTTCTGAACAATGGTTCAGTGTGATTTGCTTTATATTGTTTCAAGGGAAAGAGGCTGGGGATGTCTGAAGTCGGCATATCTTGGCTTGTGCCCACTGGAGACATTTTGGAAGTCTGCGGGTGCCAAGCCCGCTGGACTTCAGCTGCAGCGGCTGGTTCTCAGAGTATTCCTTCTTTAGCCTTAAATCGCTCTTCGCTCCTTATCACGGTTACTGTCCGATAAGAACACGCACTACTACAACAAACAGCAAGGCCACTTACAGACAGTGGAATAAACCACTCAAAAAGATTATAACTAACTTTCTGAAGGCTTCGACAGACGCTTCAATCTCTACAAGACAGCCACACGATCAAAGCATTTTGACCCTGACCAACTGGTGCAATGAAGACCTAAAACGAAGATGAGCTCCTGCCATTCTTATGTGTTGGGAAGAAATTTAGGAGACATCAGAGCCAAGCTCACCTTCCATCGGATCTCCATGGACAAAAGCGAGGAACTCCACAGGCTCCTCAAGGAATTCAGAAACCCGGGGTACACCATCCCCAAGAGTAGAGTAATGCCTTTGTAGAGCACTTCATTTCAACAGCAAAGATGCTGGAACAATGTGACCGCCATCAGGCCCACTTAGGCTGAGACGAAGAAGACCATATCTACGAACAGGCTCTGGACCCGGGCTTCTTCCATCAGCTCTCGAAGCCCAGTTCAAGGGATTGGTCAGTGCACAGGATCCAAAGGGCTCGCGATCAGATCCCGCTCTCATTAAAACGCGCAAGGACATCCACTTCTCAAGGGTTGTTGGGACTCTGCAAGGACTCTTCTGCAATGTAAAACTTAAGACAGAGAGAAAGAGAGACCCTCAAACAGACAGACCAAGAAAGAAGTTGTAAGACCAAGAAATAGAGGCCCAGAGAGAAAGTGAACGAAACCCTGTACAGTGATTTAAAGTAAGATGTTGTGCTACTTATTTGAATACCTGTTTCAGCCATCAAAATGTTTCCTTGAATCAGCAATGGTGGAGGAAGCAGGAGAGATGAAAAGACAGAAGGAATGAGAAAGAAGCAATGTCAACGGAGTGGCCCTCACACAGATACAGAGACCCACTCATAGTAACATTTTGCTTGGGCAAGTGACGGATGCAATGCTATGCAAAAGATAGCGGCAACTGTGTTGAGTTGTGCAAGTGCGACCTTTAGTAACTGTGGGCCTGAGACCTCACTGGATAGAGCAATAGTGCTTATGGGTCTCAAAGATTCACATTTGGGAATCAAGTTAATGTTTCAGTGGAGATGCCCGAGACATCTGATCAACAGGTAGGCATGAGAGTAAAAGGAATCAAGAGAAGGCTGGCAGGTGGGGCTGACTGAGTTCTAAATGAGGGTGCATTGTTTACCAGGTCAGGTTAGAGAGGAGCCCATTGAGGCAGCAGACTGCCTGCCCACAGCTGAGGAGGGAGGGAGCGACAGTAAAAGTGGGAGACAGGAAGCCTTCCTGGAGAACAGGGACCCCATCTTTAACAAAGACTTAGTGGGCGTGCATATGAGAGTGTTCAGTTAGCAGGGATGCCAGTGCTTGAAATGTAAATATTCGATGGAAGTATTAACTGAGATGGAGTACCTGCTTCCTCCTTGGAGAAGCCAGTACATTAACCCTGAAAATTAAGATGAGGTTGGGAATACGCTTGTCAAGCCAATTTTGCACGTTTACCTGCTTGCTGCAAACAGTAGACCATATGCCTACCTCTCATTCACCCTAACACTATTCCTCCCTTTTGTCAAAAGCCTTTTTAAATTCAATGTCTGATCATACCACCCATTCCTGCCTGTAGCCAGTTTCACGCATTTACCTTTCTTTCTGCACGAAGTGTAAGTGACTACCAAGCATTACCTCAAGGTAACATATAGTCTGATCCCATGCCAGGCACAAGCATTGCACTGAAATACACTTATGCCACCTGCACAGATTCCAGACTTACATTTTAGCTGAATTGTTATTCATGCACGGTTGCCAAATGTTTGCAAAAAGAGCATGGTTCTGTACGATTCTGCTATTCTCAAGGGTATGGTGCAGGTTTGGGCATTGATTCGGTCTTGTGTAGCACCTTGGATGATCCTGTGTGCTCAGTTACTGTACATCGTATGTGTTTCTACAGTCAACATGCGTGTGCTGGCAGAGTGTGTGATTGTTAACAGCACATCCTGGTGCAGTATAGAAGCTTCAGTGATGAACAATGTGCGCAGATGGAGTGTATGTGCGGAATACATGTGTAGTTGTGGCGCAGCGGCCAGAGCGGCTAAGACCAGAGCTTGGAATTCACGGTTCCATCCCGGCGTCACTTCAGCTCAGCATCACGGCAATAGGTCACTTAATCTCCCCGATGGCCCCCAGCGCCTTGAAACCCTAAAGGGGGTGATAGGTCTGCACTTTACAATTACACATTATTACTTAATTACTTGTAGTGGTACAATGCATGGAGGTAGCAGTGTGGACAGTAAGTGTGCTGTGGATGCACACTGAGCAAGTATGCCTGAGAGAGTACCTAATATGGAGGACCCCGGGTTCCATTCTGAGAATCCCAGACATGCCTGGTGAAGACACAAGGCGGAGAGAAATCCCCTAAGGGCGATGGGTGTATTTCAGCATTACTATGAGCTGAATGTGGCACACACTGGAGGAATTGAGGAAGAGACTCCAAATACACTTCAAAACACAGCACTTTGATTCAGCGATAGATCACAAGGAAGGGGCCTGGACGCCTCTCAGGAACGGAGATGGGGCTGATCAGTAGGGCTGGGAGCCTGGTATTATTCATTTGATGAACATATCACTATGGCTGACACCAGATGTAAACTCTGGTCACTCCCATGAATTGTGTAGTGGGACAATTCGTTTCAGAGTCATGCCTGCTGTGACAGACATACAGCTGTTCATGAGAAAAGAAGAGAAAGACAAGTGTCCACTTAAAAAAAACAGAACCCCACAAAAAGGTTGAGACCCCAAACGTCATCTGCCAAGCAGCAGGATGGTCTGGTCTGTGTGAGAAGGGGAAGCTCTGTAAGACCTCTGCCTGTGACAGGGGCTGGGGGCCAAGGCCTGCTATTATCCCTGATTCATGAGGAGACCCAGAGATTATCAAGATCAACTGCCTTGGACACCACCGCCTACCTGCCAAGACTAGTGTGCCCTGTGAGGAAGAGGAGAGCGTAGGATGGAGCCAAGTCCAGTAGGAGCACTACGGAGAAGATTCCCTGAGCGAGGTGTGAGGATGACTGCACACTGATCGGGTCATTGCCCGTGTGCAGAAATGGTTCTGTGACCGCCATATGCCAAGAAAGGGCTGTTTTGATCACAGCCACGTGAAGAGCGCCGTGTGTGAAACGCCAGACCCACAATGCTGTGCCGACCCTGTATGCCAGGGGACCCATCATTAACCCCTTCGCTGCTGATGACGAGCGGCGTGTGCTGATGACGAGCTGAGCTCGTCATGTAACGCGGCTTTTTAAAAAAAGCCGCACAGCGCAAAAATCGCTGCAGCAGCGATGCGGTTAAACCTATTTGGGCCAGGAGCGTGAGACTTGCGTCTACCAAGATCGGCAACCCCGTATGCCAGGAGGGGCTGCCGTATTGAGTGTGATCGTACCAGAAGTAATAGGAGGGGCTACCGGTACTCCTGTGGCAAGTGTTCCGGTCATCGCCTAGTCAAGGAGATTACTGCCTAGACCGGTGGGTAAAGCCTACCAACCACAACTGACTGCTTCCAAGAGGATCGGAGGACATTGCTGAAGAAGTCGCACCCTCGCCTGTGCTCCTGTCGGGAGCTAGAGAATCCCACCCCTTTACGGAAACAGAGTGACTTACCTCGTGTTGGGTGAGGTCGAGCAGCTCCGATTAATAGACAAGCCGGCCGCGCAACTCACCGGAACCAGAGCATGCGCCTGCCAGATGCTGCCGCGTGATCTAAGCGAGGCCGGTCTTCACCAAACAGGATCTAGACTCAGGAGCACCCATGGAGGGCCCGCGCTGTACCGATCTATACTGCTGGAGCATGTAGGACTGGAACTTGGATGTGGGGCCCGGGGAACTCCCTGCTAACTGTGATGCGGCACCACAGACTATTTTAACTAATAAGTGAAGAATCAAAGGGAAACTCTTGAGTACAGCCTACTAGTACTCATCCCTTGATGTGGCTACCAGTCAATGGGGAATATATCTGAAAACGTTAGAAGGTAGAGGGTGAGACAGGAATTTGCCTGACAACTGCTAGAGCCGGGACATTAACCCCTTCGACGCTGATGACGAGCTGGGCTCGTCATGGCGTAGCCTCCTCGCACGCTGATGACGAGCCCAGCTCGTCACGTAACATGCGATTTACGAAAACCCAGCGCAAGAGCGGAATTCCGCTAGCGCGCATGGAGTTAAGGGGATTGTGTTATTGCATAGGAGTATCGTTATTTCTTTGCATGTGTAGACTTAGAAATTAAATTATTCTTTTTCATATAAAAGAAAGTATTTGACATTGATTTGTTAGTTGTGTAATGAGTCATGTTCACTTATCTGTAGCTACACTTCCTCCCCTACTCCCCACCAGAGGGAGCCTTCGACTGCTCGTCCACAGCTATCACTGAGAGTGAAATGCAGAAGGGGCACTTAGCCTAGCTGCTCAGAATGCATAGTTGGTCGGGACCGAGGCCTTCAAGAGTAAAAGGCCTCAACCACCACGGTTAAGCCCAGAAGTCCCCTGCATGCTCCATGGACAATTGAAAGGGGTTTCAAAACATGGTAATTGGACAGCACATATATACCACCAGTTTCTAAGGCTGCTGTGACACAGCTAAGTTAAAGGACACTGGGCGGTTTATATGTGTGACTACCTTTATGCACAGCCCAGTAATTGCGAACAGGTAGCCTGGTGTACAAGGGACTCTTTTGGGATTGATGTTGACCTGGGTTAGGGTTTAATGTTAGTGGGCACTCATAGATGGGTCAGTAGGGTTTAATGGATTATCTGCTGAGTAACTGTATTAAACACATAGGGGAAATCTTCCTTAAACTGCAGTTTTATTGCACTTAGGCCTCTACAGCCCAATGCACACCGAGTTTGCATATGCAGGTTCGAAAAACCTACATGCACACTTTATGGGTTACCCAAAATTGTCATAATTCTCTGACTCAGCTCAGGATCTCATTCCAGGACTTCTCACCTTGTTGAGGCAAGTTAATTACTCTGCAGAGGGAACAAAGATCTCCCTACAGAAAAGAAGCAAGTAATAGTGTTTCACTCAGCCAGTGGCAGCTGGTAAGTTTAGGGGGGCAGACGGGACACACTCACAGCCATGCATATACAAACAAATCCATTCTCAGCACTAATTACCAAACATTCATACATACAAACACACACGCACCAAACATTACTTTTAAAAAAAAGCACATACTTCCCTGCAGCTCTGCCTCAGCGGTCCCAGGAGGCTTGGGACTGCTCCCTTCCCTCATTGACTGACCTAAGGTCAGCCAATGAGGGAAGGCAGCAGTCCCAAAGTCATCACAGAGTGGGATGGGGTCAGTGAGACTGCTGACCCAACCCCACTCTCCCCACTCTGTGATGAAAGGTCACTGACACTCAACCCTGCGCGCTTCAGAGCTTAAAACTGAGGTGCCCAGGTGCGAGGCAATCAGTGACGCTACCTCTCGTCACTGACGGGAGGACCTCAAGGACCTTTGCTGTGCTGAGAAGGTGACATCCACAGGAGCTGTGACATACTCAGCCAAGCATAGTTCCGCTCAGGCCTTTGCCACGTCTGGCTCCTGGCTGCCTGACCTGAAAATGGACAGTGTGTCACCTGACAGACACTGTTCGTGAGGGGCAAAAAGGGGGGGGGGGGCATGGCCCCTTACCCCCAATGGACCAGCCGCGGCTGCACTCCGCTGCTGAGAAGGAACATCTAGGGAGGAAAATCTGCATTTAGTAATTAGCTGTCGCACTATGCCAGAGTTTGGGCAGCCCAGGCCCACCAAATAAAGGAGGGAACCCTGGCAACTGGAGCGAACCTGGAGGCGTTCACCCTTTGAGGTTTTGGTGGGAAAGTCCATGGCAGGGATGTCAGCTAGAGCTGGAGCTGAGAACTCTAGAGAAGATGTACCCACAGACCACATGACAGCACCATACTGAATGTCCCAGCATGCTCTGCCAGAGGGATGGGACCGTGGTGAAGGGTGATGTGGCATCCCAGGACTAGTCACGGCTGCCTGGCATATACAACTTTCCACTCACACTTATAAACTCTTGCACAAGGGAGAGATGGAGAGTTCGATCCTGGACTTGGATGGCAGCACCACCATGGACAGCTGGACGGACAAATCCCCTGATGGACTAAGGACTCTGCAGCTCCATGTCAGTGGAGGGCAGGCTGGGGTGGTCCTCAGCCACCCTGTCCCTGCCTTCACGCTGACAGGGGACTTTGATGCTCCTGCTGTAGGAGGGTGGAAAAAAGGATCCAAGAAGTTCTCGTCACACGGTAGCAGAAGTGGAGGCAGCCAACCCCTACCCGAGGATAACTTCCGGGGACCAAGCCATGGCGGTGTGGGCCTTGGAGCTCTACCGCGTGACTCTCAAAGTACAATCTACCCTAAGGGAGACCCAGGTAGAACATTCCCCATGCCTCCCCCCCCCCAAATAAGAGCATGGTGCACCGAAGATGCTCATAAACAAATGCTCGTTCATCAAATGGAGTACCCCAGAATGCATGCCCTGTGGTGCTTGGAGATACTGATCATTTTGGCTTTGTGGTGCCCACTGGAGAGCAGGAGCACTAGCAACATATGATGCGGCGGCTGCATAAGGCACAACAGCCCACAGGAGTAACCTATAAAATGAGCCCCATGTCTCCCAGGTCAAAGGATGCATGACTGAGGGATGCTTTGCCTTTATTTCAAGTGTTCCTAAGGCTGGAACCTGTGTTTTACAGCCTGGGAATGCAGATATGTCTGGTGGTGGTCTAATGACTGCATTTTTTTGTGGCTTAAAGTTGTTAAAGAAAGACTCAGACACACGTTATGTGAATTTTGAATACTTTATTTAGAAATGTATTAGTATCCGTGATTCTGATGAAAATGCAATGCTTTTTCTTAACAAATATGAATGCAATTTAACATGGTTACCGGGACCAGTGACAAGATAGTTATGGTTAACATGTGCCATTGCTCTTTTCATGTGGTAACTCTGACAAAGCCAAAAAGCTTGCCTGATATACTGGTCTGGCAACTCCCTGACAAAGTCAATAGGTCTCTGTTAATGAGAGTGACGCCTCTTTATTTTGAGGTACAAGTTACTTACCTTCTGTAACTTTGTATCTGGTGGAGGGGGGGGGCGGAGCTAGCCGGCGTCGATGGCGGACGCGTGAGCCTTCGGCTCCTCGCCTTAGCCCCGGAATAATCCTGTTAATTCATCCTAAGAAGTGTCCAATCTACCATAGCGGGCTCTCCTGCACCCTCCGACACCCCTCGATTCTGCTGGGTGCCTTTTGGACATTGGCTGGCGAGCCTCACCGAGTGGATTGAAGCACGGCTCCTCGGCGACCTGACGGCGGCGGACTGGGCCTGACGCCGCTACTATCCTGGAGAGAAGGCCGGGCGACGTCGCCTGACGTGCGGCCTCAGAGTCGGGCGTGGGCGGATTGGTCTCTGGCCGGACTAACACTTGGATTTTTCCTTCACCAGAGCGTCCCCCTCTTGTCTGCTACCGCCTCACATAAGAACGATTTGTCTTCCCATGCGGTGGGTCCCCAGCAGTGCACCCGAACCACGAGGCGGAGCAGTCGCCATTTCGGAGCGATCACGAGAGCGGATTCACCCTGCGGCGCCCTGCTGTCCCCGTGTCCCCACGCCACAGCTGCATGACGGTGCCCGGCGCTGAAACTGTTGAACTAATATTGCCCAGTGTCTAGTGAATGTGGGTATCGCCAGAGTGATCGGAGACTGTTCGTCCTCCATAACGGACGCCATCTTGGCTGCACCGTGCCTCCGGCACAGACCCAGTATCTAGTGGCAGTGGATCGCTGGCTGGTGTGTCTCCCGTACTACCCTTGCGGCCTGCAGACAGCGTGGTACCTCTTGGTTCTGGGTCCCACTGCGACAGGAGTAGAAAATGGGGAAAAACGACGCCACTCAGGCGAAGCTCTCCTTTGAACGGCGTCGAACGAAGGGACCTGATGCGACGGCCCCGGAGACATCCCCGAAGGGGGCCACTGCGACTGCCCCAGCGTCCACAGAGCTCCGGGACATGTTGGCCGCCATGGAAAAGGGCATCCAGGACAGCATTGCGTCTGTGGGCTCTAAAATAGACGCTCTGTCGTACCGCATGGACCGCATGGCGGAGCGAGTGGACAAACATGCGGAGCGCCTGGACATGGCGGAACGTCGACTCACCGAAGCTGAGGAAGCCCAGACCGAGCGGAACAAAGATAGGAAGCAGTTTGGTAGACTTTTGCAGGTCATCCATGATAAAACGGAGGATTTGGAGGCGCGCTCATGCAGGTCCAACATCCGTATAACGGGTGTGGCGGAAACTACGCAAACTGGGAAGATGGAGCTCTACGTCGAAAAATTGCTGAAACTACTACTCGGGGAGGAGGCTTTTTTCCCCATGTTCATCGTGGAACGGGCTCACCGTACGCTGGGCCCACAACCGCAGCCAGGCGCGCCTCCTCGCCCTATCATCGCGAAGCTCCTTAATTACCGCGACAGAGACATTGCTTTGCGCTTGGCGAGGGAGAAGGGTAAGCTCCAACATGAGGGTATGGACATCTCCCTCTACCTGGACTTTACGGCCAAAGTACAGGAGGAGAGACGACAGTTCGCGCCGTATAAAAAACAACTGCACACTCTGGGCCTTGACTACGTGATGCTGTACCCTGCCAAGCTTCGCATTAACACAGGAGGGCGATCATATTTCTTCACGGATCCCAAAGAACTCCAAAAATCCCTGAAGGTATGGACACGGGAGCGAAAGGAGGCTCGGCAGAGTCAGGAAGACGACGCTGGCTCAGCATCAAACCTGGAAGAACAAGACTAGAGGGGCTCTGCCGGAACATTTGGCTCTTCCTACCGAGGGTAGGACACGTTCCTGCTATCTGGTAGCGCTGCGCCACCCCCCAAGGGGCGGTAAGTCTGGATTACATGAGGGCTGCCAGTACTATTTGGAGGGGCGGCGGCCACACGGTTCGGACATGTGCTCTGTGGGTTGCTGGTGAGGAGATCGCTAAGCACTGATAGGGGGGGGGGATCTGGTCCCTGTTGCATTGTTGGGGGGTTGGTAGGGTTGGGGGGGGCTGTTATACTTGCTTCCCGATGGGCACTGGAACACAAGCGGGGCTGGGACGGAGTGCCGATCTGAACATTTTCATTGGGACGGTTGGTGGTGTTGTACTATTCTGGCGCGCTTTGCCCCGGTGCCTTTGGTTGTGCGACTCTCCAGGGAGTTGAGTATCGAACTAACGAACACTCTGCTATTTTGGGGTTGATGGGGGGAGTTTTTGGGACCTGTCTGACCTGGTTGGGGGTGGTTGGCTGTGGGTGGGCGGGGGAGTGGGGGTTGGGGTCTGGGGACTGGGCTGTTGGGGTTTTTTGCCTTGGGGTGTTTGAGGGGTTTGTGCGTGATGAGTGTGGACTGCTTCGCGGAACTGTACCTGTTTGGGAATGCCGGCTGGCGAATATGGGAGCAAGTGTACTGCTGTGTTCTGTTCTTCCCATCCCTGTTGCTAAAATGGTTCATAGGCTCATGCAATGTCTAATGCTGCAATGAATGTTCCCACATGTGCCCCGCATAAGCTGAAACTGATGACCTGGAATGTTCGGGGCCTGAACGACTTTCGTAAGTTGAGGAAGGTCCTCGGCTACCTACACAGACATCATGTCGATCTGGCCTTGTCGCAGGAAACACACTTGCCAATCAATAGTAGGATGTTGCAATCCAGGGGGTTGGCGGGGAATATAGTGGCAGCAGGCTTCACGACGCACGCCCGGGGGGTGTTAACCTGGGCCAATCCTACATCACAATTGAAATTGATCCCGGTACACGCAGACCCGGAGGGCAGATACGTCCTAGCTAGATGTGTGGGTAAGGGACTTGACCTACTGGTAGTCAATGTTTATGGCCCCAATTATGATCACCCTGAATTCTATGCAACTCTGTCCGCCCATTGCAGGTCACATGCTCAGCCTGGGATGTTGTGGGGAGGGGATTTTAATTTCGTGTTTGACCCCTCCAGGGACCGCTCCGCGGGCCCTGCTCGGCGTCCGGTGGCTTCTGCCACCTATATGAAAGCCGAGTTGACTAAATTAGACCTGGTGGATGTCTGGAGGGACAAACACCCCACGAAGGGCGGCTTCACGCACTACTCGGCCTTTCACAACGTGCACACTAGGATAGATTATTGGTTAGCATCTCCTCCCGTCCTGAGTGGTATCAGCGCGTGCGAGGTTCTCCCGCGCACACTCTCGGACCACTCCCCCATTCTGTTACACCTCTCCACTGCCAGGAAGGGGATACCTGCCTTCACCTGGAGGTTCCCTCCTTTCGCTCTGCTGGATGATGCCTTCCAGGGGGAACTGGCGGAAGATATAGAACAATATTTCGCTACTAACCTAGACTCGGTTGAGGACTTTTTTACGGTCTGGGAGGCTTTCAAAGTGTTCATCAGAGGAATCGCTATGTCTAAGCACTCCAGTGTGCTACGCTCCATCAGGCGGGAACTCACCGCTTTAGAGACTAGGATAGCGGAACTAGAGAATCGACAATTATTGACTCTTAATACTGCAGATGGCCCGGCGCTCACCCAGCTCCTGTCGGAGTATCAAACTCTGGCGGATAGAGAGATTCTCTATATGGGCAAATATGCCACTGCCCGAGTGTATGGTGAGGGGGATAGGCCAGGAGCCCTGTTGGCTCGCATGGTTCGGGGCTCTCGGAGGCCTCTGGTTGTTGAGGAGCTAAGGACCCCGGAGGGTGATACAGTCATGGAAGAGGAGCAGATACTAGGGACCTTTAGACGCTATTATTCTGAACTGTATCAGTCCAAGACGCAGGGTGTGGAGAGCGAAATGGACGATTATTTGGACCACATTGCCATGCCATTCCTCAAGAATTCGGATAGGGAGTTTTTGATGGCCCCCTTCCATGAGGACGAAATCCTGGAGGCCCTTGCGAGCATTTAATCGGGGAGTGTGCCGGGTTCCGACGGACTCACGGTTGGCTTTTATAAAGCCTTCAAAGATATTTTGCTCCCGCACTTAGTTGCCCTCTTTGACACTATCTGCGAGGATGGTGAGATGCCACTCACCATGCGTGAGGCGTTGCTGATCACTATACCAAAGCCAGGGAAACCTCCGGACCTTTGCGGCTCGTACAGGCCACTAAGTCTGCTGAACGTGGACGCAAAGATCTACGCCAAAGTCCTCGCCAACCGACTGGCTCTGTTAGTGCCAGAGCTTGTCGCCCCGGAGCAGTCTGGATTTGCCCATGCAGAAATTTAACCTACAATATACGCACGGTGCTGGGCACGATGCAACATGTCAAGCAGGAGAACCGTGCGCTGGCAATATTCCTTGACATGGAAAAGGCGTTCGACTCGGTTGAGTGGCCTTTCATGATTAGAGTGCTACGGAAGCTGGGCCTGGGCGAACCGTTTCTGCAGAGAATTGGGGCGCTGTACCATCGACCATCGGCCAGACTGCGGTTGGGAGACAGAGTGTCGGAGCCGATCTACATTGGCAGGGGGACTCGGCAGGGCTGCCCTCTGTCGCCGTTGCTCTATGCACTGGTTGCGGAACCCCTTGCTTGTGCGATACGGGAGTAGCACAGTCTGGAGGGTATAAGCTTTCCCACCTATAAAATAGGGATCTCGACGTACGCTGATGACACCTTGCTGTACGTCCGGAACCCGGAGTCTAACCTGTCTGCGGTTCTTCGGGAGGTGGTCCGTTTTGGATCACTCTCGGGTCTGAGGGTGAATTGGGACAAGTCCATCGCTTTCCCTCTCACCCCGGTGACACAACCCTTTGACATGGAGTACCCACTGCAGTGGTCCACCGACTCGATCCGGTACTTGGGCATCCGCCTGTATACTGATCCCGAGGTCCTGGTTAGGGATAACTACAGAGTTGCATACAATAAATTGGTTGACGATGTCGATGCCTGGGTTAGACTCCCGCTCTCCCTCTTGGGCAGGATCGCTATTATGAAAATGATAGTGCTACCCCGATTCCTGTTCCTTAACTTACCAGTGGTTCGGTCGAGATAGTTTTTTAGACAACTTACGCAAGTCATGACGACTGGCCTGGGGCGACAAGCAACCAAGAGTACGGTGGGCGACTCTGACTCTCCCCTGTGAGATGGGGGGTTTGGGGGCTCCGGATCTAGAGCGCTACTACCGAGTTGCGCAGGCTTCTCACCTGCACTCGTGGATTCACGGTTTCGCACGCACGCCGCACCTCATTCTGGAACGGTTGTTTGCAGACCCGCTCCCCCTGCCTGCCACGATCTGCCTCCCGACAGAACGATCAATCGGCCGGATGGACTCTCTTAAAGCGACCAATCATGCCTGGCACTCCCTGATGCGATCTCGCAGCTGTGATCTTCTGTACTCCCCATTGATGCCTGTAGAATGGGCCCTCTGGCTGGACCCATTGGGCGAGAAGGGAGTGGTCGAGGCCTTGCGTGCTCTCGGCATAGTGAAAATGTAGGATTTGTTCTCCGAGGGTACTTTGAAAACCTGGGATCAACTTACTCCCACAGAATCGGGCCCCTCCTTGCTGCAGAAATTCCAATTTCACAGACTCCGCTCTGCGTTCCGTGAGGTCCTGGGCTCTTCCATGGAGGAGCCTGAGGAGATCCCTGAACTAACCCATATCATTAAATCCAAATCACCTGCAAAACTGATTCACAGGTCAACAGGTTGGGAGTGACGCATCAGCGCCCACAACCCTCTAAAGCTAGAGCAGCCTGGCAGGACGATTTGCAAACCCCCATAGATGACGTCATGTGGCGGTACTGCTGCTCCAGCACGCGCAAGATCTCCCGGAATGGCAGGCACAGACTGGTGCATTTCAAATTCCTCCAGCGGGTGTACTATACCCCCGAACGACTGCACCGCTATGGCCTTCGCCCCTCTGCGGAGTGTGAGCGCTGCCGAACATTGGTGGCTGACTTCTTCCATTTGGCGTGGCTTTGCCCCGGTGTACAAGCTTTCTGGGGGGAGGTGTTTACGGAACTTGACCTCCCCAGACGGCCAGGACGCCGGCCAGGAGTACCGACGGTTAGAGCGGTGCTTCATTTTCCCCTGAGCCTCTGCCAGGTGGGGTGAGGCTAGCCAACCTTACAGATTAAGGGATTTGCACAGACTGTAAGGGCACCCGGAGCATTCAGGTGACCATGTGCACTTGTTTATGTTTCTTTGGTGTCACTTTTGTCTTTTGATTTTCTTCTTCACTTGGTGTAGTAGCATTTTAATTCTGGTTGTTGGACAGGCCACATGAAGGGCCGCTCTCCCCCGGCCCGACCAGGCCCGAGCCCGGTCACGCAGGTACCACACACCACCATTACACGTCCTCCGTCCCCTCAGGGACCCCTACCCTCGAACATATCGACCTCGTGGGCCCGATCCACTGCCGGCCTGCGCGCCCATCCTGGGCGCCATCTTGGACACTCCACCACGAGGCCGCCTGACCCCCGATCGACCTCAACCCTGGGCCTGGCCAGGCCTCAGACATCCCGGCACCACCATCCACCCAGGAGGTGAGCGGGCTACTTGGCAAGTCAATGGGAGAAAGAGGTGTCGATGGCTCTCCCCCGCCAAGTGCCGCTCGCCCATCGCCTCCCAGAGCGCTGGCTCCACCCCCCTGCTGGGTGTCTGGACTCCCTCATCCCGGACCTCCCGACCTCCAAGTGCGAGGGTCCGGACATCAAAGAACACCAGCCCTATAACTGGGGCAGCTCCAGAGCAGGAAGGCAGTTGTATCTTGGAGTCGAGAGACGCAGAGAAGAACTCATCCTTGACGGACTACTGGCGCTGCCATAGCTCTGTCTCGTGCACCATCGTCTTGCCTGCTGGCGCTGCCGCAACCTTCGTAACCTTCATATCCTTCATCGTCGTCGGGACCTGCTGGCGTGGCCGCGGACCGTTTGTAACCATCATCTTCATCGGGACCTGCTGGCTCCGCCGCGGACCGTCGTTTCCTTCGTCCATCTCGGGACCTGCTGGCTCCGCCGCGGCCCGATCATCTAGAACGCCGAGCTCGAGGATTGAGAGCTATTTCCATCTTTTTGGTAACAAGACTGTCCCGCTACCCTTTTCCCAAACCAGAGACCAGAATCGAGGGGACCCCTGAGTCCAGACCTCCTTGTACCATTCCATCGTAAACTTAAAGATTTGCCTATAAAGTCTCGTTGAACTTTAACCTTGTGTGGTGTCCGTCTGTGGGGGGGAAGTTACTTGTCTGTACGATCGCTGGAGACGGCTCTCCCCGGAGACCTCTCCCCTTATCCTCGGCCGACCCTCCCGGTCCGTCTAACATTGGTGGCCAGCGGCGCGATCCGAATCACCGCATAACCGTACAGAGAGTAGCTCACCCCACAGCGAATCACGATGACAACTAAAGAAAGCGGATCAACCGAGAAATTCCAGATGGAGAAATTGGACGAGTACAGCCATCGTGAACTAAAGCAGTTCTGCATCGAACTAGGTATCGCTACCACCGGACTAAGTACCAAAGACGATTTTAAGCATGCCCTAGAATCTTGGGCAGAAACCGGGGCTGCCGGAACCCCCGATCAAAGCATCGCAGCACAAACCACCATGGCCCCTGAAGAGCGAAGAACGGGTCTCTCGCAAGACGAGATCCAGGAACGAGAAAAAACCCGACTACACGAGCTGGAAATGGCCCGGCTCAAAATGGACGTTGAACTTAAGTTGGCCGAACAAAAAATCAACTTAGAGCACCTGCGTCTCCGAGAAGAAAGAGAAGAGAAACAGAGACAAAGGGAGCTCGAGGAAAAGAAACTGGCATATGAACATGAGCGGAAACTAGCTGAGATCGACCTACGCAAGCAGAATAAAGAAGTAGGGGTGTCCGAGCAACCCCACACCCCAGGGGCAACAGAGAAAAAGGTACACATCCCCAAGGATGTCGTTCGAGAATACTTCCGAGAGGACGACATCCAGCAATGGTTTAAGGCCTATGAAATCGCTATGACTGCACACCGGATCGATAGAAGCGATTGGGGAGCCGGTCTAATGGGGGAGATTCCTCAATGAGGGCCGCAACGCCCTGCTGCAACTCCCGGACCACCAGATGACCTCCTATGACCATATGAAAGCTGCACTCCTCACCCGCTATGGCCTCACACCCGAGATGTACCGTCAGAGGTTCCGAGACTGCACCCGCATCCCGGGTACAACTTGGGTGGACTATGTAAACTACTTTAGCCGAGCCTTCGAGGGCTGGATCAAAGGAAGCAAGGTCACAACCTACGAACAGCTGTTCAATCTGATGGTATGGGAGCATCTGTCGAACAATTGCTTCATTGAACTCCGCCAGCACCTCCTCGACAGCAAGTTAACGGATCCCCGGCAGCTCGCAGCCGAAGCTGACCGGTGGGAAATCACCAGAGTGGGCCGAAATGGGTCCTACGAACAGAACCGGAACAACAATGGTCAGCACCGTCCCCGAGGAGGAGGAGGAGGCCAAGGACGCGGAAGGGACAACGCTCCGGTCGCCCCCGCTACCAGCACCACCCCCCCGGCCAACCGGGGCAGCACCCCGGCGCGACCGGGATTCCGAGCCAATGTTACGTGCCATCGATGCCAACGAGTCGGCCACTATGCAAACGACCCAAGCTGCCCCCAGTACCAGAGCCCAAGACCCCGCCAAGTAGCCGCTGCTGCTCTGGGGGAGGAACAGATCTCAGAGGAACAAGAGGAATATGAACAGGAACACCAAGAATGGGAGCCAGCCGCCATGGCTCTAGCCTGCTTAGGGGGGAGAGACATGGTCCCGCGGGTCCCCCTACCCGCTAACACCCAGAAGTACAGCCAATGGGTGAGCATCAATGGACGCCGGGCCGAAGCCCTTCGTGACACCGGGGCCAGTGTAACAGCCGTCCGCTGTCACCTGGTGACCCCAGAACAATATCTGCCAAACATTCTCTGCCCTGTACGTTCAGCCGATAACTTGGAAAGTCTGTGTCGGATGGCCTGCGTCCCCTTCGAATGGGGAGGGGTCTCCGGCATGTTGAAGGTAACGGTCCGAGACGATGCCCCCGTAGACTGCCTCCTGGGGAATGACCTTGAAAGCTCTCCGTGGGCAGCCGTAGAACGAAAAGAACACCTGGGCATGTTAGGCGTCCCGGACTGGGCGTGCGTCACCACCCGGTCCATGGCCGCCCGTGCCAACTCCCGCCCAGAGGAACCCGAATGGCCGGCGCCACCGCCTCCGGTCGCCCCAGCCGAAACCACCGACCAGGACGTCCCCCCAGAACCAGCCCAAACTCCAGACCTCGCTAACCTCGACCAGTGGCCTCAAGAGGGGGGGCCCACGCAAGAACAATTCCGCCAAGAACAGAAGACCTGTCCCTCCCTCGAGGGACTCCGCCAGCAAGCGCTCGCCCAAAGCGCAGGGGATACCTCCGGAACTCACTGGGTCTACTGGGACAATGATCTGCTGTACAGTGAGCAAAGAATCGCGGAGCTGGGGGCCAGCCGAGTACTGGTGGTGCCCCTCCGTTTCAGAGACTTTCTGCTAAACCTGGCCCACGATGTCCCCCTGGCGGGACACCTGGGTCAAGATAAAACCTACAGTCGTCTGGTGACCCACTTCTTCTGGCCCAAAATGAGGAACGATGTACACCAGCATTGCCGATCTTGCCCCACGTGCCAAGCCAGTGGAAAGAGCGGCCGCAAACTAAAAGCCCCCCTGCAACCTTTTCCAGTGGTCACCACCCCGTTCGAGAGGGTCGGGATAGACATCGTGGGGCCCCTGGACCCGCGTACAAAGCAAGGCCATCGATTCATCCTGGTGCTAGTGGACCACGCCACCCGCTACCCCGAGGCTGTTCCCCTGCGAACTGTGACAGCCCCGGTAGTCGGCCGGGCTCTGATGGGGATCTTCTCCCGTGTGGGCTTCCCCCGGGAAGTCGTCAGCGACAGAGGCACGAACTTTATTTCTAAATATATGAAGTCCCTCTGGCAACAGTGCGGGGTTACCTACCGATTCACGACCCCCTATCACCCTCAAGGAAACGGACTCGTTGAGCGGTTCAACCGCACGCTCAAAGGGATGATCGGGGGGTTGGAAGAGCCCCTCCGTCGCCAGTGGGACGTGCTGCTGCCGTGCCTCCTCTTCGCATATCGAGAGGTTCCCCAGAAGTCCCTGGGCTTCAGCCCGTTCGAACTGCTATATGGACACCCAGTGCGGGGGCCGCTCAGCCTAGTCAAGGAAGGCTGGGAGATGCCCCCTCTAAAGAACCCACCAGATGTCTTTCGGTACCTCCTAACCCTCCGCAACCAGACCCGGCGGTTCAGAGAGCTGGCAAAAGCCAACCTAGAGGCCAGTCAAGAGGACATGAAAAAGTGGTATGACCGGAATGCCTCCTCCATCGAATTTGAACCTGGGCAGCAGGTATGGGTGATGTCCCCCACCGAACCCTGCGCCCTGCAAGACAAGTGGACAGGGCCCTTCAAAGTAGTCGAGCGCAAGGGTCCTGCCACCTATCTCATCGACATGGAATCTTCCCGGAACCCCATCCGGGTCCTCCACGCTAACAGGCTGAAACCCCACTTTGTGCGTTCAGAACTCAGCCTCCTGATGGCCACAGACAACGGGGCTGAAGAGGACTCCGAGCCCCTCCCTGACCTCCTACGGACTCGGGAGAAAGACGGCTCCGTAGATGGGGTCCGACTCTCGGAGGCCCTCACCCGAGAGCAACGCCAGGAGTGTCGAGTCCTCCTGTCACAGTTCGCCAGCCTGTTCTCCCTCGCCCCAGGAGTCACTTCCTGGTGTGTGCACGACGTGGACACGGGGGACAGCCCCCCTATCCGCCACCGGGCCTACCGCGTGCCAGATCGGGTACGGGCCTGCATCCAGGAAGAGGTAGCAAAAATGCTCACGCTCGGGGTCATCGAGCCCTCAGACAGCCCCTGGGCCAGTCCTGTAGTACTGGTCCCCAAAGCGGCCGCCCCTGGCACCACACCGGAACTCCGGTTCTGCGTCGACTACCGGGGCTTGAATGCGGTCACCAGAACAGACGCACATCCCATCCCCCGGGCAGATGAACTAATCGACCGCATGGGAGCTGCCCGCTACCTCAGTATTTTCGACCTGACGGCGGGCTACTGGCAAATCGGCCTCGCACCCCGGGCCCAAGAACGTTCTGCCTTTTCCACCCCCGATGGCCATTACCATTTCAAGGTCATGCCCTTCGGCATGAAGAATGCCCCAGCAACATTTCAGCGGCTCGTCAACCAGGTCCTGGCGGGGCTCGAAGGGTTCAGCGCCGCCTACCTAGACGACATCGCTGTATACAGCCATCATTGGTCCGAGCACCTCCACCACCTCCGGGCAGTGCTACAAGCCCTTCAGCGAGCTGGCCTCACGATCAAGGCCAGCAAATGTCAGATTGGTCAAGGGTCTGTAACCTACCTCGGACACCAGGTGGGAAGCGGCCTGGTGGCCCCTCTGCAGCTCAAAATTGCCGCCATCCAGTCCTGGCAGCCCCCCATCACCCAGACCGAGGTACGAGCCTTCCTGGGCCTCACGGGCTATTACCGAAGGTTCGTGAAAGACTATGGTACTATAGTGGGGCCCCTCACAGAACTCACGTCAAAAAATCAACCCAAGAAAGTCAACTGGACCCCAGAGTGTCAAACAGCATTCGAACAATTGAAAGCCGCCATGTGTTCCGCCCCTGTGCTCCAGGCCCCGACTACAGCCGGGAGTTCGTCGTCCAGACGGATGCCTCCGACCATGGCATTGGGGCAGTCCTGTCTCAAATGAACACCGAAGGCCTTGATCAGCCAGTGGCCTTCATTAGCAGGCGACTCCTACCACGAGAACAACGCTGGAGCACCATCGAGAGGGAGGCCTTCGCCGTGGTATGGGCCCTCAAGAAACTCCGGCCCTACCTCTTTGGCACACACTTTCGGGTGCAGACCGACCACCGACCCCTGCAGTGGCTGATGCAGATGCGGGGGGAAAACCCGAAGTTACTACGTTGGTCCATCTCCCTTCAAGGGATGGACTTCACGGTTGAACACCGGCCTGGGCCAGATCACGCCAACGCGGATGGCCTGTCCCGGTTCTTCCGCCTCGACGAGGAGAGTCCCCAAGAGGATGGGTAACTCTCCCCGCCTTCAGCTGGGGGGGACGCATGTTGGACAGGCCACATGAAGGGCCGCTCTCCCCCGGCCCGACCAGGCCCGAGCCCAGTCACGCAGGTACCACACACCACCATTACACGTCCTCCGTCCCCTCAGGGACCCCTACCCTCGAACATATCGACCTCGTGGGCCCATTCCACTGCCGGCCTGCGCGCCCATCCTGGGCGCCATCTTGGACACTCCACCACGAGGCCGCCTGACCCCCGATCGACCTCAACCCTGGGCCTGGCCAGGCCTCCGACATCCCGGCACCACCATCCACCCAGGAGGTGAGCGGGCTACTTGGCAAGTCAATGGGAGAAAGAGGTGTCGATGGCTCTCCCCCGCCAAGTGCCGCTCGCCCATCGCCTCCCCGAGCGCTGGCTCCACCCCCCTGCTGGGTGTCTGGACTCCCCCATCCCGGACCTCCCGACCTCCAAGTGCGAGGGTCCGGACATCAAAGAACACCAGCCCTATAACTGGGGCAGCTCCAGAGCAGGAAGGCAGTTGTATCTTGGAGTCGAGAGACGCAGAGAAGAACTCATCCTTGACGGACTACTGGCGCTGCCATAGCTCTGTCTCGTGCACCATCGTCTTGCCTGCTGGCGCTGCCGCAACCTTCGTAACCTTCATATCCTTCATCGTCGTCGGGACCTGCTGGCGTGGCCGCGGACCGTTTGTAACCATCATCTTCATCGGGACCTGCTGGCTCCGCCGCGGACCGTCGTTTCCTTAGTCCATCTCGGGACCTGCTGGCTCCGCCGCGGCCCGATCATCTAGAACGCCGAGCTCGAGGATTGAGAGCTATTTCCATCTTTTTGGTAACAAGACTGTCCCGCTACCCTTTTCCCAAACCAGAGACCAGAATCGAGGGGACCCCTGAGTCCAGACCTCCTTGTACCATTCCATCGTAAACTTAAAGATTTGCCTATAAAGTCTCGTTGAACTTT
This sequence comes from Lissotriton vulgaris, assembly GCF_964263255.1. Lineage (NCBI taxonomy): Eukaryota > Metazoa > Chordata > Amphibia > Caudata > Salamandridae > Lissotriton > Lissotriton vulgaris. The sequence goes on along the minus strand of NC_141691.1, from coordinate 2,053,771,465 downwards.
AACCTTGTGTGGTGTCCGTCTGTGGGGGGGAAGTTACTTGTCTGTACGATCGCTGGAGACGGCTCTCCCCGGAGACCTCTCCCCTTATCCTCGGCCGACCCTCCCGGTCCGTCTAACACTGGTCCTGATGAAAGCAAGGACAACACTGTCCTCTAATTGCTGAAACTAGTCGACCGTATTGACCTGAGGCTGTCTACATAACTAGACAGTTGGCAGGCGCATTGTTTTTAACATTGGTATGTTAAGCACAACTGGAATAAATCTTTATCTAGTGCTTTTTCTAAACCAATTTTAAACACACTTTTCCTTGGTTTCTTCTTTTTTCACACTTCTTTTTGCACTGCACACCCCAGTCCCATTTTTCCTGCCACTCACCTACATCGAGTGGTATACCACACTGTTGTCTCTCGTACTCACTGAGGATACCCCCTACCACCGGGTTGACCTCCGAGGAGAGTACTAAAAACCTCTGACGGGTGGTACGGATAAAATCCCAAATGATGAAGTGCGGATCCGAATGGTGACTGATGGGTATTTTTCCTCATCCTTGGAGAGCTCTCTGTGACATAACCTGTGAGTAGGGGTGAGTTCTCGGTTGGTTCTCTTTATTAGTGGGCACATTTTTTTGAGACCCTCTGGTACCTTTGTTGTTTATTAGTTTACGGAACTTGACCAGATTTTGGGGGAGACCTTGCCGCGCACTCCGGCGCTTGCTCTCCTTGGTTACTCTAAGCCGCTGGCACCTTCTCTGCGTCGGCTGGTCGATATGGCCCTGCTGTTGGCCAGGAGGGTGGTTGCAACCTGTTGGATGCGTGGACCCCTACCTGCCAAAACGAGATGGATGAGGGACCTACAATACTGCTGCACTCAAACAGAACTGTACAGCGAATTGTTACCGCCCAGGAGTAGGCCAAAGAATTTCTGGGACCTTTACAAGGAACACCTGCAAAAGGGGGAGGATGGCGACTGACACCTCCGAAGTAGTTGATCTCCAAGACCGGGTGTTGGAATAGTGGTTTGAGTGCATGAGACTCTTTCCCCGAGGGGCGAGGGGTGGGGCGAGTGAGGGGGCTACACTGAGGTTCTTGCCTCTTGGGTACAGTTGGGGGTGACACGGGGGGGGCAATTCACTTACGGTGGGATGGCGCGGGACACATGGCAGACACACCTTGAGGTACTCACGACTGAATGGTGTTAGTAGTTCCACAGCCACACTCAAGGGGGGAGGGAGTTGGGATGTAGTTGGGGTAGTTTCCATTGACCTTATTTCGATATAAGACCTTATTGCCGCGACTGCAGTTGGGGATTGCCAGTTGACACACTGTTCTAATAGCTGCACACGAAGGAGCATCACTCTTGGTTATACTGGAATAGCGTCACTTCACCACGCCGCCGGGCCTCCGGGATGCCGGCAATAAGGCTGTGTACAGTACTTCTTGATTATTGCTCACAAGTTCCTTGTGTTGTGTGAAACAGTGCGATGTGAAACTGTAGAGACTTGGTGATGTCAATGGCTTTGCTTTCAATAAAGGTCTTTTAAAAAAAAAGACTATGTATCTGGTAGAGATGATTCTAGCCCCAGATTCCTTAACGTACAATTATCCCCAGGCGTGAGACTGAATCTGGAAAATGTTTCTTTTCCCAGCATCTCTGGCCGCCGGGGGGCAGTACGGCATGCCTCCGTCCTGACGTCGTCCGCGGGCATGACGTCAGCGAGGTCACATAGGCCCCACCCCAGCGCACTGTCATCAGTTTTCTTCGGAGAACTTTTCAGCACCAAAAACGGTGAGAATATGGGAACAGTGTGCGAAACAGCAGACAAACAAAGGAAAGAAGCAGATGGAGGGGAACAGCCCATTAGGGAAAGTGCCCAGCACTGTGGCACCGAAAGTCATTGAAGGGAAGAGCAGTTACAGATATTGCAAAGCAACCCCGCAAACAATACAATATTCTCTCTGGAGGCAGGACAAGCATATGAAAAACTGTGCAGCAGACGAAGAAGCCTGCAACCACAGCCCATTAACAGTGAAAGACAGAAGATCAACGACAATTCACCCCAAGACAACACCACCAGGGAGAGTCTCATCCCCTGAAAGGAGCCAAGGCAGAGGCCAAGCCAAGAGACCCCAACTCAGAGGACTGCACATCAGTCAGCTACTCTGAACAAGGAAAAGGGAAGGGGAAATATGAGAAGGCCCCACACTGGAAGCACCAGAGTGTAGGGACGCAGAAGCACCCATGAACCCACCAGTCACGTACCAGAAAGGAGGAATGGATGCAAACCCACCAAACAAGCATCCCGCTAGGGATGAGTGAAAGAGGGCACTCGCAGAAGACAAAGCACACAGTGGCAGGCAAGTGCGGAAGAGCAAGCTAGAGGCCCTCGCAGAACGGGGAGGAAAGGTGGGTCGTGAAGGAACCTGCGGCTAGAATCGTCTCTACCAGATACATCGTTACTGAAGCTAAGTTGTACATCTGATAGAGACTACTAGCAGCAGATCCTTAAAATAGAATAGATACCCTAGCCATACCCACGGGGAAGGAAGTTCTGCAAGAGGACCACACTAGCCTGGACAAAACAGAGGGTCCCATAGGGGAGGAGTCTGACGGACAGGGCGAGGAGCCCTGTCCCCCCGGGCAAGGGGAACCCCAACAATCAGAAAACTACCGATCCCAAGGGGGATCCGGAAATAGGAAAGGAAGAGGAAGCCCGTTCACACTCCGCATAGGAAACAGGGGCAAGGCAAGAGGAGGCCGAAACACCCCACGCCTACATCAGGTAACAAAAACCTCCATTCAGGGCCAATGCAAGGAAGAGGAAGAAGATCAATCCAGAGGCACCATGGAGACGAGGCAGAAAGAAGGCAAGTCCCCCTTCACCAGGAACACACCCTGCGAAGAGGGAATCTGATTCTACCACAGGTAGAAGTCAATAGACCAGACAGAACAGCGCCTACAGCAATAAAGCAGGCGGAAGCAGAAAGAGCACCCCGGGGAAACCCAGGAAGACCGGGCTGAGAGCGCCTGAAAGAGGGAGGAACAGAAATCCATCTCAGCCCCCCAAGACAGAGAGCCAAAAGGCGAAGAGGGCACCGAACACACCTCAGGAAGGGATCCGCACACACGACACAAAAAGACGTGGAACCAGAGCCATGACGTCAGGCCACAGATGGCAGGGCAGACCAGGCTAACAGCACACCAACCCCTGAGAAGGGTACCACAGGGCTCCGCCAAAGGCATTCCTACCACCTAGAAGGTAATTGCACCTGCAACGTACTTAAACGCCAGGGAGAACAGAGACCCGAAGACAATCACAACTTCCAAGCACAGAACCAGCTATATAACAACTACCACTACCTCACCTGGGGTATGTTAGTCCCAAGACATGAGCACCCCTCTTAGGAAGAAACTTCCGCAGCAGAGGACAACAGAAAGAACAGCGGGAAAAAGCCCGGCAGTAGGCTTGTCAAGCAGCCAAAAGCAAACGACAGAAGGCCTAATCTCAGGGCCAACCTGGTGCAGATAATCCAAGAAAAAACACAGCAAAAAGGGCCGGCCAGCAGCCAAGAGAGCCACAGTCCCAAAAAGAGGACTCATAGGCACATGAATCACACAGATCACACAACTGGGGCAACCCGCCCCAACAAAAGAACAGTTCCCAAGAACCAGATCAACCTACCGGTCAATGAGGGGGAGGAGAAGGAGGCCGAAGCCCCGCCAAGAACCTCTGGATGGCCGAGTCAGCCGAGGTGTGAAACAAAAGAGTGCCATCGAAGGAAAGATCCACCACCCGTTCCCGAACATTTTCCGGGAACACACTGTTCCGAAGCCAAGCATGGCGGTGAAGGGCTACCGAAGACGCCATGGCACGACCAAGCACCTCCGAGATGTCCAGAGCGGAGCGAAGAATAAACGCCGCCAGCTCCCGGCCATCTAACGCATGGTGCCGCAAGTCAACCCCAGCACCCTCCTGAGAAGCTGCAGATCCAAGGGACTCCGCAGAGTCCCACAAGCAAGAGGTGGCCCTAGCCAACACACAACGTGTTAAGGGCCCGCAGAGCTGCATTGGTCGAAGCAAACATATTGCACCCCTAAGAATCCAGCCAACGGGCCTCCCATGATGGTGGGGACAACAGCGATGACAGGCAGTGCTCAAAAGGCTCCCACTGGCAGAGGGGTGGAAGGAAAGGCACACCGGGTCAAGCTGTCCTGGAAGGTGCCGGCGCAGAAGGTGTTGGGGCCTTGGATGATGTTGGGGAAAAAAGCCATGACGAGGTAGCCAGTCTCCGGCGAGGACGACACCAGCAGGCGCCCAACCTCGGGGGAAGAGGGGATGTCACAAGACAAATCCACTATTTCAAAAGAACAAAGGTCCTAAGCTTAGAACAATTTTTAGAAAGTTAGATAACATATGGACCACAATCGGACACCATGTACAGTTCTTCTTATACCCAGCCGGGCAAAGAGTTTATTTTAGGAATGTTTGACAGGAAGTCAATTCAAATCTTTCAATATCATATCAAACATAATAGTGTTTGAAGTAAGGCACAAGCCTGTGCCGTACTCATCAGAATAGAGAAAAGTATGTGAAAAGGGGTGCAGAGGAAAGAATAGTTTACATCAGGCAAAGGAAGAGTTGAGCAAAAGAGTGGTACTGCTTTAGGATTTAAATTGGCAGTATTCCCTTTAGTAGAACATACAACAGTAAATCACAATAAATAACAATGTATGTCTACATAACAGTGTCGACGGCGTTTCGATCCTATGCTCTAAGATAAAAGGATCATCATCAGGACTTAATATATGCCTGGAATAACATAGAACAATCAAGCCTGTAAGGAAAAACAGGAGAAAACAGAGAGACAAAAATATTTTTTAGAGAACGCTACTCTGTATTTTAGCACAGATATGGACAAGGAGTCAACTTAGTCACACACTACTTGGCATGCAATTTCGAAATCGCAGTGCGGTGAAGGGTGTTGTCTTTGATGACGGCGACCAGAACAATGCGCAGTGGCTGGGATGTGCCTATTTTGTAAAAGATAGTCATTTCTGTGGGAGTGAGGAGATGACATCTTGTGATTAAATGAGCTACTGGAATGACGGATTCATCACAGATCAGTGAGACATTAGTGGAGGAGTGCAGGTCTTAAAATAATTTGACGTGAGATGAACTAGATTAAAACATCGCCGACGTACCCAGAGGTGGATTTGAAGAAGCGCTTTCAGTTAATGTTGTGCCTCGAGGTTGCGGTACATTGCGGTTCAAGAGGCTGTGAAATAATGGTCATTATTAGCAATTCGGTAATGCCCAAACTGGTGCTCGTTAACTGCCGAGTATCAAGCTGCGACTCTTACCGATATATTCAGCGACCTGGAGCGGCTGCCCAATGAGGGGTGCCTCGTAAGAAGAGATAAATGGGGGAACAGTCTGTAGGGAAGAGGTTACGCGAATTTAGCATTGGGCAAAATATAATCAATCACGCCAAGGGGCAGGAGCGGGAACTTGCTCACCTTGGACGGGGATACGGTGTCCCGTAGCAGAATCAGATGGCTGAGTACAGTTGAATGAGCGCCTTGCTTGGCGTTCTCACCCAGGTCCCAGGGGCTCCGTAGCGGCGGTCGGGAGATTCAACAATCCGCTATGGTTAAAAAAGGGGGGGGGAAGAGTCAGGGTAGGGTGTGCCCTTCTGCTGACTGTGTCAGAGCTACGAGCTCGGGCAGGGGCCGATTCTTACCTCGCTTTATTCGGGATGACGGTGCATCTGTTCCTGGCAAGCGTTGTAGCTTCCATGTTGGGAAGTGTACACGCCGGGCTTTGAAGGAGTGCGGTCATGTGACAGTCATGTGATCCTCCGTATTGGCGGCGGACATGTTGGAGTGGTTGAGGAGTCTCAGTGCGTGCCTAGATGGCAAACATGCAAGGAAACGAAGCTAAAAGAATAACATTGGCATGCCAAAGTTTAACATGCATTGAATAGTAACAAACTTTTGGAAAGACGCTTGGCAATTTCTTAAGTAACCAGGTTGGTTACGTTTGCATATAACAGTGATCATGAGGTTGCTAGTCGGTTGTGGTGGCCATATTGGAGTGGCGGAGGAGTGAATTAAGGCGCTTAAGGTGCGTGCCTAAGGGGTGAATAAGGACACATGCAATTCCATCAACATATGGCTGAAAGCGCACAATATACTATATACAAAATGGTTATATACATCCATGTACATTTTTGGCAGGACCCCAACGGACAGGTTTATTGCGTTGCAATCAAAGCAGATTGGTCCAGTCCTCACTCCTATTCAGACCAGTCCTGATGGTATTGAATTGAATGATGGACTTAAGTTCCTCTCTGTTCATTATTTGGGCCAAATTCCCACCTCTTTGCGGAAGTTTGATGGATTTCAAGATGGTCCACTTGATGTCATCTGCTGTGTGGTTCATCTCAGTAAAGTGTTCCACCATGGGGGCATTCGGCGTGTTGCATCTTATCCTACTCCGATGCTGGCTGATTCTGGTCTTGGCCTTTTGACTTGTCTGGCCTATATACATTTTGTTGCATGGGCAGAAAATAGCGTACACAACATAGCAAGTGTTACAGTTTGTGAACGATTTCATATCCAAATTTACTCCATTGTGACTGATACTCCTGGTTTCAATTGTGAAATCGCAGGCAATGCAGTGTCCACATTTAACATGGCCCCTCAGTGGTGGCATCCCCCAATTAGAGTCAATAGTGGTGCGGGGAGTGGGGGTTGGTAGGGCTGCCCTCACCAGGTGGTCTTTCAGATTCTTATTTTTTCTAAATGCGAAAAGGGGTCTCTCCAGGGTTATGACTCCAGCATTTATGGTGGGCCAGTGCTTCAGGATCGATTTTCTGATTTTATTAGATACGGGGCAAAATGTGGTCACACATGCAATTCTGTCTTTATTTTCTTTTGGCTTTGGTGTCAATAGGGCATCTCGTGGACAATACCAAGCCCTTTTTAGGGCAGTTTTAACAATTCTTCTAGGATAGCCACGCATTTTCAGTTTGTGTGATAAAATTGCTGCTTCCCTGAAGTAGTCAGTTTTGTTGGAGCAATTACGCCTTATTCGCAGGAACTGCGAGTAGGGTAATGAGTCTTTTAATGCTCTCGGGTGACAGCTCTTGTAACTGAGCAGAGTGTTACGCTCAGTTGGTTTCCTGAAAAGGCGCGTGAGCAATTTGCCTTCGTGATGGTATATTGACAGGTCAAGAAATGCTATTTGTGATTTGTCATGGGTCATAGTGAAAGTTAGGTCTGCGCAGTTATTGTTTAACCAGTGGAGAAACAGGTTCAACACATCAATATCAAGGTTCCAAATTAAAAAGATGTTGTCTATGTAACGACGCCATAGGGAGATACCTGCAAGGAATGGATTGCTGTTGTGTAGGATGACACCAGTCTCTAATGCATCCATGAATAGAATGGCTAGGTTGGGGGCAAAAATAGCCCCCATGGATGTCCCCTTGATCTGTTGGTAGTATGAGCCTTCGAATGAGAAAATGTACATGGATGTATATAACCATTTTGTATATAGTATATTGTGCGCTTTCAGCCATATGTTGATGGAATTGCATGTGTCCTTATTCACCCCTTAGGCACGCACCTTAAGCGCCTTAATTCACTCCTCCGCCACTCCAATATGGCCACCACAACCGACTAGCAACCTCATGATCACTGTTATATGCAAACGTAACCAACCTGGTTACTTAAGAAATTGCCAAGCGTCTTTCCAAAAGTTTGTTACTATTCAATGCATGTTAAACTTTGGCATGCCAATGTTACTCTTTTAGCTTTGTTTCCTTGCATGTTTGCCATCTAGGCACGCACTGAGACTCCTCAACCACTCCAACATGTCCGCCGCCAATACGGAGGATCACATGACTAATGTCACATGACCGCACTCCTTCAAAGCCCGGCGTGTACACTTCCCAACATGGAAGCTACAACGCTTGCCAGGAACAGATGCACCGTCATCCCGAATAAAGCGAGGTAAAAATCGGCCCCTGCCCGAGCTCATAGCTCTGACACAGTCAGCAGAAGGGCACACCCTACCCTGACTCTCCCCCCCCCCCTTTTTTAACCATAGCGGATTGTTGAATCTCCCGACCACCGCTACGGAGCCCCTGGGACCTGGGTGAGAACGCCAAGCAAGCCGCTCATTCAACTGTACTCAGCCATCTGATGCTGCTACGGGACACCGTATCCCCGTCCAAGGTGAGCAAGTTCCCGCTCCTGCCCCTTGGCGTGATTGATTATATTTTGCCCAATGCTAAATTCGCGTAACCTCTTCCCTACAGACTGTTCCCCCATTTATCTCTTCTTACGAGGCACCCCTCATTGGGCAGCCGCTCCAGGTCGCTGAATATATCGGTAAGAGTCGCAGCTTGATACTCGGCAGTTAACGAGCACCAGTTTGGGCATTACCGAATTGCTATTAATGACCATTATTTCACAGCCTCTTGAACCGCAATGTACCGCAACCTCGAGGCACAACATTAACTGAAAGCGCTTCTTCAAATCCACCTCTGGGTACGTCGGCGATGTTTTATTCTAGTTCATCTCACGTCAAATTATTTTAAGACCTGCACTCCTCCACTAATGTCTCACTGATCTGTGATGAATCCGTCATTCCAGTAGCTCATTTAATCACAAGATGTCATCTCCTCACTCCCACAGAAATGACTATCTTTTACAAAATAGGCACATCCCAGCCACAGCGCATTGTTCTGGTCGCCGTCATCAAAGACAACACCCTTCACCGCACTGCGATTTCGAAATTGCATGCCAAGTAGTGTGTGACTAAGTTGACTCCTTGTCCATATCTGTGCTAAAATACAGAGTAGCGTTCTCTAAAAAATATTTTTGTCTCTGTTTTCTCCTGTTTTTCCTTACAGGCTTGATTGTTCTATGTTATTCCAGGCATATATTAAGTCCTGATGATGATCCTTTTATCTTAGAGCATAGGATCGAAACGCCGTCGACACTGTTATGTAGACATACATTGTTATTTATTGTGATTTACTGTTGTATGTTCTACTAAAGGGAATACTGCCAATTTAAATCCTAAAGCAGTACCACTCTTTTGCTCAACTCTTCCTTTGCCTGATGTAAACTATTCTTTCCTCTGCACCCCTTTTCACATACTTTTCTCTATTCTGATGAGTACGGCACAGGCTTGTGCCTTACTTCAAACACTTATGTTTGATATGATATTGAAAGATTTGAATTGACTTCCTGTCAAACATTCCTAAAATAAACTCTTTGCCCGGCTGGGTATAAGAAGAACTGTACATGGTGTCCGATTGTGGTCCATATGTTATCTAACTTTCTAAAAATTGTTCTAAGCTTAGGACCTTTGCTCTTTTGAAATAGCCGATACCCATGGTCCAAAGCCATTAAGTGGGTCCCCCTTGTTTACTTAAAAAACTTGAGCGCAATCGCTGGATTGCAAGGGTTTCTTCCAAATCCTCATACCTCGGCTCCCGAGGAAGGCCACCCTAGTGCCCTCAGTACACCCATTCTTTGTTCTTTTATCTATATCTTGTACTACTTTCTCTCTAAAAAGGAATGTCAACCCATGTCCCACTCTACACTGCTGACTATATCAAACATCTATGTACAAAACCATCTCTGCTATCAGAGACCCCAGATGTCCCGTCCTCGACTAGCAACTCCCTACCTGATCAATTGGAAAAACTCAGGAAGAAACAGGTTCGTTTACAATTAATGGTTCTTATGCTCACAGATTATTTAAAAGCAGAGGTTATTCCTTTAGGCCTCCAGGTTCGGAACATCCCGGGAATCTTCACAGATAACCCTAAATACACCACAAATTTTAGCTACATTGGTACTACATGCTCGAGACATTGGCTCGCATTGGGAATTGATATTGCCACAGAGACATTAGAATCCCTTGAGAAACAAATAGCAGAGGTTCTGAAACAAATAAATGACTCTGATCAGTCCGCTTAGTGCAAAAAACTATTGGAGCAAGTGGACAAAACTGTATCAGAATTCCATAGAATAGAACAAAATAAAAAATCTAACAAAATAAAGAAGGATATAAAATCTTATAATATAGAAAATACTTACCCATATCTACAGAAAGATTTCTATACAAACAAACCCCATTTCAACCCCAACACAAGACCTTGGGGGAGATATAATAAGCGACAGAACCTTGTGGGCTTTTCAGAGACCTCTGGAGATTCTTCCGATAGTTCGGATCCTGGGGAGGGTGGTAGAAACTCAGGACGAGGGGGTGGGGCACAACCCCATTTTTTATCCCGAGGCCAACCGAATACCCCCCAACGAGGGAAGGTGAAGAAACCACAACGTTGGTTCAACGCGCACGGCGAACGGAAGACTCGCAACAATTTCTACCAATGGTAGTTGATGCGCCTAATATTGAACCTTTGAATGAGGTAATCCCCATTTTCAATTTGTCTAAACACAATTTGTGTGGCCCAGAATTGGAGCTCCTTAAAAAGGGTCTCTCATTCGTACCAACTGTTCGTCCAAATTTTATGGACCTACAGGCGGAACTACTGAAATTCTTCAGACTCATCCGCCAGAAAGCCTTTTTTCAGTTACACCCCTCTCCTATGAGTAGCTCGAATACCCCCTTTCATCCACCCTCTACATTTTTACCCACGGCCAGTATGATCCCCGCAGAAATTATGACCTTTGAGAAATTGGTCATAAATGATCTGGTAGAATTAGAGAAAAAGAAACTCTACATACCATACAACATCTCCAAATCAGAAAGAGAAGCAATTGACACATTAAAAATAAGTTCCTCACTCGTAATCAAAAGTGCGGACAAAGGAGGCGGGATTGTCCTCCAAGACATCGATGCATACAAAACGGAGGTTCTCAGGCAACTTGGCAATACTGACCACTATCAACGTCTCCCAGGGAACCCAACCAAGGAGATCCAGGCCACCATTATGGAAATTACCACCAAGGCTAGAAACGAAGGGTTTCTCAGCAAAAAGGAATATAGCTTCCTGAATGTAAAAAGTCCCCGTACTCCTGTAATTTACACTCTACCCAAAGTTCACAAAAACATTGAGCATCCACCAGGTAGACCCATTGTGTCAGCTTGTGGGTCTATCCTGGAACCTCTAGGAGCATACGTAGACTTCTTTATTAAAGATTTTGTTCCCAATACTGCTTGCTACATCAGGGACAGCATGGCGATGATCAATCTGATAGAGCATCATCCCTTCGATCCCACCTTCAACACATTGTGCACCCTAGATGTAGAATCTCTTTACACCAATATCCCTCAAACAGCTGCATTATTGGTGATCCAAAAAATCTTAGACACACGACCCCGCCCACACAGGGTCCCAAGCCTTTTTATCCTTCAACTGCTTGAGATATGTCTCTCAAATTTTTTTTCTCATTTGAAGGCTCATACTACCAACAGATCAAGGGGACATCCATGGGGGCTATTTTTGCCCCCAACCTAGCCATTCTATTCATGGATGCATTAGAGACTGGTGTCATCCTACACAACAGCAATCCATTCTTTGCAGGTATCTCCCTATGGCGTCGTTACATAGACGACATCTTTTTAATTTGGAACCTTGATATTGATGTGTTGAACCTGTTTCTCCACTGGTTAAACAATAACTGCGCAGACCTAACTTTCACTATGACCCATGACAAATCACAAATAGCATTTCTTGACCTGTCAATATACCATCACAAAGGCAAATTGCTCACGCGCCTTTTCAGGAAACCAACTGAGCGTAACACTCTGCTCAGTTACAAGAGCTGTCACCCGAGAGCATTAAAAGACTCATTACCCTACTCGCAGTTCCTGCGAATAAGCCGTAATTGCTCCAACAAAACTGACTACTTCAGGGAAGCAGCAATTTTATCACACAAACTGAAAATGCGTGGCTATCCTAGAAGAATTGTTAAAACTGCCCTAAAAAGGGCTTGGTATTGTCCACGAGATGCCCTATTGACACCAAAGCCAAAAGAAAATAAAGACAGAATTGCATGTGTGACCACATTTTTCCCCGTATCTAATAAAATCAGAAAATCGATCCTGAAGCACTGGCCCACCATAAATGCTGGAGTCATAACCCTGGAGAGACCCCTTTTCGCATTTAGAAAAAATAAGAATCTGAAAGACCACCTGGTGAGGGCAGCCCTACCAACCCCCACTCCCCGCACCACTATTGACTCTAATTGGGGGATGCCACCACTGAGGGGCCATGTTAAATGTGGACACTGCATTGTCTGCGATTTCACAATTGAAACCAGGAGTATCAGTCACAATGGGGTAAATTTCGATATGAAATCGTTCACAAACTGTAACACTTGCAATGTTGTGTACGCTATTTTCTGCCCATGCAACAAAATGTATATAGGCCAGACAAGTCAAAAGGCCAAGACCAGAATCAGCCAGCATCGGAGTAGGATAAGATGCAACACGCCGAATGCCCCCATGGTGGAACACTTTACTGAGATGAACCACACAGCAGATGACATCAAGTGGACCATCTTGAAATCCATCAAACTTCCGCAAAGAGGTGGGAATTTGGCCCAAATAATGAACAGAGAGGAACTTAAGTCCATCATTCAATTCAATACCATCAGGACTGGTCTGAATAGGAGTGAGGACTGGACCAATCTGCTTTGATTGCAACGCAATAAACCTGTCCGTTGGGGTCCTGCCAAAAATGTACATGGATGTATATAACCATTTTGTATATAGTATATTGTGCGCTTTCAGCCATATGTTGATGGAATTGCATGTGTCCTTATTCACCCCTTAGGCACGCACCTTAAGCGCCTTAATTCACTCCTCCGCCACTCCAATATGGCCACCACAACCGACTAGCAACCTCATGATCACTGTTATATGCAAACGTAACCAACCTGGTTACTTAAGAAATTGCCAAGCGTCTTTCCAAAAGTTTGTTACTATTCAATGCATGTTAAACTTTGGCATGCCAATGTTATTCTTTTAGCTTCGTTTCCTTGCATGTTTGCCATCTAGGCACGCACTGAGACTCCTCAACCACTCCAACATGTCCGCCGCCAATACGGAGGATCACATGACTAATGTCACATGACCGCACTCCTTCAAAGCCCGGCGTGTACACTTCCCAACATGGAAGCTACAACGCTTGCCAGGAACAGATGCACCGTCATCCCGAATAAAGCGAGGTAAGAATCGGCCCCTGCCCGAGCTCGTAGCTCTGACACAGTCAGCAGAAGGGCACACCCTACCCTGACTCTTCCCCCCCCCTTTTTTAACCATAGCGGATTGTTGAATCTCCCGACCGCCGCTACGGAGCCCCTGGGACCTGGGTGAGAACGCCAAGCAAGGCGCTCATTCAACTGTACTCAGCCATCTGATGCTGCTACGGGACACCGTATCCCCGTCCAAGGTGAGCAAGTTCCCGCTCCTGCCCCTTGGCGTGATTGATTATATTTTGCCCAATGCTAAATTCGCGTAACCTCTTCCCTACAGACTGTTCCCCCATTTATCTCTTCTTACGAGGCACCCCTCATTGGGCAGCCGCTCCAGGTCGCTGAATATATCGGTAAGAGTCGCAGCTTGATGGGGGGGGGCGCTAGAGGGCGCACTGCTGAATGGCCGCACTTGCGTGAGGCTCCAGCAACCTGGCATTGTGATCCGATATTTATCCTCTTATTCCTGCACGCACCCGCCTGAAAATCCCCACGGAGGGGCAGCCTGCCACCCTTCACACTCGGTGAAACTTTGATGGCTCTACTCTGAAAATCCCCGGAGTTGTGGCCCGCGGAACCCTCCTCGTCTGACGTCGCCTGGCGGAGACGGAGCTCGCTGTCGGCCCCATGACTTAGGTGAGCCCGGGGATTACCACGAGGCGGACAGGCCTCGAACACTTCGGATGCGGCGCGGCTGGGACTAACGCTGAAGCGGGCTCCGAGCAGGGGCTGCAAAGTACGAGGTACGAGCGCCGCGCACTACATTGGACACGGGGGATGTGAAGGTGGGATGCCCCCGCCGCTCACCCACTACGGACATACCCTATAATCGCCGAGCTAGGCGCGACATCTTGGCGCCATAAGAGACTGGCTGTGAAATACCGGAGGGAGTCCTGAAACGCCCGGTAACCTGCCTCACTATCACTTTGCACAGCCTCGGAGCCTGCCTGTTGCCGGTGTCCCGACAAGCAGACAGTTCAGATTGCCTGGCGCCCTTGCTCCTACCCTTTGGGTGCTACATCCTTTGCTGCAGTTCCTGCGCTTTCTACTGCCGGGCCTGTCCACACCTGCACTGCACTATTTCTCGCTGTGAGCCACCCCGCAGACACTTGCTGAGCATCCCCCACTACCTGGCGTATTAGCTGCGAAAGCGGCGTTGCTGCACCGCGCTGTATAGTGTGTGGCCACTGTATCCTCCACCAGCCCTTCTCCGACGGCGGTGGAACCAACGCAACGGCGCAGAAAATCCATACATATCTTTGCCGCCATGGGGAAGCCAGACAGTCGCCAACCCAAACTGCAGTTTGACACTGCGTCGCAGAAAAAGGGGACACGGCACACAGGAGACACGGTGCCACCCCGAAGCCCGGTCGCGGAGGCCTCAACGTCGACTCTGCTGACCCCGGATATGGCCGCCATCCTACAAGAAATGCGACAAGGCTTTGCGACAGTGGTCGACAAAGTAGACAGGCTTACCTCTAGGATGGACGGCATTGCCCAAAAGATGGATGTCCATGAAGAACGCATATCTGAGGCGGAGCGCAGAATATCGGCAAATGATGACACGACCGCGGCACATGACACTCGCCTTGCCAGAATGGACAATCTCCTGAGGGTAATCGCTGCCAAGAACGAAGAGTTGGAAGCCAGGAGCCGGCGGAATAACATACGCGTCACGGGCATTCCGGAATCGACCAACACGGGGAGGATGGAACTGTATATCGAGAGACTGCTTACAGCAACAGTTGGGGCAGAAGCTCTTTCGGCTCACTTTATTGTGGAACGCGCACATCGCTCCCTTGGGCCTCAACCACAACCGGGGACCCCACCGCGACCCATAATTGCCCGCCTGCTCAACTACCGAGATCGCGATGCGGCGCTAAAAGCAGCCAGAGCGAACCAGAACCTTACATATGATGGCGTGCCCTTCTCGATATACCCTGACTTTACCCCGGTGGTACAAGAACAGCGACGGAAATTTCTTGCTGTTAAAAGGAAGCTTCGTGATTTGAACATTGACTATGCTCTCCTGTACCCGGCCAAGTTACGAGTCACTCATCAGGGTACACAGCACTTTTTTCTTACTCCACAACAGGTCGAAGATTACCTTAAGACCCTGCCCAAAAGACCCAAGCGGACTGCGGACGCTGAAGACTTAAATGCATCTGGTCCCGAATAAGTGGCGGCTGGCTCTCTTCAGTTCATCCTCCTGCAACTGGTTGGTTAATCTTCACTCCCCTCGATGGTAGGGGGAACTCATCCTGCTCGGAGATGGCTGCGGATGCCATGGACGGGTGTTGGACTGCAGGTGGTAATGTATGCCAGGCCCTACCCCCTTCATCCCTCTCTGCTCCGAGGGTGACCCCGAGGGTGGACAAACACGGAGTGGGATGGCTGGGGGTGATGGACCGTGCACCTCTGATGACCCCAACAGGGTGTTCCCCAATGACACTCACGTGGTTGCTTGTTTGTTGGTTGCTATTTAGCACTGTTTTGGTGTTCGGGAGGGGGGTGGGAATGGGATGCTGGCAAGTTGGGGTGGCTTCAGTGGGTGGGGGGGGTGGACTGACGATTGGGCGGAACGGGCTAGTACTGGGAGATATGGACCTTCCTTTGGATGTTCTGGGACGCTTTGCTGTGCAAGGTTACATATTGAGAACTGCCTGTCCTTTTTAGGTCTCGGCGTCAACGCGCGGAAGCGCGTCTCCGCCAAGATCTTTTGTCAGCGACTATCATTCCCAGGAGACAGTCCTGGCCACGCGCATCCTTCCAGGCGATTTGTAACTGGAACGCGCGCTGTGGCCAGGCGCTGTCTCCTGGGAAGCGCAAGCACCACACACGCATGCGCATACACACACACACGCGCCCATGCACGCACGCACATACATACATACAGAGACACCACCCCTGACTCATACACACGCGCGCGCACACACACAAGTGC
The DNA here is from genome assembly GCF_964263255.1 of Lissotriton vulgaris. NCBI lineage: Eukaryota > Metazoa > Chordata > Amphibia > Caudata > Salamandridae > Lissotriton > Lissotriton vulgaris. Next base: position 2,053,755,279 of record NC_141691.1, on the reverse strand, counting down.
ACCGAGGCCCCCCCCCTCCCCCTCCCCCGCCGTCACCGTCGCGCACATACATACACACACACACACGAGCATACACACACACAAGTGCACCAATCGCGCTCCAGACCCCCCCTCCCCCTCCCCCTCCCCCGCCGTCACCGTCGCGCACATACATACACACACACACACGAGCATACACACACACACAAGTGCACCAATCGCGCTCCAGAACTTACCTTACCTCAGCACGCGGCGCCCAACCTCCTGCTGGCGCGGCCCCGGGGCTCTATACCGCTCACAGGAGCCCCGGGCCGCGAGACGCTACGACTCCGCCTGCCTCCTCTTCCGGTGTGAACGTGGCCCCGCCCCCGTAACAGGCGACCGTGCCTGCCTTCCGGGGCGGCCGCGAGTTCAATGAAATGCAATAAATACCATAAATGCAATTGTATTCAATAGCTGATTAATAGGTTTTCCAAGCCCTCACCTAACGGTGTTTAAACAGGATTTAAATTAATGCTTACAATTCTGCCCGGAGCATCCTGCTCCTGCTTCATTCTAAGAACAAAGTTACCATAACTCCTTGCTAAGCAAAGCTCAGCAGGTGTATGCACCCGTGTTTCATCTGCCAACAATTTACATGTTTAAATTATGAATGGTTGAGTATGCAATCATCCCCTTTTGCACAACACAAATACAACACAGGCAACGTTCCAGGGATTCGCTGTTAGTTCTCAAAATGGACACTGATGAAAGACGCTTTGTTTACATCACCCATTGATTGAACTCATGCAAGAAAATAGCTTGCCGTACTGCCAAATTCTGTCTCTCTCTCGTTGAACCCGCATCAACATTTTGGATTAAAGCATACAGTGAATTCCAACAGCCCTCAAGCCAACGTGCGATAGAATGTGAACGTTTATATTCAAACATATTCAGAAGGACGCGACCACAGAGTTAAAAACAAGCATTGGAAAAGCCAATAGGTCTCGTCTACATAAGGTATTGGGTTTGTCAATGCTTGGTGGTGGTGAGTGCAGAGTGGTGAGTGCAGAGTGGTGAGTGCAGAGTGGTGAGGGCAGAGTGGTGAGGGCAGAGTGGTGAGGGCAGAGTGGTGAGGGCAGAGTGGTGAGGGCAGAGTGGTGAGTGCAGAGTGGTGAGGGCAGAGTGGTGGTGAGTGCAGAGTGGCGGTGAGTGCAGAGTGGTGGTGAGGGCAGAGTGGTGAGGGCAGAGTGGTGAGGGCAGAGTGGTGATGAGTGCAGAGTGGTGGTGAGTGCAGAGTGGTGGTGAGTGCAGAGTGGTGAGTGCAGAGTGGTGAGTTCAGAGTGGTGAGTTCAGAGTGGTGAGTTCAGAGTGGTGAGTTCAGAGTGGTGAGTTCAGAGTGGTGAGTTCAGAGTGGTGAGTTCAGAGTGGTGAGTTCAGAGTGGTGAGTTCAGAGTGGTGAGTTCAGAGTGGTGAGTTCAGAGTGGTGAGTTCAGAGTGGCGAGTTCAGAGTGGCGAGTTCAGAGTGGCGAGTTCAGAGTGGTGAGTTCAGAGTGGTGAGTTCTGCAGAGTGGTGAGTGGTGCAGAGTGGTGAGTGGTGCAGAGTGGTGAGTGCAGAGTGGTGAGTGCAGAGTGGCGAGTGCAGAGTGGCGAATGCAGAGTGGCGAGTGCAGAGTGGCGAGTGCAGAGTGGCGAGTGCAGAGTAGTGAGTGGTGCAGAGTGGTGAGTGGTGCAGAGTGGTGAGTGCAGAGTGGTGAGTGCAGAGTGGTGAGGGCAGAGTGGTGAGTGCAGAGTGGTGAGTGCAGAGTGGTGAGTGCAGAGTGGTGAGTGCAGAGTGGTGAGTGCAGAGTGGTGAGTGCAGAGTGGTGGTGAGTGCAGAGTGGTGGTGAGTGCAGAGTGGTGGTGAGTGCAGAGTGGTGGTGAGTGCAGAGTGGTGGTGAGTGCAGAGTGGTGGTGGGTGCAGAGTGGTGGTGGGTGCAGAGTGGTGGTGAGTGCAGAGTGGTGAGTGGTGAGTGCAGAGTGGTGAGTGGTGAGTGCAGAGTGGTGAGTGCAGAGTGGTGAGTGGTGAGTGCAGAGTGGTGAGTGCAGAGTGGTGAGTGCAGAGTGGTGAGTGGTGAGTGCAGAGTGGTGAGTGGTGAGTGCAGAGTGGTGAGTGCAGAGTGCAGAGTGGTGAGGGCAGAGTGGTGAGGGCAGAGTGGTGAGGGCAGAGTGGTGAGGGCAGAGTGGTGAGGGCAGAGTGGTGAGGGCAGAGTGGTGGTGAGGGCAGAGTGGTGGTGAGTGCAGAGTGGTGGTGAGTGCAGAGTGGTGGTGAGTGCAGAGTGGTGGTGAGTGCAGAGTGGTGGTGAGTGCAGAGTGGTGGTGAGTGCAGAGTGGTGGTGAGTGCAGAGTGGTGAGGGCAGAGTGGTGAGGGCAGAGTGGTGAGGGCAGAGTGGTGAGGGCAGAGTGGTGAGGGCAGAGTGGTGGTGAGTGCAGAGTGGTGGTGAGTGCAGAGTGGTGGTGAGTGCAGAGTGGTGAGTGCAGAGTGGTGAGTGCAGAGTGGTGAGGGCAGAGTGGTGAGGGCAGAGTGGTGAGGGCAGAGTGGTGAGGGCAGAGTGGTGAGGGCAGAGTGGTGGTGAGTGCAGAGTGGTGAGTGCAGAGTGGTGAGTGCAGAGTGGTGAGTGGTGAGTGCAGAGTGGTGGTGAGTGCAGAGTGGTGAGTGGTGAGTGCAGAGTGGTGAGTGGTGAATGCAGAGTGGTGAGTGCAGAATGGTGGTGAGGGCAGAGTGGTGAGTGCAGAGTGGTGGTGAGTGCAGAGTGGTGGTGAGTGCAGAGTGGTGGTGAGTGCAGAGTGGTGGTGAGTGCAGAGTGGTGGTGAGTGCAGAGTGGTGGTGAGTGCAGAGTGGTGAGGGCAGAGTGGTGAGTGCAGAGTGGTGAGGGCAGAGTGGTGAGGGCAGAGTGGTGGTGAGTGCAGAGTGGTGGTGAGTGCAGAGTGGTGGTGAGTGCAGAGTGGTGGTGAGTGCAGAGTGGTGGTGAGTGCAGAGTGGTGGTGAGTGCAGAGTGGTGGTGAGTGCAGAGTGGTGGTGAGTGCAGAGTGGTGGTGAGTGCAGAGTGGTGGTGAGTGCAGAGTGGTGGTGAGTGCAGAGTGGTGGTGACTGCAGAGTGGTGGTGAGTGCAGAGTGGTGGTGAGTGCAGAGTGGTGGTGAGTGCAGAGTGGTGGTGAGTGCAGAGTGGTGGTGAGTGCAGAGTGGTGGTGAGTGCAGAGTGGTGAGTGGTGAGTGCAGAGTGGTGAGTGGTGGTGAGTGCAGAGTGGTGAGTGGTGAGTGCAGAGTGGTGAGTGGTGAGTGCAGAGTGGTGAGTGCAGAGTGGTGAGTGGTGAGTGCAGAGTGGTGAGTGGTGAGTGCAGAGTGGTGAGTGGTGAGTGGTGAGTGGTGAGTGCAGAGTGGTGAGTGGTGAGTGGTGAGTGGTGAGTGGTGAGTGCAGAGTGGTGAGTGCAGAGTGGTGAGGGCAGAGTTTTATTTTTGATTTAAAGAAAAAAAATGTCATGAGCAATGCCAATAGCTCTACCTTTAATGATGCCGAGACCATTGCATTGCAAATGCTTGTTCCAGCTGGGTCCGGTTGCTGGAGTAGTCAGGGGGGGAATGGGGGGAGGGGTCTGCTGGGACTTCTGTTGGGTTTCAAGTTTTGACATGTGCATGTTGTGTTCTGTACTCACATATTTGCCCTCTGGAGGGCTCCTTGATTATGACATGGGGATGCGGGGCGGGATGGGTATGCTGCACGTTACGTATGGCGGGGGTGTGGCGGAGGGGTTAGGGGCGATTCTTTTCTGTTCCATTCTTTGTTCTTGCTTGAGGACGATGGGGTAATCAGACTGGATGTTGATCTGATTGGTGCTAGGGATGGACTGGTCGCCTTCCATGCTTTCATCCTGCAGTTATTGTATTACATGATTACATGACTGACACACGCCTAACTGTGATTTCTTGGAATGTGAGAGAGCTGGGAGATTATAGGTAGAGGAGACAAATATTGGGCTACCTTGATCGTCATAATGTTCACATTGCTTTCCTACAGGAAACGCATTTTGCGCCCCACAAATCACAAGCCTTTGGGAGTAGGTGGGCTTCTCACTCGATATTTGCTAACTACTACTCATATGCACGAGGCACGGCCATTCTAATTAAGAAATCCACACCCTTTCGGCGGGCTGGCTCCAGGGTGGATCCCCAGGGGAGGTATTGTTTGCTATGGGGTAGACTAGGGCACATGTCAGTAACACTTGTCTGTTGATATGGGCCCAACACGGATGACCCACAATTCTTTACCTCTCTATGGTTGGCCGTGGTTGAGACGGGCCCACAACACATCATATGGGGAGGAGATTTTAACGTGACCCTGCACCCCCCCTGGATAGATCACACCCCGCCCCACACCATTATACTAATGGGCGCGAAGTCCTTAGAGCGACTATTGCTGGTAACAATCTCATTGACGCCTGGCGGTCACACTGCGGGACTAGGGAGGAGGGTACACACTTTACAGCGCAGGCTAAGTCGTGGGCGAGACTTGACTATTTCCTCTTAACTTCACAACTATTTACAGCGCTTATACATGCGTCACATCTCCCCAGGACGTACTCCGATCACTCCCCCGTTTTGATCACGTTGACTGGTTCTGAGCTTGGCCCCCCGGTGACGGCGTGGCGCATGCAGCCCACTATGTTATTGGACGCGACGTTCCAAGAGGAACTCCGTGACGAATGCCTAGATTTCTTCAAGCGCAATAAAGATTCTGTCCAAGACGTTGAGACCATATGGGATGCCTTTAAGGCCACACTCCGAGGCTTATGTATATCGAAGGGCTCGGGAGTGCTCAAGAGCATAATGACACGATTACGCAGTATAGAGGCTGACTTACGCAGTGCAGAATGCCGCCTTAGGGCAAATCCTGACACTATAACCCTCGCTACCATTCGCGACAAATTGTCGGAATTCTCTGAAGAGGCTGCTCGCGAGGTGAAGTTTAGGAACAAATACTGGGTGGCCAGGCGATATGGTGAGGGTGAGAGGCCTGGGAAGGCTCTAGCAGCGACGGTCAAATTAATGCGGTCGCCGACGATAATATTGGAACTTGAGACGGCGGAGGGGCTGATACTTAGAGACACCGCCCACATCCTTAACGAATTTTTGCGGCATTATGGTGTACTTTACTCCACTAGCAGACATGGTGAACTCACATTGGATGACTACCTGGCAAATGTCTCCTTAGGTTGGTTGAGCGACGCGCAGAGGTCCTTCTTGAACGCCCCTTTCGAATTGGATGAGGTCAGGGAAGCTATCATGGGCATGAAATCGGGTAAGGCCACCGGTTTAGATGGCATACCTATAGAATTCTACAAAACGTTTATTGACTTCATGGCACCGGTTTTGCAGGAAGTTTTTGAAGACGCACTGGAGGTGGGCCATCTCCCAGCTTCCATGAGAGTTGCCCTCATTACATCGCTGCTTAAACCTGGAAAACCCGCCTCGTGCTGCGACTCTTACAGACCGTTGTCCCTATTGAACTGCGACGTTAAAATCCTCGCGAAACTGATTGCGACACTCATCAGCCTCCTCCTGCCGGCTCTTATCCTTCCGGATCAGGCCGGATTTGTCCCTGGAAGGGCAACATCACATAATCTCCGGACCTTTTTCTCGGTATACAACTCCGTCCATGAGGACCTCCCAATGGCAGCCATCTTTTTAGACGCCACCAAGGCGTTTGACTCGCTCGAATGGGACTATGTGTTTAAAGTTCTGGAGCGAATGGGTTTCCCGCCTCTCTTTATTTCCTGGATTAAGTTACTTTAAATGCGTCCAACTGCCAGAGTACTCATCAATGGGAAATTGTCGTCGGAATTCCCGATCACCAGGGGGACAAGACAGGGATGCCCCCTGTCCCCCCTTCTGTTTGCCATAGCCACTGAACCTCTGGCGGCTAAATGCGACACCATCATCAGGACAGGGCACTACGCTGCTTTCAGAGACAGTTACTCGTCTCTATGTATGCTGATGATATCACCCTCTATGTTCGCCACCCAAGCGATAACTTACATCCCATACTCCGTGAATTCATTCGGTTTGGTGCTCTCTCGGGGGTTCAAATCAACTGGAAGAAGTCATGTATCTTCCCCCTTACTGCCTCGACAGTTCAATTCCCGCTGGAATTCCCACTTGCCTGGAGCACAGGGGATTTTAAGTACCTAGGTATACATGTGGAAAAGAGTAGAGAAGAACTGATGCGTGCGAACTATGGCACTGTGATGGACAAGATGAGCGACAATATATCTAGGTGGATCACGCTCCCTCTTTCCATGGCGGGACGTGCCTCATTAGTCAAAATGGTCATACTCCCTCAACTTTTGTATTTATTCATGAATATTCCGTACCACCCCGGATCCTATTTTTTTCGTCTGCTACGTTCAGAATTGCTCCGACTGGTGTGGGGTGGTAAAACGCCCAGATTCAAATGGGAGATCCTTGTCCGGCCATTCTCACAAGGGGGATTTGGCATCCCTGACTTTGAGCTCTATTACCGGGCTGCTCAGGCCCACTATGCTTACTTTTGGGTGCGCCAGCAAAGATATATGCCTCAACTGGCGGCTGAACACTGGTTGGCACACCCGATCCCTATTGAAGGTGCGCTCTACTCCCAGGTTGAAGGTAGGGACAAGACCCCTTCCACTGTGTCGAGCACGGTGACGGCGTGGCACTCTATTGTGTCTAAGCTGGACTTGCACTTCCTATACGCACCGACACTGCCGCTGGCCTATCACCCACAGATGCCGCTCCTACAGGAGGCTGGCTTTCAAAAACTATTGAAAAAGATTAGTGTCACTACGTGGGGAGACTTATACCTAGATGGCGTCTTCCGAACTAGGGAACATTTATATGAAGGCATCCACCCAACACCTCTGGACTTGTTTTATTATGTCAGGCTCAGACACGGTCTGCAAGCTATCACCCCTGATTTCCCCTGCGAGCCCCCGGTGCTACCTCCCTTACATAACATGCTGCTTCACGACCATCCTATTAAACTAGTGTCTGCACTCTATAAATCTATACGAGCCAACATGACATACACTGCTCTGCCCGCTAGGCAGAAATGGGAACGGGATCTAACCTTGACTCTCACGGACACACAATGGGAATTTTGCCTACAGCAAACTGAGCGCATATCCTCTAACAGCCGTTATAGGATAATCCACTATAAATTTCTGCACAGGCTGTACCACACTCCGGCGCGTCTACACAGATTCCAGCTTAGGCCTACAGATGCTTGCGACAGGTGTGGGGCCCCGGGGGCTGATTTCCTTCACCTTGCATGGGGATGTCCTGAAGTGAATAGATACTGGACTCAGGTATTTCAGGCCCTCTCCAAAATGATACACATGACGGTGGATCCATCCCCATTGGTGGCCCTTCTGGGGTATGTTGCACCTCTACAAGCGTCTCACCGCAAATATGTGGCACTGGCTATGCTTCTGGCTAAACGCAGGGTGGCCTGTAGATGGGGGCGGGGAAGAGCGCCCAAGTTCAAGGATTGGTTGAGTGATATGGTGTACTGCCAGGAACAATTGCATACCTATTCTGAACTATTACCGCCGGCTTCTAGGCCTACTGATATATGGGCCCCACTACAATGTTATTTGATAACTGATCCGCCCGAGGATGACAGCAATTGAAGGTGGGCGGTGGAGTTCCGTCGATGATGTGTCTTGGTCTTGTAATGTAGCACCTGGCCTGCTAGATATAGCTTGATGTGTTTGCTGCCTCCTCCCTTCCCCCCCCCCCCTTTTTACCGCCCATGACTGACAGCAATTGCAGTTGGAAAGTAATGATCCTTGGATGATGCTATTTTGGACTAGCGATACAGCCCCCCCTTTCCCCTCCCCCCCCTCTCTGTTCCCCTCCCAGCCCCCTCCCCCCCCCCGTTCAGGACCCTGTGGGGGGAACCCCATCCTTAGCGACGTCCCCGGATGCCTGTCAACCCGCTGCTTCCGATACTATGGCTCAGCCTTCCCTCTTTTATGGTCTCATGACTCTGCCACTCTGACAGCCCCGTGCCTACCGAGATTAGATATGCCCGCCTGGATGCCCGTGTGCCCCCCCCCCCCATCATTCCTGAGTTTGTATAGACACTGCACATGTTAATGGTTATGAAATTTTTTTTTAAAAACGAGACTCATTTGTTTAGCTGTGAAGACGCGGCACTTGTCACTTCGATGGGACTGTTGGCAGAATTGTTTCTTTTTGAGCACACGTACATGTCGACAATGATTTGTATTTATGTATGCACTGATAGCGGCCGGCCTCCGGGTTGTTGGCGAGACGCTGTGTAATCCTGACAATGCTCAATAAATGTCTTGAACCAAAAAAAAAAAAAAAAAAGAGTCGCAGCTTGATACTCGGCAGTTAACGAGCACCAGTTTGGGCATTACCGAATTGCTAATAATTACCATTATTTCACAGCCTCTTGAACCGCAATGTACCGCAACCTCGAGGCACAACATTAACTGAAAGCGCTTCTTCAAATCCACCTCTGGGTACGTCGGCGATGTTTTAATCTAGTTCATCTCACGTCAAATTATTTTAAGACCTGCACTCCTCCACTAATGTCTCACTGATCTGTGATGAATCCGTCATTCCAGTAGCTCATTTAATCACAAGATGTCATCTCCTCACTCCCACAGAAATGACTATCTTTTACAAAATAGGCACATCCCAGCCACTGCGCATTGTTCTGGTCGCCGTCATCAAAGACAACACCCTTCACCGCACTGCGATTTCGAAATTGCATGCCAAGTAGTGTGTGACTAAGTTGACTCCTTGTCCATATCTGTGCTAAAATACAGAGTAGCGTTCTCTAAAAAATATTTTTGTCTCTCTGTTTTCTCCTGTTTTTCCTTACAGGCTTGATTGTTCTATGTTATTCCAGGCATATATTAAGTCCTGATGATGATCCTTTTATCTTAGAGCATAGGATCGAAACGCCGTCGACACTTATGTAGACATACATTGTTATTTATTGTGATTTACTGTTGTATGTTCTACTAAAGGGAATACTGCCAATTTAAATCCTAAAGCAGTACCATTCTTTTGCTCAACTCTTCCTTTGCCTGATGTAAACTATTCTTTCCTCTGCACCCCTTTTCACATACTTTTCTCTATTCTGATGAGTACGGCACAGGCTTGTGCCTTACTTCAAACACTATTATGTTTGATATAATATTGAAAGATTTGAATTGACTTCCTGTCAAACATTCCTAAAATAAACTCTTTGCCCGGCTGGGTATAAGAAGAACTGTACATGGTGTCCGATTGTGGTCCATATGTTATCTAACTTTCTAAAAATTGTTCTAAGCTTAGGACCTTTGTTCTTTTGAAATAGCCGATACCCATGGTCCAAAGCCATTAAGTGGGTCCCCCTTGTTTACTTAAAAAACAAGACAAATCCACGACCCGACGCCTGTCCGGTGCGGTAGAATCCATAACCTGGAGCAGGGCGTCGTCGTCGTCCAGCGCCACCCGAGACGCCGGACAGGCCTCTGCCACATCACACAGCACCGGAGAACGGGGCGGGCCGGAGAGGGTAGGGGGCGGCACTGAAATGGAGCATGCTCGACCTCCAACGAGGCAGCCACCTGCGTGAAGGGACGAGAGGCACCCGGAGAGCAGGAAGGAGCCCCCCACCATTAGTTGGTGAGGAGGGCCCGCCGACCCCCATGGTGGCGCCAAGACCGACTCAATCTCTGGCGAGGCAACCGCCTGTGCGGAGGGACGAGGGGGACCCGGGGAGTGACAGGGAGACCCCCGCCAGACTTGACCCACAAAGGGATGAGAGGGGTCTGCCGATCCCTGTGGCGCCGTCAAGGCTAACTCGACCTCCGACCAGGCGGCCGCATGTGCGTAGAGGGACAAGAGGGGCCCGGGGAGGGACGATAGACCCCGCCAGCCCTGACCCATGATGGGGTGAAGGGGGTCCGCCGACCCCTGTGGCGCTGCCAGGGCCAGCAGCTGCCGGCGCCGTAGCGACATCACCTCAGCCTTAGACAGGATCACCTTGTCAAAGGGGCAGAGAGGGGCTTGGGGATGCGACCCGAGTCCCGGCGACCTCCTGTGACACCACAGGGACTCCTGTAGGAGTTTGCGGCGAAACCAGGGCACTGTGGTCCGAAGGAGGGACTCCCGAAGGGCCGCACCTCAACAGCACCACATCCTCCAAGCCTGGATCCGAACCAGTCGGCGCCGGGGCCGGAGCCACCGGCACAAGGGATCCGCTGACGTCCCAGGAGGGGAAGGAGAAGGAGGAACCAGCGAGGCCTGCAAAGCCGCCACATATTTTGCCATTTGGGCTCTCAACACCCTCTCACCGGGAAACGGTGGATAGGAGGACGATACCCAGGGCCGCATCACCCGCGGAGAGCCCACATCCCAACAGACCGGAAACCAGCCATCGGGGACAAACTGCAACACTTACCGACAGGGGAGCGACGCTCTTACTGCACAGGAGAGGGATGAGGGAGACTATGATGACAGCGGCTTCAAAAACCTTCCGCAGAAGCTGATTGAGGGGACGAAGCAGACCTGGACATGCAAGCCGAGAGAAGTTTCATCCGGCGCTCCCGCCGCGACTTCGGCTTTAACCGTTGGCACGCCTCGCAGTCAGTGGAGCCGTGATCATCCCCCAACCACCACATACAAATGAGGTGAGGGTCTGCGCCGACATCAGGCGTCCACAAGACTAACACTTTTTAAAGTCCGAAGGCATCTGCACACTGTTCCCACAAATAACTACGCAATAGCGAAGGGAAAGGCCTAAACAGGCCCAGAGCACAAATGCGCAGAAAAGGAAAAAACTGATGTCAGCGCGCCGGGGTGGGGCTTATGTGACCTCCATGACGTCACGCCTGCGAACAACGTCATGGCGGAGTCACGCTGTACCGCCCCCCCTTCCCCCTTGCGTGCAGGAGTCCTAGCCCACACCACCTGCCCCGAGTAGGCCTTTGACTGTTCTGCTTCTCTACCATGAGAGAGTGTTAAGCGATACAAGACTGTGCTTGGTTCCCAGTGACGGAATAATTGCGGACCTATTTGTGCAGGCTTCACACTCTGCCCAACGAACAACCCAATTTCCTACAGTGATGGCCCAAACAGATGACCACCGAGAATACCGGACAGGAATTGAAACCTAGATTTACTATGTACAACCATTAGAATGCGTCACACCAGCCTGACTGCAAAAGCGTTTCTTGTACTAACATTTCATTTTCAGCTACCACAGTTGTATTAAGTGCTGAAAAATGTAGAGTGAACAGAACACTAACCAAAGAAATGTACTTGAACACCATGAGGTGCTGGTCCGTCGCCGACACAAGACGCCCACAAAACTTACAAGTTTTGATGCCAGAAGGCATTTGCACACTGTTCCACCAAAAGAATGGAGAAAAAAGGGCCCGAAACAGGCCCATAGCATGGACCGGATCCACGTTGCACGCGGAAAAGGAAAAAACTATTGTAGGCGCGCCAGGGCGGGTCTTATGTCCCCTCGCTGATGTCACGTGCGCAGACAACGCCTGGGCCGAGTCACGTGATGTTTGCCGGCCCCCAGCGCGCAGGGATGCTGTGGCAAAAAAGTTACCGGATCCAGTCTCACGCCTGGGGATAATTCTAACGTTAAGGAATTTGCAGCTAGTAGTCTATCAGACCTGCCTCTTTTAAATGCTGCTCCTCGCAGAGAAGTACCTTCATTTTCCTTTGTGGTAGATATACTTGTACTATTTTATTTTTAAATGATTTAGATCATGTTTATGTATGTCTGCGGCAGTGTCCAATTTATGATACCCTACTATACTGTTTTGCTTACACTTGGTTTGTTAGCGGTTGGTTTTATGATCATCCTGGGGTAACACCAGCACTCCTGCAGGTGTATTCAGCCCTGCACCTGTTATCAGTTCCTTCTTCGGAGCAGGCTGAATGCTGCACTGTTTTCCCTTTGTGGGACCCAGACCACCGAGGCTGCCCCCAAGTGCTTCTGGTTACCCCGTGCCCACAGAACGTGTGTTGGCAAACCCTGGGGCCGTGCTGGGTCTGTGCTGGCAGCCCCCAAGTTCACCGAGATCCTCAGCTCCTCTGTCCCCGGGCAATGATGCATTGAGTAGAGATTGAAGGAAAGTGCTGGGCAATGACCCAGCGCACAGCGTGCCACCATCAGGCAGTTACCAGGTTGAGTACAATGATTTCACCTTCTTCTTTCCAGAAAAGAGTGGGAGGTCGCCTCCGACTTTGTACAGAGGTCTAGGAAGCAATTAGAGAGGATGCTTGGATGCTAGAGTCCATCCAGGGTTTCAAGATAGATTTCCTGATGAAATCCTTCCAAACTGTTGCCCCAACAGATCTCACCACAGATAAGCAGATAGTGGTGCTGGAAGAAGTAATATGTATGTTGCAGAAGGGTATCAACATAGACGTTACCTTAGACCACAGGATTTTTGTAAGTATACCCTTCCTTGTGGAAAAGAAAGACCAGGGATGAAGGCCTGGTCCTACGAGATCTGAGCAGGTTCCTTGTATACAAGCATTTTAAGATGGAAGGAATCCATCTCTTAAGGGATATGTTGTGAGAAAGATTGGCTGGTAAAACTCAACCTGAAAGATGCCTACTTCCAATGGCCACGGAGTGTCAGCGCTATCTTCGGTTCATCTGACACTTTTACCAATTCTGAACACTTCCCTTGGTCTCTTGTTGGCACTATGGTGCTTTACCAACGCAATGAGAGCTGTAGCTGCCTACCTCAGGGAGCAAGGTATTCGTATGGATGTCTATTTGGAATAAATTCTCATCATGTCCCAATGCCAAACACAGATTATGAAGGACTTGGATATGGTTATGTTCCTCCTAGAGAGTTTAATGTTTCATAATAAACAGGGAGAAGTCTATTCTTACCCCCTCCAGGTCTCTGGAGTTCTTCAGCTTCAAAAAAAGACACAGTAAATGTGGTTTTACTTCTGCCCTTTAAAGACGACCAAACAATTCAAAAAGCGATAAAGTATATACTGAAACAGGAGTCTAACTCTTAGGGAACTAGCAGACTTTTGGGTCTTCTGTCTTCTACCATCCAGGCAATCTTTTCAGGACCCTTATATTACTGTTGTTTGCAGAGGATAAAAGTGAAAGCTCTTCGGGCAGGACTGTGATAAGGAGAAGAGGTAACTGTAGATCAGGAAGCCAAGGGGGAGTTGAATTGGTGGCTGTAGAATTTGGACGCCTGGAATGGCAGGACGATCTTTTGGATGCTCCCCAGAATTCATTCTGGAGTTGGAAGAGTTTTTGCACGCTTGGGCTGCATGCTTGGGTGCACTGGACACTAGGGTATTGTGGTTGCACACTGAGAAATCGCATCATATATATTATTTGGAGTTGACTGCAGGGCTCTACGCCTTATGAGTTTCAAACTTTGTTCGCAATGCAGAGCAGATTTGTTAATGTTGGACAATGTTTCTGTCGTAGCAAATATAAATCGCTTAGGAGGGAAGAGATCTTCAGGACTGTGAGACTGAGCCAAGAAACTCGGGATGTTTTGCTTGGAGCACAAAATAAGCTTGAAGGCAGAGTATTCACCTGGAAAGGCAAATATGTCTGCGTACTAGATTTCAAAGCTTTTAAGGGATTTCAGCAACTGAAAATTGAGCAGGCCTATTACACAAAACTGTATCAGATCGAGGCGCACTAGATTAAGTCCTCTTTGAGAGTTGACTGATATTTGAACTGAAGAGGTACTACAGTTGGATGGCAGACCCTGGTGCTCTAGCAGTGATTGCCTTCCTTCACACCTGGAAGGGGACGAGTGCTTATGCATTCCCACCATTCGTGATGATTCAGAGAATTCAGAAGGTGAGGAAGGAGAGATGCTCTCATGTATGGTTAACTCCCTTTTGGGTATCACACGTGGGGTTTCAAATGACATTGGAGCTAGCTTGCGACATTCCCTTTTTTACTTCCTGTCCTAGAGGGTCCTAGAGGGTCTATTGAGACTTGGGGAACATCCTCTGGTTCTGACAGGGACTGTCAGCATTCTTGTTTGGCGAATATCAGGAGATCTAGAGAATGGTCAGACCTTTCGGGAAGAGCTGAAGAACTCCCCAGAGGAGTCCTGGGCTCCAGGAACATGCTATAGGTATAAAGGAATAAGGAAAACGTGGGCACATTGGTGCTTGGAAAGGGATTTGGATCCCATGGTGGCTCCTATTCTTGAGGCAGTGAATTTACTGGTGGAACAATTTGATAGGGACCTTACCTACAGGACGATAAACTGCTACAGGTCTGCAGTTTCTGCAGGACACAATCTAGTCGAGGGCAGGAGCCTGGGAATTTTATTTCTGATCTGTAGAGTTCAGAAGAATATCAGGTTGAGGAGACCGCCCCCACGAGCCTAAGTACGAGACCAGATGGGATTTAAATTTAGTGCCAAGTAGGTTTTCCTCTTGGCCTGGTAATAGATATTTGGACCTGAAAAAAACCTTCTATGAAGCTGGTCTCCTTACTTTGCCTAATATCCTGTCGCAGTGTCGGATGCTAAAGCTTTGCAGGTGAATAAAATATACAATGCGTTTGGGGTAACTTTTGAGATTAGAAGAACGAAAACAATGCGACACCATATGTTACCCTCAATTTGATTCTTCCAGAAAGTGGTGTGATTTGAATTGCATGAAGGAATATGAATCCAGGTTGAGTGTGTTTCATCCTGATGGTGTTTACCAATTTCTTATTTCCTTTGTGAAACCCTTTAAAGTGGTTTGCAGTGCAACTACATTACCCTCTCAGCACAAGAGCGCAAACTCAAAGACTAAAGGACAAAACATGTGCCCACCTTAGTTCACTGAGAGACTATGTGCCACTGCCATGGTTCTCCCATCTCTACAGAACAGTCGGGTCCCGAACAGCGCAGAGTCTTTTAACCCTCTCCTGGAGACCCTGCACTTTCAGAAGACTACAAACATCCTTACAGGCACAAGTAGGGGCCAGGCAGTGTGCTTGGCTGACCCTAGTTTAAATTTATAGAACTGAAACGGATTCCCTGCAAGTATCTCTCATCCACCTGGCACACAAGGTGCTGGGATGGTCTTGCGAAAAATCCCAAGTAACTGTATGCTGTACAACTTCTTATAGCTACTGTATAGGTCTACTTAATTTAACTAGTTGTACCCCTTTCCCTAAAAAGAACATTGCTCAGATAATTTATTGTGACACTTGTGATCCCCGAATTAGGTGCTATACCCCCACACTACTCTCCAAGGCTAAGTCGTGACTCTTCCACCCAGTTACCCCCTTGAAAATCATCGCCTAAAATGGAGGCCCTTGGTATTTCAATGCACCTTAAATACTTTGCCGAACTCTTACACGTTTCACTAAGTCTGTCATCAGCCACGGGGCAGACTTTAGAGGACCTGGGAACAGACAGGAAGCAGGGAGAAGAACAAAGTTGTAGGACAGAAATGGAAAGAAAGAGTTTGTTGGAGAGAGACCTGTTAGAAGGGTTCTCACAAAAGAAAGCCGTTTTAGAGGAGATAGAGGCCACGCTGGTGGCAGAGTTGGAAACAGAAAGATCTTGTAAGAGAGAGCCATGGGGTGCATAGAGGTGAGAGCTGGAAGAACAGCTGCATTGAAGGAAACCGAGAACACTGATAACCGTTGACTTATAAGTGTGGGAGAAGTGGAAAGAAAGAGGCCTTATGGAAATGAGAGAGTTCATGTAGGATAGATTGCTAGAATGTGTTCAGAAAAAAAGAGAATACTAGAAGCACTGGGGCCTACAGGATGAAGATGTGGAAAGAAGAGAGGGCTTAGAGGAAACACAGGTGGACCACGAGAAATCCAGAAATAAAGATGAAATATCCCTTTCCCAGAAAAAGCTACCCAGGAAAGCAAAACACACTTTTACGTGAAGTTGAAATAAATAAGATTTCACGAAAAACAGAGTTTTATTAAAAAATATAAAGTGAGAGTCCAGGTTTACAAAGATTGTTCTGCTTGAAAGTGTGGATCCAGCGGGAAATCGGGCACATAGTGCCCCAAACCACAATCTCAGCTCTTGGTGATGATCCGGTTACAAAAGTCCCACATCTCAGGATCAACATATATTTGAGGCGCCGCACCCCTCTCTGGGAGCAGGGTATGGGGGGGGATCACATCACTGGCCACAGGATCAGGTGAAGAGCCGGATAGTTGCATCAGCACCCGAAGAGAAGAGCCAGGGCTGGGTGGGATGAAAGGTTACGTCGAGAACCCCCAGGTCACGCGTGATCTCGTGCCCCTTCAATACCTTCACAGGAACGATGAGTGGGTTCTGGAGCAGGTCACTGCAAGACAAGACAGAACGAGAAGAGCATTATACATGTGCAGTGTGCTGTTCTATGCATTAACAACATAAGTAGGCAGCAAAATATTTTTTCTCTTTTTATCTTTGATATGCGGATGTGGATAGGTGACAAATCCGCTTTTTCTGGTATGTGCTTCCACAGACACATAGCGATGGTGGAATCTTGTCATTGCAGCTCGCCTGTCCCATCAAAGAGTGCAAGGGTCAGGAGTGAGTAGCTCTAGCTGGCTGTCGAGCGGTGAGTAAAGGAGGAGTGAGCACAGACATCAGCACTGGTTGGTTGTCGAGCGGTCAGTGAATACTTCTAAAACAACCTGTTTAACTGCCCAACGATGCCTGTACAGTGCACACTACCCCCAGGGGCCCTAGTGCTTACAAAGTGGACTCCTGAAACAGTCAAGTCTTTCACTTTCCCCTAAAGCTGGTCAGTCAGGGAGATGGAGAGTTTGGTATCAGATGGTTGTAAATACAACTAAGTGGGGAATTGCACAGCGAAAGAAAGAGCGTTCACCGTGAGGAAGGTGACCGAATAGTGAGACGTCACTGCACAAATTGCGAGCTGGTTGATTCAGTATGACCTTATCACGTGGTTAAGCTGGGTCTTGCTGCAATAGACATCTGAAAGTAATGCACAGAACCCTGAAACATGCTCTCAAACAGGGAGCCAGTGGAGCGTTGCGTGTGCTGGTGAACACGGCTCTTTTCACCCAAGCCTGTTATAGCCCAATGAGAAGCATTCAGAAGCCACTGGGGTCTGGCTGGTGAGATGCAGGTAGGCCACAGTAAGGCAGGAGGCAGAAGTCCAGGCAAGAAACAATAGCTGCACCTACTGCAATGACTTGTTTTTCTTGTGACAGGAGAGGAATAGATTTATTTATAAAGTTTTATGGGTCTGGTTTGCTTACCTGACAGCAATACTTTAATAGAGCATTAACAAACGGTCTGACGAATGTCTCAACATTAAGCACAACTCCCAAGCTATTGACTTATTCAGCCAGCTATAGTTAATTTTAAAAATGTTAGGCGGCTTTTGAGAAAACAGCGAGGGTCCACTTTAGAGCCAAAAATGAACAACTCTGCTTTGATGCAATTCAGCTTAAGAAAGTTTCAGTTCAACCAAGTTTGGATCTCACCAAGGTAGAGCACCATGGCAGAATCAAATGCAAATCTGAGTATCATTGACAGAAAACTGAACCGACCGGGCATCTTTTTTTCTTTTCTTGAGTTTATATATAGCGTGAATTAGACATAAAGGTATTAGAGAGCTTTACATGAGCACCAGTTGCATTAGAGACGGACAGAATCATTTTTAGGCATGGGGAGATTACGTGATTTGCCCTGAATCACGGGATGTTGAGCCGACACAGAGGCTCCAATCTGGTACCCCAGCTTCAAATTCGTCCGCTTAAGTTGTTACGCCACTTCCTCTGAAACGTTTGTAGAGAGGACAAAGATAAGGATAACACCAAGTCATATGCACTCCACCATCTAATCTATAGATTTTAGAAAGGAAACCAGTTTCACCTGCTCTGCTAGGTTCTCTTATCACACCAAAATTAGAACCACCACACCACTCCCAAGGGGATTTCAAGATGGTGGCCTAGCACAAAAGTAATGGAGTGGTACAGCATGTTAAAAGCCACTGATGAGCTTAGAATAACCAGCTGACTGCCTTCACCCTTGTTCATTAAGTGTGTAACACAGTTTTCAAGAGAGAAAGGATTGGTTGGGCTTCCATACGTTGTTTTAACTCTAGGTTCATAGCTTTTTCCAAGATTTATGCAAGCAATGGTAGGGTGTTGATAAGGCAAAAACTAGCAGCGTTAAATGGTCAAGGATTAGGCTTCTTGAGGAGAGGGGTAATATAAAGCTTAACTTTAGGTTTTGGGGACCTGTGAGTCCTAGATAACTGTATAAAATAGACAGTGAATTTAAGGAGCAAAGAGAGAGGATTACTGTTTTAAAAGGGTCTCTGAGTGAATCTGTAGGCTTAGGGTAAACCAAGACAGCATTCCCCACCTCCATGGGAAAGACAACTTATAGCTAGCCCTGGAGTGGGCTTGTCTCTATAGTAAGGGAACACACAGTAATAGCAATGGGCGGTTAGATGCTCCGACCAGTGCAGTCAGCAATTCTGAGTGGCTGACAATTATCCAATCAGAGATGGTGTCTGTGCTTGGATCATTCTCTTCGGCTGCTGAGCAGCCACTCATAGTAGCTACAGGGATTGTGTGCCTCCAAGAACCATTGTGCGAACTAGGCTATTGGAATACAGGTCGTTTACATCTCAGGAAATAGGTATGCGCCTCATTTTTAGAGCACCTGCCGAGCGGATTGTGACGGGTTTTCCAAACAAAAATTGCCCCACAGGACGACTGAAAGAGTGGAATCCACTCTTTACAGATATGGGTTATATTCTATTCCAAAATGTAAACAACCCTTCGTTAGGATGACATTTTCTTCGTAATGGAAGTCTGAGGCGGTCAGACCGGTGTCATGATGCCTTTGCCTAGAACCACCCCTCCTTTAGCATATGCTCCCCTCCATTGGGGAATTTCAATGCCTCATCTGTTTGACAACAGATATCCCCTCACAGAACTTTGCATACTGGCAAATATTTGTGTAAAATACATTTGTGCAGGACTGGTTTACAACAAAAATATTTATTGCTGAGATAACCCTGGCTCATGTAAGGAGGTATTGCCTTAGTTCTCAATCAAAACCTACTTTGTGGGGAGTTTCTTCACCCACAATTTTCTTATTAAAACTTTTTAAACTTTGTGGCATCGAAGACTTAAAGAAAAAACTTTTAGTGTTCCTCAAATTTAAATATCTGTCGTCTGTCACTTTCCTCCTGTGTTTACAACTCGAGGGTAATTAAATGCTTCACCCACATCTCCCCAGTGAACTCTTTATAAACGTATGATACTGAAATGATTCCATCATATCTCCCCTTTCACTTCTTTACTATGCTTCCACACCTGGACTATTCAAGCCGCTATGTCAAGTGTTTACTTGTTTCAAAGTATTTACACCTCTGCGGTATGAGAAAGTGCCATCGTCTCTCCAAGCTTCTCTCTTGCTCTATTCGTGCCACTGAGAACTTCCAACTCATCGTAAATTTGCAGCTCAGGGTGTTTCAAAGAGCTGTGTCCACACTCTACTTGCAAAGACTTGTTTATATTATATCCATTAAATCTATGTAAATGTCTATGCACCCTTTCTCCATCTTTTTCTGCCCCCGTGCCTTCTTATTATTTTTCTTTAAATCTTCTGCATGCAACAGTGTAAAAGATTTTGCTGAAAGCCGGGTAGACCATATTAATCTCTTCTATTTGGTGCCAGTCCCATGTGTTACAGCCAATAAAACCTACTCAGGAGGTTGGCGTCACCTTTGCTGGGTGAAACCATTCTGCCTTGAGCGGACCATTCTATGCTTCAAAACATTTCCTTCATAGGACTCCCCTCCATGTGGTCAGGCCCACAGTTGAAGACACATCATGGCTTTCACCAGTGTGAAGTGCGCTACACCATCCCCAGCAGATGGTAAAGCCAGGGTGCTGGTCAATCTCTCCAGTACCAGGGATGCAGCCTTTCTGCTCATATGTGCCACACAAACCTTTGAGCAACTACACTTGCTTCTTTGCGCTTGATTCAAACTCTATTACACCCTTAACACCTGGCGCTTGCGCCCCTCGATAAGGTACGTACTTGTACACCATGCCATGACACACGATCACAGTGCCGTCATCTGAGGCAGAGGCGAACAGAGGATAGTGCTTGTGGAACGACACCCCTCTCAGGGCCTTCTTGTGATGCCTGGAAGGAAGAAGAAATAAGCAGACTGCGTTAGTGAACGACACAAGATGCAGAGGACCCACCTCTAAGCACTGCACGAGCATCGTAAACCACCAAGACTTCCAGCGCAATCGGACAGCACTGTCAGAGAATTGAGGGGATCCACCACCCACCCCATTGTAGGCCATACAAGGGCGCGCTGTTCTTTGGGGCACCTAAAGGATAGACTAGATCCTCAGTCACCAGAGCCTCAGCATACAAGCCCTTCACTGCCGGTTTACACTTAAAGCGCCCTACACGCCCACATTGCATATCCCACTTAGAGCGCCCTACATGCCCACATTGCGTATCCCACTTAGAGCGCCCTACAAGCCCACATTGCGTATCCCACTTAGAGCGCCCTACATGCCCACATTGCGTATCCCACACACAGATCCACTGCCCGCTCAAAACACTTAAGAGCGCCCTACATGCCCACATTGCGTATTCCACTTAGAGCGCCCTACAAGCCCACATTGCGTATCCCACTTAGAGCGCCCTACACGCCCACATTGCGTATCCCACTTAGAGCGCCCTACATGCCCACATTGCGTATCCCACTTAGAGCGCCCTACAAGCCCACATTGCGTATCCCACTTAGAGCGCCCTACATGCCCACATTGCGTATCCCACTTAGAGCACCCTACACACCCACATTGCGTATCCCACTTTGAGCACCCTACACGCCCACATTGCGTATTCCACTTCGAGCTCCCTAGATGCCAACAATGCATACATCATACATGGATCCACTGCCGGCTTTATTAAGATACACTTAGCACCCCTGCACGCCCACATTACGTAAGGCACACAAAGATCCACTGCCAGTTCTATTAAGATGCACTTAGAGCGCCCTACACACCCTCAATGCTTATCCCACACACGGATCCACTGCCGGCTCTATTGAGATATACTTAGAGCGCTCTACACACGCACATCATATATACCACCCAAGGACCCACTGCCAGCTCCACTAACATAGTCTCTCTATGCTGCGTTAGGACAGAACACTATGACGTCCAAGGCTTGTACTGGCATCTCTGTTAAAGTGTTCTTTGAACGCTCTGCTAAGGGAATGAGTGGAAACTCCAGCACTGCTGTGGCAGCATCTTGTGTTAAGATATTCTACTGCAACACTGATCTCCAACTTACAACTGAAAGCTGTGGCACAGCCACCTGCGATCATTAGAGGCAGGGAACAGTGACTTAGAGGCAGGGAACAGTGACTACGAGGCAGGGAACAGTGACTACGAGGCAGGGAACAGTGACTACGAGGCAGGGAACAGTGACTACGAGGCAGGGAACAGTGACTACGAGGCAGGGAACAGTGACTACGAGGCAGGGAACAGTGACGGACAGGCAGGGAACAGTGACGGACAGGCAGGGAACAGTGACGGACAGGCAGGGAACAGTGACGGACAGGCAGGGAACAGTGACGGACAGGCAGGGAACAGTGACGGACAGGCAGGGAACAGTGACGGACAGGCAGGGAACAGTGACGGACAGGCAGGGAACAGTGACGGACAGGCAGGGAACAGTGACGGACAGGCAGGGAACAGTGACGGACAGGCAGGGAACAGTGACGGAGAGGCAGGGAACAGTGACGGAGAGGCAGGGAACAGTGACGGAGAGGCAGGGAACAGTGACGGAGAGGCAGGGAACAGTGACGGAGAGGCAGGGAACAGTGACGGAGAGGCAGGGAACAGTGACGGAGAGGCAGGGAACAGTGACGGAGAGGCAGGGAACAGTGACGGAGAGGCAGGGAACAGTGACGGAGAGGCAGGGAACAGTGACGGACAGGCAGGGAACAGTGACGGAGAGGCAGGGAACAGTGACGGACAGGCAGGGAACAGTGACGGACAGGCAGGGAACAGTGACGGAGAGGCAGGGAACAGTGACGGAGAGGCAGGGAACAGTGACGGAGAGGCAGGGAACAGTGACGGAGAGGCAGGGAACAGTGACGGAGAGGCAGGGAACAGTGACGGACAGGCAGGGAACAGTGACGGACAGGCAGGGAACAGTGACGGAGAGGCAGGGAACAGTGACGGAGAGGCAGGGAACAGTGACGGAGAGGCAGGGAACACCAGTGACTGAGAGGCAGGGAACACCAGTGACTGAGAGGCAGTGACCAGTGACTGAGAGGCAGTGACCAGTGACTGAGAGGCAGTGACCAGTGACTGAGAGGCAGTGACCAGTGACTGAGAGGCAGTGACCAGTGACTGAGAGGCAGTGACCAGTGACTGAGAGGCAGTGACCAGTGACTGAGAGGCAGTGACCAGTGACTGAGAGGCAGGGACCAGTGACTGAGAGGCAGGGAACAGTGACTGAGAGGCAGGGAACAGTGACTGAGAGGCAGGGAACAGTGACTACGAGGCAGGGAACAGTGACTACGAGGCAGGGAACAGTGACTACGAGGCAGGGAACAGTGACTACGAGGCAGGGAACAGTGACAGAGGCAGGGAACAGTGACAGAGGCAGGGAACAGTGACAGAGGCAGGGAACAGTGACAGAGGCAGGGAACAGTGACAGAGGCAGGGAACAGTGACAGAGGCAGGGAACAGTGACAGAGGCAGGGAACAGTGACAGAGGCAGGGAACAGTGACAGAGAGGCAGGGAACAGTGACTGAGAGGCAGGGAACAGTGACTGAGAGGCAGGGAACAGTGACTGAGAGGCAGGGAACAGTGACTGAGAGGCAGGGAACAGTGACTACGAGGCAGGGAACAGTGACTACGAGGCAGGGAACAGTGACTACGAGGCAGGGAACAGTGACTACGAGGCAGGGAACAGTGACTACGAGGCAGGGAACAGTGACTACGAGGCAGGGAACAGTGACTACGAGGCAGGGAACAGTGACTACGAGGCAGGGAACAGTGACTACGAGGCAGGGAACAGTGACTACGAGGCAGGGAACAGTGACTACGAGGCAGGGAACAGTGACTACGAGGCAGGGAACAGTGACTACGAGGCAGGGAACAGTGACTACGAGGCAGGGAACAGTGACTACGAGGCAGGGAACAGTGACTACGAGGCAGGGAACAGTGACTACGAGGCAGGGAACAGTGACTGAGAGGCAGGGAACAGTGACAGAGGCAGGGAACAGTGACAGAGGCAGGGAACAGTGACTGAGAGGCAGGGAACAGTGACTGAGAGGCAGGGAACAGTGACTGAGAGGCAGGGAACAGTGACTGAGAGGCAGGGAACAGTGACTACGAGGCAGGGAACAGTGACTACGAGGCAGGGAACAGTGAATACGAGGCAGGGAACAGTGACTACGAGGCAGGGAACAGTGACTACGAGGCAGGGAACAGTGACTACGAGGCAGGGAACAGTGACTACGAGGCAGGGAACAGTGACTACGAGGCAGGGAACAGTGACTACGAGGCAGGGAACAGTGACTACGAGGCAGGGAACAGTGACTACGAGGCAGGGAACAGTGACTACGAGGCAGGGAACAGTGACTACGAGGCAGGGAACAGTGACTACGAGGCAGGGAACAGTGACTACGAGGCAGGGAACAGTGACTACGAGGCAGGGAACAGTGACTACGAGGCAGGGAACAGTGACTATGAGGCAGGGAACAGTGACTATGAGGCAGGGAACAGTGACTACGAGGCAGGGAACAGTGACTACGAGGCAGGGAACAGTGACTGAGAGGCAGGGAACAGTGACTGAGAGGCAGGGAACAGTGACTGAGAGGCAGGGAACAGTGACTGAGAGGCAGGGAACAGTGACTGAGAGGCAGGGAACAGAGACTGAGAGGCAGGGAACAGTGACTGAGAGGCAGGGAACAGTGACTGAGAGGCAGGGAACAGTGACTGAGAGGCAGGGAACAGTGACTGAGAGGCAGGGAACAGTGACTGAGAGGCAGGGAACAGTGACTGAGAGGCAGGGAACAGTGACTGGGAGGCAGTGACCAGTGACTGAGAGGCAGTGACCAGTGACTGAGAGGCAGTGACCAGTGACTGAGAGGCAGTGACCAGTGACTGAGAGGCAGTGACCAGTGACTGAGAGGCAGTGACCAGTGACTGAGAGGCAGTGACCAGTGACTGAGAGGCAGTGACCAGTGACTGAGAGGCAGTGACCAGTGACTGAGAGGCAGGGAACAGTGACTGAGAGGCAGGGAACAGTGACTGAGAGGCAGGGAACAGTGACTGAGAGGCAGGGAACAGTGACTGAGAGGCAGGGAACAGTGACTGAGAGGCAGGGAACAGTGACTGAGAGGCAGTGACCAGTGGGCAGCAGTGACGGAATGAGTATGCAGTATTGGCAGTGGGGGGTCGGGCAGTAGACATGGACATGTGAGCAGAGTAGGCAGCAGTGACAGTGCTATGGCAGAAGAAGAGCACAGAGAATGGAGTAAGTTGCACAGAGACAACCACAGTGGGCAGATGGAGAGAGACGCAGCCAAGATAGAAGAGAGAGGGATTGGCTGGTATCGTCTGAGTAAGGGCAGAGCTGGCAGCGGCAGCACAAGCACTTGTGGCAGTTAAAGAGAATGGTTGCACCAAGGGGTAAACGAGAAGGACTGGCAGCAGTATCAGGGACACAGGATGTGGTGGCACTAAAAGTGGATGGCACATGGCAGAGGTTGCGAAAGTGAACGCTGAGTGAAAGACATAGGGGGAGGAATGGCAGTACAGTGTTGGAGGCAGTGATGCCGCGGATGAGGGAGGTGCGCCAAAGGTGGCGGTGGTACTTCTGAAGTGGGAAAACTCACCTGAGCACTTTGTAGGGCTTAGTCGAGAGATCCAGGTCAAACCAGGCCAGCTTGCTGTCATAGCTGCCACAGATCAGGTTATCGCCTGCGACAGAGGAAAGTTTGTTATTGTGAGGGCTGCAGGATTTCTGCCACTCCTACACCAGCATCCATCTCTCGTAGCACGCCAACCACTACTACAACAACATTAACAAAAAATGCCGGGCACAGCACGTCCCAGTCAGAGCACTGAGAGCAAAGGCTCCTTTTTCAGGGGGCAATTTTGGATAGAACTGTGTGAGTGGGTAGAAACTTTGCAGAATAGACGGTCTCCGGTCACAAATTACATAAACTACCCAAGTCTAAAAAAGCCCCCTACCAACCACACACTTTGAAAGGCTGAAACAAGTTGAACAGAAAAACGACATCATTGCTTTAAGGGCTGGAGGGGTAGCGCACTTGTGAAAGCTCTTGAACAGTTTCTTGGGTTGTACGGTCGCCAACACACACCCCCAACTTCAGTCCCAGTGACCTGGACGCTTGATGCAAGCAGCAGGTTCCCCAGCCCCAAGCAAGAGCCCACCTGCGGACCCGGTCATCGCTGTGCCTCACCTCCAGGGTGGATGGCCATGCTGGACACCCACTTGCAGTTGGTCAGCAGCTTCTTGGTCAGCTCCTGCTTGAGCAGGTTGTACACCCGGACGTAGCGCTGGGTGGCCACGAAGAAGAAGGGCCGGATGGGGTGGAATAGCACACACTGCACCAACCCCTTGCTCTTGCGGAAAGGGTTCTGGCTCCGCCGCTTGGTCACCTGGTGGATCAGCACCTGCATGTTTCCGTTGTCAGGGAGCACGCTGGCGAAGTAGTCTCCCTTCCCGTGCCAGGCCACGTGCTTCACCGCCTGGAGACCAGATGAAACAGATGTGTTGGTGCAAGAGGAGAAGCAGAACATGAAAATGCAAAGAGGATTCTCCCACAATGGAGTTAATACTGTTGAACTCTTACATTAAATGGGTGCCAGATCCCACCCACTTCCTTTGATACTAGAACCCACTCCTGGGGGTGATTTAGGAACAGCTCCAGGAGGTTCCTTAATTCATGTTTTCCAAGGCATTTGGATTACTCTTCCAAAGGTGACCTACTCCAGACAGACAGTTATTAATGACATTCAACAAAGGTCCTTCACCCAGTGATGGCCAGCCTTGGGCTTCACCGAAGGCCTTAACCCAGCAGCAGCGGTCCTTCCACACTCTTCACCTAATTGCTGCAGTCGAGAGCTTCTCTGCTCGTGGCAACAAGCAGACCTCCCCGGTGGCAACAGCGCAATCCTGCCACTGTGTAGTAGCCACCCTGTGGCCTTCATGAAGTTGGATCTGAAATCCTTTAGTCAGCCACAACGGTCCTTCACATCACTCTGGTGCAAGCTAACCCCACAGGAGTTGTATTCCTCTCACAGTAAGCAAAGAGCACTGTAATGACCACAATGCTACCATATAATAGGGGCCCCTGTGCTCCAACCCTCTTCTGGCAACTGCTGTTTGGGCATCAGCACATGCCTTACTGGAGGGGTGTGATCAAGGTGGCATTGCAATGTTTAGCTTTCACAGGCTGGAGCATTAAGTACTAAATATAAGATACATGTGCAGCAGCAGAACAGAAGGGCAGGTTGGAGGCGACATGTGAGGCTAGGTTGGGACAATGGGCCAGTGGCAGAGCAGAGGACAGAACAGCCAAGAAGTTCCAGGAGTGTAGGCTCCACGCCACTCACCTTCTCATGTTTGACAGTCAGCCGCACCCCCTTGTCGTAAGCGTCCCCCTCAGCAGCCACCCACTGGACGGGCTGGATGTACGGCTCCTCGGGCTCCTGGAAGCCTGAGATCTGCTGGTCCGTGGCGCTGTAGAGCAGCTTGTCCCCAAGGGACGGATTTAGCAGAACGATGGAGCTCTCCCTGCAAGAAGAGGACGCATTAGGAGGAGCAGAGGGTGGCACTGGTCCTGCATGTGGCAGAGGAGGCGGAGAGGCAGTTACCCATTCAGTGCATAATAACACATACTTCATGAAATTATTTCTACCAGACATAACTTACACAAAAGACGGCACAGAACTCTAGGGAACTCTCCTTCGAAGAGAAAGTGTTAAGCGGAGCAGAGAGGGTGGCCCTGGGCAGAGAGGCGAGTACCCACTCAGTGCATAAAAGTATATCTTTCATGTCAGTGTTTCCAAGCAAAAGATGGCAGAGCACTCGAGGGAACTCACCTCTGAAGAAGAGAAAGTGTTAGGAGTGTTTGAGAAGACAACAAAAGACCTGCAACTAGAAGGATCAAAGAACTGACTGCACACTCAGTGCATTGGGGACAGAAGTGCTGTAAATGGAGATCTATAAGTGCAGGTACTCAATACTTAGAGTATCTGCTTGCTTCACAGAAGTACAAGTACTCTCCTATGAAATGTACTGCAGCCGTGTTGAGAAGTGCAACGCTGCTGTCTGTGTTGCACTTGACTGCGTGTGCAAACATCCTGCACTGCTGCTGTCTGTGCTGAACTGCATGCACAAACACCTTGCCATTATAGTACTTGTACGCAAGGCTGCCATTTCACCTGTAGCACCCACGACGTAACACTTTAAGGTCTTGATCCATTGCTGCACCATGAGATCGTGGTTTCCTACCAATTTTCACCCAGCATGTGTATTGTATAAACAACTAGTACACGACGTCAGGATGGAAGAGTTGTACCACCTTTGTCTCTCACTAGCACCATGTTACAGACCATTTTTTCTAAAGTCTTTGATATACTTTTTCTTTTGTCCCCTCTACCTTTCACTATTGTTCTTCAGGCTAAAATTACCTCAGGCATGTAATTTATTTTATTATAAACAGATTTTTATTGTGTCAAGCGTCAAAAGTAATGCAGGGTTCTGTAACCCAGAAGCCGTCTGCCTCAGTGAACGATACAGGATAATTGCATTGACATTTAGAATAGACATTTTAAAAAAGAAACAGTAAAACATGAACTGTATAACACCCCCCCCCCATTGCACTAAAGTAGCACTACATTTTAAATGCCACGTTAATACCCACCTCCCATCATATAAAGTATCACTGAGTCGTCGGTCTATCGCTCCACGATCTTGAAAGATCATTATGGGATCAATGCATCCACAGATGACAGTGGTTCGTGGTAGAGACTTCGATAGTCTGTCATCACCTCCAGATCTTGGGATGTTTTTGCGGGCAGCCCCTAGCCTTAAATATTGGACTCTCCAATCGCATACAGAAATCTAGGCCATTTTTCCACGCTGACAAAGAAGGTGGGGCCATAGCTATTAATTTCCGTGTAATATCTCTTAGCCAATGTAAGCCTCAATAACAACAAATGTCGTTTATAAACATTTTCCCCAACACCCTCAATTATGTGTAGCAGTACCAATTTAGGTGAAGAGGGATGCTCCCACCCCAGCACCTCTGCAAGGCAGGCCCAAACCCCTCGCCAGAACTTTGCGAGCGTCGTGCAATGCCAAATCGTATGGATGATGGTTCCCTCCTCCCAGCCACATCATAGGCAAGTTGGGGATCAAACCAGGCCCGCCCTACACAGACAAGCCCTAGTACAATGGACCAGATGTAGGTATTTAAATTGAATTAGGCGAAGTCGCATCACGATCGCTGCCTCCCGTGGGAGGCCAATGCCTTAGTTCAATCGTCCCCATCCAGTGGCCCGAGATCCCCTTCCCACGCCTCTCTAAGTTTGTCTAATGTGGTGGGACTATTTGTCACCAAGGACTAATACATTTTGGAGATTTTATGGTCTTTTTAAGTCTCCCATGAAGACTTTTGCCTCAATGGGACTGTATTCGGGAAGGGTCTCCAGTCCCGCAATACTGGAGGAAATGGCATGTCTAAATTGGAGGCATTCATAGAATTGGGTCTTTGGCGTGTGATATTCCTGCTGGAGGTCCTGGAAAGATTTCAAGACTGTACCACGCATCACATCTCCCAGCACGGAGACCCCCATATTATCCCAGCCACGAAATCCCGATAAGGCAGCTAGTTTTGGCAGTTGCGAAGGGTCTCCAGTCCCGCAATACTGGAGGAAATGGCATGTCTAAATTGGAGGTATTTATAGAATTGGGTCTTCGGCATGTGATATTCCTGCTGGAGGTCCTGGAAAGATTTCAGGACTGTACCACGCATCACATCTCCCAGCACGGAGACCCCCATATTATCCCAGCCACAAAATCTCGATAAGGCAGCTAGTTTTGGCAGTTGCCCATTAAACCACAGGCGAGTTTCCCCAGTCAGCCTGCCCCACCACCCCATCTTACGCCAAGCCGGTTTCTAAACTAGGAAAACTACTCTTGTGGCCGACAGTAAAGAGTTACGCATGGGGGCCTGATATAAGATAGTATGTAGAGTTGAGTTCCCAATGCATCTTCTTTCCTCCGCATATGCGGGATCCGATATGTCCCCGTACTACTATTCATTCAATATCAACAGGTGTGAGGCCATATAGTATGATTGGACATCCGATGTGGCCAGCCCCCCACAATAGGTCGATTGAAAGCAGGTCCGAAACGCTACTCTGGACTCCCCCTCCCGCCCATAAAAACGGACCCAAAGCTGCATTGACCTGGTGAAACCACTGGGGTGAAATGGGGTATGGGTGATTCTGCAGTTGGTAAAGCAGACCATCTTAAAGGCATGCAATTGTTAATTCCTGATGATGATGATCCCAATATTGTTTCTATGGGATCGAAACGTTGTCAACCTAATATGCACTGTAAACACAATTGAATTACTTACGGATGTGTAACGGTATCTCTACATACTGTTTGCTTGTTGCATTTCTTTATACAAGTTACAAGCATTTTTTGTCCTGCCTGAACTTTTTTCTGAATTTGTGAATTTCTGTTCATTTGTGTCTTTGAAATATATGTTGCGTTGGACGCAGGATTGTGTCCCACTTTATTCTTGTGTTTTATGGGATTTGATTCATTATTACATTTTCTGTCCGGCTGGACAGCTTTTGGATAGCACCGATTTCCGGCCTATATTCATTGTTTTCTGTGTGAACCTCCCCTGTCAGGGACTATTTTGTAATTGTAATGAATCAGAATAGTTAGTAGTTACAAAATATATATATGTATATATATTATCGTACTTCACCCAGACCTTTCTCGTACAAGTAGAAAAAGGATGAACACGCGGACCCAGAGTTCTTCGTGCCGTTTATTTCAAAACACCCTGCATCAAAGCCGCCATGACGCGTTTCGGTCCCACCTGGACCTTGATCACATGACACACACACACTGTAATATGTTATATATATATATATATATATCACAATAGCAGATGATGGGTTTAAATATACAAATATCATCGTGCAAGGCCTACCTTATTGGAAAAGATGGTGTAACCCTGCTTGTCCCACAGCTGTATCACTGGGTTGCGACATGTCCTGGCAATAATGTTGTGTGAGCGTTTGCCTGTTTTTCCAAGTCGCTGCATGGCATATGCTTTAAAAAGGCACTCCAGCAAACAGGGCTGTTGTTGTAGAGACCGCCCTAGTAGAGTGCACCTTAGCCTTTTCTCTCAAACGCCTGCCAGCACTAGAGTGACAGGATTAAATAGCTGTAGATATCCATCTTGCTACACTTGCCTTGGAAACCGGACCTCCTTTGTTATGGTTTCCAAATGCGACTAGTATTTGAGCTGTAGTCAGTAACTCCTTTGTACAATGCAAATAGAACTTTAAGCAACTCTTTACATCTAGTGTATGCAGAGTTCATTCCGCAGGTGTCTGGGGATTTGGAAAAAATTTCTAAAGTACAACAGGTATATTCGGATGAAAATCCAACTGAACTTTAGGAACAAACGTGGGATTATTTCTGAGAATCATAGTGTTATCCTTAAACTGTAAGAAAGGTTCCTTTATAGTGAACACTTTAATTTCACTCACTCTTCTGGCAGATGTCAAAACTAGAAATACAACTACGTTCCACATTAGGAATTTGAGTTTGGCCTTGTGAACAGGTTGGAAAGGGCTCTTCATTATTTAACAGTACTGTGTTATGTTGCCAGGTTCGCGAAGACACCTTTATCAGAGGGAATACTTCGAATAAAACGTAAAGAAAATGTGTTATTAGCCTGTTAGATCATAACAATGGAGATCCGGAAATCCTTCTTATCTTGAAATGGCCGCTAAGTGTACTTTATTGTAAGACTGAATCAGGCCTGATCTAGCCAGAGAATAGGTATGGCAAGACCTGTTCTGGAGCTGATAATATAGGGTGAATCTTTGACCTCTGGTGCCATAAGCAGAAGCTCTTCCATTTTAGTCTATATGTTTTAGTAGTATTATCTGCTCTGGCTCTAGCAAGGATTTCGCTGCAGTCTAGTGAGATATCTAAATGTTGAAGCTCATAGTATTCAGGAGCCAGGCCGATAAGTGCAGAGAAGTTGGGTTCGGATGAAGTACCTACCTGCATGTGGCGCATCAATAGCAAATCCTTCTGAGGTTCCAGCTGAATGTAATTCGCCTCTGACAGCAATAGAAGTTCTGTGAACCAGTGTTGTCTGGGCCAATCACCATAATCTGACAGTTCCCACATCATCTTTCTGAGAAGCCTGGGTGTGAGTGGGATCGGGGGGAAAGTATAAGCAACGATCCCGGACCATCTGATTGATAACACATTCCCCAACTACCCTTCGTGCAGGTCCCAGCCTGCTTAAAACTGGCATTTCAGGGTCTCTTGAGATGCAAAGAGATCTAGTTTTGGCTTGACTCATTGTTGGAAGATTGTGTTCAGAATGGATTAATTTAGTTCCCATTTGTGGCAGCGCTGACTTGTTCTGCTTAAAGTTTCCGCCAAACTGTCGCTCACTCCTGGTTAATGTTCTCCTTGTAGTGTTACTTGATGCTCCAAAGCAGGCCATTTCCAGATCTCTTGCACCTCCTGCGTCGACAGGATCTGAGATTGTGTGCCTCCTTGTTTGTTCAAGTAGTGCATACTGATTGTGTTGTCCATTTGTATCAAAATGCAAATGCTACTTACCAGTATGCATCTGTTCTTGGCATGTAGGGCTGCTGACATTCATATCTGTGCATAGATCGCCACCTAGTGTTGGATCCGGATGATTGCACATTGTTGTCCTGGAAGAGTCTTCGAAGTATCACGAGATAGGTGGCTCCTCCCCTGGACTACAGTGCGCATGGGCATCGCCTCCATCCCCAGATTGTTTTTAGCCATTGGCAGAGATGGAGTGAAGAATGTGAGTGATGACCATGCTATGAGCATATGTATATGTATGAATGAATACTGCAGCTGCTACAGGCGCCGGGGGGGAGGGTGGGCGATATGAATGTCAGCAGCCCTACATGCCAAGAACAGATGCATACTGGTAAGTAGCATTTGCAGTTCGAGGCATGTGGGCTGCTGAATTCATATCTGTGCATAGAATACATAGCAGTCCCTCCATTATCGGCGGCCGCCCGTGCCAACTGCAGCGGTCTGAAAAAGTGTTTTTAGAACAGCTTGACCAACAGCTGCCTGCTGTTTGGAATGCACGTCTACACAGTAGTGCTTAGTGAAAGTATGTGTGGTAGACCATGTGGCTGCTCTACAGATATCTTCTAAGGGAATGTTACCTAGGAAAGCCATAGAGGCCCCCAGCTTCCTGGTGGAGCGGGCCCTCGGTGGGATAGTGAGGGTGCGTTTAGCTTTAGTGTAACAGATCTGAATGCACTTTACTATCCACATAGCAATCCCTGCTTTTGAGATAGCGTTTCCCTTGTGGTGTGTGGCAAAAGCAACAAAAAGCTGCTTGGTTTTGCGGAAATCTTTTGTCCTGTCTACATAATAAGGCCCTCTTAACATCAAGGGTGTGGAGCATGCGCTCCGCCAGCGTCTCCGGGTTTTGGAAAAACACCGGCAATTCAATTGTCTGGTTTAAGTGGAAATGGGATACCACTTTGGGTAGGAATTTAGGGTTAGTGCGGAGCACCACCCTGTTAGCGTGTACCTGGAAGAAAGGTTCTTGGATGGTGAGCGCCTGCAGCTCGCTAACCCTCCGTAGCGATGTAATTGCTACTAAGAACGCAACCTTCCAAGTCAGAAACTGAAGCTCACAAGAGTGCAGTGGCTCAAAGGGAGGACCCATCAGCCTTGTAAGAACCACATTGAGTGTTCCATTCTGGAGCTGGTGGGGTCCTTGGTGGAATGACCCTTTTGAGTCCTTCCAGAAAGGCCTTGATAGCAGGGACCTTGAAGAGTGACAGGTGTTGCCTATTCTGGAGGTATGCTGCCATAGCAGACAGGTGAATGCGGATGGAAGAGTATGCCAGATTGCATTGATACAGGTGGAAAAGATAGCAAATGATGTTTTGAATGGAAGCATCTAGAGGGTCAATATTGTGGTTAGCACAGTAGATGACAAACCTCTTCCATTTAGCCGCATAACAAGCTCTGGTAGTGGGCTTAATTGCCTCCCGAATGATATTCATGCAATCGGGAGGAAGATTGAGGTAGCCAAACTCTAGGACTTCAGGAGCCAGATCGCCAGGTTGAGCTGTTGCGGATCTGGGTGCTGAATGTCGCCATGGCTCTGCGTCAGAAGGCTGGGAGTGAGATGAAGCCTTTGATGCGGCACCACGGACAGTTCTAGAAACGTGGTGTACCATGGTTGGCGAGCCCACGTTGGAGCAACCAGGATGAGAGTCATCGAGTGCTGCCTGAGCTTGCGTGCCACCAGCGGTATCAGAGGTGCTGGGGGAAAAGCGTACGCAAATCTGCCTGACCAGTTCATCCACATCGCATTGCCCTGTGACTGGGGGTGTGGGAATCTGGCGGCGAAGCTTTGGTATTTTGCGTTCTCCTTTGTGGCAAACAGGTCTATCTCTGGATGACCCCACCTTTGGAAGTACGGTTGGAGTACTGATGGATGTATCTCCCACTCGTGCATCTGATGGCTGTGCCTGCTGAGCCGATCCGCCATTTGATTGTCCTTGCCCGGGAGATGCTCTGCCATGAGGAAGATGTTCCTCTGAATGGCCCACTTCCACATGCTCTGAGCCAGATGAGACAGCTGTGGAGAGTGTGTGCCTCCCTGCTTCTGGATGTAGTACATGGCCGTCATGTTGTCCGTCCGGATCAACACGACTTTGTTGCACAGATGTACTTTGAACGCCTTCAAGGCCATGAAGATTGCCATCAGTTCCAACACATTGATGTGCATCTTCCTTTGCTGTAGTGTCCATAGTCCCTGCACTGTGTACTGGAGTACATGCGCTCCACATCCCTGGAGACGTGGACGTGCTGGCGACGGAGATGCGCTGCCACAGTCGCTAGGCACTTGGTAAACACTCTCGGTGCCGTGGTGACCCCGAACGGCAGAACCTTGAACTGGTAATGCTGGTCTAAGATCGTGAATCTGAGATACTTCCTGTGGGAAGGATGCAGGGGGATATGAAAATATGCATCTTTCAGATCCAGCGTAGCCAGGAAGTCCCCCTGTTGAAGCAGGGGAAGCACCTGCTGCAACGTGAGCATATGGAAGTGCTCCGAGAGGATGTACCAGTTCAGGGGCCTGAGGTCCAGGATCGGCCTGAGGGATCCGTCCTTCTTGGGAATCAGAAAATACAGGGAGTAAACCCCTGTTCCCCGCTCTTGCAATGGAACGAGCTCTATTGCCCCTTTTTGCAGCATGACTAGAACTTCTTGCTGCAACAAGGTCAAGTGCTCGCCTGACATAGGACGGCTCCTTGGGGGTATGTCCGGTGGAATGGACGTAAGCTCTAGACAGTACCCGTACTGGATAATAGACCTCACCCACCTGTCCGTGGTGATGGTTTTCCACGCCGGCAGGAACTGCTGGAGTCTCCCCCCGACCGGTGTTGCATGGTCGGGGGGCAGTGACAAGACGTCACTGTTTGTTGGTGGTGGTGGACCTGGAACTATTGTTTCCACGTCCCCTGCCCTTGACATTATTGCCTCTGTAACCACCTCGACCCTTGTTGTTATACGAGGCTTGGGTGTTACTTTTGTAATATTGGGTCGACTGGGGCGCCTGTCCCCTTGAGGTGCCTCTGGAGTTTGAGCGGCGAAAGGAACCACTCCGAAACTGCTGACTTTGTAGAGCCCCCATAGACTTGGCAGTTTCCGTATCTTTTTTCATTTTCTCCAGTGTGGCATCCACCTCAGGGCCAAACAGGTGGTCAGGATTCACTGTTTGATTGAGGATCGTAGTTTGGATGTCGGGTTTGAACCCCGAAATTCTAAGCCAGGCATGGCGTCGAAGCAGCACACTGGTATTGATAGCCCTGGAGGCTGTGTCTGCCACATCTGATGGACATGCACATTTGATGGATGCATTCGTAATGAGTTTACCCTCCTGAATGAGCATCTCCCCCGCCTCCTTGTATTGGTCAGGCAAGTGTTGCAGTATGGCCTCTAATGTGTCATAATGGGCCCTATCATAACGTGCAAGTAATGCTTGGGTGTTAGATATTCTCCAGATATTAGCTGCCTGTGCAGCAATTCGTTTGCCTGAGGCCTCAAAGATCTTGGACTCTTTGTCCGGGGGAGGAGCGTCACCAGTAGTTTGAGAGTTCGCCCTCTTCCGAGCGTTGGAAACAACCAAGGAGTCCAATGGCAAGTGTCCCTTGATATATGTAGGATCCGTGGGCGCTGCCTTATATTTCCTGTCGATGCGAGGGTTGACCACACGCGCTCGGGTGGGCTCTTTGAAAACCTCCGTTGCATGTTTCAGCACCCCCTTAAGCATCGGTAGCGTTTTGACAGACTTTTCGGCTACCGAGAAGGTGTCGAACAAGAAGTCCACATCCACGGGGTCCGAGTGCAGCTCGACGTCGTGGTTAGCAGCAGCTCTCTCTATCAGAGCATTGAAGGCCGCCGAGTCCTCAGACGGGGACGTCTTGGCCGCGAAAAGTTGTGTCCTGAGCCGACTGCGGGTCCTCCGTGTCGCCTCCGGCGGACCACGGGACGTGCTCCTCCTCCGGATCCGAGTACGCCGGATAGTTGTACTCGTCACCTTCCTCGTCCGCATCGGCTGCAGCGGAATGCGTCGGCGAGTGTCCTAGGGTTTGCGGGGACACAGGTTCCACCAAAGCCGGAGAGTCCTCGGAGTCCCTTTTGTTTTTGAGAGGAATCTTAAAGGGTTCCAACGTCGGCTCCGTCGTGATCTTCCGTTTGAGGAGCGACAGCTTTCCGGTGTTGGCGTCGATTATTACTGCACGACGTTCCTCTTCCGCAAGCGGCTGGAGACGCAGCTTCGACACCGCCAAGGCAGCCTTCGGCGTCAACACCTCCCTCGAGGGTCCGCCCTGTTTCGGTGCGAAGGCCTTCGGCGCCGACTTGGGCGGCAGGGTGAAACGGATAGGCGTTTGCTCCCTCGCAGGCTTAGGCGTCGGCTTAGGCGCACTGGTGTCCTGTGCGGGAACCACACTGGCCTTTCGAATCCGCTGCAAGGATTCCGCTACCTTCTTTGTCCAGGCCGGAGAGGGCTGGGCCGGTTCGAGCGACCCCACGTCTTCGAGAGCCTGTGCGCCGGCAGGCACCGTCTTCGGGGCCGACGCCCCCTGCCTATGCGCGTCGTCGCCCTGACGCTTCTTC
The DNA here is from genome assembly GCF_964263255.1 of Lissotriton vulgaris. Lineage (NCBI taxonomy): Eukaryota > Metazoa > Chordata > Amphibia > Caudata > Salamandridae > Lissotriton > Lissotriton vulgaris. Next base: position 2,053,718,759 of record NC_141691.1, on the reverse strand, counting down.
GAAGCAGTCTTCGGGTCCGCGACCCCTTTCGGCGCCGACGCAGCCGCGTCGGAGGACTTCACCTTCGGCGCCGACCCCGAGGGCTTCGGGTCGGCCATTTTGGCGTGGCTCTTCAAGTCGGCCATTTTGGATTTCTTGGAAGTTGACACCTCCAGAACCTTCTTCACCTGCGCCACTTTCACTTTCGGTTTCGCATCCGAGGAGCGGGACCAGTTGGCTTCACTTTCGTTTTCTTCGACGTAAGTGATGGTTCATAAGTGTCCGTGACCGGGCCCGGAGGCGGGGACGTAGGACTCATAGTTAGATCTTGGGTAAGGCCCGAAGGCGATCCCTCGACCTGGGCCGTATGAAGGGGAACAACCCCTGAGTCAGGTTGGGGAAGCTCTTCCTCCGAGCTATCTCCCATCGTGGTAAAAGTTTGTTCGTCGTCCCCTACCTCGTCGGTGACTTCGTCAAAGTTCTCCTCACCCGCGTCGTAGGCCTCTCCCTCGGATGCAGGATTAGAGTCCGAACCTTGCACGTCGTCTTCTCCCTCGACATATTCTTGGAAAATGTCGTCAGGCGGGGGGGCCGCGGCCGATAACCTAGCCTGGAGCCTATTGGCCCGACGAATCTTTAAAGTCTTCTTGCTCCTGAATTTCGAACACGCCATGCAGGTGTCCTCGCGGTGATCCGGCGACAAGCAGGTATTGCACACCGGGTGCACGTCGAGGTGCGAGTATTTAGAGTGACACAACGGGCACTTCTTAAACGGAGTTCGCTCCATAGCAAGAGTGTAGTACAGGCCCGACCGCGCCGAAAGCACGTGGAAGGGCAGCAAGAGATCGGAGCTGAGAGTCAGAAAGAAACCCGTACGCAACTATACCGACGCCCAGCCTAAAGACCTTTTGGTCTCGAGTAGAAGTTGAACAACTATCGGTTCCGACAGAGGGAACCGAAACACATCCGAACCCAATGGCGGAAAAAAACAATCTGGGGATGGAGGCGATGCCCATGCGCACTGTAGTCCAGGGGAGGAGCCACCTATCTCGTGATACTTCGAAGACTCTTCCAGGACAACAATGTGCAATCATCCGGACCCAACACTAGGTGGCGATCTATGCGCAGATATGTATTCAGCAGCCCACATGCCTCGAACCTGAAGATCCTTTAATTCTCAGTAAGAAAGTATGAAGGGCAAGAGAGATTGCTCTGATCTCCAGGAAGTTTAGGTGTATTTACGATTGCTTAAGGGTCCATTTCCCATTGATTTTGAGACCCTGCAAATGGGTCCCCCAACCTTCTAGAGAAGCATCTATTGTAATGACATTCGGGAATTTAGGACAGGAACGTGAGATCTGATGAGTATAGCTAGCAATTCCTTCTGGAATAGATGGAGATGAGGTGGGTGCCTGTCATTTTGGTGGAGTGGTGGTTGGAATCTGGGTGAACTCTAATGTGATGAGATCCAGAACCCATTTGTCTGATGTTATTTTCCACTATGGATGAGAAAATGTTGAAATGTTTGCTCCCACAGGATGGTGTGCTGTAGAGAGCATAACTGGCACTATAGCATTATCACTGTTTTCTGCCAGTGTCTCTTGCCTCTGCTGTCTGCCTTCTCCTTAGTGCCTACTTGGATTAGGCGGACGCTGGCAGCTGGATGTTGCTGGTAACTTGGCCTATAGGGCTGATAAGTCGGATATCTCTCGTATCCTCCTCGATACAAATAAGTGCCTCTTCCGCAGGCTCCAGAGAAGGGTGTTTTTCAAAATTGTAATTTGCCCAACGGTCTTGCGGTGTCAGTGTCCCCCTTGATTGCTTGCCTAACAGAGCGTCACCATCATATGGCATATCTAATATTTTTGTTTGCACCTCAGGTCTGAATGTTGCAACCTTTACCCAAACTTGTTGCCTAAGGACCGCTGATCCTGCAAGTTGTTGGAATCCTATGAAAGCTATATCTATAGCACAATCTATGATTTCCGATTAGGATCTTTACCCTCTTACAGAATCTTTTTTGCTTCTGTCCTTTTGTCTTCAACCAGGAAATCCATGTATGTGACAATGTCGGACCACATCTGGCAGTCATATCAGCCTAGAATTACCAGTAAATCAGCCGCTTGTACTGTTGTTGCTGACAGTTGAAAACTTCTTCCCAATGTTATCAAGGCGTCTGCCTTCTTTGTCAGGTGGGTTGATATGGGTGTGGAAGGGTTATTTGATCTGTGCTGTGCAACCTGTGTGATGACAGTCCGGTTTCCGATGTCCAACCAGACATGCTGGCGAATCCTGAGGAGCTTTGTTTATAAATTATTGGCAGAACCGCTGTGATCGAATCAGGAGTTTTCATGATCTGTATTCCTTCCTCCCAGATGTAATCAAAAATTGGAATTGCTTATCTAGATTGTTCCTCAAAATCATGTAGAAAACAATCCATTTCATTGTTATTATAATTTGGAAACATGAGGATGTGAGCATACCACAGGCTGTTTCTCCCACTGAATTCGCTTGCCACGTATGGTTCCAGTTCCAATGAGTCATGACGACGGTCGTGCAGACATAGTAGTAGCCTGTGGTTGCGTGCCTAATGCAGAGGAGGGGTTGCGGGTCTGGGGGTAGGGGGGAGAGAAAGAGAGTGAGGAAGGGGGGGTGGTAGAAGGAGTGGATTGTGATTATGGTCTTTGCCGCTGTAGTTATAGTTTTTTTCCTTTTTCTGTTACATGATGCATGCTACTTAATCGTATGCTCAAGCTGAGGGGGTTTTACCCTGACTCAAGCGGTTGGGTGAGAACCCGGCGTGCTGACGCTCCTGAACAGTCCTGGAGTTCGAAATTGGACACGAGCATCATGGTTTGGTTAATAGTAGGCGAATAGCTCATGTTTCACTTGTTGCACGCCTTGGTTGTTGTAAACACAGCATATTATCCTATTGTGAACGTGACTTTATGCTTGATACGCCTATGCCATTGTGCTTGCATTGTTGCTAACACCTACGAAATCTGTACTGTACTTTTGAAAAATAATGCTAATAAAACAGATTTGTTAAAAAAAATTAGAAGTTGGAAACATTTGGCCGCTCTCACCGTAAAGGTATGAAAACCACAGATATCTTCTTGTGGGGAGTCCACAGGTTGTGGTGCAAGAGGTGAAGGTGCTGGGGTGAGGATCGCCCCATTTATTGGACACAGATTGATTATCTTTATTTTCACCTTCCTCGCAATTGTCATCCGAGGAGGACGGGTCTTCCAGAGGAGGCATGGCAATAGTGGACATCGGGGTCATTACTGGAGTGGCAGGTGGACACACATGTTCGGTTGATCTTGGTTTAGGAGGTGGTGGGCACATCGAGGATGATGTTGACCTTCAGGGAAGAGTCTATAGTAGTCCTGCAACATGTCATGTTGGTCTTGCACTAGAACCACAGGAACCGAACCATGCTCTCTGAAGTTGGAGGCGGAACGAAGTGGAGAATGGCTCCACATTTTGTCTAGGATTCTCTATATACTGCTGCCTTTCCCTGACGTGCTCATAATAGTCCCCTTCATCTTCTTCTTGGTACTTGACATTATGTTCGCTGGGATTATGAGCTGCACTAAATGGTCCATCATCATCCTCCTCCTCCACATCTAAAAATAAATGGGTGGCCAGGGAGCCATCTTGCTACGTAAAGTATGTTCTGGCTGTAAAATGTATTGTTTTGGTTTGTCCATCCTTGATGGTTGCGTCATCGGTATCGCCAACAATGTAGTCATCAGTTCCGTTATAAGATAGGTGGTTTCTTCAACAGCAGTTTTGTCTATGGCGTCTGTGTTTGTTGCTGGGTGTGCCGTCAGCAGTCTTGTCGATGGTGCTGGCACGCTGGTCGTCTATGTGGTTGTCGTTCTTGACGGTGCTGTTGTAGTTGATGTGGTGGTCAATGTCGTTTTTGATGGTGGTGTTGTTGTCGAGAAGATTCTCATTGCCAGTTTATATTTTGCCATGACTGGCCCAGAAGAGGATTTCTAAGGATGTAATGGCAAGGTGTTGAAGGCTCTGATCTATTAGCCTCTGAGGAGTTCTTTTCTTTTTCCCTTTAAGACAAGAGCCTATTGAAGACTTAAGGCGAGTATTTTTATGGCTTTTCTATGCACCTCTAGTGATCCCTTTTCCTTGACCTTTTCCTGTGAGGTAATGGAATCCTCACTATCCTTCTCCTCAGGAATGACAGCTGTTTTAGGTTTAAGTTTTTGTATCAACAATAACAGCCTCCCCTCTCTATCTTTGAGAGTTTTAGATGTAAAGGTGCAACAGATTTTCTAGACCTTTACCTTGTGGGCAGGATGAAGGCAGTAGACCTTGTGAGGATCTCTAAAGCATTGCCTCTTCTTTCCACAGGCCCAGCAAGGTCTGAAAAGTCCTATTTTCAATGTATCGGACATATTCATGCCAGGCGCTGGGAAAGGACGACACAGACATAATCTGGTTGATCCGAATCTAGGTAGCCGCTGAAGTACTGATCAGAGCTCAAAGAGACTCCCTTTCACATGTTGTGTGGTATAAAATCTGAGGGAAGTTGCCTCTGAAGGGAGTGTTCTAAAGGGTGTTAATCGCCTGATTGTCTGGAGTTTGGTTCTTTATAATGATGTAGATAAGCTATTAAATTGAATGTCTTTTGCCATTATAAGCTTTGCATACTACTTTTACAGCTTTAAAGGATACAGTGGGACTCCCACCTCGACAACAGGGAATGATTATTGTATGTGAATCCATGAAAGATCCAATACTGGAGAATGCAGAATTAGGATTTTCTGGTTTGGATTTCCTGTTTGGTCCTCCTACGTAAGAGATTACTTCTGGGCAGGGATTATGATCAGTGATTCTGAGACAAATAAGTAGACTGGGTAAGGCTGTACCTCTTTTGCAAAACTGATCATCAAAAAAAGGTCTGTGCTTTCTTAGTCAGTCCATGGACTAGTGTTTGGGTTCTGTGATTCTTAAGTCCAGCTCTCTTCATGGAGCGACAGAGAATTCTATACGGTCTGTCACTTGTATCTGAGTGGGTTGTTTCTGCATGTTTCACTAAGTACTGCACCCAGGGTCGACTGTATTGGTTTTCAGGTCGGAACACTATTTTGTTGTTATTAAATGAAACATCCGCTATGAGACTAACTGGTCATAAAGTCAGTTTATAAGCATTTGTTTGGCGCAGTTGCTTCTCATTTGGGCGGATCCTCTAACCCTCTCTTGATACTTGAATGGTTCAAAATTCAAATGCAAAGCTGTAGCCAAGACTGGAAAAGAACATTGGCAGGGATATGGAATAATTCACTTGAAAATCAGAAACAGCCCAAACCACAAGTATAAAATTAGATTGGCTGTAAGATAAAGTGCACACGGCTAACACGAGTAACTGTTATAAGGGCTGACCCTAACCCAGTTATATCCAGGATGACAGGCAGTGACAGAAAATGTATGCCCTTCAGAAAATACATAAAACATCTGTGGACAAGGCACATGCACACTATGTGCTTGTTTTGCATGTCCACCAACGTCCAGATATGTAGTCCTCTTAACTTTAAGTGGCATTAGACCTCCTTCTAGACAGAGAGCAGAGCAGGGGGCTGGTTATAGAACGAGTTTGGAGACAAGCTTACCTGCCAACCGAAAAGAAGTCTCTACGTGCAGCTCAAAAGGACTACTATGCTGCGATCAAGACAGCAAAAAGCAGGTACTATTCGGACAGAATCGAGAAGGCTGATAACAACAGCAAAGAGATCTTCTCGATCGTCCAAAAATGTTTATCTCCTTGTGCTGCCCAACCCCTGCTCCCCTCTTCCGCTCAATGGTGTGAGGAACTGTCCTGCTACTTTACGGACAAAATTGCTAAAATCCAACTGGACTTAGAAGCAGTTCAAAAGTCCTCTGTGACTCCACTTGCCCTTCTATCATCGGATAGACGATGCTTAGAGGATCAGTTTGTTGCTTTCCTCCCGGCCTCGGAATCTGAGATACGGCAAATCCTGGCAGCGTTAAAGTCCGGATCCCCTTCAGACCCCTGCCCGGCTAGGGTTTTGGGAGGGATAGTGGATATTATTTATCAAGAGGTGACTCAGATTATCAACCTCTCCCTTTCCACGGCCTTAATTCCGAGAAGTTGGAAGGAAGCAAAATTGCTCCCTTTGTTAAAAAAGGCTGGTCTAGACCCTTCAATGCCATCGAGCTATCGGCCTATCTCATTGTTGCCAGCCCTGGCGAAGGTGTGTGAGAAGGTGGTTTTTAAACAGCTGGATAGTTTCATCGAGTCCTCTCACGCCCTTCACCCTGCTCAGTCAGGGTTCAGAGCGGCTTACAGCACCGAGACAGCACTAGTTGAGGTCTCGGAGGCAGTTCGAGAGTGCTTGGACGGGGGTGGCAGAGCGGTCCTGATTCTACTGGACCTCTCTGCCGCCTTCGATACGGTGCCCCACGCCCTGCTCATTGCAAGACTGCGAGCCGTCGGCATCTCAGGGTTGGCCCTTGACTGGTTGTAATCGTTTTTGAGTGACAGAACTCAACAGGTCTGGATGCCCCCCTACTCTTCGGCCCCGAAAAGACTGACCACTGGTGTTCCGCAGGGTTCTACGTTAAGCCCTTTATTGTTTAACGTTTATATGACCCCCTTACTTTATCTGGCGGAACAGCTTGGAGCCAAGATAATAGCCTACGCTGACGACACACAGCTGCTATTCACCTGGCCTAAGGGTGTGTCCGATCCATCAGCAGTCCAGTATTGCTTGTCGGAAGTATTTAGGTGGCTTGCACAAGTCCAACTTAAGTGCAACGAAGACAAGTCCGAGGTCTTGCTTTTTGGCTCTTTCCCTGACAACTTCAAGGACCAGATTTGGCCCCCGGACCTGCCCTGCCCTAGTACGATGGGTGGCCCAGCTAAGAACTTGGGAGTTTGGTTCAGCCAGGACCTGAAGTTCTCGGACCATATTAAAAAATTGACCGGCATCTGTTTTGGTACCTTGCGAGCCCTGAGAAGATTTTTCCCTCTTCTTCCCAGGGCAGCCAAGGAGACGGTTCTTCGAGCCCTGATTTTATCTCGGCTCGATTACGCTAATGCCTTATTTAGTGGCTTGCCTGCGTACATGGTTCATCGCCTTCAGGTGATACAAAACGCTGCAGTACGCCTGCTTTTCTCTCTTCCTAGGAGGTCGAGCGTGCGGGGCCACTTACGAAGTCTGCACTGGCTCCCAGTGCCACACCGAATTCTGTTTAAAATTCTGGTGTTGGCATTCAGAGCCGCTCACGGCCAGGGGCCGACGTATTTGCAGAAACGGTTTTCATTTTATACTCCCAACCGTGCCCTACGATCGGCCAACCAATGCCAACTGGCCATTCCCAAGTACAAATACACCCGATTGGGTGGCCAATCTATTTCATTTAAGGCAGCTTCTGCCTGGAATGCCCTCCCCCTGTTCCTTAGAGCCTCTCCATCTATTAATGTTTTTAAGAAAGAACTTAAGACCCATTTGTTCAACGCTCCACTCTAATAGATCTGTGCCAGATTCATCACTCTTGCTGCTGAATTACTCACCGCGCCAGGATACCCCGTGGTAATAGAGCACGCTATAAAAGTTTTAATAAACATAAACATAAACGTTTGAGACTTTAGGCAGGTTACAGGCACTATAATGAGCACCTACGATTACTGGTACATCCAGGCCCAAATTAGTGGGAAGAATACAAGTGACTGAGCACCTGACCTGGAGGAATATATGAGTCACTTTCACAAAACAAAACTTTCATCCATAAAGGATAAAGAGACATGTGTGGAGGTATGGCCACTACCATCTTAGGAGGCATGTCATTGCCAATCTTGGAGGCCACAAACATTCCATGCAAGTTGACTGCCCTCTGTATAGAGTCCTGTAACTCACAGAATTAAGGAAGAGCAGCTCCACCATGTTCTGCTTCTGTACTGCATTTTGGTCCGCATCTTCGGATCGGTTTATTGACACAAGACAAGATAGACAGGGTGGCGGGAGATGTAGGGTGGATGCAGCTCCTCTACCTCAACCTGATAGTCATGAGATCCATCAAAACATGTCTGATGACTACGTAAACTAATGCATTCACTTCAGGAATCCATGTTTGACCTCAGAGTCACGGTTTAAATCCTGTGGGGTTCACGCCGCCTTTCATCCTTTCAAGTTTAATGAAACTAGTGCCATCGAGTTGAAAATCCAACATCAGTTATTTAAGGCCAAAATACCCTTCAGGTGAACACATGCTTTACGACTACAAGTTACATTATGGTAAGGTTGTCGCAGTCACATACATATCCCACAAAGCATAGGAACATCGAGGAGGCAGTCATTAACCACAAGATAGCCATGAAGGAGAGGTGGATTTAATTAGGAAACAAACTAGCACTGACCTGGTTCTACACATAAGAAGTTCGATTGCCAAAGCAAGGTTTCTGTTGCTAAAGATCCATAATGAGAGGGATTTCTAGGGATGCAGTCAGTGAAAACCAGTAACCGATTTGATGGGACTTTTCAATTGTGCACGTTCAGAGTAATAACTCTTTCACCACTATTCCCTTTTGAAACTTTGAAAGCAAGGAAATCACATTTCTCACTGAGTGAGGGCTACATATCTGTGTCTAACATTAAAAGGAAGTGGAAGTCTTCCACAACTCCATGGGCTGTATGTTGTGGTTAAGGTACTGAAGGATATGCAGGGGTGGTTACATTTCTCATCTCACTCTCCTATCTATGCCCTCTGCTTCTTATCTCTAGTCTTTGAAATTATATGGGATTTTTAGGCCTATGCAAAAGTAAGTTTTTTCTTTAATATTCTTTTTAGGCAACAAAGTGTATTGATGGTTTTTTGGTGCCAATACCACCACACCAGTGCTTCAAGGTTTACATCCGAAGCCTTCCTTGGGGTTATCGGATAAAAGAATTCTCATCTGGTTCTTTTGAGCTCATTCACCAGTTTTGGAAGTCAAGTTGCTGCCCTTCTTTGAAATATTGTTGGTGTTTATTTTTGAGGAGGAGGATGGTTTATCCTCCACTCGTAAGAGCAAGAGGTTTCCACTTTATGTTTTCAGTGAGTCGAGTTTTTGGAGTAGAAGATCGTCTTGAATCTTCCTGTCCAAAGTGTTTGACCCAAGTCCTGTTACACGAACCACCGTATGTTTCGTTTTTTAGACTTCCAGAATTATTTTTTGGGGCATTTTCAGAGGATAGGTAATAACAGCTTCTCTTCATTCCATACCGTTTTTAGACCAAACAAAATAACATGAAAACCTAACCATTCAATTGCATTTACTTGAACATGGCAACCATTTTGTTGAGACATATCAGTTAGACTGCCAAATAAACCTGGGTAAAAAGTAATACTAATCCAGACGAAAGTCAGGATACACAACTTTTTAGTTACCAGCACTTGACAATACTTTGTCCCAAACATCTCTACGAACCCATAGAAGGGTTCATTTTTCTCGTTCCATGTCTCTACGCAATTCTCAGTAACATACGTCCTGGTGAAGCCCCCTTGCACTTTGAAACAACCACTAAATCCCTACCTGACGTCCACCACTGTACTAGCAGCTGATGTCATCTACGCAAACTCAGGCGTACCACCCTTTACGGTCAGTGCTTTCCCAGGGTCTGCAGGAATAACTCAAGGACTGCCAGAAACTACCTACCTGTGATCACTTGCAGAAAGAGCTTTTGCCCATAGTTGAATGATTGAATGAATAGTACCTTTCCTGTGTTGAACTGAGAACTTATGCCCCCTCGTTCACGTTGGTGCAGGTGCACAGCCAAGCTGTGCGTACCATTCAGACAACACTTACACAGAAACGGCCACCAGGCAGACGGCGGGGTTGGGGTTCCACGCAACACTCTTCACAGCTCCCTCCACCTCAATGGTTTTCATACAGCGAGCTGTGCTCACCTCCCAGAACTTCACAGAGCAGTCATCTGAGCCTGAAAAATAAAATATATATTATATATATTTTTGGAATTTGCTGTGCCGAGACCCAAATTCATACATTAACCTACACGCAACAGAGAACCAGTATCATGCCATCACGCTCAGTCTAGTAGTTCAGTTAGGGTTTTCTCGTAAGTGTGAGTCCAGGATGACAAATTACAATAGGTCTCCTCAAAACACCCAGGAAAAAACTTGGGAGAGCCTTATCCTGTGGCCACTAGCACTCCTTCAAACTGGGCCCTACATTCCTACCACGTTGAAGTAAGGAGAGGCAGCAAAATGTATGCCATAGACTTCATTCCATCACAAGCTTGAATAACCAGGGCATCACAGAAACTCATGGCCTGCACTTGGCTCCACCCCAGCAGGCGGAGGCCCAAGTCCATGGCCTATTGTTTGGAGTTACAACAGAGTGCTCTACATGACACTCAAAGTGCTACATAAGTTAAAAAAAACAGATCAAGTAACACCTTACCAGATACTAGCCACTGCCCGGTCGGTGACACACTGATACAACGCACCAGATTGGTGTGTCCACGGTAGACCTGAGGAAGAGAAAGATGCAACGAATCAGAGACGTTCACAATACAACCAAACGGAAACTATACTTGTTGCTAAATTTATCATTCATCAGATCTTAAAGCAAACTGTTGGGTTAGTGAGCAACAGGTATAAATGTACTAATGGTCGGTATAATGTTCAATTTGCTGTTGCCAATACTTGTAGAGGATACCGACATCTATCACGAATACTATATGGTACTTAAAGCGGCCTGATCCCAAAAGCTCCATCCACCAAACTGTGTGGCATAGTGTGAGACAGTAAATATCCTGGAGCATCACTGCTCAAAACAAAGCTCACTGAGATCAGAAGCCAACAATCATAAACTCACTGAGCGATGACTGCAGACCCCTCCGCAAGTGAGAAACTTGACCAGTAAACCTGCAGCACAATGTTCTTAACCTGCAGCAAGTGGAGAACTAAAACCTCACCAATCAGATCCAATAATATAGATCACACAGAGATGTGAAGTCAAAAAGCTAAAACTGTAGGAAGCGCAAACCAAAATTTGAGGAAGCCAGAAATCTTCTGGTGGATGATGAACTGCTTGAACAAACTCCCCGGGTGCCTCCTGTGCCTATGCTCTGGCAGGAATAAAACTAGCAGGTTTTGGAATCTGATTAGCATTTTTCGGGCACAGGTTATTCTACTTGCACCTCAAGTTGGGGCGGGTGTAGTGTACATAAGGGTATAGGGTTTTCCGATGTAAATGAATCATAAAAAGATAGACTGATCAATAGACAATAAGTATTAGGTGAGATAATCGCCTTCCAGGCCCCACCCCAACTTGACTGATCTCCCCTCCTCCAGCCAACCCTTTGCAGAAGATATGGTTTCTGGGTTGTTGTGCGTCTGGTTTTGATCCATGAACTCGTGCTGGAACAAGGAAGAAACCGGTTTGGGCAGCTCGGCGTGTGGCCAGAGACTGTGTGACATCTTGAGTAAGAAGGGGGAGCGTAGGACTGGGCACATGAACAAAGTTGTTCGGAGTGGACACTAGTGCACCCTGCAGCCTATCACCATGCCCTTGGTGAGCTTTGGAAGAAGAGATCTAAAACTCAGATGACTACCATAACCATGGGACCAAAGTACTGTAAATATTATGGAATGCTTGATACCAAGAGAATAAACTACACTCTGAGCAAGATGTAATGGAGCCCCACTGGACCTCAACCCAAACAATTAAGTGATACACCACATTTAAGTGGCTGATTGTGTATGTTCTGCCTCCTCCTCCTCCCTTCCAACTACCTGGGAGAATAGGTTAAAACAAGTTATTTACCTTCAATAATTTTGTTTCTGTGTTGGCGCAGAATGTAAGACTGGATTTGGGACTTCATTTAAGCAAGAAAGGGCCACTGGCACCAAGCAGCGCTGTGCAGCCCCAGTTGTTTTTAAGTCCGGCTCCACAGGAAGTGAGGCAGTGGGTCTAAGATACAGCGCCGAGAGTGTTCGGGACATCAGTTCCACAAGTATTTAAGTGCCTCACAAAGGTGAAACAAGCATTTACAATGCAATGGTCTCGGCAATATTATAGGTAGAGCTATTGGTATTGCTCATTTTTTATTTTTTTGTATCCCTAAATAAATGGCATTGTCATTTCTATTGGCATTAGCTTTTTTGGGCATATGTGATACCTATTGCATTAGCAGAGAGAGAGTTAGGTAGTGAGATAGAGTGAGGTATTGAAATAGAGAGAGAGTGAGGTAGTGAGAGAGTGAGGTAGATAGAGAGTGAGGTAGTGAGATAGAGAGTGAGGTAGTGAGAGTGAGGTAGTGAGGGAGAGGGATGTTGTGAGGGAGAGGGATGTTGTGAGGGAGAGGGATGTTGTGAGGTAGTGAGATATAAGCATAGAGTGATGTTGTGATGTAGTGAGATAGAGAGAAATAGTGAAAGAGAGTGAAAGTGAGTTAGTGAGATAGAAAGAGTGAGGTAGTGAGATAGAGAGTGATTGAGATAGTGAGAGAGAGTGAAGTTGTGAGGTAGTGAGAGAGTGAGGTAGTGATGTTTTGAGAGAGAAAAGTGAGAAAGTGAGGTAGTGAGAGGTGCCGAGCTCCTCGTCCCAGAGAGGCCAAAGAGTGAAGTCCAGCTGTTTGGCAGGGGGGATGCCATCCCCCCTTTAAAATAAGTGGTGGGACGCTGTCCACCCGCGTGGTACCTCAACTTGAGCCCTGCAGTAACCCCCTAGACCTGTGTACCCTTGGGCCTCTAACGCTGGTGGTCTAACAAGGCTCCATAATCCGACACGCCATGCCGGGGCTTAGTGTGGCAGGCTCCAGACAGCACTTCCGGCTAGGTGCCAGCTCGGTCTCGAGACAGATACAGAGAAAAGAGAGAGAAGAGAGAAGAAGAGTAGAAAGAAGGGAAGGGAGAGAGAGAGAGAATGAATAAAGAAGGAAGTGAAGAGAGAAGGAAGAGAAGGGAGAAGGAAGAAAAGAGAAGAAGTAAGAGAAGGGAGAGAAGAGAGAAGGAAGAGCGGAGAGAAGGAGAAGGAAGAGAAGGGAGAAGGAAGAGAAGGGAAAGAAGTAAGAGGGGAGAGAAGTAAGAGAGGAGAGAAGGAAGTAAAGAGAGAAGGGAGAAGGAAGAAAGAAGGAAGATAAGTAAGAAACAAGGGAGAAGGGATAGTGGAGAGAAGAGAGCGAATAGAGAAGGAAGAGAGAGGAGAGAAAAGAGAAGGAAGAGAAGAGAGAAGGAAGAGAGAGAAGAGAGGGGATAGTGGAGAGAAGGAAGACGGAGGAGAAGGAAGAAAAAAGAGAAGGAAGAGAAAAGAGAAGGGAGAGAAGCAAGAGAGAGAGAAGGAAGACAGGAGAGAAGAAGTGAAGAGAGAAGGAAGAGAGAACCTGGAGAACTAGAGATCTATGTACGGCAAAGTGCATTCTGGAACATGTAGTCTCGCTTTTCTCCTTTCCGCCATGGGCAACAAGTCCAAGCGTGCAGAGGGACAGTAGTTATAAGCCCTAACCTGAAATCGTGCTGGAAGCTCAGGGTGCGACATATGGCACGTGGTCGCATATCATCATGCCTGATATTTCACCCCTGACACCTGCGCGCGCTGTACAAGCCAATGGGGCGGAGGTGTCAGGTCTGCGGCAAATCTGCCCTGTGCATTACTTAACAATAAGGGGCACAACAGTGACATGTTTCTATATAGTATCTGTTATGTAAGCCTGTGTCTTTGCAGCGAAGAGACGAAGGTGTGTGACAAACTCTATACCCGAGGATGCTCAAGCGGACACAATGAGGCATGCTATAGCGTCAATGAAGGCAGTAAGGAGCGGGGCACAATACCCAAGATCTGCTCTAGCGCCTTGACTCGATTTAGCCCTCGAGACCTAGCGCGCCCGATACACCTCTGAGTTACACATGGCATACACATGGCATCTGCTGCCACGTGCCCCTTCCGACAACCCCCCCCCCCCCCAACTACTCTCGCTGGACTCCGTGGCCACTCGAAACGCACATAAAAGTAACACAGACCAAGATACAGGTAAAAGAAGGCACCCGAGCCGTAGTGCTTTTAAAAGCACGAGAAACAGCATGTGCCGTGTACTGCACTCTCTTACTTAAGACACTGCGATAGAGTAAGCCCTCCGGATTGCGAATATATCCAGTTTAGTGCAATAAAGCGCTCAATACTGACTCCAAGCGCTCTGTGTTGGCAGATAAAGGAAGTGAGCCACAATGGATGAAGAGATTTGCCCACGATCACTCAATGTGGCCAAGTGAAAATGCTGTTCGAGCCTCCTGGGTCCACATTAAACACATGCCAGCTCGCCGGGGACACCATGCATCCCTCCTCACACACACACTCACACATGCATCCCTCCCCACACACATGCACACACAACCCTTCACGTCACACCCTGCAGCCTACGCTCCCCCGGTCAACATCACTGACAGATGCCACCCCCGTACCCCCAACAAACTCTTACCTGAGGGCCGTGGTCAGAGGCATAGCCAGAGGCCAGAAGTGGGAGGCCTCGAGCCCTGCTCTAGCTGTCAGCAATAGACTGCATCAAGACGCTGTTCTGACAATATATTTGCCATCCATGGGCCAAAGAGAGCGGTATTAGAGGGGCCTCTGCCAATACGATCATGAAAAATGTGAGGCATGGAGCTGCGGGCTGACACACATAGCACTGGGAACAAATCACCGGTTAGCCAGTGTCAGCACAGACTTTATATACAGCGATATGATTACAAAAAGGGGGGGTGGCGAGGGGTGCCGACCGCAGGCTAAGTTTCACGGCGCTCGCAGCTCTTGACCAATAGAACAGCATCAGCTACGTCAGCATTAATAGCAATGGGCTTTCGTGGCGGGGCAGCGGACTGGAGTTCAAAATACCCGCAATGGTTCTGGCATCAAACTAATACACGTGAGCGCCTCGACATGCGGTAACGGGAAGCAAAGTCCAGTAGCAGCAGCGCTTCACCCACCAATCTCGGGGTAACCATACTCACTGTATTGAGGAGCTCCAACCACCGGGCAGGGTCTTAAAAAAATAGGCGCAGGCACGGAAGGGAGGCCGCATCCAGTGATATCACACTGGCGCCGGTGCGGACATCCGTCTTTAAAGCATTACAGCATATCAGCCAGCTTTACAGCATATCAAGTCCCCTTCCCAAATGCGCAAAGGACTCACTTTCCCTACAGCACGCGCCTGGGTGACCTGAGGACGGCACGCGCCTGTTAAAGGTGACCCGTGGAAGCGGAGGGCCGCACTCTGGCCTCGGCCCCCGCTCGCATGCGGCCGGTAATTGCGTGAATAAGTGAGCCATAGAGAAGCTCTTAATCCGGGACGGGCCCGATGTTCACTCGTGCTGCGCTAATAAACCCAATATTGACAAAGATGCCGGGGATGGAAAGCTTGTCTTTCCAGGTACAATTCGTTTTACTTCAAAGTCCTACTGTCACACAATTGTTTTAGTTTAACGAGTGGGCTAAGCATGTCGTCTTTAGTAGCGCCAGTGGTTTATGACTTTAAATGAACCCATGTCCAGGTTACCTTACTCGCAGAGTCCACCAGCACACTGGAATCTTTCCTACCATATTACTAAATGCGGCTCGAAGGACATCAGCCACCACCATGTTGCCTACGGTATCACAACCACATGAAGCGCTATACCGTCAGTAAGGAGCGGGGCACAATACCCAAGATCTGCTCTAGCGCCTTGACTCGATTTAGCCCTCGAGACCAAGCGCGCCCGATACACCTCTGAGTTACACATGGCATCTGCTGCCACGTGCCCCTTCCGACCCCCGGGGCTCTTTTTACACAGGAGAGCCCCCGCTGGTGCTGATCTCTGGCCTGGTCCGCTCCTGAGACCGGAGCTGCGCAGCGCTGCCTGCGAGCTGTAGAACAGCTTCCCCCCACCTGGGGGAAGCGGAAATGGAGCCCACGAGGCTCTTCTTTGTCCCAGCCGGCCCTCCCGTACCCCCAACAAACTCTTACCTGAGGGCCGGCGGCAGCTCCAGGGCCGGAGACATCAGCAGGGGGACAGAGCGCTCGGTCACCGGAGGAAGAGCGGGGGTGGGGCAGAGGGCAGATGGACGGCGCTTAAGCTGCAGGCGGGGAGCGGGGCTCTTTTTACACAGGAGAGCCCCCGCTGGTGCTGATCTCTGGCCTGGTCCGCTCCAGATTGTTTAAAAGACATGCCAAAAGGGGCGCTCGCAAGAAACAGCTGCAGACCTCCACTGAAAAAAAACCCAACTAGTGCAAGCTTCGCTGAGAGGGGGAGGTACCTGCTCCGAGCGGCGGAGGATGGAGGAAGGCAGCTCGTCGGGAAGCCCAGAGCCCCGGACCGCCATCCGCCGATACTGCAAGGCCGTACTGTTCCAGCACTGAGGGCCCACACAGGCTGAACTGTGCACCCCGCTCCTTGCCTGCAGCACCCCAACATTCCATTACCAAGTTTTTGGGGAGCGGACTTGCATGCGAGCCTGTAGGTGCTCGGAGGGACAGTTGCAAAATGGCGGCTGGAAGCGTCTGATTTTTTCGGAATTGGGGGCGTGGTTTTGTGGTTCTGACTGACAGACAACGTCACTGTCTAAAGAACGCAAAAAATCACGCCCCCAAATCCGAAAAAGACGGAGCTTCTTTCGAGGGACGGCTCTCTCCTCCAATGGCTGGCCTCTGTTTAGGAAGCCAGCCAATGAAGGAGAGACGAAAACAGAGGCGGGGATAAAGCAGCCTACTAAGTCACAATAATTCTCGGACTTCCGGTCTTCGACCGGATATTACCGAGACCTAAAAAAGGATATAGTGGAAAAAAGTGAATGCGAGTAGTTGTTTCCACTGAAGTCGATGACAGTCTATAGTGAGAAACTCAGAAGTACAGCTTTGCCGCACTGCAATTGTGCCTCACCGTGAGCATCCCAACAATAGTGCTTTGAGAAGAAATGCAAATGGAAAGCTGTAAGTAGGGTCAATACTAGGTTACATCACTTGGAGGAACCGTGAAAGGCATTGGTGGAAATTGTTTTGAGAGCCTTTTAAAGATCTAGCCACTGTTGGAAGTCTGGGAAGGAAACACGATCTGCACAATGTAAGTGGGATGAAATCCATGACCTGGAGAACATAAAATGGCTGAAATTAATAATCAGGAAAATATAACGGCTGAAGTCAATAATGTGGAGGATATAAGCAGGCGGAAATCAGTGATCTGGGGATTATAAATCGACTAAAATCAATAATGTGGCTATTATAAACCGGCTGAAATCAATGATCAGGAGAATATAACAGCTAAAATCCATAATCGGGGGATTATAAGGAGGCTAAAATCAATGATCAGTAAAATATAAGTGGGCTGAAATCCGTGATAACAACAATATAAGCAGGCTAATATTTCACACAAGTGTCTATGTACCGCAGGGCTTTAAGCGGGCCGGGTCTCGCCGGGTCTGAGCACCGGCTGTTTTTTAAAGGGGGCCACGAACTGGTCTCTGTCGGGCTCTGTTTTGTGCCCTGGCACAGGCGGTCCGTTTTTTCCGGACTGCAGTGACATCAGGCACATCGATGTACATGTGCTCACTGCTGACTAGTGCAGAAGTTACGCATGACGTCATGCCAGGGGAGCTTTGTAGGGGAAGGGAAATCCTGTAAAGAGTAATGTTCTCTCTGGATTTCCCTTCTCTTTTTGAAACTCAGGAGCAGCAACACTGTTGTGGTGTCACCAGGGCTTTAAGTGGAAGCTTTTTCAATATTATATACAAGCCATAGTTGCTGCTTATTTAGCTTGTGCAACTAACAACCATTGACAAAGCCAATAGTCCTGGCTTGTCGTAGGTATGTTACTTGTGGTATCATATACCTGGATGCACTGACAAAAACAGTAAAATACAACTCGGGCGGCACCCTAATCTAAGCACAGATTTTTAGCATACCGGTTTTAAGCCACGCCCTTAATTACATTGGCCACGCCCCTTTAGAGACACCCCCCACCCGCCAGGTTTTTCATCCCACTTTAAAGCTCTGATGTACCGTACCCATGTTCAGTCCTTCCAATACTAACAAAACTGCAGACATAGAAGCGATTTGTCATGACTGCATTTAGAGAAGCATTCAGAATGGGGCACATATCACCTTTGTGGAAGGTCTTCAAGCGCCTTCTAGCCTTGGAATTGTACACGAAAGGCCTTAGGTGTCAATAGCAAGATAACTAGACCATCAACCATTGATGGAACCTTCTCCAAGCGAGCTCCTCAAAATGGGTCTGAGAGGGCCCAGCTTAACCTGCATCAGGAGGCGCCCCACCACTGGAATTCTGAAGTCAGTTCTAGTGGATGAAAAATCCCAAACGTGTTCCTCTACAGGCATAAACTCTACTGCAGTGGTCCCATCTACAAGTGGAAATGAGCAACCATAAAGATGCAGGAGTTCACAGAGTCCGACAGCCATATAATTAAAAGGTGGATTTCTCAGGAAGCACAAGAACATATGGCGATTGTGCTACATCTTGTCGGGCGGAGGGACAATTGCTTGAAAGTTTGAGTCCAGAGTTCTCCAATGGTATCAGACAAGCTTTCTTCTTTTCAGCGACAGAAAACCCAGATGATGCAAATGGTGACAACAAATCGTAAGAATGAAGAACATCAGAACCCAGTGCTCTAGATAAGGACTGATGCGTAGTCCCAAACAATGCAGATGTTCAACCACTGCAGACTACTTTGCAAATACCCTTGGGGCCACACCAAGGCTTAAAGGCAAGACAGTTCTTGTTGCTTATCAGAGGAATTTCCAATGACCTCTCCTGATGGAAAAGTGAACTTAAGGCTCTTAAACTCAAGTGAGATGAACCCGTCCTGCTCCTTCCTATAAACCCTACACAATATGTTGAAACCCTACAATCTTCAATTTTTCGTCGTTCAAAATCTGTTGAGGAAGCAGAGGGTAAAATTCAGCTGCATACCTTCCTCTCGACCCTTCTTGGGAATTGGCCAGGAGCAACCCTTGTTCATCTCGGGTAAGACCACTCAATGTATTGCCCCTCATCCATTTCTTTCACGAAGGTGGTAGTGGGTGGCAGGAGTAAATCTGGGGCTCGGGGTAGGTGAAGGATCTTAAAAAGGCATGGAGTAACCAGAATGTACTATCTCAAGAACTGAGCACTCTGAAGGGTTTCCTAAAGTTTAAGAAAAGACAACCCGAGGCCCTGATGGTCGATTTGTGATTCTGCTCAGCAGTGTTGTGGGAGTACAGGAGGACGATGAAGGTAGCTGCCCACAACCTCTGCCCCATAATGTTGAATGTACTCAATGAGGAGGCCAACGCAGGAGCTTTGGCGCAGGTGCTTCCCTACTTTAATATTGCAAGAGGATGCTCTGCTTTCTTGCTGAATATGTTTTGGGCATTAAAAAGGGATGAGGAACAGCTGGCCCTAGACATCCTTGAAAGGACTATAGACCGCGCTGAGGTATTGGATTCTAGGACAACCCTGGAATGACTGTCACAACTGCAACAGTGTCCAAGCCCATCTACTTGGACTGCTTACTTGCATTAATTCCATCCTGGAGCAGACCACGGAAGGAACTGTATATATTCGCTCGGTTATGCTGGGAGCAGCATGCGCAGCCATCTCCCACAACGTACCGGTGGCATTACAAGTCAAAGACATAAACACATTGCATCCTGCATTACGCATGCTCTTATTCTGTGGAGCTGTAGGGAAGCAGTGGTCTCCAAACTTGGCAGAGGACGACTGCCTGAAGTGTTTTGTCAGCGCTGGTCTAGAATGTCTCGACTCATGCCTGGAAACTGTACAGTAGGCGAAGGGTTTTGCTAACAAACTAGAAAGTGCCTCTTACAAAGGCAAGACTACATCCGGTGCCAGTCTGTCAGAATGTATGTGAACAAATGCGTCTTTGGTCACTGTGGAGCAGAACCCTTCGCATTTCTGCTGCTTCCGTAACGACAGCGGCAAAGCTAGCCTTCTCCAATGATGTTGTCCCTTCTGGAATATGGAAGTCTAACCCACTGGTATTCTGGAGGTCAAGGTGCAGTCAAGCACTCCAATGCTCTGGAGGCAAAAATGGTGTCACTGTAAACACCCACATCTGCTTTCTGCCCCAGCTCTGAAAATACATCATCATACAGGTACTTGGACCAATCATTTTGATAATGTTAGGCATTTCCCTCTCCGCAGTCTCATGAGCAGACATCTTGTTTACAGACTGACTCTGGTTGCATATTCTGTGCTCCTCTTTCTAACTTTGAACTCTTACGTTTTCACTATCTTTCTTTGGCGCTCTCTGAGCCGAAGGCAGCACTCTAGGGATAAACGTTAGTTGTAAACTGGAGCTGCTGTCTCCTGCCAAGTGTGCCTTGTCTGTTTAGCTTATTTGCTCAAGTGTTTAGTTTCACTGTTCTACTTTAAGCAATAGAGCATGCCTTTCCATCATACTCTGAGGTCTCGAAAAAAAGGGAACATTGTCCTTGAGTCAATACCCCTCTGCAACAGAATACTGTTACTGCCTCCTGCCAGTATGATATCCTTACAAAAACAACTGGACTCTCCCTTATTGCTGCGGCTTGTGTGGTGAGAGTTTAGGTCATGGTTTTTCTGCCTGAGCCTTTGAAAACATTATTTTTTAGATATGTAATCCCTATGATGGACATTAACTACACAATACTTTGAGTGCAGACGTTCGTGGGCCACCCGCTTCAGACTGGAATCACGCCTACTGCTATCCCCATCAACAGCTCCCTGGAGCAACCAGGAGGGATCTGTTTGACAATGGACAATACTCAGTGTTCAGGCAAGCTGCAAAAACAACAAGAGGGAAAGAGTTGGTCCTTGCCTTAACACTACTGGAAATACACTCTCCCACCATCGAAGTGCAGCTCGTCTTTCGGTTCTTTATGCCACTGTCCAAGGGCAGCACCACCACACGATCAGCCATTGTGGTACGCACAAGCGTCTCAGTCTGTTGAACGCGCTACAAAAAAGGTTTCTGTAGCATTCACAGAATACTAGTTTGTGTTGACATGATATGCTGGCGCTTTTAAAGGCTCTATTTTACTTAGAATGCATAAGTTTAAGCATTCGTTAAAAATGTTTCAAGCAGAATCCAACGCGGTGTAGTGGGTGAGCTGTTGGGATTATTGTTGAAAAGATAACACGATAAAAGCTCTAGGCACAGCTCCAACTGACAAGTCAACTCTGTATCCAACATTCTGAGGAATGCTTACACCTAAACATTCTAATATAGATTTCTGGTACGATACAACATTCATAAAGATACCCTCACAGTGTCTGCATAACATGTCAACACAAACTAGAAATGCTGCCCATATCACAGTATTATGTGAATACTACATACATTGTTTTCTTTTTAAAAAAATATATAAAAATCTCCTCTCGAAAAAAATTGAAGACCTTTTATTCAATTAATTTTCTGCAGTGTATGTTTTGTTTTGGGCCATCTGCTTGTTTTCTCTTTCTTATCTATCTATGGCGCCGGGAAACCAATTGAGGGTAGCTGCGCGCAATACAAGTTCATATAAATATAAATAAAAAAAACAAGCAATACAAACCCAGCTTACGGACAAAAAACACAAACTACGTTTTAGACACCAGGTGATCTACCGATAGCATGGAGGCAGTGTTATGATGCCTTCGAGACATATTTAGGAGCGACTGAAGCACCAAGATTTAGACCACAGCATAAAACATTTCTTCTATTGCATTCTCTTGGATTTGGAGACAGATCTACATTTAAGCAGCTGCAATGATCCGGCAATACTCGGTCTGCAATGATCCTGCAGTACACTCGGTCTGCAATGATCCGGCAATACACTCGGTCTGGAATAATCCTACTGCAGTACACTCGGTCTGCAATGATCCTCCTGCAGTACACCCTGTCTGCAATGATCCTCCTGCAGTACACCCTGTCTGCAATGATCCTCCTGCAGTACACTCTGTCTGCAATGATCCTCCTGCAGTACACCCTGTCTGCAATGATCCTCCTGCAGTACACCCTGTCTGCAATGATCCTCCTGCAGTACACCCTGTCTGCAATGATCCTCCTGCAGTACTCAGTCTGCAATGATCCCCCTGCAGTACTCAAAGTGTACCGCAGGAGGATCATTGCAGACTGAGTACTGCAGGAGGATCATTGCAGACCGAGTGTACTGCAGGAGGATCATTGCAGACAGAGTGTACTGCAGGAGGATCATTGCAGACAGAGTGTACTGCAGGAGGATCATTGCAGACCGAGTGTACTGCAGGAGGATCATTGCAGACTAAGTGTACTGCAGGAGGATCATTGCAGACTAAGTGTACTGCAGGAGGATCATTGCAGACCAAGTGTACTACAGGAGGATCATTGCAGACAGAGTGTACTGCAGGAGGATCATTGCAGACAGAGTGTACTGCAGGAGGATCATTGCAGACCGAGTGTACTGCAGGAGGATCATTGCAGACAGAGTGTACTGCAGGAGGATCATTGCAGACAGAGTGTACTGCAGGAGGATCATTGCAGACTAAGTGTACTGCAGGAGGATCATTGCAGACCGAGTGTACCGCAGGAGGATCATTGCAGACTAAGTGTACTGCAGGAGGATCATTGCAGACCAAGTGTACTACAGGAGGATCATTGCAGACAGAGTGTACTGCAGGAGGATCATTGCAGACAGAGTGTACTGCAGGAGGATCATTGCAGACCGAGTGTACCGCAGGAGGATCATTGCAGACTAAGTGTACTGCAGGAGGATCATTGCAGACAGAGTGTACTGCAGGAGGATCATTGCAGACAGAGTGTACTGCAGGAGGATCATTGCAGACTAAGTGTACTGCAAGAGGATCATTGCAGACCGAGTGTACTGCAGGAGGATCATTGCAGACAGAGTGTACTGCAGGAGGATCATTGCAGACTGAGTACTGCAGGAGGATCATTGCAGACCGAGTGTACTGCAGGAGGATCATTGCAGACTAAGTGTACTGCAGGAGGATCATTGCAGACCGAGTGTACCGCAGGAGGATCATTGCAGACTAAGTGTACTGCAGGAGGATCATTGCAGACCAAGTGTACTACAGGAGGATCATTGCAGACAGAGTGTACTGCAGGAGGATCATTGCAGACAGAGTGTACTGCAAGAGGATCATTGCAGACCGAGTGTACCGCAGGAGGATCATTGCAGACCGAGTGTACTGCAGGAGGATCATTGCAGACCGAGTGTACTGCAGGAGGATCATTGCAGACAGAGTGTACTGCAGGAGGATCATTGCAGACAGAGTGTACTGCAGGAGGATCATTGCAGACTAAGTGTACTGCAAGAGGATCATTGCAGACCGAGTGTACTGCAGGAGGATCATTGCAGACCGAGTGTACCGCAGGAGGATCATTGCAGACCGAGTGTACTGCAGGAGGATCATTGCAGACAGAGTGTACTGCAGGAGGATCATTGCAGACAGAGTGTACTGCAGGAGGATCATTGCAGACAGAGTGTACTGCAGGAGGATCATTGCAGACCGAGTGTACCGCAGGAGGATCATTGCAGACGGAGTACTGCAGGAGGATCATTGCAGACCGAGTGTACTGCAGGAGGATCATTGCAGACAGAGTGTACTGCAGGAGGATCATTGCAGACAGAGTGTACTGCAGGAGGATCATTGCAGACTAAGTGTACTGCAAGAGGATCATTGCAGACCGAGTGTACCGCAGGAGGATCATTGCAGACCGAGTGTACTGCAGGAGGATCATTGCAGACTGAGTACTGCAGGAGGATCATTGCAGACAGAGTGTACTGCAGGAGGATCATTGCAGACAGAGTGTACTGCAGGAGGATCATTGCAGACCGAGTGTACTGCAGGAGGATCATTGCAGACAGAGTGTACTGCAGGAGGATCATTGCAGACAGAGTGTACTGCAGGAGGATCATTGCAGACTAAGTGTACTGCAAGAGGATCATTGCAGACCGAGTGTACCGCAGGAGGATCATTGCAGACCGAGTGTACTGCAGGAGGATCATTGCAGACTGAGTACTGCAGGAGGATCATTGCAGACAGAGTGTACTGCAGGAGGATCATTGCAGACAGAGTGTACTGCAGGAGGATCATTGCAGACCGAGTGTACTGCAGGAGGATCATTGCAGACAGAGTGTACTGCAGGAGGATCATTGCAGACCGAGTGTACTGCAGGAGGATCATTGCAGACTAAGTGTACTGCAGGAGGATCATTGCAGACCGAGTGTACCGCAGGAGGATCATTGCAGACTAAGTGTACTGCAGGAGGATCATTGCAGACCAAGTGTACTACAGGAGGATCATTGCAGACAGAGTGTACTGCAGGAGGATCATTGCAGACAGAGTGTACTGCAGGAGGATCATTGCAGACCGAGTGTACTGCAGGAGGATCATTGCAGACAGAGTGTACTGCAGGAGGATCATTGCAGACAGAGTGTACTGCAGGAGGATCATTGCAGACCGAGTGTACCGCAGGAGGATCATTGCAGACTGAGTACTGCAGGAGGATCATTGCAGACCGAGTGTACTGCAGGAGGATCATTGCAGACAGAGTGTACTGCAGGAGGATCATTGCAGACAGAGTGTACTGCAGGAGGATCATTGCAGACTAAGTGTACTGCAAGAGGATCATTGCAGACCGAGTGTACCGCAGGAGGATCATTGCAGACTGAGTACTGCAGGAGGATCATTGCAGACAAAGTGTACTGCAGGAGGATCATTGCAGACAGAGTGTACTGCAGGAGGATCATTGCAGACAGAGTGTACTGCAGGAGGATCATTGCAGACAGAGTGTACTGCAAGAGGATCATTGCAGACCGAGTGTACTGCAAGAGGATCATTGCAGACCGAGTGTACTGCAGGAGGATCATTGCAGACTAAGTGTACTGCAAGAGGATCATTGCAGACCGAGTGTACTGCAGGAGGATCATTGCAGACTGAGTACTGCAGGAGGATCATTGCAGACCGAGTGTACTGCAGGAGGATCATTGCAGACTAAGTGTACTGCAGGAGGATCATTGCAGACCGAGTGTACCGCAGGAGGATCATTGCAGACTAAGTGTACTGCAGGAGGATCATTGCAGACCAAGTGTACTACAGGAGGATCATTGCAGACAGAGTGTACTGCAGGAGGATCATTGCAGACAGAGTGTACTGCAGGAGGATCATTGCAGACCGAGTGTACTGCAGGAGGATCATTGCAGACAGAGTGTACTGCAGGAGGATCATTGCAGACAGAGTGTACTGCAGGAGGATCATTGCAGACCGAGTGTACCGCAGGAGGATCATTGCAGACCGAGTGTACCGCAGGAGGATCATTGCAGACCGAGTGTACCGCAGGAGGATCATTGCAGACTGACTGCAATGATCCTCTTGCAGTACACTCGGTCTGCAATGATTCGGCAATACACTCGGTCTGCAATGGTCCGGCAATACACTCGGTCTGCAATGATCCTGCAATACACTCGGTCTGCATTGATCCTGAGCCTGCAATGATTGTGAAGCATCATGGCGGACACCGAGGCCATCTGGGCGGCGTGGGGTTTACTGGAACTAGCAGGTTCTATTTCAGGCTGTCTCTTGTTCCACAACGCGAGTCATGCTCCCGTGCTTCTCTTACTCACATCCTTCAAGTTGGTCAAAGTCAGATGCTGATAAGTGCTTTTTTGTTGCAGGCTGCAATACAGTGATGTCAACTGCTCATTCTGTGGCTTTCCCTGCTTTTTACGAAGGACTAGTCACTGTCAAGCTTCGATAACCCACCCAGATGATTAAATGGTGGAGTGGGAGGACATTCTTGGAATACTTGACTTCTGCAAAACTTTAACAGGAAAGAAGCTGTAAATGCACTGTAAATATACCAAGAGTCTATAAACCCAACATACAAAGTGCCTTTTAGGTCTTGCTACAGACAGTTTTACCGGTTTCCTACTAGAGCTCACGCCATCAATCTTTCAAAAATAGAACATAAAGTGTGGAAAAAAACATATATACATTGAGATTGATTGATTGATTGATTGATTGATTGATATATATATATATATATATATATCTCAATCAGTTGGCTGTAGTGTCTTTCCTTTTCATGCTTGCTCATTGGGTTTGATGGGGAACTTCAGGGCGAAGGCCATGTTAGGGTATTTTGCTGATTTTTACAGCCTGCTGTACTTTATAGCTGTATAACGCTGTGGAACCCTTCCTGGCTCTCCCTGTGAGATGCCCCTCCTGGGCACCCCCAAGGTGAAGCCAGGCATCCCAGTGTTGTGGGGGCCGTTGTGGAGATTAAGCAAGCTATTGCCCAGAGTTGCAGCGTGGGACCCATGATTAGAGTAGGCGCCGAGGCGAGAATTATGGAGTCCGCAGACATTGAGCCCAAGACCCTGCCGCGTCAGGACTTGAACCCTGGTCCCTTCAGAGTCTGGCGCTCTAACCATTGAGCCACACTTCTCCACATGCATGAATGCAAATACCCGCATGTTACTCCTGTACCTTAAGAATTTTTTAATGAAGGGCACATTCCTCAAGTCTACATTTACTCTGCCCCTGGTTCATTTCAAGATGAAAATGCAAAGAGATGGCTGTTGACTCCAAGTTTGTTATTTTGGTTTGAGCACAAGGGACTATTTTCAGCCGCGCCAGCAGGTGCGGCTGGTCCATTTGGGCTGAAGGGCCCAGTCCGCCCCCTTTTACCCCGTATGAACAGGCCGAACAAAAGTCAGTCTGACAGACACTATCCACTTTCAGTTTAAGCAGCCAGGAGACACACATGCGCATTAAGCGTTGGCTCCTGAATGCCTGAACTGAACTTTGCTGGGCTGTGGCAATCACAGCTCCTCTGGGCGTGACCACCACAGCTCAGCTCATCTCAGCTCAGCTCATCTCAGCAAAGGTCCCGAAGGTCTTCCCCTCAGTGACGAGGGATAGCGTCACTGATTGCCTCGCACCTGGGTGCTACAGTCTTAAGCCCTGTAGAGCCCAGGGTCGAGTGTCAATAGTGACACTTCATCACAGAGTGGGGTTGGGCCAGCAGTCTCACTGACCCCATCCCACTCTGTGATGAGGATAGGACTGCTGCCTTCCCTCATTGGCTGACCTTAGGTCAGCCAATGAGGGAAGGCACCAGTCCCAAGCCTCCTGGAACCTCCGAGGTAGAGCAGAGCCGGCTGAAGGTAAGTGCGACTTATTTTCTTTTTACATTGTTTGGTGCGTGCATGTATGAATGTTTGGGAAAGAGTGTTGTGGATGAATGTGTTTGTGTGTGTGCGCGCCTGGTTGTGAGTGTTATGTGTTTGTGAGCGTATGCGTGTGTCCCAACCGCCCCCCTCCCCCCAAAACTTACCGGCCGCCACTGCTGAGAACGAGTGCGGACAGAGGCTGCACACAGGATGTGTTACCTTTCACCAGGCCCGGTTCTGGCCCACCCAAACATAACCCTTGGCCCTGGCAGTGACGTCAGCAAGGCCAGCAGAATATGGCCACTGCAAGTTAAAAAGTTCTTCGAACATTATCTTTCTTTAGGAGTTGCGTGATTGGGCCTGGGCTCGCACCCCCAATCACGCATCTCCTATTAGGCAGGTGGGCTGTGTCCCCGCCCACTCGTGCAGGTACATTAGGGGCACTGCGAAGGGGACAAAGCCTTTCGTTGGAACTGGATTTGTGGATAATTAATTCTTTTCTGCTGGTAAAGAGGAGTTTGTTTTGCCGTTTCGTTTTCCTCACCTTCCTGACCCCTTGAGCTGTTTGTTTACCCGATCCGGCTGTGACAGAGTTCGTAAGGAGCAGGTAAGAGAATGTGTGGCTATTGTGTTTTTTAAATCTGTGAGAAAGACATACTTAGAACGCCGTGTTTATTTCATTTACATCGTGTGTTTAAATCGTTGGTATCATTCATAAGTGGTTCTGCAAGGATGCACGACAACTAAATGTCCAAATAACCTTGGGGATTGTTGATCTTGCTGGAGAGCGGTCTTTTTTTGGTTTGTAGTATTTAAATGCAATAGAACTGTAGTTAACGTGGATAGCTCAGTGGGTTACTGCCTTTGTCACAGAGATCCTTTGATACATAAGACAGTGTGATCAAAGACGTGTATACAAACCAGAATGGTATAATTAGATTTTTTTTTTGTATTGCTAGTTAGTTCGAATTTTCCCAGTATTTCATTATTCTAATGTTGCAATACAGAGTTTGGGCAGATATAATTTCTAATCAGTACAGCCAACCACTGGGGTATGCTTTAAATCCTGTGTTTGTGGTTCTCCAGACCCAACCCTCTTAATACATATTGCCCAGCAGCATGGATGAGATGTGATTCCTACACCTGGTAATCTTCATTAGCTTATGCAACATTCCCTATAGGCTGATTTGGATACTTTTATGAATCATTGTGTCTGCATAATGTGTGTGTGATGTACAGTACTGTGATACCCTACACTACGAGTAGCGCTATACAAGAAATAAAATGCATATGAGAGAGGGGCTATGGAGTGATGATGGGCTCTGTTGGAGGGTGGCAATGAGGGAATCCGAGGGGGGCATCATGAGGGGTGGAGATACGGAGAGATGGAAGGCACTGGTGGAGGTTGTTTGTGAGGGAGTCTGAAGAGGAGGTCATGGGGGAGGGGCTTTGGAGTGATGAGACACTGGTGGAGGGTGGTAGGGAGGGATTCTGAAGAGGCGGTCATGAGGGGGGTTGCTTTTGAGGGATGGGCACTGGTGGAGGGTGGTAGGGAGGGAGTCTGAGGAGGAGGGCATGAGGGGCACTGGTGGAGGGTGGTAGGGAGGGAGTCTGAGGAGGAGGGCATGAGGGGCACTGGTGGAGGGTGGTAGCGAGGGATTCTGAGGAGGAGGTTATAAGGGGGAGTTGCTTTGGAGTGATGAGGGGCACTGGTGGAGGGTGGTAGGGAGGGACTCTGAAGAGGCGGTCATGAGGGGGGTTGCTTTTGAGGGATGGGCACTGGTGGAGGGTGGTAGGGAGGGAGTCTGAGGAGGAGGGCATGAGGGGCACTGGTGGAGGGTGGTAGGGAGGGAGTCTGAGGAGGAGGGCATGAGGGGCACTGGTGGAGGGTGGTAGGGAGGGACTCTGAGGAGGCGGTCATGAGGGGGGTTGCTTTTGAGGGATGGGCACTGGTGGAGGGTGGTAGGGAGGGAGTCTGAGGAGGAGGGCATGAGGGGCACTGGTGGAGGGTGGTAGGGAGGGACTCTGAGGAGGCGGTCATGAGGGGGGTTGCTTTTGAGGGATGGGCACTGGTGGAGGGTGGTAGGGAGGGAGTCTGAGGAGGAGGGCATGAGGGGCACTGGTGGAGGGTGGTAGGGAGGGAGTCTGAGGAGGCGGTCATGAGGGGGTTGCTTTGGAGTGATGGGCACTGGTGGAGGGTGGTAGGTAGGGAGTCTGAGGAGGAGGTCATGAGGCAGAGGGGCTTTGCAGCGATGAGGGACACTGGTGGAGGGTGGCAGTGAGGGACTCAGGAGGAGGTCAATGGGGGGAGGGGTTATGGAGCGATGAGGGGCACTGGTGGAGGGTATTTGTGTGGGAGTCTGAGGAGGTGGTCATGGGGAGGGGCTTTGGAGTGATGAGGGACACTGGTGGGTGGCAGGTAGGGAGGGAGTCTGATGAGGAGGTCATGACTGAAAGGGGCTAAGGAGAGATGAAGTGCACTGTTGGAGGGTGATAGTAAAGGTGTCTATCGAGTAAGAGGTCAGTGGTGGGACACCAATAAATACTTTTGCACCGGCGCTATAATAGACCCTGTAATGTTTTTGCTTATTTAATTAGCAGTTGGGTCATTAGGGCCACTGTGTAACATATTTTAAAGTGTGTGCTAATTATATTTACTCTTATATTCAGGGTTTTCAGTTTGAAGGTGATTTTACAAATCTTTTTAGTGGTATTATGGAGAATGAAACCAGGTGGTGCCTGATATGGGGCTGGGGGCCAAGGTTAGCTGTGAGTTAAGGTGCACAGTAGAGAGATTGTAGAAAATTGATGATCAGGCCTGGAAGGGAGTGTACTGCAGAGTCTGGGGTCAGATGGAGGTATTAATGAAGAGAGATTCTCTCTGAAGGCTGGCAACGAGGCAGGCTGAGTAGTGTTACTTGCCTGATACTCTCACCTCAGAAACCTCCTCTGCCCATCAAAAGGACCTTACATGGGGATCAAAACACTTTTTGAGAGTGTTAACGATTAGAAAGAGATTTGGAAAATAATGGAGGGCCCTGAATCTCCTGTTATCCCGTTCTATCACACGCAGGAGTAGAGTTTTTTCTATTTGTAGGCTACCTCCAGAAGCGACACATTGAGCCAGCAGTGGCCCACCCAAATGCGCCCTTGGCCCACCCAAACAAAAATTCCTGGAGCCGGGCCTGCCTTTCACCCTTAACGACCCTTCCGTCTCATCAACGCCTCTCTTCCTCCGCCACATGATACACCCAGTCTTCTTGGGAAGGAATGTATTTTTACAGAACTGGAAGATATACTTTGTTTTTTCCAACAATTGACATTCCGATGACATCCTTCACAAGTGTCAACCATTTATTTGAGCCCAGAGGTGCTGTCTGGCGAGGAACAAAGTCACAGCGGTATACAATAATATATAATGACTGCAAATGCGGCCCAAATACAAAGCTTGTAAAGCACAACCAACCACCGGCGTTTCACAGCAGCAAGAGTTTACTTGCTGGACACTGCTGGGCTACTGGAGATGCGGTTTAAATGGCCAGGGAAGCCAGCGCAGTGACCTGGGCTCTCGGTGCCGGACAGCATCAACGGAAAGTATGCCCCTGGAGGCCTGCGAGTATTTATATGCA
Source organism: Lissotriton vulgaris (assembly GCF_964263255.1). Taxonomy (NCBI): domain Eukaryota; kingdom Metazoa; phylum Chordata; class Amphibia; order Caudata; family Salamandridae; genus Lissotriton; species Lissotriton vulgaris. The sequence continues at coordinate 2,053,687,981 of NC_141691.1, read as the reverse complement.
AATAAAATCTGGGTTTGCGGCACACAAGTCAGACGCCTCTCCGGAAAGAATGCAGACCCAGCGAAATGTGGCCAAGTGCACCACCAAATGCTGGTTTGACTTAACTACTCAACAGTCGACCCTCCTTTGTAGGGCGATACTTTCTTGTTCACTGGCACACTTGGCGCTTCGGAATTACTTTTCGCTTACAATACAAGCAGCAGAAGCACACTATGTTCTTCTCTGGTGGAAAATTGTACACTTCCAAAAATATTTTGCTAAGAGGGACTTGACTACAAGAAATGGAAGCTAGACACTGCCTACCACCGTCATCCTTCCATGGTCCGCTGGCTTGTCCCTTCCTTGCGCCCTGACTAGTCGGCATTGCGGGCTCTTCGTGATGTCCAATCCCAAGCCCTGCGGCCCTGGTGGTGGGTCCATCCTTGGTCCACACATGACGGCTCCTCTATTCCCAGAGTCTCCTTCACATGAACTCTTCAACCGTTGAGTCAACCGAACTGATGGCTTCCCACGGCATCCTCCTTGCTCGCTTCACCAAACCCAGCCCTCTCCCATACAAGCCACTTCCCATTTCACAACGAAGACAATATTGGATGGTCTTTGTAATGCAAAGCTCGGGTAGAAAGGTCTGTACCTCCACTGTTCAACATTAGACATTAATCCATTCAATGTTTCTGTCCCTTATAGTTCGACAGGTGGGGTAAGATTGATACTCCCTGCTTCTACGCGTCTTCTCCAGTGTGACTGAGAATGGCGCAGTACAAACCAATCACTGGACGCAAATTATGCACAGCGTTTCTCTTGCTGCTGCTAATGCCTTTACGCTCGTTAGACTGCTGTTCTGCGAGCCCCAATATCGCGCACCGGTCGGTCACTCCAAGACCTTCCTGGATTGATGGTGACTTCACATGGGCATATGAGTGTTCCATCTCATCTCCCACAATCCCCCGTATCACAGCTGTGTTCATAAGGACAGCTCTGCTCCCTTTTGTCATTCGACCATCTGCCATGCTCATGTCTCTTCTTACTGCCCCATCCCTCCCCTCTTCTGTTCTAGAGACCCCTCCTCGGGGACGGGTACCTCTTTACTGTTGTAAAATAAAATCTCACTAAAATACACCTTCTTACTCGTCTGGTGCATTCTGAACCCACATTGCAGCCTTGACTGAATACACATCACTGCTTGGCAGTGGGTCTTTTTAAGTATTTCATCTGTTCATGTGCCCCGAAGCTCTCATGCGCCCAACACATGGCACTGTAATAAAGCGTATGTAATGTTGGTTACTACAGCAGGTATTGGGAGAGCTATCCATAGAAAAGAGCAACAGAAGTCATTAGACACGATTAAAGTTGGGGTGAAAGCCTACCCCAATTGCAAAGGACAAGGGTTAATTTAAGAAGTTAGAGACTCACCAGGGCTTGGGTGGTGGGGAACGGTTGAAGGTCCCTTGGCTTTGGAAGTTTTGGAATCAGGTCCTCTGGATCCACATTCACCTGAAAGAGAACAAATACACGGGTGAAGCCTAAAGGAACGCCCGAGAGGCCATCTTTACAGACATTAGTAAGACCCACCACCCCGATCACTAGTGGTCTTTTCTTCATGAACATTTTATAACTTCATACTCACAGACCACCACATGGAGACCTCCTTGATCACTCTGTTGATGGAACCATGTCCTGTAGGCCTCCACATCTGCTTAGGACGGTTTAATAAGTATACCACCTTTCTCAGAAATGCACCTCTACCAACCAGTAGAAACAGCAGAGACCTCTTTATCTTCCTACAGATACAACCACAATGTAGAAGCTCCTATCACACCGAACAAAAAATACCCTTGTATACCGGATGATGCTGTGACTAGGCAGACTTCTCCACATTTGCATATCAATCATAAAGCTAGAAGAACTTCCCCTAACATCCTGTTCTCTTAAATCAAAGTAGCCCAGAGTGCAGATGGTAAGCCCAACTGCAAGAAGTTCATATGCATGCTTCCTGATTAACAAACGTGTTCCTATCGAAGGATACAATAACAGATCCTAGGAAGTATTCTAGAAGAGGGGAATTATCCTAAACGCTGTACAAACTAGTATGACAAAAGTTTCCAAAACACACATTTTGTTGCTGTGTTTTTCTGAGAGCTCTAGATTGAGAACAACCGAAAGTATTCATTTTTAGGTTTCGCCTGTCGAAAGCTGCGCACCACGCAGCTTTTCGGCGCAGGCGAAATCTTATGTGCACAGTATGTGTGTGTTGTCCCGCCCCTCTGTTCCATTGGCTAGCTCCATAAATGGAGGCTAGCCATTGGAACAGAGATCTGTCCGTCATAGCCGGAGCAGATTCGTGGGCGTTCCGGCGATTTTTAGGCTTTTCGCAACGCCATGAAGACGTGTCCACTGTGGGCGTGTACGGGATTTCTATGCAGCCCACCCTTCGGCCGATGGTAAACGTTGTTTCTTTTGTGCCACAACGCTATGCTCACGTTACGTACTTAGCTATATGAATTCCGTGAAAAGCAGAGCTTAACATGAAATCTAGTATAATTTACAAATGCATGCAGTGTAATTATCCCCGTGAAATCTTGCAGCTAGAGCTAAGTAATACTGTTTAAAATGTGGGGATGTAGTCAAGACTCTCGGGTGCTGTGTGAGCCCGTCCGTCCGCCCCTCGCTCCGTCCGCCCCTCCCTCCCCCCGCGGCCCCGCCTCCCTCCAGTGTGTGCCGGGGCTAGTCATAGCCCGGTGCGCGCCATGGACAGAGCGCACAGAGCTGCACGCGCCCGGCCGCCCCAGGGAGCCTCAGATGGAGATCCTGCTGGTCCTGAGGCTGTGCTGCAACTGCACCTATGGTAACAACCCCCAGCCTTGGCTTTCACGGACCCCCGCTCCTGCAGCGATGCGTTTGTTATTGGCCATTTTCACTGAGAGTTTGGCCGGCGAACTCCCAGAGGCTAGACTCCTGTGCGCTTTGAAGGCATCCTAGAGGACAGGGCTGAAGGAGAGGTTTGCTAAGCATTATTTCTACGATATTACTGCTAGCACTGGCAGCTGTAGGAAGCAGCAGCTAGGGGGCGGGGTTTCTCATCTTCTCATGAAAAGGATGACCAGGTTGCATGGTTTGGATACTTTCTGCTGACCTAGTCCTTTAGGTCCTACAAGTTTGAGAAATCATTGTGACAAGCTAGCAGGTGTGCACTGGACGCTTGAGACCGGGTATAGGCACAGCAGCCTGTTTCGTACTGCCCACCTCTCGCTCTCTTCATTAAAGTAGCAACGCATCTGGCGTCAGAGGCAATTTTGTAGGTTGTGTATTTTCCATATTATGTTTTTCACGGGGACACCTTTTAATCAGTGGAAACGCAAACACTGTAAAACTATGCAGTGTCGCCGTTTAGTCGTCGTTCGGACAGTGATGCACAGACAGACTGGTGCCACGGCGCGAGGAATGGAACTGTGCACTATTCATATCTGGTACAGAAGGGGGTGTGACGTGGCAGATATCGGACAAACCCCAGACGTCCAGCGCGTCTCCGCTGTGTTGCAGGACCCTAGGAAGGCAAGGTCTTTGGAAGCGTTCTCACCGCCTCTTAATTTCCTTTAATGTCTGTTTTGGAGGACGTCCTGCTTCGAAAGAGGAAACAGATGCAGTAGTACTGTGGTGCAGCTTGTAAGCGCTAGTAACGCTGTACGGGTTTCAAGCTGTCGGAAGCGTCCCCGACTAGAGAGAGGATGCTGACTAGCAAAGCTGTCCAGCAGTGGCTTGGCTAGCACGTTGGCTAGACACGCTCTCTGGTGCCGGCGGCACGTGTCAGTGGGCTTGGTAGGAAGAGCCTCAATCAAGGTCGTGTGTGTGTGTGTGGCTCTGGGTGTGTGTGGCTCTGGGTGTGTGAGTGTGTGTGGCTCTGGGTGTGTGAGTGTGTGTGGCTCTGGGTGTGTGAGTGTGTGTGGCTCTGGGTGTGTGTGTGTGTGTGGCTCTGGGTGTGTGAGTGTGTGTGGCTCTGGGTGTGTGAGTGTGTGTGGCTCTGGGTGTGTGAGTGTGTGTGGCTCTGGGTGTGTGTGTGTGTGTGGCTCTGGGTGTGTGTGTGTGTGGCTCTGGGTGTGTGAGTGTGTGTGGCTCTGGGTGTGTGTGTGTGTGTGTGTGTGTGGCTCTGGGTGTGTGAGTGTGTGTGGCTCTGGGTGTGTGGGTGTGTGTGTGTGGCTCTGGGTGTGTGGGTGTGTGGCTCTGGGTGTGTGGGTGTGTGTGGCTCTGGGTGTGTGGGTGTGTGTGGCTCTGGGTGTGTGGGGGTGTGTGTGTGGCTCTGGGTGTGTGTGTGGCTCTGGGTGTGTGTGTGTGTGTGGCTCTGGGTGTGTGTGTGGCTCTGGGTGTGTGTGTGGCTCTGGGTGTGTGTGTGGCTCTGGGTGTGTGTGTGGCTCTGGGTGTGTGTGTGTGGCTCTGGGTGTGTGTGTGTGGCTCTGGGCGTGTGTGTGTGGCTCTGGGCGTGTGTGTGGCTCTGGGCGTGTGTGTGGCTCTGGGCGTGTGTGTGGCTCTGGGCGTGTGTGTGGCTCTGGGCGTGTGTGTGGCTCTGGGCGTGTGTGTGGCTCTGGGCGTGTGTGTGTGTGTGGCTCTGGGCGTGTGTGTGTGTGTGGCTCTGGGTGTGTGTGTGTGGCTCTGGGTGTGTGTGTGTGTGGCTCTGGGTGTGCGTGTGTGTGGCTCTGGGTGTGTGTGTGTGTGTGGCTCTGGGTGTGTGTGTGTGTGTGGCTCTGGGTGTGTGTGTGTGTGGCTCTGGGTGTGTGTGTGGCTCTGGGTGTGTGTGTGGCTCTGGGTGTGTGTGTGGCTCTGGGTGTGTGTGTGTGGCTCTGGGTGTGTGTGTGTGGCTCTGGGTGTGTGTGTGTGGCTCTGGGTGTGTGTGTGTGGCTCTGGGTGTGTGTGTGTGGCTCTGGGTGTGTGTGTGTGGCTCTGGGTGTGTGTGTGTGGCTCTGTGTGTGTGTGTGTGTGTAGCTCTGGGTGTGTATGTGTGGCTCGTGTGTGTGTGTGTGTGTGGCTGGCTCTGGGTCTGTGTGTGTGTGTGTGGTAGTAATTGCGGTCTGCTGAGCTCTTCCAGTAGGGTACAATACGTTTGCAAGAGATTAAGCTGTTGGCAATGTAAATGACAATGCCATTTATTTATCGGTTTTCAAAACCAACACATAAATAAAATGTTTGTCATTTACAATGCCAATAGCTCTAACTTTTACAAAGGCGAAACCGTTGCATTGTAAATGCTTGTTTAAGGAGGGGAGCAGATTGCTTATTTACTCCACATCCCAGAAGTATCATGCATCCCCGGAGAAAGTAAGACAATACCTGCAATCTTTCCGTTAGCAGCTCATCAGGCTTGTCACCCAATGCTGGCACTGATGTTGTAGGAGAGAGCTGCTTGCACCCAGAGATCAGGTTCAGCACGCATGAGCACTCATGCTGTGTGACCTCTCCTTAGCCTTCAATGCAGCAATCCTATGGCTACACCGTCCGCCTTCACGAAGCTAAGCATATCGAAGGTACCATGCTAACGTGGTGAGCAACCTTCGTCTCAAACAAGGTTAACTAGCACATCGTGCTCGGCAGCTTCACTTCTGGAGATCCTCAGGAACCAATCTAATCACTGATCCTATTCATAGCCTATATAGAGTCCTTGACTCACACCCTCTGCTTTCAATGTATGCTCAAGATACCCAACTTCGGCTCAAACTTCAGGAGGACAGCAGATGCCCTGAGGACACTGGAGACTCTTTACGTAATCTGGTATGGATGAAGGCCCACCGCCTCGGACTAAAGAGACTCAATCCGGATTTCTTGCTTCTGATAAACTCAAGATTGCCCTCTTTGAATCATTGTTTGTTAAGGGCTCGGAAAAGGCAGACGCATGAAAGGAAGCGGGTGGCACTGCTTGTGCATTTATGTACTGCTCGCAGCACTGGTGTAGTCCTAAATCACAGAAAGTGTGCATTGAGGTTGTTGGTCGGTGCGACCTCTTTGTGCGAGGGGTATCTTGGATGGTCAAGACTGATGTGAATGTACGCTTGGAGATGTGCAGGGGCTGCTGCGTATGGATGAAATAGGGTGGGCACAGGATATGTTGGTCTGTGCCATAGAGTTTTGTGGAGATAGGTGGGAGGAGGGTCTGTGTGTGCCTGTCTGTCTAAGGGGCAAAGATCTGCCACAGCAGTGGGAAAGGGAGCAAGGAATGAATGTGTCACTGCAAGTACACCATCAGTTAAGTTTGTATATATCTGTGTTCTTTGCCAAGACTTAATGCATAACTCATTAAAAAGAAACCAGCAGTCCAGTGATCACTCTCCTCAACAGAACCTTTGTAATGTGGCAGTCGGCCGGACATTGAACATTGTATGTCTCCACAAATCAAGAGGACAACCAAAATACTAAGTCCAGTTCGAGGCTGTGGCACAGTAGAAGAGACTTCGTAAAATCCACCTGTTTGGCTTAGACTGTGGGTGCTAGGCCAACAAACCATTCTATCAGATACTTACGGCATCCAATCCTCTACCTGCCCAACACCCCCGGATATTTACAGCACTTTAAAGACGCTCAGAAGAAAAAGAGATAAAAAAAATCCATAACAAAATAATTAAAATTAAATAAGGCTTTACTCCTAAAATCTTCTTATAAACAAAGATGCAGTTCGTTGATCAGCAGGAACTAGGTACCAGAAAGCAGTTTTCCGATTCGAGTTTGCCAAATGTCCACTCCCTCCATACCTCTGGTGTCTTTAAGAACCATCTGTACTCTCTGCCTCTGTATATTGTCACCTGAAAGTTTAATTGCCCAATTTGCCTTTATTGCTCATTAATTTATAAAGCACCCTATAACCCAGTCTACTTAGGAGAAACTCCCCGACCTTTTGAGGTCCAAACAGCAATAATCTTGAGGTTTCTCCACCAGATTATATCTAAGTCTAGGAGATGGATAACCCAATTCTGGAGCCAGTGCACACGTCCCCACACACTAGATCCTGGTGTAGACCACAGATAGCCAATGTAGATCAGGAAGAGAAAGACCCATTCCCGGTTCTCAGGATAACCACAGATCATGGAAATAATTCCTATCTAGATTTGCTGGACCAAAACTAAACTACTATAGCAAAACCTAGTCACAGGGCAACCACCTGGATGCCGCCCCAACCTGAAAGATTCCCAGATCTCACTGCCTTCGCTGCCTGACCCTCAGTGTAAGCCTCATTGTAGCATCCTCCCTTCTTCTCTGTAGACCACTTCCTGTGATGCTGAAGCCCTGCACTCTTCCTCAACTCCTCAGGCAACACACGCAGATGTTTTGTAGCTAGCTGTATGCTATAGAAATTACATACATCTGTAGGACAGCATGAGAGGGTAAGGGATAGCCTTCTGACCAAAGGACAAGCAGTGTTGAAGATTCTAACCTCAACTATTAATGATAGAAAAGAGCTCCCACTGCGACGTGACAAGCACCTGAACTCATCACGGATGGATCGCGGTAACCATCAGCACCGCCTCACACCAGAAATATATAAACTTCAAATCATCCCTAGCCGGGCACTAAAATATGCGACAGCTCTCCCACCTCGCTCAATAGTCGTTTCAGCAATTCATGGTACATCAACAAATCCAGTCCAAAGTTTGGTGCACTACGCACATGGTTCACGAGGCTAGGGTTAGGGTCTACCTTCAGAAATGATCCCCTCGTTATGGACCGTCCAGAGACCACAGAATGTAAATACCAAGTACAAATGAGGCCTTGAAACTAGAGACGGAAACAAACATGGCAAAGAACATTTCACGTCCTTCGATGGGGTCTCTTGATCCCCAAACACGGTACAGTGAGTCCAAAAAACACCTGTATAGCAGCCTTCTCAAGGAAGCCTTGAACACTGCCAGGTCAGAAGTTCACAGGCACCTGCTCAAGACCCTCAAAAACTCGAACCCTGCTTTTTGTTTTTATAAAAAAGAAAATGCATTTACTGAACCCAGTGACCCTCCTGTGGTATCAAAATCAGGAGGACAACATCCTCCTGGTGGAAGCAACAGACACATTAAAGTAGCAATAACTCCTGTCACGCAACCAACCAGACAGCACTTTGAAGTGAGTGAAATGTGAGTAGGTCTTCTGATTATCCTCTGGGACGGGTTTTTACTTTTCTTTCTCCGACTGCAAAGTGAGGCGTTTTTAAAGTGAATTATATGACAATCTTAGGGTGTTATTTTATTGAAACACATAAAACGTAAATACCTGTAAATGAACTGTATGCATTCAGCAATTATGAAAGCAAAAAGGAAGGTAATTTAAAAAAAAGCTGAAACTGAGATTTTAAATCAGATTCAAACAATTAAGGCCCTTTTAATTGATGAAGCACAAATGACAAATATTCACAGAAACCAGATTTCCACAAATTATCATTTGTGTGTATTATAGTGTTATCAGTAAAACTGCATGGATATGCAAGTAAGGACAATTTTAATGGAAAATGTGCTGTCTGTAAATGACAATGTACTACCAAACAATGCATTAGTTACACTAAAAGAAAAATTAAAAAAAGAATCATCCTTCATGTCCAATAAAGTGAGTGCTAGTTCTTGTAAGTGGGTTGTGGTTCTAAACAGTTTGAGAAGCACTGCTCTTAATAAATGAAGAAGCAAACATACCCTCATCTTTCTCTGCCGGGGGCACAGGTAGAGATCCAGGCACCTCTCAAAGCGCTCATGGATGAAGCGTGGAAATGCTGGGACAGCGCGCAGGCATTTGTACGCCTGGGGCAGAAAGTTGAGTTTTCGCTCCTCAGGCTCTTGCTGCTCCCAGGCCAACCTCTGGAAGGGACAAATCACAGGGTCAGAGGAAGAGAACAGAGCGCTACCATTTTATAGAACTATTAGGAGCAAATACGCTTTTCATTTTAGGGAGCCCCGGTGAAAGGAGGCGTGGCATTGAAATGTGTGCACCCATCAGTGGCCTGGCTTGCAGCCATTACCTCTTCCTCGCTGAGGAGATACTCTGGCGGAGGGTTGTAGGACTCCTCGTGCCCCGGGAGTTTCATCTTGGGTGCAGGCACGTGCATCTTGTGTCGCCCCAGGATAGCATTGGGGTCTTCCTTGGCCCACAAGTCGTAATACTGGGGGCCATCTTCTTTCGGCTTGCGGGGCTTGATCCAGCCCATCTTAATGGCATGTACAAGCCTGGAAACCTGCAGGGGAGGATCAGAAATCAGACCGCCTCCTGAGAGTGAAGCTGTAAGAAAGATCATGCTCTAGATTCCAGAGCCCTACCCCAAAACAACCTTCAGATGAACCTTTAGTTTCTGCACCTGGCACACAAACCATCGATCACCAACCTCCCTCAGCACCTCAGGATATTAGGCCTGTTGCATACTCCCGGCCAGAAAGCCTTTGGATCCCAAATTCAGTTCCCACATGAATAACTATGTGCTAAGTATGTTCTGCACAAGGGATGAATCTCTTAAATCCATTCTTTGATGCAGATTTAATAAAAATTAATGTGAATCCATACCTTCCCCATTCCTTACAAGGAGATTTATACAATACACCCAGGGATACCAAAACTTTTTAAAGCAGCAGGCTCAGTAATTAACAAACAGACAGAGGCCTTTCCCTGGCCGATGCCAAGGTCATACTAAAGAAGACCCCAGAGGCTAGGACCTGTTAAACAGTCTCTCTCATCCCACATCTAAAGACATTCAGGAAGTTACCATGAGGGTCTTACCTTCTCCTTCTCAATCAGTGATGGGATGAAGCTCCGCTTGTCAGCTGGGCGATTAGTGACCGGGTGAATCATGATCTCATGAGTAAAGAAATCTACTGCAGGCTGTGGGGGAAACAAGAAGGTTTTAGTTCATTGAAGGTTATGTATCGATCTCTGTAGCACATTTATTGCCGCTGAGAAGCAAGCTCCTTTCCTGGTGCCTTGACCATTGAAGTAATTTACTGAACCGACTCAATCAATCAATCAATTCTTTATTCGAATGTCAAAGACTATCATAAAAGTCTCATACAAAATATCCATACAACTGAAATTCCACATAAATAAGATTAAAAAGTAAAATATTCCCCAATCGAAAAATCCAAACATTTGCGATTAGACCCAGCTGATTTAAGAAAACTACCCAATGTAAAACATATGTCAGCACTGGGCAACAATTGTAAGAAACGAAGGGCATCTCTCCATTGCTTAAAACTGTGCACCCTTAAAATAGCTAATAACAATTATGATCTAAAAGTTCATAGAATGATGTTAAGTGAAATGGGGGGAGTTTGTTAGAAGGGGCGATCCCAGGGAAGGGCAGGATATGGACCTGACCACCCTGTGACCCACCTCTTCCAGGAATGCAGCCGAGCACTGGCGGGAGACCCTTCTGGGGAAGAGTCTTGTATCTAGGATCATACGCGCCGAGCTAGCACCACTCGACAAAGACACCACACCATAGGTTCTGAAGAACGTATTCTTTATCTAGCAAGGTATCAGGATCTTTATGATCCACAAGGTTCGTATTTACAAGTAGAGCAAGGGCTCACAGAGTCTCAGTAAGGGTAGGGGTAAACAGAGTGGTCTCCCAATTATTACATACGTAACACCAATATGGCCCTAGACCAAAGATTTTAGGACATCATAGTTCCTCAGTAAGGGCTTTCGTGGTTCCAAGCTTTCCCTTAGTGCACAGCGTCCGTCGATAAACAGACGCTTCACAGAATTTTTTTAATCATTTTTACATATAGTCAGAGGGTTGTCAAATAAGAAGGATTTTCCTAGATCTGAAAATTCTGCTTAACATATTCAAGTCAGGGAATGTTCAAGGGCCACTCACATCGAAAACAATCACCAAGTATACTTAGGCTAAAATTGACCCAAATGTTGTTCCACACTGAAAGCCATTACAACAGGGGCCCTATCTTAAGATCCTCAAAATAAGGCGGGCAAGTTCTTTATGTCAAAAGAAGTGGGGAAATGAATGAAGAAGCGAGAGGAGACAACTGCAAAATCGATTCTCCTCCACTTGCAATGCCCAACAGTCTGCAAAACCCCAGATCCCACGACCAAAACTAGCAGTAGGTACACATTATTTGTTATATACGTCTGAAATAGAAGAGATCGGTTTGCCTCCCATGGCCTTACAAACACTAAAAAGAGAACATACGGTTTATGTAAACTTGACATTTCTGTACTTTACATTTTCAGCTCATGATCCATTATAATCAAACACGAGTCCTAGATATGTAAATCTGTACACACTCTCCAAGCGATTCCTATTGATACAGAGAGTGAGTAACAAATAGTGCTTATGTCCACATACCATGGCGTGGGAGTAAAGTTAGTTACAGGTCAAGATCAGACATACATTGTAGAAAAGCACATACCAAGCAACGTAGGTTCAGGCAAGAAGCACAGCATTATAAAAATATGAAAGTACAGGTATAGTAGCTGAATTGGCATAGGGAACAACTTGAGTTATGGTATTCAGAGAGACAGAGTTTATTAATCTATAAAATAAATACTGGGGATAGAACACACCCTTGTCTCACTCCACTGAACAGGCTCATTCTATTGCACTTCAAGTTATATTGACTTCTATTTTACCTTTACCAGCAGCCCAATGGTGACTATTTTAAACAAGCATTTGCAATGCAACAGGTCTTGCAGTTGTGCGAGTTTGAGCTATTGGCATTGTAAATGGCAATGCCTTTTAATTACGTGTTGGTTTTTAAAACCTAAATGAAAGGCATTGTCATTTACAATGCCAATAGCTTAAACTCTCACAAAAGCGAGACCTATTGCATTGCAAATGATTGTTATCTTATGCAACTAATAACCATTGCTCCCACACGGCGATTCTGCAGCCATCTTGGGGGTAGGCTGGGACACTTGACGGGCACCATCTTGGTGAGCGCTCCAGTGTTCCAGGCATACTCACGGACCTCTACTTATACCTGTCATGGAAACGCGCAGCGGTGACGCGCAGCAGGCGCGCCGTATTCGCGCCGGAGTTGAGCCAGAGTCATGCTTGTCTGCGTCCGTCAGCGCTAAGCGCCAGGGACTTGGCACCTCAGATGTTAGGAGGTCAATATTCCAGGGAGGAGCTGCTGACCATTAGACAGCTGCCCCCACATTGTGCCTTTGGGCCCTTTGACCAGCTGTGTGGTCCTTACAGGTTCTCAAGTGGCAACTTTTTACTTAAGACCCCAATCCCTATCTCAGCTCTTACTGAGCTCTCTCCTGCTGAATCTCCACATATAGGGCCTGTGACCCCGCGAGAACTTATTATCTTGTAATCTCAATGTGAGATCGATGGTTAAACATCACTCTGCGATCCATGATCTCATTTTGGAGGAGGTCCCAGATGTTTTCCTCATGACTGAAACGTGGCTGCAGGATGAGGCCACAGCAGTAGTGAATCTGGCACTCCCGCCGGGGTATTCCATCTACACCCATAATCGCAACTCTACGGGTGGGGGCATTGCTATGGTAGTTTAGTCTTGTTATCCTTGTGTATGGAAGGTATTGAATTTGGATGGCTGCGAGAGTGCACATTTTAGTGTCAAGGTCAGCCACCATTTTACCTTTTCCGGCCTCTTGATCTATCGTCCGCCTGGCAATGATAATGCCTTTAGGAAAGCTCTTCCTGGAACGGCTAGCTCCCTTGCAATGGGCTCTGCCAATTTTAGTATCCTCGGAGATCTCAATCTCCATTTTGATCGTCACCATACTCCATCGATAAGCAGTACTATTGCAGATTTAGTGGCACTGCAGCTAAGTCAGCTGGTCACTTAACCTACACATGTGGGTGGACATATATTGGATCCAATATTCTCGAATCTGCCGGGAGCTAAGGTGCCGCAGCCAAGCCCAGTTGCCTGGTCCGCACACTTTCTAGTGAAATTGTATCTTACGATCAGAGACCTCCCTTTTAAACCGTTAGATAGAGTCGTTTTTAAACGTCCCTGGAAAAAATTAAAGCTTGAAGACTTCCACAGTCTACTTGTTGAAAATCCGCTTGGTCCCCTTAACGAGGTGGAATCCGGCTATGATCTTTTTTGTGCTTGGATTATCCGGGCTCTAGATGCTCTGATCCCGGCCACGTGGAGCAAATGTCGCTCCTTAGAACCAAGTACATGGTATGATAGTACCCTGTTGCCGCTAAAAAAAACAAGCGGAACGGGGCTGGCGGAAAACCTACGAAGTTGGGAAAAAGACTGCATACCTCACTAAAGTTAAAAGTTATCACAGGGCCGTGCGGCCTACTACTCTAAAGAGTTTAAAAACAGTTCCAACTCGTCGAAATTGATCTTTAAAGTCCTTAAGACCTGACTGCGAAAAGAGCTCTTACAGCTGAAATTTGTTCAGTGTCTCATTATGAAGATCTAGCGGCCTTTTTCCTTGAAAGGGTTCAGGCTATCTATAGTTCTTTTCCTAGCTCTGTCCCTTCGAGCGAGGCTCAGAGATCCAACCCCTCCACGAATGTGGTTCTTTCGACTATCCCTGGCCTGTCGGAGGAGGTGTTTAATGGGTTGGCTACTAAAGTAAAATCTGGGTCTCCTGCCGACCCTCTCAGACCGGCGCAGTTCAGGGAACCATCTATTCTCTGCCTCCCTCCTGTGCGCCATCTTATCAACTTGTCCTTTTCCTCAGGTACTGTTCCAACTAAATGGAAACAGGCTTTTGTCACCCCGATTCTAAAGAAACCCACGTTGGACCCCCTCAAACTGGAGAATTACCGACCAATCTCTTTGCTCCCGTGGGTCGCGAAGGTTGCTGAGGCCCATGTCAATGGTATTCTGTCTGAACATCTACAGAGGGCTAAAATCTTGGATCCCTCCCAGAATGGTTTTCGCGCTGGCCACAGCACCGAGACAGCTTTACTCTCGATGACGGAACATCTGCGGTCCGTGCTTGATTCCGATCAGACTGTGGCACTGGTGTTACTTGACCTCAGTGCCGCGTTTGATACGGTTTCACACACGATTCTACTGGAAGAGGCTGGTGTCTCTGGCATAGCATTGGACTGGTTTCGTTTTTTTTTTTAGCCAATCGCTCATTCAGGGTTGCAACCCCACCCTTTGAGTCTATATGCTACCCGCTCGAACTGGGAGTGCCTCAGGGATCGGCATTGAGCCCCACATTGTTTAATCTTTATGTGCAGCCACTGGCTGCGGTCGCCAAGCATTGGGACATGACTATGGTCTCCTATGCTGACGACACGTAGCTGGCGGTGACACTGAGTGGGAGGTCCGACCTTGATGCCCCCAAATTTCGGGGCCGGTCTCTTAGCAGTAGCGGGCTGGATGGCAGCTAACTGTCTTCAGCTTAATGCTAAGAAGACAAGGGTCCTGATCGTGGGCAAACATAGTAACCTTTGGGGTGAAAAGTGGTGGCCTTCAGAGCTAGGTGTCACTCCAACTCCAGTTTCGAAGGTTAAAAACTTAGGTGTCTGGCTAGACTCTACCCTCAGCTTCTGCAGCCAGACAAAAAAAGTGGCAGCTACCTGTTTCGGGATTTTGCGAGGGCTTAGGCCCATCCTGAAATTTTTTGACGCCCCTACTAGGCAGCTGATTATGCAGGCTATTATTTTATCAAGGCTTGACTATGCCAGGTCGCTCCTGTTGGGGGCCAATCATGCAGAAGTTGCCCGGATGCAGCGTGTTCAAAATGCTGCCGCCAGAGCCCTGGTGGGTCTACCGAGGTTCTGCTCCGTGAAAGAAACTATCCGGACGCTACACTGGCTGCCTATGGCGCAACGGATTGACCTTATGTCTGTCTTTTAAGATTCTCAAATTGTCCTCCCCCCAGATCCTTGAGAATCTTCTCATTCCCTATGTTCCTTCTCGTTCCCTGAGGTCTTTGGGTCAAAACCTGGTTGTGGTCCCGCGGTTCAAGCTCTGCCGAGCCGGAGGACGATCCTTTCGTGTTTTAGCTGCTAAATTATGGAACTCACTTCCATCCCAAATTCGTGCACTGGATGAGTTGCTTGACTTCAGGAGGGCTATTAAAACCTATCTGTTCCCTTCTGTACTTTAGCATTTCCCTTTCCTGCTTCCTGATTCTCTGATGTATTTTGTGTTATGTCTTTTATGCCCGTCCAAAGCACCGGGACGTCCATTTGCTGGGGCAGCTGTGCGCTATAAAAGTGCTGATAACATAACATAACATAACATTGACAAAGCCAATAGTCCTTACTTGTTGTAGGTATGATGTTACTTGTTGTATCATATATCTGGATAAAATGACAAACAGCCAAATACAAATCGGGCGGCACACTATGCTAAACACAGATTTTTTGCGTTTTAAAGCCATGCCCCTAATTACACTGGCAACACCCCTTTGAGAGACCCCCCAGTTTTTTAATCCCACTTAAAGCCCTGAGCCTTCCGTATTGCAAGCGTCCTGGTGAGCGCTTCTGATGCCATTTGTCTGTTAGGCACCGCCCTGCTGCTCTGATTTGCCCGCCCCTAGGAGGACTGGTGCGACTTGCGAGTGCCAGCGCACCTCTTCCACAGCTGGATGGGGGACCCCGAAAGATAGCCGCATGGGGGAAACCGTAGAAGGATGAATAGGCAGAGCACCCAGGTGTTCAATAGCCGCTGAAGGATGACGGAAGGGGAGACTACCGGCGCCGTGATCTCCGGGTTCTTGTTTGGCACCTTCGTGTTCCAGCATTTCAACTCCAGAAGCGACACAGTAAGTAACAACGTGATGTTGTTGGGATACTACAGAAGCTCTTTAACACTTTGTGTGTGGTGGGACCGCATGTTGCGTACCCTTACCCAGAGGGAACCCCCTTGTTCATTTACTCTGCATTCACCATGTACTGTCCTCGCTGTCTTCCGTGTTTTGAGTTTGCAGAAATGTAGTAAATAGACTCTCGTTGAGAGACATAAAGAAGCATTTGCAATGGTTGGTTGATGTCGTGGCATGCCATGGTCCAAATCATGAGGCTGTGTACTGAAAGTGTTTCCCGGCCAATGAGTCCACTAGAAAGCAAAGTATGATGTCAATGTTGACAACGACAATCAAATAACACCACAGGGAAGATATCAACAAATTATAGATATACCCACATTTTTTGTATCAAACAGGGAACATACATTACATTGAAAGGCACCAAGAGATTCAGTTCAAATGTATTTACAGAAATAGCTGCATGGGTCTCATTAACATACTCAACATGGTAACTTACTTTATCGCTGATCCGGTTGAAACAATGCCAGTGGTTCCCGGCTCTTCCTCCGGAGCGGCAGAAGGCCTCACCCGTCCATGGCATGAGTTGTCTCCCCGAGCACCCATTAACCAGCCAGCACAGCCCCCACCCGCCCGTCCTCATAAAAGCCAAGATGTCCTTGCTGCGTGCGCGGCCCTGCGGACGAGCTCACCAAACACATTGCAGACAATGGCTGTGACCGAGCGCCTTAGGAGACACGCGCTGTGAAAGTGAAAGTGTGGGAGAGCGTGAGAAGAGACGTGAGCCGCTCACAGCGCATGTCTCCTAAAGCGCGCACGTTCACAGTGCGTGTCTCCTAAAGCGCACGGTCACAGCCATTGTCTGCAATGGGTTTTTAAGCTAGCTACACAGCGACAATAAGTGCACATCTCATGTCCCACTTCGCTAGCTACACAGCGACAATAAGTCTCGCTAGCGAGCAACGCATGGCGCTGCATCGCTAGGCGAGACCAAAAAGGTATAGCCCAGCAGACTTCTTACAAATCTATGGACTGTTGCAGTGTAATCGATTTACCTTTTCCCTAGTCCACTCCCATCCTGATGCAGGTCTACATGAAGCACACTGTGCCGAAATATTATATGAAGTCCCTGTATTAACGGACTGTCATTGAGAATTCAGCTTACCTCATAAGGGTTGTAGTTAACATCTCCAAACTGGCCTTTCTGAAGACGATGAACTAGGTCGACCTGTTCGTCTGTCAGTTTGATATCAGCTCCAGTCATCTTGTCATGAACTGTCCGCCTGTATGGATGATGCACATTAAAAAGCAGGGGTTTATGGTAAATCATGAACAATGAAAAGTAAGTAAAGGAAAGAGGAATGGGGTGTCAGGAAGGAAATGGAGAGGGCAAAAGGATACAGGTTTTAGAGGAGCACTGGAATAAAGTGAGCAATTTGGAAGAAGGGACAAGCAGATAGTGGAGCCAGAAAGATTGAAGATGGAGCGCTATAGGAGAGTAAGAGATGCCAGAGGAGATTGACATGCATACTGATTCAGGTGAGACATGAACATGGGAAAGGTAATACCCAGAGATCAATCAATCAGGTGTTTGTTAAAGCGCGACTACTCACCCGCAAGGGTCTCACGGCGCTGAGAGGGGAGGTGGGGGTGCAGGTTTCATACCATCAAGATGGGGGTCTGTCGAAGAGCCAGGTTTTGAGGCTTCTTGCGAAGATGGGTGTGAGAAGTTGGCCTGGTATATGATGATCACTATTCTAGTGAGCACCGTGCACCAGTCCAAACGACCCTTATGGTGATTGGTTGTAAATCAATCTTATAGACCAGCTATCCTAGGGGTAGCATGGACAAAGCAGTCTTAGGCTTAGGCTAAACTCAAGAGGGCATGTGAAGCCAGCTGTTTTACCATATGCAATCCTTTTAACATCAAATGAAAGGACACCACACAAGTTATATATTATAAAATATATGCATTTATTACTAGAATAATCCCCTGTACTCTTTATGAGGACAGAAGCAAAAGCGTTAAACAAAGAACTTCATATAACATCCAAAGGTTGCACAAATATGGATAGGCCCGGGTGGCCCCTCAAACCATATACTAAAATAGTGGTATGAGAACCACGTCACGAACAATGGTATGGCCTAGGGCCTTGAGAATCGCTGGGGGACTAACGAAGGTTAGGTAGGGGGAGGCCCACAGGATGCGGGTACAGTGTCTATAGGCACACGCGTTTACCAATAGAAGTCAATGGTGCGTAAAAGTTAGAAAGTTACTGATTTGGGAGTGGACTGGACTAGAACTTAACCACTTAAAACTAGTACACTAGAGGTATAAACCACTACAGGAGCACCGGAGTACTCTCGTTACCTCACCCACAGGAAGCGGGTGCATAGGTGTCAAAGTGAGTCGGATTTCGTCGTGGAGTTCTATGGAGCCTGGAGGAAAAGATGCTGCAGGCGACCAGGAAAGAAGAGTCCGGTTGGATCCAAGGGTGGTCGAAGATGTAGAGTACCTGAAAGCAGAGTGGACAGAGTCTGGGTCGCTAGCCAGTGACCAGGATGGAACCAGGAAGGAACCAAGTGATGTCGTGAAGCTGGTCTCCGCTGCCACGTGGACCAGGAGATATCGACGACGACCAGGAGGTAGACACGGACTGTCCCACAAAGGCTCTTGCTGTCGGCGGTGTCGGTTCTCGAATCGGAGTCAACAGTCCTTGGCAAATGCAACCCACGCAGGAATCGAAGATGGCTTCTGGATCAGACCGGCAAGGTCTGATCGGCTGCTCCTTTTCAGGGGAGCAAGGGCCAGTCTGGAGCAACCAGACCAGCAGTGAAAATTCGAAGGTTCTTCGTCACAGAGGCCACTAGCCAACGGGCAAGTGACCGGACAACGCGTCGAGCAGGAAAATTGCAAAATGGCCCCACGCAGCACTCTGAGTGTGGAGAGGTGATCTTTGGTGCAAAGGCTGCTCGGGGCTGGGGCTTCTCAAGCCCCAATGCACAGCTTCGAGGGTGCCTCGGGAGCTGCACAGGAAGCACTTCGCTGGCTTTCCAAGATGGCCGGTCCCACGTCTAACGTCGCCCCCACGGGTCTCAGCTTTGCTGGGACTGTGGATTGGGCTGTTGGAAGTCTGGGAGTCCAGGTCTTGTCGGTCTCTGTCGTTCGAGCTCCGGCGGGAGCAACAACAAAGAAAACCTTTGAGCGCTGATGGTGCCTGCTTGTGCAGGGTGGTCACTCCTTGACCACAAGGGAGATTCTTCAGTCTTCTACGTCGAGTAGGATGTCGAAGGGTCCAGAGTTTCGTATCAAAGTTTCAGTCAGGATTATCTACTGTCTATGGGCACAGCTCCTACCTTTATTCCAAATCAAGGGGCTGGATCTCCTGCTAGGTCCATCCTATGGGTGGGACCCAGGAAGGGGGTGGTTACACCCCTTTCCCTTTGTCTAGTTTTGCGCCAGAGCTGGGGCTGGAGTGCCCCAGCACTGGTTTGAACTGGACTTTGCATGGGACACCTTGTGTGCCCCAGGTAGTGTCTAGTTTCATTCAGCCCTCCCTGCCCCAATCCACTATCTCCTGTCTGGGTGGTGCTAGCACCTCCCTGTGACAGGAAACCTTTTGTCTAGGCCTCCCCTGCCGGAGTTTCGGTCAGCAGCAGGAGGCCAGACTTGTGTCTGTGGCAGCAGCATCCATTTTGTGATGCTGAGGCTCTGGTTAGATTTAACCGCGTTTAAGGAAAGTAACATGTCTTCTCCTTCTAGAAAAGTGGAATGCTACCCCCGTCGTCAGGACTGGCGAGGGAGTAGTATTCCAAAGCGTATGACACCTTACACAACATGTTTTGATAAAACCAAACCATAGTTAGTTTATAACCGCGAGGTTCATAATGCACTTAAGAGTATATGGTGTGGCAATCGCCCAGAACAGCTATAAGGACTTGGTTCCGAAAGCTGAAGACAGGCTCAGCTCATGCTTGAGCACCATCTCACATAAAACCAAGCACTCTGCCTCCAGGATTGTTAAGGCCTGCCATAGGATTGACTTATAGGTGCAAATGTGTCCAGATATAGGTTTATGCAAAATCCACAGTTGCTGGACAGAATGCAGAACAATGTCATACATTCACCTCAGTACAGAGATCTGGGCCTAAATCCATCGTTTTTTGGCACTCTACACCACCCCAGTTCAGACATGGCCATATGCAAATCAGTGCCTAATGGGAACAGTCCAGCCCGAACTGCCAAGCCATGCCTTCCCTGGACCGGAAACAAGCTTTCCGAGGACCGGTTTCTGGCATTACCCAGTGGTGTGGAGTGCATGGGACTCACGTCTGAGCATACCCATCCCACTCGGGGTGACAAATGCAAAAACCACAGTTGATGGACAGAATGCAGAACAATGTCATACATTCACCCCAGTACAGTGATCTGGGCCTAAATCCATCTTTTTTTGCACTCCACCCCACCCCAGTTCAGACATGGCCATATGCAAATCAGTCTGACCCTGTGCCTGTGCAGTTCGGGCTGGACTGTTCCCATGAGGTTTAAGTTCCACCAATATACAGATTTTTCAGGCAGGACGATAAGCGGGAGTATTAAGGCAAGGGCTTCATGTATGGTGGTAATTGTGGGCGGACATTAAGAGCAAGAGCTGTGACAGACAGGGGTGTGTGAAATCAAGAGGAAGTTTTTCTTAGAACCCCCCCACCTCCCTCAACTTGCGCTTGCTTAGAGAGGTGACAAGGCTTTGGAAGTAACCAGGTTTTGCTTCATCTAGGGCTACGTTTGGACAGTGGTTATTCGAAGACCTCGGGTATTCAGAGGACTTATTGTTGCACCTTTTGAGGGAAGGTGCTCTCATCTTGGTCTTTAAGGAGCTGATGGTATGTAAATATGATTTTCTTGTTGACATTTCGCTGTTTTTTTGCCAACAAAATGTGAACAGACTCGAATCAGGACTGCAACAGGGGTGTGAATGAGAAAAGAACAGCTAGTCATTGAGGCACTTTCTACCCATCCGGGGGAGAAGGGTGGATGGGTCGGGGATACCAGAATATTTCATAAACAAGCACCATGGTGATAAAGGGATGAATGAGGAGGTTTAAATGGAAATAGGGAGATTAGAGAGATGACGAAAGAAAATGGATGCTGGAGAAAGGGCATAGGGGTAGAGGAGTAGAAGCAATGGTAGAATGTAAAAGGAAATGTAGTATACTTATAAAGCGCACAGCTGCCCCAGCAACGGGGCGTCCCGGCGCTGTATACCGCGGTGGAACCCTTCCTGGCTCTCCCTGTGAGATGCCCCTCCTGGGCACCCCCAAGGTGAAGCCAGGCTTCCCAGCATTTTTTGGGGCAGTTGTGGAGATTAAGCAAGCTATTGCCCAGAGTTGCAGAGTAAGACCGATGATTAGAGTAGGCGCTGAGGCGAGAATTATCGAGTGCGCAGACATTGAGCCCCAGACCCTGCCGCGTCGGGAATTGAACCCTGGTCCCGGGCCTGATCTCTGCTTCAGGCTCTGCCGCTTCTAACCAGTGAGCCACACTTCTAGAAAAGAGACAAGGAAGTAGAAGCTGCAGTAGAGAAGGGTCAAAGAAAAGGCGATGACAGAAAAGAGCTGAAAAAAGTGAAAAGTGATGCATGCGAAGAGACCAGGGGATTAAAGAAGCGAAATGGTAGAAAAGGTCAGAGAAGAAGCACAAGGAAGAGTAAAGAAAGAGGTGCCGAAAAGGTGAGGAAGGAAGAGCAAGAGTAGGAGAAGAGGTGATGAGCAAGAGCGGTAGAGCGATGCAAGAGAACAGAGGAAGAAAGAGCGATGCAAGAGAACAGAGGAAGAAAGAGCAATGCTGAGAAGGGATGCGGCGGCGATCAATGGAAGAGAAGGAAAGAAGAGGTGAGGAAGGAGAGGGGACAGTAAAGAAAGAGTGATGTGTTGCAACATTTGCTGGTAGATGCTTGGCAAAATAGAGGCTTGGAGGACACAGAACCGAGAAGACACTGCAGTGGCCGGGGACTGATGAAGAGGTGGAGGGGAGAAAGTGAGATGGTACTTTTTCCTCCCTTAACTTCCATGCCACTTAACAGCCTCTAGTGCGCCCCTCCACCCTTTCCCTACATTCCACGTCTCCTCAGAACGACTAGGCCATCTTTCCTTTCCTACCAGTCCATTTAAACCACGCCCCAACTCCATCACCCCTTCTGCACTATCCATGGACCTTTTCACCTCAAACTGTTGTTCCCACTGCTTCACAATCCTCCAACCCTCTTTACCAGCTCTCCTTCTCCTGATCTCCACCACCCCTCATCGCTTCGCCGAGGAGCAGAAGCTGAAAATGGGGGTATGTATGAGATGGTTCCCATGCCTTGGAGTCTGCTAGGGGTTGGCAATGCAATACGAGCGATAATCTCAGAACCAGGAGAGTTTAGAAGTGCATTAGACCCAGTTGGCGAAGACCCTGGTTCGTGGTAGTGATTCCAGGGACCAGAGGTATTGAGAAGCTGTTCCCCGTGACGTGAAGTCTAGCAGTAGAGGGCAGAGAGACCTTTGTGGTATTTCAGTCCAGAAGTGGAGGGTACAGGTACACAGGAGATGTTCTTAGGCATCAGAGAACAGCAGGTGCCTCAGAGTTGAGGCTACATGGGAAGGTCTTGCATGTGCTGCAGAGCCAGGCAATGGAGAAGTGTTCAACAGAAGAAGGTCTCCAGGCCCAGCGACTCTTACCAGTAGTCAGGGTTCTCCATCTTGTCCAAGAACTCGTCCAGTTCGTCCTTGTTGCGGATTGGTTTGTAGATTTTCCTCCCCTCCAGGTCGTATCCAACGTGGGGGTAATCCTGGTACCATTCCATGGGGATGTTACCCACGGTATTGCGGACATCCTGAGTGGAAGAGAAAACAGAGAGAACCAGGAGTTAGAGCCAGGCAAAAAACATGCCTCAAACAGGTAAGTTCTTTTACGCGCATTGATCACAGAAAACAATGTGAAAACCTAAAAACAACACTTGCGAAGCCCATCAACGTTTGCTGACAATCACAATGCAAAGCTCCCGTCTTCCTAAAATGGGGACCTGTAGGTAGGTCATGGATAAGAAACTACTGCACATCATCACCGAAAAAAGTTTAGTTCTGGGGAGCCAAGAGATGGATATATCAGACAAACACACCGAAAATTCAAATAAAAATAAAATATACACAACCATATATGTTCCATCTTCAATAATGTTTATCCAAAACCTGAAGAACTTTGGCAGGTATATTACAAGGGTGAGAAAGCATAAATCAGAGAATATAAAAGAGGAAAGGAGCGGGATGAGAATGGCCACAGCAGAAAAGGAGAAAAAGCATTGGAAAACCAACACATCTGGTAAAAGTGAAACTGCTTCATAGCCCATTAACAAGTTTGTGCCCGAGTTTGGGTGAAGACGAGAATGTGTGAACAACGGGATGGATGAGAGAGTGCATGGATAAAAGGATTCATCAGTGAGAGTACATGGATAATTAGTGAGTGAGTGTGCCGATGGGTAAGTGGTTTAGAGCATTGATGAATGGGTTAATAAAAGTGCATGGATAGGAGCCTGGATGCGCGCGGCGGAGTAAAAGAATGACTTGACGCAACGAAGCAGCAGGTTACCCCCATCTTACAAGATGAGGCCTCAGGCCACAAACAGGGATAATACTGCAACACAAATGTCAGGCATTACCAATATTCTGCAGAGTGAAGCATCACACAAGGCGTGGGCAAATGTAAATTTATGGTTCCTAAATTCAAATCCTACTCTTGTTGACTTTAAAATATTACTTTCCATTATGAGAAACAACAGGCAAGTGGAGAACACCTGTAAGCTGAGCTCTGCGAGGCCCCCGCCAGCGCCCCAACCTTTTCTTACCTGAGAATAAGCATGCATGCAAGATTCAGGGGGAGAATTGGGATTTTCTAAAGCCAAAATGGATTTATTGTAGCCGTTTCCCACCTAAAACTGCCTTGCCTTCCAACATACATCAATAGGGGAAATGAAGGCCCCTGATACTATTGTTTTCAAGATCTCTTTTTCAAAATGTTGGCCTGTACGGGTAAGCAGACTCGAAGTGGGGCTGAGTGCGGTCTCCTGCCAGTGGTCTAATCTTCTTTTAACTGAGCGTACTGGACTCACAGCGGAGTTCAGTAAGGCCCCTGGTTCATCCCTAGTCCGAGGGTGGCAGACCTCTACAGCCCAAGGCCTCCATGGTTGGTTCATCCCTAGTCCGAGGGTGGCAGACCTCTACAGCCCAAGGCCTCCATGGTTGGTTCATCCCTAGTCCGAGGGTGGCAGATCTCTACAGCCCAAGGCCTCCATGGTTGACACAATGGTTGACTTGAAGGTAGCAGTCCCCACTCTGCCAAATGAGCTGGGAGGGTTATCTGAACAGTTTACAAAAGGGCTCTGCATCAGTTCACCTGGACTGTTCTGGCACGTGAGGCGTCTTCGCATCTCTTTCTTGTTGCACCACCAGCGCCAACACAGATCAGGTGTTTGGGAGACAGAGTACCTTAAGTAAATGGCAAGCCCACAGGCCCACAGCCAGGGCCGGCTTTAGCGCTGGCGGCGCCCAGTGCTACAATCCTATTTGGCGCCTTCACCCCCATGACCACCTCTCTACCATCCGGCAAAAGTGCCGCTCATCTCCCCAATCATAAGTTATTGCTAAACACAGCTCAGCCCCCGAGGTCAGTGCCTGCCTCCACAGGTCGGCGCCCAGTGCCCAGGTGCAATGTCCTAAAGCCGGCCCAGCTCGCAGCAGATCAAATGCATAAAGAAAAAAAAGGAACATAATACAACAGCGTACATAGGCTTACAAAAGAAAAGTAGAGTACCTAAGTGGCAACCTAAACACAGGGTCATAGCGAAAGACGAGCCCAAAAAATAAATACTACCGAAGTGGCACATGCACAGGTTCGTAAAAAAAGACCAGATAAAGATCATACTGTACACATGGTGGATTTAAGAAAGTGGATGTTCTCTTTCTTGCAGTAAAACCTTACAGATGCGGCACCATTCAAAGATGGCGGCTGGGCTTAAACGGTAAGTACCCTGCTCGAGAGAAGAATCAGCAGCAAGGATATTTATTTCAAGTACAAGCACACCACCTTAGGAAGGGCAGTTTCACCATGAAAGGCATCACAAGCCTCACAAAATAACTCAAGAAAAACTTACTTGATGTCCTATCTAAATAGGTATACTCACTGTAATTGTCATTTTTTTTCTATTTTTTAAGTAGTGCTTTTAGCATAAACATTTTATTAAAATAGAACACTCCGCTATCATATGGCATTTGCAGAATTATTTATACCATACAAGTAATGTTGCTCAATTTTCAAGGTGATTTTCATATTCAACAAATAATCTGTTCGAGCTGCTGCTTGTCCTAAAATGAAACCACCTCGTGCTCTGCATTGGAAAAAAAAGCCTAATGCCCCGGTGCAAAATAAAATAGCAACTGTAGCCCCATCTATTTGTTTTTAGAAAACAATTAAAACATTATGGCACAGGTAAAGCTGTCTGTAGCCAGACCTAAAAATAAAAGGTGCAGAGGGGAGGCGAGGGGAGTCAGAAGCCTTGGTCATAAATAACACTCTAACAGGCAACCAACACTGCAGGCACAGACTGAAATACTCAGCACATCCTTGGCACAACTGAGTTCCAAACACCACACTTACTAATCTAGAAAGGAAACGCCTGCTTCATCAACAGAACTACAACCCACAGATCCTCAGTCACTCTACAGATTTCAGGGAAGTTGTGGGTCGAGCCTACAGATTCCCCAGTCCCCCTACAGCTTCGGGGAGGTTGTGGGTTGAACCTACAGATTCATCAGTCACCCTGCAGCTTCGGGGACGCTGTGGGTTGAAGGGGATCACTCCAAACCTCTACACCTGTTGTGCACCTAGAGTGTGTCCTGCAGAGCAGCTGCGGGGGGTAGTGCGGTGCATTTTAGTTTCAAGACAAACAAGCATTTACAATGCAATGGTTTCGCCTTTGGAAAAGTTAGAGCTATTGGCATTGTAAATGACAAAACTTGTATTTACGTATTGGTTTTGAAAACAGATAAATAAATGGCATTGTCATTTACATTGCCATTAGCTTAATCTCTTGCAAATGTGAGACCTATTGCATTTGCACCCACACAGAGAGCCACACACAAACAAAGGCACACACACACACAGCCAGCCACACACACACACACACACAGCCAGCAGCACACACACACAGCCAGCCGCACACACACACAGCCAGCCGCACACACACACAGCCAGCCGCACACACACACAGCAGCCGCACACACACACACAGCCAGCCGCACACACACACACACACACACACACAGAGCCAGCCAGTGGCGTTCGAAATTAGAAACATGACCTTCTTGCACGATTGGGACCATTTAGTTGGACAGCAATGTTTTGAAAATAAGGGTGGAATACATTTGGTAACCTGGTGATGCACTTATGTAATTTTCAAGAGTCTGGCATCCTGCGTTGCAATTAGCACCTGGATAAACGTCTATGTGGGCAGGCCTGCTAAAGATAGGTACGCTGCTATTGATAACGGTTTTTGAAATATTTTATCCTGGCATGGGTCCACTAAAGTCAAGTTTGAAAAAAACCGCTAAAGTGCATAGAAGACACAATGTTGACCTTTTTAGCGTGTCCGTGGAACGTTTTTCTCCTTATGAACACTGGGCCAGTTCAAGGCTATGATGTATTTTTGTCTCTGGTGTAAGCTGGGTTCCCTCCATCTCTAAGTTTAGGTCTGACAGCTAATATTGACTTTTGCTCACTGGAATCTGTGTGCGTTTCTTCGGAGTAGGGCTACTCATGGGGAGTGGATGTAAGTCAGAGAAAGGAAGTGCCAGCGCCCTGGGGTCTTGCGCGTTCCCGTGCGCAGTGCTATACTGAAAGATGGCCCTGTGCGATATAAGGGGTTGGAGTACACTGCACACCTCAGCTCAGCTGACAACAAACACACAGGGCACTCAGACACAATCAGCGCATGCTGCTTCAACCTGCAAAGAGGTGTCTCAGCGTTATGCAAATGCAGAGCCCTTTCATCGTCCTCACAAGTTCCCAAATGTAGGGCCATTTGCATAATTTTCCCAAAAACGTTTAATAAAAATATGCCAATCGTGCTATTATTAAACATTGAGGGTAAAGATAGTAATAAAACGTAGCAAGTGCCCTGTGCCAATGGCATTCCAGCGAGAGTGCCTGAGTCACCCTGGAAAAGTTTTTGGAAGCTAGACAGACACACACTTTGAGGTAGCTCCGCTGCCTGTGAAGTCATCAGGCACCATGCCTTTAAATATGGAATAAGGAGTCTGCCTGGTGTCACAGGTCTTGCGTTAGAGCGCAGTGCTAGCTGGAATGAATGCAGATACTCGGCAGGACTCCCGGCTCCGCCACTTCTTGCTGACAACAGGTACAGTCACCGGGGAGGGTAAATGATAGTAGCTGAACTTTATTAGTACTAGGGACTGGCATTGATTGTAAGTGGCAGTTGTGTGGTATCAGGTAAAATGGGACTTTCCTATCACGTCGATTCAATTCTTCTGACAATAGAAGTGTAGTGAGGGCATGTGACAAGCATTTCTGGGTACAGAGGTGCCGACTTGTAACCTCAACACCTCAAAGGTGAGCATTTTACAAATCCCACTATGTGGGGAGTACAGAACGATCCCTTTCGTGTCCATGGGAAAATACCCTCTACTTTAATTCATCATGCTGTGGTACCGATCCCTTCTCTCTCCACTAGCGGGCGTGCGGCTCCAGCTTTCAGTGTTTGATTTTTACATCTGTTGCTCGAGCCACACTTGCTCAATCTATCCTCCCAGCTGGGCATGGGTCGCAGGACTCCGGGAGCTGGTAAAAGCTGCATAATGCTGTTAGGCCACTGTAACTCGCACTGCCCCTTCGTTGGAAACCCAGAAATGCATTTGGTGAAACGATTTTATTCCAGTGCTGGTGGATGCTTGCACTTCAGTCCCGGGGCCTGGCTAAGGGGCTGGCTCGTTGCACGTCCTCAGGCGTGAAGGGAAGGAGCGGTTTTGACACTCAAAAGACTCTCTAAAGTACTTTTACGGGCACTCTACCATGCCTTCTATAAAGATATTCAGAAAGGCATCCCAACTAGAAGAAGTTTGAAAGAGGAACTATGTCATCAGAAAAAGTGATCCACCTTCCATTTAATGTACGTTTTGAAAAAGGTGATCGTGGTCCCTTGCTGCCGTCGCGTGGGGCGAGGATGCGGGAGGGTCTGTGAAGCAACAGTGCTTCCTGTGTACAGACCCTTACTCTGATCAGTTCAGTGTGCAGGCTGCAGTGGGATCCCCTGAGTGGGCGGTACCTTTCCCTTCCCTTCCCCACCCCTTCACCCTGCATTGGGGCTCTCTGCGCTCTCAGTTACTGGCACTCTACAGAGGGGAGCAGGAGGTTCACCTCGTCGTGTCGTCAGAGTCCTTCTGCCTGGAGCTCTCCTCCGAGGACGCTCGAGCAGAGACCTGGACGCCACAGATTGCCGCATCCCCTTTAAAAGGCAGGAGCGGGGGCAGGCGCTGAGCCTGGGCTCTGCGAGCTGCTAAGACTCTTATTGGACGCTGACTGCGCAAGACCCCGGGGTCATGGCATTAGCAAAGTAACAACAAGCACCTACGGGCACACGGACAGCGGGAGGGGGGGTCGGGAAAGGCACGGACAGCAGGGGGGGGGGGGAAACGGCACACGGTCAGCGGGAGGGGGGGCGGGAACGGGCACTCACCTGGACTTCTTCCGGCGGAGGTCGGCCTGGAATGAAGAAAAACCTTAAAAAAAAAATAAAAAAATAAAAAACGCCCACCGCCGAGATGACGCGCACAGAGGGAAGAAATCGCGGGAACGCCCACGAATCTGGTACGGCCATGACGGACAGATCTCTGTTCCAATGGCTAGCCTCCATTTATGGAGCTAGCCAATGGAACAGAGGGGCGGATTCCCAAGCCACACTGTTCTAACATTAGATTTCGCCTGCGCAGTGCGCAGCTCTCGACGAGGCGAAACCTAAAAATGTGAACCTAATTTCATTGAGACTGGTAGCTTTTCCATTTAAAGACCTTACCCCAAAATGGAAACTGTCCTGGCCCAGTACGGAATAGCGCCTTGGTGGGCATTGAAGCGAGTCACCACTTCACCTTTTATGTATCTGTCTGGCACGATTAAATATTCGGAAAACCCTTTTACGGCCAAAACCGAAGCAAGAACAA
This sequence comes from Lissotriton vulgaris, assembly GCF_964263255.1. Lineage (NCBI taxonomy): Eukaryota > Metazoa > Chordata > Amphibia > Caudata > Salamandridae > Lissotriton > Lissotriton vulgaris. The sequence goes on along the minus strand of NC_141691.1, from coordinate 2,053,659,028 downwards.
ACGAGGACCTGCAAATCTGCCATCATAAAATGCTTAGGAGGCTCGACAGTCCAACTGGCATACAAGCGATAAAGTTTTCAAGTCTAGCGGCAAACCAATTAGAAAACAGTGACAGATGAATTGAACAGGTCTGCTCAGATTTACCTTGTTTACTCAAATCAAAAACCTTACAGCTCACATGACCATAGCAGCAGCACTTTATTTACAAATGATGAAACTAAGTTAGCCTGCGTGAAGTTTAACCCAGATACATTAGAGGCCTGTTTTCTCTAGTCGGGCCGGACATCATAAACCCATATGCAATTAACGACAACAAATTAACAATTACTTTTCGAATATATTTTAACAAGTATAATGCAATGTCATATTCAAATTAGTACTATTTAATAATTTGTACATATTTTGTGGGTAAATTTTATCGTCTATTTATTATTTTAAATGAAATCTAAAAGTAATATTTTTTTCCAGGTGTTACTGAATATTGTAGGACATTTAACCCTTTCGATGCTGATGACGAGCTCAGCTCGTCATCACCCACGGGTGTCGTGTGCTGATGACGAGCTGAGCTCGTCATGGTGCCACTAAAATGGCATTTTCCAGCACAGGGGGGGGGGGAAACGCCCAGCAGCCATGTGGTTAAACCCTATGATATTAACTTGAATAAATAAAAAGGCTGCCCGGCCTCAAATTGAGGCCCCATGTCAAGTAAGAGGATTTCTTGGGGCTTCACCATCAGGTTTGAGTTCACGGGGTGCCATTTTCAGGGGTACCGTGCTAATGGATGGTTCTAACCCTGAAATCTCCAACCTCTTTTTTGGTGACAGTTTGCTGCCAAGGATTGGGCAGCGGGCACGTGAAAGGCGAGCCCAAGCCACCCAGTGCCTCCAATCTGCTCAAACTGAACCTTCACACGTGCCAGGAGTGCGAGGGTGCAGACACCAGGTGTTAGGGCACAGACTTGTAGGTGTGTGCGAGGGAGGACCCAGTGTGACACCAGGACCCACAAACTGTATCTGCAGTGATATGTGTGAGAGATGTGTGTAAGAGACAGTGTACCACCAGGACTCTCAAACTCTAGCTGCAGAGATGTGTGAGGGTCGCAGACTACACACATTTTAATAAGCTTGAACTCTAAACATCTAACACGGCGAGTGCAGGCTGGTTTATTTTTTACGTTTTGGATCGAAGAAACATTGAGACGACTTTAATTAATGTTCAGAGCAGTCTCCGGATTTTTCCCTCCTTATATAGTAGAAATGTGAAAACATTCCCGCAGGTTGTGACATTTCACGCCTGGCACTCATGAGCCACAATTATTTAGATGTGCAGCCGAGTTCCTTTCTCCGACCCTTCCTAGTTTCACAGTTCTCATCCCTAAGAGGCTTGCACACGTCATGTAGTACTTCACCTGCAGAGAGAGGCTGCAGCCTATCAGAACTTGTGTGACAAAGTGAAGCTCCAGCAACCACATGCAGCACACGTGGAGCTCTTCCATGACGCACGTCTTTCTAGCGTAGCCCAATAGTACCGTGGGGAGTTCTGGTACTCCTTACAGCACTCTCGCTGATTTTATTCATTTTAAGTAAGCCTTACTTGCTGCACACCTGTAGTGTTTCCTCAGCTCCCGTTTCTCTATCCGCTGCGTGCCACGTCACCAGCACAGCTCCTGCTTGTGCAAGAGATGATGTTGCACAGAATAACAGAGCCTCTGGGAGAGCTTGGCGCATTTCACCACATCAGTGCTGCCATCCCTCGCTGTATGCTTGCGCACGTGACGTGCACACCACCACCAGTGAGGCCACCAGTGAAAGAGGCGCCGCGCAGCCTCACCGCGGGCTTCAATGGAGCTGGGGCCCAGAGTATCAGGGTTATAGTGCTGCACTCTTGGGGGCAGGGGAGCAGTCACACAAACGGTGTGTAACCAGAGCCACAGCACCGAAGACACTCACACATGGGGGAAGGGGATTCACCACAACCCCCGTGCGTGACCAGGACCCGACGGAGGGGGCGTGAGGAGCCGCTTCAGATAATCCATAGTTTCCTCTTCGGAGCAGAACCATCTCTGGAACCCGTGAATCACCCCGGCCACACAGCAGGCGTGAAACGCGGCCCAGACGCGGCCGGCTCCCATTAGACGTGAAATTAGCGCTGCACTGACCCGAGCGGGGACCAGCACGGCCCCCGGGACTGCCAAAGGAGGGGGGCCTGGCCCCAGCACAGGGGGCGTCACTGGCCCGTGTGGAGACCAGCATGGCCCCCGGAACTGTCAAAAGGAGAGGCCCCACATCATGGGGAGTTAAGAAAAATGGGGTGACCCTGTGTCCCTCATAACCTGGGTAAGTTATGGTTAAACAAAAGTGGTTCTGTCGGGTAGAACAAACGTGAGTTGAGGATGCTTTTAATGCAATCAAAAAGGAAAGCTCTCGAACACACAAAGATCGTTACTCAAATGTCTTAGCACTTAATGAATAGGCCACACCCGTTTTCGAAAGGTCAGCACAGTGGGGAAATTATCCCCGTGTGCGAACGTTTCAACGGCCGTGAAGAGCTCAGCTCGTCAGGAGTGCAGCTCAACCGTGCCTCATGACGAGCTTAGACCAGAATTACTTAATTAAATGATATATACATTACAAAGTTAAACTGTCAAGATCAATAATAGACATAAACGTAAATGGGTGACAGATGTGCATGGTGCTCAAGTGGTGAACATTATATACAGTGAAAACAATTTCATATATACAGGTGTTAGGATAGGCCAGATGTTGATTTTAATCCAGAGATTACTATCTTTCCTAGTATAGAATCCTCGTGGTGCTGGACCTAGAAAGAGTGTCGACGTTTCGACCCTGTGGTGCCCAAATGGGTGGTCACATCGGGTCTTCATCAAGACAGGTGAGTGAGGTGTTCCCACTGAGGTGTTTGGTGCAATAGTGTACTGCCTCAGCCCCTTTTGTGTAGAATTGTCCCCTGTAAGCTTTAGGAGGGAAGCTGCCACTTTGCTTGCTGCAGTGTTGTACTAGCCTGTTGCTTGCTGCCTCTGTCTTGGACAGCGACAGGACTGGACTGCGCTTTTGTATCCTGCTTGCCAAGGGTTGCAAGTGCTTGCCTCCTGTTAACAAGTCTCAGGGCCATCAAAGACTTCACCTGCAGCCCCTGAACTCCTCTGCTGGGAGTTCTGCTTTGCCAAGTGGTGCCAATTCCAGTTCTGGGCCATTGGTGGTGGCGTTGCTGCAAAGAGGAGAAGTAAATCCATGCCTCGCCCTTCAGTGCCTGTTTTTTCTGATGCAGGACAGTCGCGCGGAAAAAAAATCCACACCTCACCACGGTGCAACCGAAGAATCGACAGGGTCGGTCGTGTGGCTGAAAAATCACCGCAGCCCAAGTCTGGAAAAACATGTCTCAGATGCCTGAGGCACTCGCTCCGACCCAGGTCCGGCTGTGTGGCTGAAGAAATACACACATCACCTGCCACACGGCTGGAAAAATAGGCGCAGCACCTGTTCGGTGCCGCATCAACCCAGCGCGTCTGGATTTTCTACTCATCGCACCTGATCGCCAAGTTCTTAATCAATGTTGCCCAGTGGTAAGGAACCAAGGCCATATGTCTGGAGTTTGACACATCTCCTCTTGCAGTAAGGAATCGACGTATCACCTCCCCTGACAGCAAGGAACAGACTTATCACCTTCCCAGCGAGTAATGAATTGACGCAATGCTTTTCCTGGCGTCTTCTAGCCCCTGTACCGGGTTTTCTCTGAATTTGACGCATCCGAGGTACTTTGCCATAAAGTGTTGCTTCCATAGTTTCCTATGGAATGAATTATTTAAAAGTGATACCTTTACTTGTGTAAGTTGTTTTTTTTTTTGCTGTTTTGGTTTAAACCGATAAAGACTGGCTACTTTTCTAAACTGGTGTGGTGTCCACTTGTAGTGTTTTCACTGTGTTACTGTGTGTGTTTTGCACATAGCCTCGGAGATAGGCCTGACTGCTCGTACCAAGCTACCCAGGGGGAGAGCAGGGATAATCCTAGCTGTGTAATCCCCTTATCCTGACTAGAAGGAAGGGTCCCTACTTGGACAGGGTGCAGGCCACTGCCAACTAGAGACCCACATTTTTATCAGTGCCTAATACAGGACTTCAGCTCAGCCCTGCACCTTTCTCAATGCAATGCATCTGGCAGCAGAGCAACATCCAATGCAGCGCGTCTGGCAACACATCACGATCTTGCCCGACGCATACCGTTTGCAGTCCTGGCATTAATGTTGGCAGCGTGCCTATCCGGAGGTGAAGCTATGCTCTACGCCTGGTAGTGTGACTGGTGGCTTTGTGTGAGACCATTGTCGTTCTACCTTGACCGCACAAAAAGAGTTTTGTGGACGACCAACTCTTCGTATGATATGTCGGAGCCCCGGAAGGGAAAGTGGTACAGAGACAGACCATCTCCCAATGGATCATGATCTGTATCCAAATCTGCTACACAAGGACCAAGAAAAAACACCCAGAGGGCTTGCGTGCTCATTCCACCAGAGCCGAGGCTGCGACCACTGCGCTACCACGCGGAATTTCGGTCCTGGACATCTTTCAGGAATCAACGTGGGCCTCACTGCACACATTTACCAAGCACCACTACTAGGACAATCCGGTCCGCAGGGATGGGAACTTTGCCTGTTCGGTCCTGAAGGACTTTTTAGTGTAAAATGTTTTCGCAGACGATCCTCCGGGGAGGTATTCCTTGGGTATCTATTCTAAGGTAAGAAATCTGAAAATAGAAATGTTTACCAGATGAACAAGTTACTTACCTTTGGTAACGCCTTATCTGGTAAAGGCTATATCTAGCTGCAAATTCCTTACCGAAATACCCATCCTCCCTGCTCTGTGAATGGATTTATAGACTTAGCACCGTTTCCTCTTCAGGGTCCTAGCTTTCACACACAAGTGGTCAGTACTCTTCTTGGACCTGCAGATCTGACATGGAAAGTCGCAAAAAATAAAACGGATGTCAGCGGCATGGGTGGCACCTATATAGGTAATGCACACAGTACCACCTACCGGCACACAGGATTCCTGTTTACGAAAACATTTCAGGTTCCAGTCTCGCACCTGGGGATAATTCTAAGGTAAGGATTCTGCGGCTAGAAGGCTCTATCAGATTAAGGGTATTGATGTTGGTAGCATGACTGTCGAGTGCTGAAGCCATGCTCTATCTCTGGCAGTGTGACGAGTGGCACTAAGGCTGGAAGCATGCCAGTCCAGAGCGGACATAGTGCTCTATCTCTAGCAGTCTGACTCGTGGCATTGATGTTGAATGTGCCTGTCTAGAGTGGACACCAAGCTGTATTCCTGGCAGTCTGAATGGTGGTATTTATTCTCTGTGTGTGCTTCTTCACAGGGAATACCACATTCAGTGTCAAGCAGACCCTGCTGACTATGTAGTTAGCTCCAAGTCTCTTTCTTGAGTCCAAGGCCAGGTGTGCACCAATAGTTCACAACAGTGGATACCACACTCGGTGCTTGAGAAAGACAGCTCAAATTGACTTCGCAAAGACCGGAGGACACATACGAAGGTGGCACTCATTCAGCGCCTTGAAGCAGTGTACTTTAATACAAGGAGTATCCTAAACCCACTGACCACTGTAAACTAGTTCACCCTGGCGTACATAAGGTCACCACAGACAACTAGAACATCATGCAGACTATGCACTCTTTTTCAACAGCACAAGTCACTTCCATCGGACAGTTGAAGATGGAAGGAAGCTCTACTCAAGACCAGCTGTGCCTTTGAAGCCGCTCACTTAGCGAAATGGTGCTCATAGTATAGCCAACACCTCAAAGACGCATAGACTAGTTAAAGAGAGCTGGTAATCAAGACCCTCACTACAGACCTTGAAGTGGGTCCATCCATTACAGACAGATGTCAGGAATACCCAAGCATTAACAGTCTACTGACAAGGTTCAACGTTGACCACTGCTACACTCACTACGAGAGCTTCCACCTTATGCCTTTTGCTCCAAAAGGTTGCCATGGTCCGTGTGAAGACTTGGGGCTGTCCCACATGAAGGACACAAACCGCTTTTTAGGTCTGGCTTGACAGTAAAGATGGCTGCATACCATATATGTCCATAAAGAGCACTCAAACAAATCCGTGAGAGGGGCTCTGGCTCCACCCATAAGTTGGCTCTTCGATAAACAGGATTTGAATGGGTCGAAGTCGTGTGGTTCCACTGAAGCGATTGTTTGTATTGCAGTTTTTGGCTAGTGGCAAAGTTGATAGGACAGAGCTAGTTATGGTGGTGACAATCATGGTAAGGTAACGAAAAATGTGGCAGGCCTGGCATATTTATTGTGAAAAGCATATGTTAACATCAACCCGTTTAACAGTGGATTGTTAATACTCTGCATAAAAGCCTGCAGACAAGGATTTTGTTACAAGGGTTTTTTTGTTGTTGGTCACCCACACTGACAAACTGTGGATAGAGATCTAGTAAGAGATTGGATTAACTGGGGTGTGTGACTACCAACTTCAAGGAATAACCACAACTCTTGACAGTGTAATCTCACCAAATTAATCTGAGCTCAACCCCCTGGTAGCTATGCCACAGAGCAGACAGGCTTAATTTAGGGCAATCGGTAAAGTATGAATGCAGTACCAAAACAGTAACAAGAATCAAAATGCAAAATAATAACAATCCCGAACTGAAGTAGGCTTGATTTGAAGGGATTTTATATTGTCTTCACAACTTCCATCTTGCACAGATTTGTAATTGCATTACAGACTACCTGATTGTTTTCTTGTGGGAACGCTTATGTCCAACACAGACCAGCGGAGTTGATTAGGATGACAAGCCGGCAGTAAGCCGGTTATATTGATTGTGAAAAGCAAATTTTATTGTCAATATGTATTTACAGGTGGATTGTTATTACACTATATTAATGACAACAGATTGGTATTTTGTTACACTGAGTCTCACATTGTTTTTCAAGTTTTCGCTCCACTGGTATATCCCTTAAAATCCTGCATGAAAATAGGAAGTTGAATTTGTTTTTCAATGCATGATTTATTAGGGCTGCGCCTCTGCCTTCCTTCTACATGTCTCTTCTATATTTTGGAGTTGGTTGCCCTTTTCTAACAAGCCATAGGAGAAATAATTCTGTGTAAAACCTGAAAGGCTTCTCTTAGCCAGGATCTTGTAATATTGTTTTTTTATTAAGTAATAGATCCAAAAATGCACATATATATTTATATAGATAGACAGAGGGCCTTTGATTTGGCTCGCTTCTGCCACTGGTGTTTCTGGCTGTCATTTACACACGGTTTCCATCCACGATTGCATACTGCATAAGGTAATGGTTCAGTCCACACCAGCCATTGGCTCGCTTGCCCTGTAAATGATTGCATTTTCTCATCTCATGTGCACATCCCCCTGAAAATAAAGGTGCTTTAGTGTTGGGGCTGCTTAGTCCCATTCGGGCAGTGCTAAAAAGCTGCTCGATTGCCGCTCACTGCAAATGCGGTAGGCTGCATCCAGAGTGTCCACTTACTCTAAACCAGGTGACCATTATCGAAGGTTGTTGTCCATAGTGTATCGCTGTTTCACAATTCAAAGATTGGCGGCCATGCTTGAACTTTGAGACCACGATGGACAGTCAACAAGACCGCTGTAAGATGGACACCTGCTGCTAGGTTTAGCTTATTTACTGCAAACACATGCCCACCATGCTTAGACAGCACTATTCTTTCGATTTATCTTGCATGTTTTTATGTTTGCATGTGTTTATTGTGTTTGTGTCAGAGGGAGAGTACAAGAATGAGTCAGTGGATGGCTGAATGGTTGCATGAGTGCATAAAATAGGACTTACTAAGTGTCTAAACCAATCAATGGTTTCATTCATAAACCAGACCCACTGGAGTTGCCAATGCTTACTCCTGGGTTAATTTAACGAGGTCCTCCACAGACCTTTCAAAAGAAAATGAAGCATTAATCGAAACGTGCACTAGAAAGGAGAGGTCTAGTTCACAAGGACTGCAAATCACAAGATTTCAAAATGGATTTAGCCTGGACAGACTGATTTATGAGCTTACATCCACCTCCTTGTCTGGGGGAAGAGGAGCCCTTGGCAAACACCATCCACCACCCTCTGCAACTAGAGGATTCTGGAACAGAACCACCCATGACCTGGCAGGAACAAAATCAGCCTTCGACAGACCCAGCCATGACCTCGTCTGGGAAAAGGTTAGCCCCGGACTGACTTAGCCATGACCTAGCCAAGACCAAAAGAAGCAGATCTATTCATGACATCTTTTGGGGCACCAGGAGCCTAGGGCAGACCTGTTCGCGACCTTGTCTGGAACAGAGGAGCTTTGGACAGATCCATTCATGACCTAGTGTAGTACGAGTATGGCTTGGGGAGACCCATCATGAGCTCGCCTGGGACGAGTACAGCCTTGGGGTGACTCATCATGAGCTCACCTGGGACGAGTAGAGCCTTGGGGCAACCCACATACGAGATCACCTGGGACGAGTAGAGCCATGGGGTGATCTATCATGAGCTTGCCTTGGGGCGATCCATCATGAGCGCGCCTGGGACGAGTAGAGCCTTGGGGCGACCCATCGTGAGCGCGCCTGGGACGAGTAGAGCCTTGGGGCGACCCATCAGGAGCTCGCCTGGGACGAGTAGAGCCTTGGGGCGATCCATCATGTGCTCGCATGGGACGAGTAGAGCCTTGGGGCGACTCTTCATGAGCTCGTCTGGGACAAGTAGAGCCTTGGGGCGACCCATCATGAGCTCGCCTGGGACGAGAAGAGCCTTGGGGCGACCTATCATGAGCTCGCCTGGGACGAGTAGAGCCTTGGGGCGACCTATCATGAGCTCGCCTGGGACGAGTAGAGCCTTGGGGCGACCCATCAGGAGGTCGCCTGGGACGAGTAAAGCCTTAGGGCGACCCATCAGGAGCTCGCCTGGGACGAGTATAGCCATAGGGCAATCTATCAGGAGCTTGCCTTGGGGCGACCCATCAGGAGCTCGCCTGACATGAGTAGAGCCTTGGACAGACCCACCACGACCCTGATGTCACAGCTGTACCTTGGACAGACCTGATGCATGATCTTTTCTGGGATAAAGCTTTGGACAGACCGATTGAAGACTGTTTGGGTCATCTGGAAAGTTGTTCAGAGCAATCAATGACCTCATCTTGGTCTAGAGGAGTCCGGGTAATCAAAGTCGCACATGGACAGGAAGAGTGAGCGCAAGCCATCTCCAGTGCAAAGATCTAACTTGCAAGTAATGGCCCAAAGTCCCAGTGCTGCTTCTGGGAGTCACAGCCATACGGGGGTGATGGAGTTAGCATGTTTCCTGCTGCCCAACACCGGGTGTAGTTCAGCAAGGAGCCTCTAATGTTTATTACTTTACATCAATGAAAGGGCTCTTTGCCATGAAACTCTCTCACAGGTTCATAATTATCCTACCCAAAGGGGTGCCGGGTCAGCATCGAGCTGTGCCTTGATGACAAGCTCGTTGTCACCTAGTGCCTTAGGGCCACTGTACTCTAGCATGCGCCAGAGGAGAGGCACCACCACCCACAGAGGACTGAGTACAAGACAGCCCTGGGATGCAAGGGCGCGGCTTGCGGTGCAGCGACTAGTGTGACTTTACGAAACCAGAGTGACTGAGGTCCATTAGGCAGAACGGCCACATACACAGTTTCTATCACTCAATCAGGGGTTTGTAAAGCGCACTACTCATCCATAGGTCTCAAGGCGCTGGAGAGTGGTGTCTGCAGCTCCGCCACAAACAGCCAAGATCAGGTCCAGTGTGGACAGCATGGGGTGGGCGGGAGAGGCCCTTAGGCTGCAAGGTGTATGGAGAGGGGGGTGAAGAGCAGAGGTGGAGAGGGCAGGAGAGGAGGAGCGCAGGAGAGGAGGGTGGAGAGCAGAGGTGGAGAGGGCAGGAGAGGAGGGTGGAGAGCAGAGGTGGAGAGGGCAGGAGAGGAGGAGGGCAGGAGAGGAGGGTGGAGAGCAGAGGTGGAGAGGGCAGGAGAGGAGGAGGGCAGGAGAGGAGGGTGAAGAGCAGAGGTGGAGAGGGCAGGAGAGGAGGAGGAGGGCAGGAGAGGAGGGTGGAGAGCAGAGGTGAAGAGGGCAGGAGAGGAGGAGGGCAGGAGAGGAGGGTGAAGAGCAGAGGTGGAGAGGGCAGGAGAGGAGGAGGGCAGGAGAGGAGGGTGAAGAGCAGAGGTGGAGAGGGCAGGAGAGGAGGAGGGCAGGAGAGGAGGGTGAAGAGCAGAGGTGGAGAGGGCAGGAGAGGAGGAGGGCAGGAGAGGAGGGTGGAGAAGGCAGGAGAGGGGGTGGCCAGGAGAGGAGGGTGGAGAGCAGAGGTGGAGAGGGCAGGAGAGGAGGAGGGCAGGAGAGGAGGGTGAAGAGCAGAGGTGGAGAGGGCAGGAGAGGAGGAGGGCAGGAGAGGAGGGTGGAGAGCAGAGGTGGAGAGGGCAGGAGAGGAGGAGGGCAGGAGAGGAGGGTGAAGAGCAGAGGTGGAGAGGGCAGGAGAGGAGGAGGAGGGCAGGAGAGGAGGGTGGAGAGCAGAGGTGAAGAGGGCAGGAGAGGAGGAGGGCAGGAGAGGAGGGTGAAGAGCAGAGGTGGAGAGGGCAGGAGAGGAGGAGGGCAGGAGAGGAGGGTGAAGAGCAGAGGTGGAGAGGGCAGGAGAGGAGGAGGGCAGGAGAGGAGGGTGAAGAGCAGAGGTGGAGAGGGCAGGAGAGGAGGAGGGCAGGAGAGGAGGGTGGAGAAGGCAGGAGAGGGGGTGGCCAGGAGAGGAGGGTGGAGAGCAGAGGTGGAGAGGGCAGGAGAGGAGGAGGGCAGGAGAGGAGGGTGAAGAGCAGAGGTGGAGAGGGCAGGAGAGGAGGAGGGCAGGAGAGGAGGGTGGAGAGCAGAGGTGGAGAGGGCAGGAGAGGAGGAGGGCAGGAGAGGAGGGTGAAGAGCAGAGGTGGAGAGGGCAGGAGAGGAGGAGGGCAGGAGAGGAGGGTGGAGAGCAGAGGTGGAGAGGGCAGGAGAGGAGGAGGGCAGGAGAGGAGGGTGGAGAGGGCAGGAGAGGGGGTGGCCAGGAGAGGAGGGTGGAGAGCAGAGGTGGAGAGGGCAGGAGAGGAGGAGGGCAGGAGAGGAGGGTGAAGAGCAGAGGTGGAGAGGGCAGGAGAGGAGGAGGGCAGGAGAGGAGGGTGGAGAGCAGAGGTGGAGAGGGCAGGAGAGGAGGAGGGCAGGAGAGGAGGGTGAAGAGCAGAGGTGGAGAGGGCAGGAGAGGAGGAGGGCAGGAGAGGAGGGTGGAGAGCAGAGGTGGAGAGGGCAGGAGAGGAGGAGGGCAGGAGAGGAGGGTGAAGAGCAGAGGTGGAGAGGGCAGGAGAGGAGGAGGGCAGGAGAGGAGGGTGGAGAGCAGAGGTGGAGAGGGCAGGAGAGGAGGAGGGCAGGAGAGGAGGGTGAAGAGCAGAGGTGGAGAGGGCAGGAGAGGAGGAGGGCAGGAGAGGAGGGTGGAGAGGGCAGGAGAGGGGGTGGCCAGGAGAGGAGGGTGGAGAGCAGAGGTGGAGAGGGCAGGAGAGGAGGAGGGCAGGAGAGGAGGGTGAAGAGCAGAGGTGGAGAGGGCAGGAGAGGAGGAGGGCAGGAGAGGAGGGTGGAGGGGGCAGGAGAGGGGGTGGCCAGGAGAGGAGGGTGGAGAGCAGAGGTGGAGAGGGCAGGAGAGGAGGAGGGCAGGAGAGGAGAGTGAAGAGCAGAGGTGGAGAGGGCAGGAGAGGAGGAGGCCAGGAGAGGAGGGTGGAGAGCAGAGGTGGAGAGGGCAGGAGAGGGGGTGGCCAGGAGAGGAGGGTGGAGAGCAGAGGTGGAGAGGGCAGGAGAGGGGGTGGCCAGGAGAGGGGGGTGGAGAGCAGAGGTGGAACCGCGGGAAAGCGTTCGTTAGCAGGAGAGAGGGTTTGCAGACGAGGAGGTGGACGAGAGGAGGGTGGAGAGCAGAGGAGGGTGGACACAAGGCTTGAGATAGACGAGCGGGCAACTGGAAAGAAGGAGGGGTAGTAGAGAGCAGGGGTAGTAGAGAGCAGTGGCAGCTGGGAGCAGGGAAAGGTGTACAGAAGGTGCTGAGCGGAGGGAAATGTGACAAGTGGGGGACAGAGAGCAGGGAGTGGAAATGGTGATCGGGGTGTGGAGAGGATGGGTGGGAGTATAGATGAGTTATAGGGGGCGGAGAGCAGCAACCAGAGGTGGAGAGCATTGAGGTGTTGGAGAGACCGAGAAAGAGGTGGAGGGAGGGATAGGTGGTCGATTGCGAGGAAGGGAGGCAGAGAACTAGCGGTGGAGAGCATGGGGTGTTGGATGTAAGATAGGTGGTGGGGAGGCGGTATTTGTTAAAAGGTATAGGGGTAGAAAGCAGGGAAAGGAGGAGGGTAAAGAGGAAGAGAACTGGGAAGGGAGACAGGGAGCAGGGAAGGGAGGCATGGAGCAGAGAAGGAAGGTAGGGAGGAGGGAAGTGAGGCAGGGAGCAGAGAAGGGAGGCAGGGAGCAGAGAAGGGAGGCAGGGAGCAGAGAAGGAAGGCAGGGGGGAAGGGAGGCAGGGAGCAGAGAAGGGAGGCAGGGAGCAGAGAAGGGAGGCAGGGAGCAGGGAAGGGAGGCAGGAAGCAGGGAAGGGAGGCAGGGAGCAGGGAAGGGGAGGCAGAAAGCAGGGAAGGGAGGCAGGGAGCAGGGAAGGGGAGGCAGAAAGCAGGGAAGGGGAGGCAGAAAGCAGGGAAGGGGAGGCAGAAAGCAGGGAAGGGGAGGCAGAAAGCAGGGCAGGGAGGCAGAAAGCAGGGCAGGGCGGCAGAAAGCAGGGCAGGGAGGCAGATAGGTGGGGGAGGAGAGCAGCGGGGGAAACGGAGTACGGAAGTGGTCTGGGCCGCAGCGCCGCCACTGGGCACTGAATCCGAGTCGCGGTCCTCCAGCCGGGAGCCCGCCTCAGATTTTCCACTGCACGGCGGCCAGACTGGTCGTGTGTCAGCAGAGCCCGAGGTGAGGGCTGCGGGGGGGCTCTGCGCCAACTCAGCATGACCTCATAGGGGCTCTTAAATTGTGTACACTGAGGTGAGGGCTGGCGGGGGCCTCGGCCAGCTCCACCACACCATGACCTCATAGGGGGCCCCTGATTTGGGTTCACTGAGGCGAGGGCTGCCCGAGGGGCACTGGGCCAGCCCACCGCACCGTGACCTCAGGGGGATCCCAACACCTATGTATGTATGCAGAGGAGAGGGCTGCACTGGGTGGGGGTGGGATGGCTCGGAGCCAGCTCAGCGTGACCTCAGGGGGGATCCCAACACCTATGTATGTATGCAGAGGAGAGGGCTGCACTGAGTGGGGATGGCTCGGAGCCAGCTCAGCGTGACCTCATAGGGGCCTCTAAGCGGTGTACTCTGATGGCAGGGCTGCCTGGGGGTCCCTGCGCCAGCTCCAGCGCACCATGACCTCGCAGGGGCTCATTACACTGTCCAATGGGCAGAGCATAATCCAGTCCAGATTTTCAAGATATCCGAAGAGAACATAAATGTGTCACATTGTGTATACAAGCCTTCGGCTGCACAGACATCATCTCACCAACAACCTGTAGACACGTTCAAGCTCCAAAGCACACTCAAGCACGTCCCACAGACCGGCCTCAGCTGGAACCAGCCACTCTCATGCACTCGCGCACACCGACCTCAGATGGTGCCAGTGCCCACTCCCTGCAGATAGGTCTCGGGCTGCTCCAGCAACCAACCATCTACACCTACTCCACTCTTCTCCGCCATGGAGGACATACGCACGACTCTGGACAGAGCAGGCACAGTGGCCCTCATCCTGCAGGGCATCTCCGCAGCATTTGACACAGTCTCCACCCCATTCAACACGATATCGGAAGCCAAGGGCACGACTCCTTTCTGACTGGAAGCGCCCAGTCAGTCAGCCTGGTACCGTACACCTCGGATGCCCGCGTCCTTATCTACAGAGTTCCCCAAGGATCCTACAGAGCTGTACCCTATTCAACGCATAACACCTCCTTCTAGCGAGCATCTTCGGCTCTCATGACACATTCCTCCCATATGCCGACGACACACAACCCATTCTCTCCCTCACGGACAAGAGAAAACAGTACCTGGATCAAGTTCAATTCCTGCATGACTGAGAATGCCCACTGGAGGAAGACCATCTCCTTGTGTTTGCTTTCTTTGTCCTAAGTTGGCAGGGTATGCCCAGATGTGGGTCCCGTGCTCACTTTGCCACTGGATTCAAGCTAGCCTGGCTGATTATTTATTTAAAACACTTGTAAAGCGCAACTGTCACCTGACAGGTATCCTGGCGCTGAAGCTCACTCCTTAGGATGGAAAGAGACGGGAGGCTGATTAGTGAGTTAGCAGTGAACGGGATTGGGGAAGAGCCAAGTTTTGATTCGCTTTCTGAAAGGCAGGAGTTGTGGAATTTGGCGAATGTCGACCGGCAAACTGTTCCAAAGTTTGGCGGCGGCCACTCTGAAGGATCTTCCCCCGGTCCTTACCTTGTTAAATCTGGGTACCAACACAAGGCAGGCTGAGGTGGATCGGAGAGTTCTGGTGGGGGTGTACCAGGAATACATTTTTTGTAGGGATCTGGGGCACGTTCCGTGTAGTGCCTTGAAGACAAGGCAGAGTGCTTTAAAAGCGATTCGCTGCTTCAAAGGGAGCCAATGTAGCTCGGCTAAGGCTGCTGTGGCCGAGGATCTCCTGGTCCAACCAAGGGCCAGTTTGGCTGCAGCCGACTGGACTCTTTGGAGTCTGTCCAGTAGAACAGCTGGGGACTCGAGCAAAAGAGCATTACAATAGTCAAGGCGACTAAGGATAGTGCGCCTGACTATTAGTGCTCGGGCCTGGGCGGGGAGTAATGGCATGATTTTACGTAAAGAACGCAGTAGGGCCGAGCAAGTAGAGACTGTTTTAGTTACCTGCGTTTCCATGCGGAGGTTGTTGTTTAGCATAACACCCAGATTGCGGACACTAGTGACCGGCTGTGGTTTTTCTGAGTTTTCCGGGGGCCAGAATTCTGTAGGAAATAGGCGAGGAATCCGGCTCCCAGAGCAGAACAGGACCTCGGTCTTGGAGGAATTGCAGGGAATTCATGTGCAGCCAGCCGGCTGTGTCTCTTAAGCAGTCATGGAACGATTCCATGGGGATTGAATCTTCCCCCTCCCTGGAGAGGATGAGCTGGGTGTCGTCCGCGTAGTTTACAGTTTTCAATCTGTGGGATTTGATTAAAGTGATCAGTGGTTTTAGATAAACGTTAAAAAGGATCGGGCTAATGGACGAGCCCTGGGGTACACCGTGAGGTACTGGGGAAAAAGCGGATTGAAAAGGGGGGAGGGACACAGCCTGTTTCCTATCTCAGGTATGAATGCAGAGCAGGGCGGTGCCGTCGACCCCTGCCTCTCTGAGCCTCTTCAGCAGAATCACATGGTTAACCGTATCGAATGCGGCAGACATGATGAGGGTTGTTAGCCCGAAACCGGTCCCAGGATGCTTGTTTCAGGTCCAAGGAAGGCTTGGCAATTTGGGTTGGACTGTTCCCCTGAGGCACAGGCTCAAGACTGGTGTGCATATGGCCATGTCTGAACTGGGGTAGCGAAGTGAGCTAAAAAATGATGATGGATTCAACCCAGATCTGTGCCTGGGGGTGAGTGTCTAAAAAGTTTCAACGCTCCGTCCATCTCCTTGTGAAAACCAACTGCCTCAAGTTGAACACCGACAGGGCTGGAATCGTATTCTTCGGGAAGAGCACATCACCATGGGATTCCAACTGGTGGCCAACAGAGCAAGGACCGACACCCACCCCCACTACCCACGCCAAGAGCCTCCGGATCATCAACAGCCATCTCGACATGAACACATAAGTCATTGCCGTCACAACCTCATGATTCCATACTCTGTGAACGCCTTAAGCCATTCCGCACCATCTTCAGACGCCCTGGTCATAAGCAAGCTGGAGTAGGCAAATGCAGTCTATGCCGGGATCAACAAAACACTCACTAGAAGGCTGCAGACCATTCAGAACTCAGTGGCCAGAATCACTCTCCACCTCCCACACGGCACTCCTACCACTCCACGCAAAAACTGAAGGAGCTTCCCATTTACAAGGAGTACAACTTAAACTCGTCACCCACACCTTCAAGGTGCTACATAAGACTGGTCCAACATACCTCAACAATGGCATAAACTTTCAGTCCGCTTGTCCAGACTCCTACTTGCACAATTCAGACGCATACCGAAAACCAGATTCTGCGGTTTAGCCTTCTCTGACATCGCTCAACACGTGTGGAGACCTGGCGATACATATTAGAGCCTCCTCCCCTCTTCTTGAATCCTGCATAAGCTGAAGACCTAACTTTTTTAGTAGTACCACTAGACCTTGGGTGTGGCTAGACTCCCACCTGCTCAGCACCAGCATAACCACCCTGATGATAGTGCACTCTACAAATCTGCATAGCGTAACAGACGCCTCAGACTGCCCTGGGTGCAAAACCACACACCAACGCAACCCACTCAAGCACACAAAGATCTTGTGCTTTCCCAATCCTCACTCACCCACACCCCATAGGCATGTCTCAGACTGTCCCAAAATGCACTCATGCAGACCTCGAAGGCAAGTATTTGCCTGTCCCAACACTCATTCACTCACTCCCCAGAGAGACATCTCAAGCCGTCCTGGGTGCCAAGCTGCACACCACGCACATACACCCTGCAGAAAGTTCTCAGGCTGTACCAATGCCCACAACCCGTAGGGATGTCTCATGCTGTCCCAACACACACGTATATACAAATCTCGGGCTGTCACAACCCACACAGGCATTCATTTACAGGGCTCGGGCCCTAGCACACAGACAGGGTATATACAGATCTCGGGGTGCCCCAGCACACAGACCGTGTGTATACAGGTCTCGGTTGCCCCAACACAGACAGTGTGTATACAGGTCTCGGGCTGCCCTAACACACAGACAGGGTATACACAGGTCTCGGGCTGCCCCAACACACAGACGGGGTATATGTGGGTCTCGGGCTGCCCTAAAACACAGACATACAGGTCTCGGGCTGCCCCAACACACAGACAGGGTATACACAGGTCTCGGGCTGCCCTAACGCACAGACAGGGTATATACAGGTCTCGGGCTGCCCCAGCACACAGACAGGGTATATGCAGGTCTCGGGCTGCCCAAAAACACAGACATACAGGTCTCGGGCTGCCCTAACACACAGACAGGGTATATAGGTCTCGGGCTGTCCCAACACACACACACACGTAATGTATATACAGATCTCAGGCTGTCCAACACAAACGTACATACAGGTCTCAGGATGTCCCAACACACATGTATATACATAACTCAGTCTGTACCAACACACAGACTGGGTATTTCCAGGTCTCGGCTGCCCCAACAAAGACCCCGAAGTTAAGTCTAAGGCAGCCCTGGGTGCACTGCACCATCGAGAGACCGGACTCTGGCCACAGAAGCCCGATGCTCCTGTTTGGGACTTGTAAATAAACCAGCAGTGCCCTTCCGGCCTCCTCCCTGGCTGAGATCACATCACCCCTCACTCACAGCTGTACCTGCAGCTAATGGGAGCCGGGGCCGCCTGCAAGCAGACACTTCCTCCGCCGGGGAGGGGCAAAGGGAAAGGAAGTGGAGCCGGCCCTACGAGCGCGAGGAGAGAGGTGGGGCAATATTTCATGTGACCCCCCACCTGCCGAAATGATGGACTCTAACACGGGAGGAGGGAGGGTTCACAGCCAGGGCCTGGCAGGGCAACACGGTGAAATAATGCACCCGGGCACTTGCAAGAGCACACGCGCGCCTCTAGTGCGGAGGACCAGAGACGAGCACGTGCACACCCGACGAGCAGTGCACTTGTCGAGCACTCGGGAACACTGGCATGCAATCGCACGCTCAGGAGAAAGGGCACTCAGTGTGCTAGTGCAATCCTGTGTTCCCAAGGAGAAAGGGCACTCAGGACCAACCTTCATGCACTAGTAGACTAGGGAGCACGCAAACTCATCCAGCACTCGGGAACAACGGCATGCACTTGCACTCTCGGGAGAAAGTGCACTCAGTGTGCTAGTGCAATCCTGTGTTCCCAAGGAGAACATGCACTCAGGGCCAACCTACATGCACTAGTACAGCAGGGAGTATGTGCACTCATCCAGCAACCGGGAACACAGGAATTCACTAGCACGCTCAGGAGAAAGTGCACGCAGGAGAAAGTGCACTGAGGAACCCAGGCGTGCAGTATGGCCCCACGGAGAACACGCACTCAGTGTCACGGGTACTCAGTGTCACGGGTACTCACAACAATCTCGAGCGTACGTGCGCTCACCCTGCACCGAGCTCACATTACCAGGATGACCGGGCCTGGCGCTCTCTCGAGCAGAGGCACACACTAGCACTCATGCACGACCTCGCGGACAGTTTTGGGTCACAGCAGTGCGTGGCTGTTCACTCTGTGTGTAGTCAGGCAGCGAGGGGCACCAAAGGTGGGCTCCTGCCCGCTGGCAGTGCCCCCACCTTGGCACGAGGCTCGCGGCGAGGCTGGTTCTCGGACTTACCACTAACCTATACTGCGGGGCTAGGGTGTGTCTTCAGACACAGGACTCTGGGTAGTTTCCGGTGGCCTGCCCTGCGCGTGCCCTTCACAGGTGGTCTGTGTGAACCAAGCGCGGTGCGAGGATAGACACAGCTGCATTGCGCAGTGCAAGACACACCGGTGACGCACCCACGGGTGCTTCTAGTGACCGGGGCACCGCGGGGGTGCCCTCTGAGCGCCGGTATGGAGCGGAGGCCATTCCTTCCAAGAGATCATGGAAGGCGACTGACGGCCCGGGCAGGTACAAGGTCCGAGGCCCTCCCGTCTCTCCTGAAGGAGGAGCCGCAGGAGGGCGACAACGGTCCTGAGGAGACCCGGCGATTATTGACTACTCCAAAGACGCCACTGCTGCCTCTGGCTGCTTCACGGAGACACCTGGAGGGAGATGGTGTGAGGTACTCAACCCCGGGAGAGTGAATCATGGTACAAGGGGGGGCGGGGGTGGGGGTTTACTGGGCAGTGTCAGTATGTTTATGTAGATATAGGCTTTCCCAATTGAGCACTGCATCGTCAGCACTGTTACAACACTGTGTGTATCGCCCCTATTTTCCTATTAAGTCAAAAGAGAGATTAACGAAGAAAAACGTTCCATGTAGGGCTTTCTTAAAATTATTTTAATCTTTCGACAACACGTTTTTGCTTTTCATTTAATGTTTAGCGAATGAACAATATATATTCAAACAAGGTTTTTTTCATTGAAAGAGTCCCAGGGGACATCTGTTACTTCACAGCACGAGTTAGAGGCCACACGAGGCACAGGGGCGTCTTACATTTGATATGGTGGAGGCCTGCACGAGACGCAGAGGCCTGCACGAGACGCAGAGACCAGCACGAGACGCAGAGGCCTGCGCGAGACACAGCCGTGGCTGCGCGAGACACAGAGGCCACGCGAGACACAGCCGTGGCTGCGCGAGACACAGAGGCCACGCGAGACACAGCCGTGGCTGCGCGAGACACAGAGGCCACGCGAGACACAGCCGTGCCTGCGCGAGACACAGAGGCCACACGAGGTAAGGTGAGGGTTTGCGTGAAGTAAAGAGGGGGCTTGCGTGAAGAAGAGGGGGCTTGTGTGAAGCAAATAGGGGCTTGCGTGAGGTACAGAGGGGGTTTGCATGAAGCAAAGAGGTGGCTTGCGTGAAGAAGAGGGGGCTTGTGTGAAGCAAATAGGGGGCTTGCGTGAGGTACAGAGGGGGTTTGCATGAAGCAAAGAGGGGGCTAGCGTGAGGTACAGAGCTGGCTAGCATGAAGCATAGAGGGGGGTTGCATGAAGCACAGAGGGGGCTTGTATGAAGCAAAGAGGTGGCTAGCGTGAAGCAAAGAGGTGGCTTGCATGAGGCAGAGAGGGGGCTTGCATGAGGCAGAGAGGGGGCTTGCATGAGGCAGAGAGGGGGCTTGCATGAGGCAGAGAGGGGGCTTGCATGAGGCAAAGAGGGGGCTTGCATGAAGCAAAGAGGTGGCTAGCGTGAGGCACAGAGGGGGCTTGCATGAGGCAGAGAGGGGGCTTGCATGAGGCAGAGAGGGGGCTTGCATGAGGCAGAGAGGGGGCTTGCATGAGGCAGAGAGGGGGCTTGCATGAGGCACAGAGGGGGCTTGCATGAGGCACAGAGGGGGCTTGCATGAGGCACAGAGGGGGCTTGCATGAGGCACAGAGGGGGCTGGCACGAAGCAGAGAGGGGGCTGGCACGAAGCAGAGAGGGGGCTGGCACGAAGCAGAGAGGGGGCTGGCACGAAGCAAAGAGGGGGCTTGCACGAAGCAAAGAGGGGGCTAGCGTGAGGTACAGAGGTGGCTAGCGTGAAGCATAGAGGGGGCTTGCATGAAGCACAGAGGGGGCTTGTATGAAGCAAAGAGGTGGCTAGCGTGAAGCAAAGAGGGGGATTGCATGAGGCAGAGAGGGGGCTTGCGTGAAGCAAAGAGGTGGCTAGCGTGAAGCAAAGAGGGGGCTTGTATGAAGCAAAGAGGTGGCTAGCGTGAAGCAAAGAGGGGGCTTGCATGAGGCACAGAGGGGGCTTGCATGAGGCACAGAGGGGGCTTGCATGAGGCACAGAGGGGGCTTGCATGAGGCAGAGAGGGGGCTTGCATGAGGCAGAGAGGGGGCTTGCATGAGGCACAGAGGGGGCTTGCATGAGGCACAGAGGGGGCTTGCATGAGGCACAGAGGGGGCTGGCACGAAGCAGAGAGGGGGCTGGCAGGAAGCAGAGAGGGGGCTGGCACGAAGCAGAGAGGGGGCTAGCATGAGGAGCACAGAGGGGGCTTGCATGAGGAGCAGAGAGGGGGCTTGCATGAGGAGCAGAGAGGGGGCTTGCATGAGGAGCAGAGAGGGGGCTTGCATTAAGCAGAGAGGGGGCTAGCATGAGGTAAAGAGCGGGCTGCATGAAGCACCATCAGTGGCAGACCACCAGGGGCGGCCTTTTAATGCATTGAGTGTTAAGAGGAAGGGGTCCCAGCAAACGTAGAAGAAATATAATACATTCCACAAGAATTGATCTGAAACACTTATTTTGATCCACAAATTTATTATTCAATAAGGGATCAAGTGTAACTAATACACATAGCAAAGCAGTCAACTGTATTCATGGTCATACAGTGCCCCGGGAAGGAGAAGGAAGTGATAGTGAGGAGGTAAGGGAGTGATGGAATAACGTGACAGTAAAATCACAAATTCAAATTGTATTTTTCACGCTATGAATCACATAGCAGTTAGTACCACAAACTTATGGCGACATTATTTCAGAAAAGGCATAGGACACATAGTACAGTATAAATGCAATTTTTCGCATGTGTGGTTGCCGTGAAAGGAAAAGCCGTCGACGTTTCGACCCTCTGAAAACGCAGGAAGATTTAACCTTGCTGCGGGGTCTTCATCAGGACCAAGGAAGGGGCAAGGGACCACATGAGCCGTGGTTTACACTGTGGTCATATCGGAGTTTTTATCATAAGTAGGTCGGAGTCAGCATCGAAACACGGCGTTCTGCCAGTACTTGGTGTTCAGTAAAGCAATGTGCATGGCGGAATTAATCCATTGTCGTGTCGCTCTCGTTGATTCACGGAGCTCCGTACGCGGGCAGCCGATGACGGCTTTTCCTTTCACGGCAACCACACATGCGAAAAATTGCATTTATACTGTACTATGTGTCGTATGCCTTTTCTGAAATAATGTCGCCATAAGTTTGTGGTACTAACTGCTATGTGATTCATAGCGTGAAAAATACAATTTGAATTTGTGATTTTACTGTCACGTTATCCCATCACTCCCTTACCTCCTCACTATCACTTCCTTCTCCTTCCCGGGGCACTGTATGACCATGAATACAGTTGACTGCTTTGCTATGTGTATTAATTACACTTGATCCCTTATTGAATAATAAATTTGTGGATCAAAATAAGTGTTTCAGATCAATTCTTGTGGAATGTATTATATTTCGTCTACGTTTGCTGGGACCCCTTCCTCTTAACACTTAATGAACCCAGGTCCCCGTGACTCCATTGGGTAACCCCCTTGTACAATCTTTTAATGCATTGAAGCATCAGTAGCGCTTGAAGGAGCAGGGGTGAGGCGAACCCAGAGGGTGAGGTCAATGCACTGTGTTGTGTGGGGCAGTGTCATCTCCAGGGCTGGAAGGTAGTCCGGGCAGCCACAACACTGCATGGCTCCAGAGCCCCTCAGAGTGCGCAGGGCCAGCAAGAGAGCTGTGAAGAGACTCATTCTAGAGGGTCAAAGTGCAAAATTTACAACTAGCCCCCCCGCCGAGTCCCCACTCCCCCTCACCTGCTGCATTCTCCAGACCCCCCCTCCTCTCCCGCCCCCCAGGCTGAGACAATATTTTCTTACTTAAGTGGTCTGAGAAGATTTATTCGTTTCTTCCTCTTCGCTGCCCTTCCCCAAATGATGCTTCCTGTCCTCAACACCCCACACGCCTTCCCAAGAGCAGCTCCAGGCTCCATCGAAACTGGCAGACCCTGCAGACACCTAACTGCAAACAGCAAGGACTGAGTTGCAGACCCTGCAACTCAATCCTTGCTGCCCACAAGTGAGACACTGTCTGAAGCTTAGTCCATCCTATCCATGAGTGAGAGACACTGCCTGCACCTTAGTCCATCCTATCCATGGGTCAGAAACACGGCCTGCAGCTCAGTCCA
This sequence comes from Lissotriton vulgaris, assembly GCF_964263255.1. Lineage (NCBI taxonomy): Eukaryota > Metazoa > Chordata > Amphibia > Caudata > Salamandridae > Lissotriton > Lissotriton vulgaris. The sequence goes on along the minus strand of NC_141691.1, from coordinate 2,053,636,262 downwards.
TCCTATCCATGGGTGAGAGACACTGCCTGCAGCTCAGTCCATCCTATCCATGGGCACAGCCTGCAGCTCAGTCCATCCTATCCATCGGTGAGAGACACTGCCTGCAGCTCAGTCCATTCTATCTATGGGTGAGAGACACTGCCTGCAGCTCAGTCCATCCTATCCATGGGTGAGAGACACTGCCTGCAGCTCAGTCCATCCTATCCATGGGTGAGAGACACTGCCTGCAGCCCAGTCCATTCTATCTATGGGTGAGAGACACTGCCTGCAGCTCAGTCCATCCTATCCATGGGTGAGAAACACTGCCTGCAGATCAGTCCATCCTATCCATGGGTGAGAGACACTGCCTGCAGCTCAGTCCATCCTATCCATGGGTGAGAGACACTGCCAGCAGCTCAGTCCATCCTATCCATGGGTGAGAGACACTGCCTGCAGCTCAGTCCATCCTATCCATGGGTGAGAGACACTGCCTGCAGCTCAGTCCATCCTATCCATGGGTGAGAGACACTGCCTGCACCTCAGTCCATCCTATCCATGGGTGAGAGACACTGCCTGCAGCTCAGTCCAGCCTATCCATGGTTGAGAGACACTGCCTGCAGCTCAGTCCATTCTATCCATGGGTGAGAGACACTGCCTGCAGCTCAGTCCATCCTATCCATGGGTGAGAGACACTGCCCGCAGCTCAGTCCATTCTATCTGTGGGTGAGAGACACTGCCGGCAGCTCAGTCCATCCTATCCCTGGGTGAGAGACACTGCCTGCAGCTCAGTCCATCCTATCCATGGGTGAGAGACACTGCCTGCTGCTCAGTCCATCCTATCCATGGGTGAGAGACACTGCCTGCACCTCAGTCCATCCTATCCATGGGTGAGAGACACTGCCTGCAGCTCAGTCCATCCTATCCATGGGCGAGAGACACTGCCTGCAGCTCAGTCCATTCGACCCATGGGTGAGAGACACTGCCTGCAGCTCAGTCCATTCTATCTATGGGCGAGAGACACTGCCCGCAGCTCAGTCCATCCTATCCATGGGTGAGAGACACTGAGAGACACTGCCTGCAGCTCAGTCCATCCTATCCATGGGTGAGAGACACTGCCTGCAGCTCAGTCCATTCTATCTATGGGTGAGAGACACTGCCTGCAGCTCAGCGCATCCTATCCATGGGTGAGAGACACTGCCTGCAGCTCAGTCCATCCTATCCATGGGTGAGAGACACTGCCTGCAGCTCAGCGCATCCTATCCATGGGTGAGAGACACTGCCTGCAGCTCAGTCCATCCTATCCATGGTTGAGAGACACTGCCTGCAGCTCAGTCCATCCTATCCATGGTTGAGAGACACTGCCTGCAGCTCAGTCCATCCTATCCATGGGTGAGAGACACTGCCTGCAGCTCAGTCCATCCTATCCATGGGTGAGAGACACTGCCTGCAGCTCATCGCATCCTATTAATGGGTGAGAGACACTGCCGGCAGCTCAGTCCATCCTATCCATGGGTGAGAGACACTGCCTGCAGCTCAGCGCATCCTATTAATGGGTGAGAGACACTGCCTGCAGCTCAGTCCATCCTATCCATGGGTGAGAGACACTGCCTGCAGTCCATCCTATCCATGGGTGAGAGACACTGCCTGCAGCTCAGTCCATTCTATCCATGGGTGAGAGACACTGCCTGCAGCTCAGTCTATCCTATCCATGGGTGAGAGACACTGCCGGCAGCTCAGTCCATCCTATCCATGGGTGAGAGACACTGCCTGCAGCTCAGTCCATCCTATCCATGGGTGAGAGACACTGCCTGCAGCTCAGTCCATCCTATCCATGGGTGAGAGACACTGCCTGCAGTCCATCCTATCCATGGGTGAGAGACACTGCCTGCAGCTCAGTCCATTCTATCCATGGGTGAGAGACACTGCCTGCAGCTCAGTCCATCCTATCCATGGGTGAGAGACACTGCCGGCAGCTCAGTCCATCCTATCCATGGGTGAGAGACACTGCCTGCAGCTCAGTCCATCCTATCCATGGTTGAGAGACACTGCCTGCAGCTCAGTCCACCCTATCCATGGATGGGAGACACTGCCTGCAGCTCAGCGCATCCTATTAATGGGTGAGAGACACTGCCAGCAGCTCAGTCCATCCTATCCATGGGTGAGAGACACTGCCTGCAGCTCAGTCCATCCTATCCATGGTTGAGAGGCACTGCCTGCAGCTCAGTCCATCCTATCCATGGTTGAGAGACACTGCCGGCAGCTCAGTCCATCCTATCCATGGGTGAGAGACACTGCCTGCAGCTCAGTCCATTCTATCTATGGGTGAGAGACACTGCCTGCAGCTCAGTCCATCCTATCCATGCAGTTCAGTCCATCCTATCCGTGGGTGAGAGACACTGCCGGCAGCTCAGTCCATTCTATCTATGGGTGAGAGACACTGCCTGCAGCTCAGTCCATCCTATCCATGGGTGAGAGACACTGCCTGCAGCTCAGTCCATCCTATCCATGGGTGAGAGACACTGCCTGCAGCTCAGTCCATCCTATCCATGCAGCTCAGTCCATCCTATCAATAGGTGAGAGACACTGCCGGCAGCTCAGTCCATCCTATCCATGGGTGAGAGACACTGCCTGCAGCTCAGTCCATTCTATCTATGGGTGAGAGACACTGCCTGCAGCTCAGTCCATCCTATCCATGGGTGAGAGACACTGCCTGCAGCTCAGTCCATCCTATCCATGGGTGAGAGACACTGCCTGCAGCTCAGTCCATCCTATCCATGGGTGAGAGACACTGCCTGCAGCTCAGTCCATCCTATCCATGGGTGAGAGACACTGCCTGCAGCTCAGTCCATCCTATCCATGGGTGAGAGACACTGCCTGCAGCTCAGTCCATCCTATCCATAGGTGAGAGACACTGCCTGCAGCTCAGCGCATCCTATTAATGGGTGAGAGACACTGCCTGCAGCTCAGCGCATCCTATCCATGGGTGAGAGACACTGCCTGCAGCTCAGTCCATTCTATCCATGGATGGGAGACACAGCCTGCAGCTCAGTCCATCCTATCCATGGGTGAGAGACACTGCCTGCAGCTCAGTCCATCCTATCAATAGGTGAGACACAGCCGGCAGCTCAGTCCATCCTATCCATGGGCGAGAGACACTGCCTGCAGCTCAGTCCATTCTATCCATGGGTGAGAGACACTGCCTGCAGCTCAGTCCATTCTATCTATGGGCGAGAGACACTGCCCGCAGCTCAGTCCATCTTATCCATGGGTGAGAGACACAGAGACACTGCCTGCAGCTCAGTCCATCCTATCCATGGGTGAGAGACACTGCCTGCAGCTCAGTCCATTCTATCTATGGGCGAGAGACACTGCCTGCAGCTCAGCGCATCCTATCCATGGGTGAGAGACACTGCCTGCAGCTCAGTCCATCCTATCCATGGGTGAGAGACACTGCCTGCAGCTCAGTCCATCCTATCCATGGGTGAGAGACACTGCCGGCAGCTCAGTCCATCCTATCAATAGGTGAGAGACACTGCCGGCAGCTCAGTCCATCCTATCAATAGGTGAGAGACACTGCCGGCAGCTCAGCGCATCCTATCCATGGGTGAGAGACACTGCCTGCAGCTCAGTCCATCCTATCCATGGTTGAGAGACACTGCCTGCAGCTCAGTCCATCCTATCCATGGTTGAGAGACACTGCCTGCAGCTCAGTCCATCCTATCCATGGGTGAGAGACACTGCCTGCAGCTCAGTCCATCCTATCCATGGGTGAGAGACACTGCCTGCAGCTCATCGCATCCTATTAATGGGTGAGAGACACTGCCGGCAGCTCAGTCCATCCTATCCATGGGTGAGAGACACTGCCTGCAGCTCAGCGCATCCTATTAATGGGTGAGAGACACTGCCTGCAGCTCAGTCCATCCTATCCATGGGTGAGAGACACTGCCTGCAGTCCATCCTATCCATGGGTGAGAGACACTGCCTGCAGCTCAGTCCATTCTATCCATGGGTGAGAGACACTGCCTGCAGCTCAGTCTATCCTATCCATGGGTGAGAGACACTGCCGGCAGCTCAGTCCATCCTATCCATGGGTGAGAGACACTGCCTGCAGCTCAGTCCATCCTATCCATGGGTGAGAGACACTGCCTGCAGCTCAGTCCATCCTATCCATGGGTGAGAGACACTGCCTGCAGTCCATCCTATCCATGGGTGAGAGACACTGCCTGCAGCTCAGTCCATTCTATCCATGGGTGAGAGACACTGCCTGCAGCTCAGTCCATCCTATCCATGGGTGAGAGACACTGCCGGCAGCTCAGTCCATCCTATCCATGGGTGAGAGACACTGCCTGCAGCTCAGTCCATCCTATCCATGGTTGAGAGACACTGCCTGCAGCTCAGTCCACCCTATCCATGGATGGGAGACACTGCCTGCAGCTCAGCGCATCCTATTAATGGGTGAGAGACACTGCCAGCAGCTCAGTCCATCCTATCCATGGGTGAGAGACACTGCCTGCAGCTCAGTCCATCCTATCCATGGTTGAGAGACACTGCCTGCAGCTCAGTCCATCCTATCCATGGTTGAGAGACACTGCCGGCAGCTCAGTCCATCCTATCCATGGGTGAGAGACACTGCCTGCAGCTCAGTCCATTCTATCTATGGGTGAGAGACACTGCCTGCAGCTCAGTCCATCCTATCCATGCAGTTCAGTCCATCCTATCCGTGGGTGAGAGACACTGCCGGCAGCTCAGTCCATTCTATCTATGGGTGAGAGACACTGCCTGCAGCTCAGTCCATCCTATCCATGGGTGAGAGACACTGCCTGCAGCTCAGTCCATCCTATCCATGGGTGAGAGACACTGCCTGCAGCTCAGTCCATCCTATCCATGCAGCTCAGTCCATCCTATCAATAGGTGAGAGACACTGCCGGCAGCTCAGTCCATCCTATCCATGGGTGAGAGACACTGCCTGCAGCTCAGTCCATTCTATCTATGGGTGAGAGACACTGCCTGCAGCTCAGTCCATCCTATCCATGGGTGAGAGACACTGCCTGCAGCTCAGTCCATCCTATCCATGGGTGAGAGACACTGCCTGCAGCTCAGTCCATCCTATCCATGGGTGAGAGACACTGCCTGCAGCTCAGTCCATCCTATCCATGGGTGAGAGACACTGCCTGCAGCTCAGTCCATCCTATCCATGGGTGAGAGACACTGCCTGCAGCTCAGTCCATCCTATCCATAGGTGAGAGACACTGCCTGCAGCTCAGCGCATCCTATTAATGGGTGAGAGACACTGCCTGCAGCTCAGCGCATCCTATCCATGGGTGAGAGACACTGCCTGCAGCTCAGTCCATTCTATCCATGGATGGGAGACACGGCCTGCAGCTCAGTCCATCCTATCCATGGGTGAGAGACACTGCCTGCAGCTCAGTCCATCCTATCAATAGGTGAGACACAGCCGGCAGCTCAGTCCATCCTATCCATGGGCGAGAGACACTGCCTGCAGCTCAGTCCATTCTATCCATGGGTGAGAGACACTGCCTGCAGCTCAGTCCATTCTATCTATGGGCGAGAGACACTGCCCGCAGCTCAGTCCATCTTATCCATGGGTGAGAGACACAGAGACACTGCCTGCAGCTCAGTCCATCCTATCCATGGGTGAGAGACACTGCCTGCAGCTCAGTCCATTCTATCTATGGGTGAGAGACACTGCCTGCAGCTCAGCGCATCCTATCCATGGGTGAGAGACACTGCCTGCAGCTCAGTCCATCCTATCCATGGGTGAGAGACACTGCCTGCAGCTCAGTCCATCCTATCCATGGGTGAGAGACACTGCCGGCAGCTCAGTCCATCCTATCAATAGGTGAGAGACACTGCCGGCAGCTCAGTCCATCCTATCAATAGGTGAGAGACACTGCCGGCAGCTCAGTCCATCCTATCCATGGGCGAGAGACACTGCCTGCAGCTCAGTCCATCCTATCCATGGGTGAGAGACACTGCCTGCAGCTCAGTCCATTCTATCTATGGGTGAGAGACACTGCCTGCAGCTCAGTCCATCCTATCCATGCAGTTCAGTCCATCCTATCCATGGGTGAGAGACACTGCCTGCAGCTCAGTCCATCCTATCAATAGGTGAGAGACACTGCCGGCAGCTCAGTCCATCCTATCCATGGGTGAGAGACACTGCCTGCAGCTCAGTCCATCCTATCCATGGGTGAGAGACACTGCCTGCAGCTCAGTCCATCCTATCCATGGGTGAGAGACACTGCCTGCAGCTCGGTCCATCCTATCCATGGGTGAGAGACACTGCCTGCAGCTCAGTCCATCCTATCCATGGGTGAGAGACACTGCCTGCAGCTCAGCGCATCCTATTAATGGGTGAGAGACACTGCCTGCAGCTCAGCGCATCCTATCCATGGGTGAGAGACACTGCCTGCAGCTCAGTCCATCCTATCCATGGTTGAGAGACACTGCCTGCAGCTCAGTCCATTCTATACATGGGTGAGAGACACTGCCTGCAGCTCAGTCCATTCTATCCATGGATGCGAGACACGGCCTGCAGCTCAGTCCATCCTATCCATGGGTGAGAGACACTGCCTGCAGCTCAGTCCATCCTATCAATAGGTGAGAGACACTGCCGGCAGCTCAGTCCATCCTATCCATGGGCGAGAGACACTGCCGGCAGCTCAGTCCATCCTATCCATGGGCGAGAGACACTGCCTGCAGCTCAGTCCATTCTATCTATGGGTGAGAGACACTGCCTGCAGCTCAGTCCATTCTATCTATGGGTGAGAGACACTGAGAGACACTCCCTGCAGCTCAGTCCATCCTATCCATGGGTGAGAGACACTGCCTGCAGCTCAGTCCATTCTATCTATGGGTGAGAGACACTGCCTGCAGCTCAGCGCATCCTATCCATGGGTGAGAGACACTGCCTGCAGCTCAGTCCATCCTATCCATGGGTGAGAGACACTGCCTGCAGCTCAGTCCATCCTATCCATGGGTGAGAGACACTGCCTGGAGCTCAGTCCATCCTATCCATGGGTGAGAGACACAGCCTGCAGCTCAGTCCATCCTATCCATGGGTGAGAGACACTGCCTGCAGCTCAGTCCATCCTATCAATAGGTGAGAGACACTGCCGGCAGCTCAGTCAATTCTATCAATGGGTGAGAGACACTGCCGGCAGCGCAGTCCATTCTATCTATGGGTGAGAGACACTGCCTGCAGCTCAGTCCATCCTATCAATAGGTGAGAGACACTGCCGGCAGCTCAGTCCATCCTATACATGGGCGAGAGACACTGCCTGCAGCTCAGTCCATTCTATCCATGGGTGAGAGACACTGCCTGCAGCTCAGTCCATCCTATCCATGGGTGAGAGACACTGCCTGCAGCTCAGTCCATCCTATCCATGGGTGAGAGACACTGCCTGCAGCTCAGTCCATCCTATCCATGGGTGAGAGACACTGCCTGCAGCTCAGTCCATCCTATCCATGGGTGAGAGACACTGCCTGCAGCTCAGTCCATCCTATCCATGGGTGAGAGACACTGCCTGCAGCTCAGTCCATCCTATCCATGGGTGAGAAACACTGCCTGCAGCTCAGTCCATCCTATCCATGGGTGAGAGACACTGCCTGCAGCTCAGTCCATCCTATCCATGGGTGAGAGACACTGCCTGCAGCTCCGTCCATCCTATCCACGGGTGAGAGACACTGCCTGCAGCTCAGTCCATTCAATCCATGGGTGAGAAACACGGCCTGCAGCTCAGTCCATTCTATCTATGGGTGAGAGACACTGCCGGCAGCTCAGTCCATCCTATCCATGGGTGAGAGACACTGCCTGCAGCTCAGTCCATTCTATCTATGGGTGAGAGACACTGCCGGCAGCTCAGTCCATCATATCCATGGGTGAGAGACACTGCCTGCAGCTCAGTCCATTCTATCTACGGGTGAGAGACACTGCCTGCAGCTCAGTCCATTCAATCCATGGGTGAGAAACACGGCCTGCAGCTCAGTCCATTCTATCTATGGGTGAGAGACACTGCCGGCAGCTCAGTCCATCCTATCCATGGGTGAGAGACACTGCCTGCAGCTCAGTCCATTCTATCTATGGGTGAGAGACACTGCCGGCAGCTCAGTCCATCATATCCATGGGTGAGAGACACTGCCTGCAGCTCAGTCCATTCTTTCTATGGGTGAGAGACACTGCCTGCAGCTCAGCGCATCCTATCCATGGGTGAGAGACACTGCCTGCAGCTCAGTCCATCCTATCCATGGGTGAGAGACACTGCCTGCAGCTCAGCGCATCCTATCCATGGGTGAGAGACACTGCCCGCAGCTCAGTCCATCCTATCCATGGGTGAGAGACACTGAGAGACACTGCCTGCAGCTCAGTCCATCCTATCCAAGGGTGAGAGACACTGCCTGCAGCTCAGTCCATTCTATCTATGGGTGAGAGACACTGCCTGCAGCTCAGCGCATCCTATCCATGGGTGAGAGACACTGCCTGCAGCTCAGTCCATCCTATCCATGGGTGAGAGACACTGCCTGCAGCTCAGCGCATCCTATCCATGGGTGAGAGACACTGCCTGCAGCTCAGCGCATCCTATCCATGGGTGAGAGACACTGCCTGCAGCTCAGTCCATCCTATCCATGGTTGAGAGACACTGCCTGCAGCTCAGTCCATCCTATCCATGGTTGAGAGACACTGCCTGCAGCTCAGTCCATTCTATACATGGGTGAGAGACACTGCCTGCAGCTCATCGCATCCTATTAATGGGTGAGAGACACTGCCGGCAGCTCAGTCCATCCTATCCATGGGTGAGAGACACTGCCTGCAGCTCAGCGCATCCTATTAATGGGTGAGAGACACTGCCTGCAGCTCAGTCCATCCTATCCATGGGTGAGAGACACTGCCTGCAGCTCAGTCCATTCTATCTATGGGTGAGAGACACTGCCAGCAGCTCAGTCCATCCTATCCATGGGCGAGAGACACTGCCTGCAGCTCAGTCCATTCTATCCATGGGAGAGACACTGCCTGCAGCTCAGTCCATCCTATCCATGGGTGAGAGACACTGCCTGCAGCTCAGTCCATTCTATCTATGGGTGAGAGACACTGCCTGCAGCTCAGTCCATCCTATCCATGCAGTTCAGTCCATCCTATCCATGGGTGAGAGACACTGCCTGCAGCTCAGCCCATCCTATCAATAGGTGAGAGACACTGCCGGCAGCTCAGTCCATCCTATCCATGGGTGAGAGACACTGCCTGCAGCTCAGTCCATTCTATCTATGGGTGAGAGACACTGCCTGCAGCTCAGTCCATCCTATCCATGGGTGAGAGACACTGCCTGCAGCTCAGTCCATCCTATCCATGGGTGAGAGACACTGCCTGCAGCTCAGTCCATCCTATCCATGGGTGAGAGACACTGCCTGCAGTTCAGTCCATCCTATCCATGGGTGAGAGACACTGCCTGCAGCTCAGTCCATCCTATCAATAGGTGAGAGACACTGCCGGCAGCTCAGTCCATCCTATAAATAGGTGAGAGACACTGCCTGCAGCTCAGTCCATCCTATCCATAGGTGAGAGACACTGCCTGCAGCTCAGCGCATCCTATTAATGGGTGAGAGACACTGCCTGCAGCTCAGCGCATCCTATCCATGGGTGAGAGACACTGCCTGCAGCTCAGTCCATCCTATCCATGGTTGAGGGACACTGCCTGCAGCTCAGTCCATTCTATACATGGGTGAGAGACACTGCCTGCAGCTCAGTCCATTCTATCCATGGATGGGAGACACGGCCTGCAGCTCAGTCCATCCTATCCATGGGTGAGAGACACTGCCTGCAGCTCAGTCCATCCTATCAATAGGTGAGAGACACAGACGGCAGCTCAGTCCATCCTATCCATGGGCGAGAGACACTGCCTGCAGCTCAGTCCATTCTATCCATGGGTGAGAGACACTGCCTGCAGCTCAGTCCATTCTATCTATGGGCGAGAGACACTGCCCGCAGCTCAGTCCATCCTATCCATGGGTGAGAGACACAGAGACACTGCCTGCAGCTCAGTCCATCCTATTCACGGGTGAGAGACACTGCCTGCAGCTCAGTCCATTCTATCTATGGGTGAGAGACACTGCCTGCAGCTCAGCGCATCCTATCCATGGGTGAGAGACACTGCCTGCAGCTCAGTCCATCCTATCCATGGGTGAGAGAAACTGCCTGCAGCTCAGTCCATCCTATCCATGGGTGAGAGACACTGCCTGCAGCTCAGTCCATCCTGTCAATAGGTGAGAGACACTGCCGGCAGCTCAGTCCATTCTATCTATGGGTGAGAGACACTGCCGGCAGCTCAGTCCATCCTATCAATAGGTGAGAGACACTGCCGGCAGCTCAGTCCATCCTATAAATAGGTGAGAGACACTGCCGGCAGCTCAGTCCATCCTATCCATGGGCGAGAGACACTGCCTGCAGCTCAGTCCATCCTATCCATGGGTGAGAGACACTGCCTGCAGCTCAGTCCATTCTATCTATGGGTGAGAGACACTGCCTGCAGCTCAGTCCATCCTATCCATGCAGTTCAGTCCATCCTATCCATGGGTGAGAGACACTGCCTGCAGCTCAGTCCATCCTATCCATGGGTGAGAGACACTGCCTGCAGCTCAGTCCATCCTATCCATGGGTGAGAGACACTGCCTGCAGCTCAGTCCATCCTATCCATGGGTGAGAGACACTGCCTGCAGCTCCGTCCATCCTATCCACGGGTGAGAGACACTGCCTGCAACTCAGTCCATTCAATCCACGGGTGAGAAACACGGCCTGCAGCTCAGTCCATTCTATCTATGGGTGAGAGACACTGCCGGCAGCTCAGTCCATCCTATCCATGGGTGAGAGACACTGCCTGCAGCTCAGTCCATTCTATCTATGGGTGAGAGACACTGCCGGCAGCTCAGTCCATCATATCCATGGGTGAGAGACACTGCCTGCAGCTCAGTCCATTCTATCCATGGGTGAGAGACACTGCCTGCAGCTCAGTCCATCCTATCAATAGGTGAGAGACACTGCCGGCAGCTCAGTCCATCCTATCCATGGGTGAGAGACACTGCCTGCAGCTCAGTCCATTCTATCTATGGGTGAGAGACACTGCCTGCAGCTCAGTCCATCATATCCATGGGTGAGAGACACTGCCTGCAGCTCAGTCCATTCTATCCATGGGTGAGAGACACTGCCGGCAGCTCAGTCCATCCTATCAATAGGTGAGAGACACTGCCGGCAGCTCAGTCCATCCTATCCATGGGTGAGAGACACTGCCTGCAGCTCAGTCCATTCTATCTATGGGTGAGAGACACTGCCTGCAGCTCAGTCCATCCTACCCATGGGTGAGAGAGACAGCCTGCAGCTCAGCGCATCCTATCCATGGGTGAGAGACACAGCCTGCAGCTCAGTCCATCCTATCCATGGGTGAGAGACACTGCCTGCAGCTCAGTCCATCCTATCAATAGGTGAGAGACACTGCCGGCAGCTCAGTCCATTCTATCTATGGGTGAGAGACACTGCCGGCAGCTCAGTCCATTCTATCTATGGGTGAGAGACACTGCCTGCAGCTCAGTCCATCCTATCAATAGGTGAGAGACACTGCCTGCAGCTCAGTCTATCCTATCCATGGGTGAGAGACACTGCCTGCAGCTCAGTCCATCCTATCCATGGGTGAGAGACACAGCCTGCAGCTCAGTCCATCCTATCCATGGGTGAGAGACACTGCCTGCAGCTCAGTCCATCCTATCAATAGGTGAGAGACACTGCCGGCAGCTCAGTCCATTCTATCTATGGGTGAGAGACACTGCCGGCAGCTCAGTCCATTCTATCTATGGGTGAGAGACACTGCCTGCAGCTCAGTCCATCCTATCAATAGGTGAGAGACACTGCCTGCAGCTCAGTCCATTCTATCTATGGGTGAGAGACACTGCCTGCAGCTCAGTCCATTCTATCTATGGGTGAGAGACACTGCCTGCAGCTCAATCCATCCTATCCATGGGTGAGAGACACTTCCTGCAGCTCAGTCCATCCTATCCATGGGTGAGAGACACTGCCTGCAGCTCGGTCCATCCTATCCATGGGTGAGAGACACTGCCTGCAGCTCAGTCCATCCTATCCATGGGTGAGAGACACTGCCTGCAGCTCAGCGCATCCTATTAATGGGTGGGAGACACTGCCTGCAGCTCAGCGCATCCTATCCATGGGTGAGAGACACTGCCTGCAGCTCAGTCCATCCTATCCATGGTTGAGAGACACTGCCTGCAGCTCAGTCCATTCTATACATGGGTGAGAGACACTGCCTGCAGCTCAGTCCATTCTATCCATGGATGGGAGACACGGCCTGCAGCTCAGTCCATCCTATCCATGGGTGAGAGACACTGCCTGCAGCTCAGTCCATCCTATCAATAGGTGAGAGACACTGCTTGCAGCTCAGTCCATCCTATCCATGGGCGAGAGACACTGCCGGCAGCTCAGTCCATCCTATCCATGGGCGAGAGACACTGCCTGCAGCTCAGTCCATTCTATCTATGGGTGAGAGACACTGCCTGCAGCTCAGTCCATTCTATCTATGGGTGAGAGACACTGAGAGACACTGCCTGCAGCTCAGTCCATCCTATCCATGGGTGAGAGACACTGCCTGCAGCTCAGTCCATTCTATCTATGGGTGAGAGACACTGCCTGCAGCTCAGCGCATCCTATCCATGGGTGAGAGACACTGCCTGCAGCTCAGTCCATCCTATCCATGGGTGAGAGACACTGCCTGCAGCTCAGTCCATCCTATCCATGGGTGAGAGACACTGCCGGCAGCTCAGTCCATTCTATCTATGGGTGAGAGACACTGCCGGCAGCTCAGTCCATTATATCTATGGGTGAGAGACACTGCCTGCAGCTCAGTCCATCCTATCAATAGGTGAGAGACACTGCCTGCAGCTCAGTCCATCCTATCCATGGGTGAGAGACACTGCCTGCAGCTCAGTCCATCCTATCAATAGGTGAGAGACACTGCCGGCAGCTCAGTCCATTCTATCTATGGGTGAGAGACACTGCCGGCAGCTCAGTCCATTCTATCTATGGGTGAGAGACACTGCCTGCAGCTCAGTCCATCCTATCAATAGGTGAGAGACACTGCCTGCAGCTCAGTCCATCCTATCCATGGGTGAGAGACACTGCCTGCAGCTCAGTCCATCCTATCCATGGGTGAGAGACACAGCCTGCTGCTCAGTCCATCCTATCCATGGGTGAGAGACACTGCCTGCAGCTCAGTCCATCCTATCAATAGGTGAGAGACACTGCCTGCAGCTCAGTCCATCCTATCCATGGGTGAGAGACACTGCCTGCAGCTCAGTCCATCCTATCCATGGGTGAGAGACACAGCCTGCAGCTCAGTCCATCCTATCCATGGGTGAGAGACACTGCCTGCAGCTCAGTCCATCCTATCAATAGGTGAGAGACACTGCCGGCAGCTCAGTCCATTCTATCTATGGGTGAGAGACACTGCCGGCAGCTCAGTCCATTCTATCTATGGGTGAGAGACACTGCCTGCAGCTCAGTCCATCCTATCAATAGGTGAGAGACACTGCCTGCAGCTCAGTCTATCCTATCCATGGGTGAGAGACACTTCCTGCAGCTCAGTCCATCCTATCCATGGGTGAGAGACACAGCCTGCAGCTCAGTCCATCCTATCCATGGGTGAGAGACACTGCCTGCAGCTCAGTCCATCCTATCAATAGGTGAGAGACACTGCCGGCAGCTCAGTCCATTCTATCTATGGGTGAGACACACTGCCGGCAGCTCAGTCCATTCTATCTATGGGTGAGAGACACTGCCTGCAGCTCAGTCCATCCTATCAATAGGTGAGAGACACTGCCTGCAGCTCAGTCCATTCTATCTATGGGTGAGAGACACTGCCTGCAGCTCAGTCCATTCTATCTATGGGTGAGAGACACTGCCTGCAGCTCAGTCCATCCTATCCATGGGTGAGAGACACAGCCTGCAGCTCAGTCCATCCTATCCATGGGTGAGAGACACTGCCTGCAGCTCAGTCCATCCTATCAATAGGTGAGAGACACTGCCGGCAGCTCAGTCCATCCTATCCATGGGCGAGAGACACTGCCTGCAGCTCAGTCCATTCTATCCATGGGTGAGAGACACTGCCTGCAGCTCAGTCCATCCTATCCATGGGTGAGAGACACTGCCTGCAGCTCAGTCCATCCTATCCATGGGTGAGAGACACTGCCTGCAGCTCAGTCCATCCTATCCACGGGTGAGAGACACTGCCTGCAGCTCCGTCCATCCTATCCACGGGTGAGAGACACTGCCTGCAGCTCAGTCCATTCAATCCATGGGTGAGAAACACGGCCTGCAGCTCAGTCCATTCTATCTATGGGTGAGAGACACTGCCGGCAGCTCAGTCCATCCTATCCATGGGTGAGAGACACTGCCTGCAGCTCAGTCCATTCTATCTATGGGTGAGAGACACTGCCGGCAGCTCAGTCCATCCTATCCATGGGTGAGAGACACTGCCTGCAGCTCAGTCCATTCTATCTATGGGTGAGAGACACTGCCCGCAGCTCAGTCCATCCTATCCATGGGTGAGAGACACTGCCTGCAGCTCAGTCCATTCTATCTATGGTTGAGAGACACTGCCAGCAGCTCAGTCCATCCTATCCATGGGCGAGAGACACTGTCTGCAGCTCAGTCCATTCTATCCATGGGTGAGAGACACTGCCTGCAGCTCAGTCCATTCTATCTATGGGTGAGAGCACTGCCGGCAGCTCAGTCCATCCTATCCATGGGTGAGAGACACTGCCTGCAGCTCAGTCCATTCTATCTATGGGTGAGAGACACTGCCCGCAGCTCAGTCCATCCTATCCATGGGTGAGACACACTGCCTGCAGCTCAGTCCATCCTATCCATGGGTGAGAGACACTGCCTGCAGCTCAGTCCATCCTATCCATGCAGCTCAGTCCATCCTATCCATGGGTGAGAGACACTGCCTGCAGCTCAGTCCATCCTATCCATGGGTGAGAGACACTGCCCGCAGCTCAGTCCATCCTATCCATGCAGCTCAGTCCATCCTATCCATGCAGCTCAGTCCATCCTATCCATGGGTGAGAGACACTGCCGGCAGCTCAGTCCATCCTATCCATGGGTGAGAGACACTGCCGGCAGCTCAGTCCATCCTATCCATGGGTGAGAGACACTGCCTGCAGCTCAGTCCATCCTATCCAGAGACACTGCCTGCAGCTCAGTCCATCCTATCCATGGGTGAGAGACACTGCCTGCAGCTCAGTCCATCCTATCCATGGGTGAGAGACACTGCCTGCAGCTCAGTCCATCCTATCCATGGGTGAGAGACACTGCCTGCAGCTCAGTCCATCCTATCCATGGGTGAGAGACACTGCCTGCAGCTCAGTCCATCCTATCCATGCAGCTCAGTCCATCCTATCCATGGGTGAGAGACACTGCCTGCAGCTCAGTCCATCCTATCCATGGGTGAGAGACACTGCCTGCAGCTCAGTCCATTCTATCCATGAGTGAGAGACACTGCCTGCAGCTCAGTCCATTCTATCCATGGGTGAGAGACACTGCCTGCAGCTCAGTCCATCCTATCCATGCAGCTCAGTCCATCCTATCCATGCAGCTCAGTCCATCCTATCCATGGGTGAGAGACACTGCCTGCAGCTCAGCGCATCCTATCCATGGGTGAGAGACACTGCCTGCAGCTCAGCCCATCCTATCCATGGGTGAGAGACACTGCCTGCAGCTCAGTCCATCCTATCCATGGATGGGAGACACTGCCTGAAGCTCAGTCCATCCTATCCATGGGTGAGAGACACTGCCTGCAGCTCAGTCCATCCTATCCATGGGTGAGAGACACTGCCGGCAGCTCAGTCCATCCTATCCATGGGTGAGAGACACTGCCTGCAGCTCAGTCCATCCTATCCATGGGTGAGAGACACTGCCTGCAGCTCAGTCCATCCTATCCATGGGTGAGAGACACTGCCTGCAGCTCAGTCCATCCTATCCATGGGTGAGAGACACTGCCGGCAGCTCAGTCCATTCTATCCATGGGTGAGAGACACTGCCTGCAGCTCAGTCCATCCTATCCATGGGTGAGAGACACTGCCGGCAGCTCAGTCCATTCTATCCATGGGTGAGAGACACTGCCGGCAGCTCAGTCCATCCTATCCATGGGTGAGAGACACTGCCGGCAGCTCAGTCCATCCTATCCATGGGTGAGAGACACTGCCTGCAGCTCAGTCCATCCTATCCATGGGTGAGAGACACTGCCTGCAGCTCAGTCCATCCTATCCATGGGTGAGAGACACTGCCTGCAGCTCAGTCCATCCTATCTATGGGTGAGAGACACTGCCTGCAGCTCATTCCATCCTATCCATGGGTGAGAGACACTGCCTGCAGCTCAGTCCATTCTATCCATGGGTGAGAGACACTGCCTGCAGCTCAGTCCATTCTATCTATGGGTGAGAGCACTGCCGGCAGCTCAGTCCATTCTATCCATGGGTGAGAGACACTGCCTGCAGCTCAGTCCATCCTATCCATGGGCGAGAGACACTGCCGGCAGCTCAGTCCATCCTATCCATGGGTGAGAGACACTGCCTGCAGCTCAGTCCATCCTATCCATGGGTGAGAGACACTGCCTGCAGCTCAGTCCATCCTATCCATGGGTGAGAGACACTGCCTGCAGCTCAGTCCATCCTATCTATGGGTGAGAGACACTGCCTGCAGCTCAGTCCATCCTATCCATGGGTGAGAGACACTGCCTGCAGCTCAGTCCATCCTATCCATGGGTGAGAGACACTGCCTGCAGCTCAGTCCATCCTATCTATGGGTGAGAGACACTGCCTGCAGCTCAGTCCATCCTATCCATGGGTGAGAGACACAGCCTGCAGCTCAGTCCATTCTATCCATGGGTGAGAGACACTGCCGGCAGCTCAGTCCATCCTATCCATGGGTGAGAGACACTGCCTGCAGCTCAGTCCATCCTATCCATGGGTGAGAGACACTGCCTGGAGCTCAGTCCATTCTATCTATGGGTGAGAGACACTGCCTGCAGCTCAGTCCATCCTACCCATGGGTGAGAAACACGGCCTGCAGCTCAGTCCATCCTATCCATGGGTGAGAGACACTGCCTGCAGCTCAGTCCATTCTATCCATGGGTGAGAGACACTGCCTGCAGCTCAGTCCATCCTATCCATGGGTGAGAGACACTGCCTGCAGCTCAGTCCATCCTATCTATGGGTGAGAGACACTGCCTGCAGCTCAGTCCATCCTATCCATGGGTGAGAGACACTGCCTGCAGCTCAGTCCATTCTATCCATGGGTGAGAGACACTGCCTGCAGCTCAGTCCATCCTATCCATGGGTGAGAGACACTGCCTGCAGCTCAGTCCATCCTATCCATGGGTGAGAGACACTGCCTGCAGCTCAGTCCATTCTATCCATGGGTGAGAGACACTGCCTGCAGCTCAGTCCATCCTATCCATGGGTGAGAGACACTGCCGGCAGCTCAGTCCATCCTATCCATGGGTAAGAGACACTGCCGGCAGCTCAGTCCTGGCTACACATAAGTGAGAAAAAAACTTTATGCTACAGGAGCAAACATCAATCCCATAACTTGGGCAGATATGAAAAACATTTTAAAAAGATGTTCCTTATTGGTAGAATTTTTCGATAACATGCTAAATCACCTTGTGCAATCATTGCAACACTAAGCATTAATGACAGCACACTTGTTCCTTAAAATAAAAGAGTTTTACCCACAATTAATATGAAACAAAGTTTGTCTAAGTTACGAAAAGGTCATGTGGGTCCCAAGGAGACTGATTGTCTGCAGTTCAGTCCTCATTGCTCCAAGGTGACAGACAGGGCTTGTAGCTCAGTCGCGCGGTCTCAGGGTGAGAGACACTGTCTGCAGGTTGGTCCTTTTACAAGAGACAGTTCCTGTGGGCACCGAGCAGCGCCCACTGGCAGCGTCTGCGGGCCCGCGGGAGGGGGCACTGGCTGTAGCCAAGAGCATAATGCGCGCTGTGGGGCTCTGCAGCACATGCCGTCCGTGCCCATAAGCGGAGGAGTCCCTGCTCAAGCCATGCACAGTGCAAGTCAGACTCACACAGCCTGGCACACCAGTGTCTGGGGACCCTCAGAAGTCCCTTACTGAAGCATAGTGAAGGCTGTGGCCGAGCAGCAGCCATGCGTAAAGTGTGCTCTGTGGTACAAGCAGGGGCTAGGGACCCTGACTTGGGACGTGCGCACAGTGTGCTCCTCGGCACATGCAGTGCCTGCGGCCCTAGCCGCGCGTGAGGTGTCCTGTGCGAGGACGCATGGTCCTCGCTGCCTTCAGTAAGTAAACGGAATACACGGGGAAGAGGCAGCGGTGAGCAGCCTCAGAAGGCACCGCAGAAGAGCGGCGCTTCAAGAGTTAATGCCCCCTCCCACCCGCCTCAGCACCGTGATCCGCAGCAGCTGGGCTGGCTTGGTCATGCTACTGACACTGCCAGGGGGCAAAGGGGAGCGGGGCACGGAGGTCAGGCTTTAAAGTCACTTTATTACTTCATTTCAATGTAAACCGACCCTTCGGAGGGGGGCTTGTTCCGAGGCGCAGCCCCTGTTCCAGGGTTCGTGAGATCCCGTCCCGGGGGCTCGATAGACCCCGTCCCGGGGGCCGGAGAGAACCCAGGCCCGGAGGCCGAAGAGAACAGTCCCAGGGCTGGAGGGCTCGTACCTGGGGTTGGAGAGACATGTCCAAGAGCCAGTGGCTTAGCTCTGGGGCTGACTAGATCTGTCCCACGCCACTCAGTACCCCCTACCGCACGAGGATTCCACATGTACACTCATACACGGGACCCCGACATTTAATAATTTAATCCACCTTCACACAGCATATTAAAAACACCCTATCCACCTTCACACTGGGACCCTTGTATCATTACACTTTCATATCCTATCCACCTTCACACAGCGAGCCTTGCCTCATTACATTTACATATCCTATCCACCTTCACACCAAGACCTGTTCATTATTACACCCTCATATCCTATCCACCGTCACACTGCGAGCCTTGCATAATTACACCTTCATATCCTATCCACCTTCAAACCAAGACCTGTGCATCATTACACCTACTTATCCTATCCACCTTTACAGATAGCCTTGCACCGCTGCGACAGACGACATCCGCTTCCTGCTCAACAGAGGAGAGACTGTGGCCATCATCCTCCTGGACTGCTCTGCTGCCTTTGACACAGTCTCACATCGTACCCTATCCCGCAGACTACTTGATGCAGGAATCCGGAACACGGTCTTCGACTGGATCCGCTCAATCCTCTCCGGCATAACGTAGCGGGTCTAACTCCCCCCCTTTCTTCTCGGAACGCACACTGACCACCTGCAGAGTCCACCAAGGATCCTTCATCAGCCCCACCCTGTTCAATGTCTACATGGCCCCGCTCGCATCCATCGTCAGATCACACAAACTCAACATATCGTATGCAGACAACACCCAACTCATCCTCTCCCTATCCAACAAACTCAACATCTCCAAACACAATTTTCAAGAAGGGACGGAAGTAGTCGCCAGGTGAATGAAGAACAGCTGCCTTCAACTCAACAGGGACAAAACCGCAGTACTCATCATTGACCCACACCCAGACGCCTGAAATGTCACCTGGTGGCCCCCCACCATCAGGAACCCTCCCTCCTCCACGGACCACACATGCAACCTCAGAATCATCCTGGACTCTAAACTCAAAATGGACCGCCAGATCAACACTGTCACCTCTTCCTGCTACCACACCCTCCGCATACTCTGAAAGATCTTTAACTGGATCCCCCTCAAACACACGAAAACCGTCACCCATGCAGTCACCAGCAGCAAACTGGACTACGGCAACGCACTCTATGCCGGGATCAACAAGAACCTTACCCACAAACTCCAGAACGTCCAGAACGCTGCCATCAGACTAGTCCTCAACCTACTGCGCCACTGCCACATCAGCCAACACGTACGGACACTACACAGGCGCCCCGTCTAGAAGAGAATCAACTTCAAGCTACTCACCCACGCCCACAAGGCCCTTCACAACACCAGACACGCCTACATGAACCACCGCCTCTCCTTCCATGCACCCCAAAGATCCTCCCCTCAGCGCAGCTTTCACTTGCAACGGTACCACGCATCAAGAAGACCAGAACAGGAGGATGCTCCTTCTCCCTCCTCGAGGACAAGGCATGGATCTCTCTCCCCTCTCCACCTCAGACACACACAAACGCTTTCCAAGTTCTTGAAGGACCTCAAGATTAGGCTCTTCGACGAATCACCATGAGCATCCAGGAGCTCCATCACCCTCACACACCATCCACCTTCACACTGGGACAAATGCATCATTAGACCATCACGCACCATCCACCTTCACACTGTTGAAATATAATCGACAGACGTGAACATCGCCGGCGCCATCTTGCCTAACAAGAGCCATCGTATGCACGTAAATGGCACCCATTTTAGATACCGCGCCCATTTCGTGCGTTGTTGATCACCAGCGAGTCATAAAGCATTCTCAGCGCAACCCAGCCCCGGAGCCACTTCCTGTGCTTAACGCCCATGTCCTTTCATCCCCCTCGCACGAACAGGCCCATCGATAACCTCCTACCCCGCACCTGGCTGTTCGATCCGGTCCCAGGCAATAACCAGCCCCTGCGGATACAGTTTATTACCCCGTACAGTAGTAACTCGCTCCCCATCAAAGGGGTCGGAATTAATCAATGACACAACCCTCTTAGGTCTGACCGATCACGCATACTTCAGACCCTGCCGGAATGCCCAGCTGCGCGATAACAATCACCTGCAGAGATCAGGGTGGGGGACATTTGCTGTTGGGTATGTGTGGGAACAAGTTGGAAGCGGGGATTCCGGGGATGTAATAAACCACTGTCAGGAATGTGTTACCCTGCAATAAACAGTCAAGATTGTATATAAAAGGCTATGCCACAAAGGTACAGTGAGAGCAACTCGAGAAGACATTTTGTTTGTCCAAATTGACGTGTTCTCCTCCGGAGAAATAAACCCGTTCATCGCTTTCCAGATTTCCAGCGCCTGCCTCTTTATTTGATTATTAGCTTAATCGAGTAGATCAGAGGCGATTAACGCCAAAGCAGTGATTGATGATAACTAGAGAAAATCTGCTTTTCTACAATTGGCGTCCCAACGCGGGGCCCATCAGCGACACGTAGGTCCGGTAGAGAGGTCCCAACGACGGAGTGAACGACTGCAACGATCAGAAAAGTGCACCTACCTGAAAGAAACCCTCGTCTGGCAGCCGATCATCCGAACTTCACCGGTTCCGAACGGACCTCTCGAGTGATCTGCGGTCCTGACTGGGATCCCACAGGAGTGCCGCGGCAAAAACGGAGAACAGAGGACGGTCGGGCGCTGGAAGTGGAAGACTAAGAACTATCCAAACGGTCCGGGTAAGGTCGAGTAGGACGTTTATACTTCTGATTGGTAGGACGTTAAACGTCTGATTGGTAGGATGGTTTATCCATCTGATCGATTGTTTGATTGCATTGGAATAGTTTGATTTGAAAACATTAGTATTACGCTCTTTGGTTCTTAGGATATTTGGTTCTTTTTGAGATATTCCCTGCTTGCAAACAACGAAGAATAGGAACATTCTCTCTCTTTGCAGACAGTGAAGGATAGGTAGTGCGGATCTTTGTCCACCATTGTTTGAGATCTTCATTTGTCCGATTATACGTCATGCCTATCTTCTCCCCACTGATTGGTAATTGGTTCTGCCCGGACCGCTTATTAGAGGTCAGTCATCCGGCTCCACCGGAAGGCACCCCTAATAAGGACATGTATGTAAAATATGGATTAGTCGCTGTAGCTTACAGTAAACTATGGCATAAAAGTACTAAAACAGATCGAGAAAAGCAGTGGCCACTGATGGGATCTTTTGACCTCGATAAAATAGAAACACTAGAGAAAGCTCTACGCAAAAAGAAAACTACGCCAACTATGCTTGACAGTCTCGGCATGTGGCGAAAAGAAACGATTCAACGAAAGAAGAAAGATGAAGCAAGATCAGATAAGGAACTACGGAAATCCGCTCACCTAGTTGGTAAAAAGTTAGAAGAAGAGATTAAGGAAAGAGAAAACCCTAGGAAGGAGCGAGAATCAGAGATCTCAGGAGAATGCCCTGTCAGAAGATAGATAACGATTTACTACTAGGTCCACCAATTATCTACATGCCACCTCCTTATGCCCCTACTCATCCTCTAATACAACACCAAGATTCTCAGAATGTAACCAAAGGTAGCGCCAGGGCCTTGGTACCCACGGCCTCCGCGCCGACCGAGCCTCTCGTGCCTGATACCTCGTCAGACGACACACCAGTAAGAACCGAAACAGAAAAAGGGCCGGTAAGAATCCCACGATTGAGTAAGAGTGAGCGAGCAGGTATTGAGAAAATCGTCAAAACTGTGGTAGACAGGAAGGAAACAGAAGAATATACAACAGATATATGTAACTCTTATGTGGACAATCACAAGCGACACTTTGTTGTACATTTTTTCTATTACACCCTTACGGCTTATGAGGAAAAGTACAAGAAAATAGGGGCTGACCGACTCATGACTCTATACAGGAAGATAGATACAGGAGACGAGAATGACTGATGTGGCGGAACGTTTGTCCTATACCCTAGAAGACTTCCGCCACCTCATAGAACAAGGACGGGTAGTCAAAAACACGACATCGGAAATGACGGATCCTCCAATGTAGAGGCTAGACAATATGATGCCCATAAAAGAAGCTGCCCCCTATTGGGTCCCCCCTAGAGGACAGGGAACTCACGATGACCTAAATCACCAGGACGCCAAAGGAAGAGTGGTTTATAATTGGGTAGATCAGCCTTGAGATAGACCGGACATCCTGACGTTCCGCAAATCCTTGCCGGACTTGCGAAAGAATCCCACAGCGTTTTACACAGAATTAGGTACCGCACTAGGATCGACAATTATGACGCTTGCCGACATCGACTTTTTCTTTTGGCTATGCCTACCAGCTGATGTGTGGAAACAGATCAGGAAAATAGACCACACTGACCTGTTCGGTCATGCATTGGGACAACTCGATGTGCTGGACAAACAACAAAACCGCAGACAGAAACCTGTAAAAGCCATATTAGACCTACCTGACAAGATAGTACAAAAGGTAAAATTCCTGATTCCTGAGAAAAAGATAGATTGGTCTATAGTAACCGCTTGCCGTCAGAAACCCCAAGAAGACGTCTCATAATACTTCTCCCGGTTCGAAACAGTGTTCTCCGATTATAGTGGACATGACATGACATGTCCACTGCGACCGCACACCACTTGTTCGTACAGAACTATGTTAAGGGTCTGTTACCAGAGGTATCGCAGAAGCTACAGACCAGCGAAAGCAGTAGGACGGCCTCTAAACCAGCGGCCATCCTCCAGATGGCCCAGTACTATGAACACCAGAAAAATAAAAACGATAGGGCCACAGAAAAGATAAAGAAGGATTTAAAAGAACAAGTTATGATAGCGCAGTTACAAGGCGTGAACCTAGGGAAAGAACAGTACAAGGGAGGATATCAGCAAAGTATCCCTCGAACACCACCACCCAGAAATAATGTCTCCACACCCTACGCTGGACGTCAGGAATTAGGAGAGGATCAGTGCACATTTTGTAGAGGGTACGGACACTGGAAATCCCATTGCCCGATCCTGTTAGGAATGAATAAGAAAAAAGGGGCGAGAGAATTGACAAATGGACCGAGAGGTTGAGGACGTGGGAGAGGGTACGAAACGACGCTAGGGAAGAGAGACCCGGTAGAGTAAATGCATTTGACCGTCCCCGACAGAATCTGGACCAACAATCTGACTACGGCAACACGTACGACTTCGCATAGGACTGCCTAGGGCAAGGGAGGGACCCAGTCGAGCTCTATGTTGACCAGCAAGGCCCTTATGTTACCGCAAAGGTCCTGGGCACTAGGTCACCATTTCTGGTAGACACTGGAGCAACACGTAGTGCATTATCTAAGCGACTGATTCCAAGGGCAACCTTGTCAAGTCAAGTCAAGTCAATAAATTTATATAGCGCGCTACATACCCAGGGGGTCTCAAGGCGCTTGAGGAAGGGTGGTGAATTACTTGTCAAATATCCACGTTTTAAGTTGCTTTCTGAATGCTAGGTGGTTCTGAGTGAGGCGAAGATGAGTGGGGAGTGAGTTCCAGGTTTTAGCTGCCAGATAGGAGAAGGATCTACCTCCCATGGTGGTTTTGTTGATGCGAGGTACAGTGGCGAGGGCTTGGTTGGAGGATCGTAGCTGGCGGGAGGGGGTGTAGAAGGACAGTCGTGTGTTGAGGCATTCGGGTCCGATTTCGTAGAGTGCTTTGTGTGTGTGGGTAAGGAGCCGGAAAGTAATCCTCTTATTGACGGGGAGCCAGTGGAGGTTTTTCAGGTGACCAGAGATGTGTTCTTTACGCGGGATGTCTAATATGAGCCTGGCTGAAGCGTTCTGGATGCGTTGGAGTTTTTTCTGGATTTTTGCGGTGGTACCGGCGTAAAGCGTGTTTCCGTAGTCCAGTCGGCTCGTGACCAGAGCGTGAGTGACTGTTTTTCTAGTTTCGGTGGGGATCCAGCGAAATGTTTTTTTGAGCATGCGAAGAATGTTGAAGCAAGATGAAGAAACGGCGTTGACTTGTCTGTTCATCGAGAGTGAGGAATCCAGGATGATGCCCAGGTTGCGTGCGTGGTCCGTCGGGATAGGTGCTTTTCCAAGGGCCTCTGGCCACCAAGAGTCATCCCAGGCGGAGGGGGAGGTGCCTAGGATGAGGACTTCTGTTTTGTCTGAGTTCAGTTTCAGACGGCTGTGCTTCATCCATTCGGCTACTTCTTTCATTCCTTCATGCAGGTTGGTTTTGGCCGTGTTCGGGTCTTTGGTGAGTGATAGGATCAGTTGAGTGTCGTCGGCGTAGGAGATGATGTTGAGGTTGTGTTGGCGTGCGATGGCCGCGAGAGGGCTCATGTATACGTTGAAGAGGGTGGGGCTGAGAGAGGACCCTTGGGGTACGCCGCAGATAACTTCAGTGGCCTCGGACTTGAATGGTGGGAGGCGGACTCTCTGGGTTCTTCCGGTGAGGAACGAGGTGATCCATTCCAGAGCTTTTCCTTGGATTCCGATGTTGTTGAGGCGTTGTAAAAGGGTGCTGTGGCAGACTGTGTCAAAGGCTGCGGAGAGGTCAAGGAGGATGAGGGCGACAGTGTCTCCATTGTCCAGTAGAGTTCGAATGTCGTCTGTTGCTGCGATGAGGGCGGTTTCAGTGCTGTGTTTGGCTCGGAAGCCGGATTGTGAGGGGTCGAGGGATTTGTTGGTTTCGAGGAATGCGGAGAGCTGGTTGTTGACCGCTTTCTCGATGACTTTGGCCGGGAATGGAAGGAGTGAGATAGGGCGGTAGTTTTTGAGTTCGTGGGGTCAGCTGTGGGTTTCTTCAGGAGGGCGCTGAGTTCGGCATGTTTCCAGCTTCCGGGAAGGTTGCGGATTTGAGGGAGCAGTTGATGACATCTCGGAGGTGCAGTGCTATAATGGAGTGTGCTTTGTTAAAGATGTGGTGAGGGCAAGGGTCAGTGGGGGATCCTGAGTGGATAGAGTTCATCAGACGGATAGTGTCCTCAGTGGAGATTGGCTTCCAGTCATTGAGGATGTTCAGGGGGGTGGGGGTCCTGAAGGGGGTTGGGTGGGTTGGTCTTCGGGTCGGTTGTCGAAGCTGTTGTGGATGTCTGCAATTTTGTTGTGGAAGAATGAGGCTAGGGAGTCGCAGAGGGCTTGAGAGGGGGTGATGTCGGAGTTGGCCGAGGGGTTGGTAAATTCCTTGACGATGTTGAATAGTTCCTTGCTGTTGTGGGCGTTGTTATCTAGTCGGTCCTTGAGAGCGGCTTTCTTGGTAATCCGGATCAGTTGGTGGTGAATGAGGGTGGCGTTTTTGAAGGCGTCCTTGGTGCTGGTGGTTGGGTCTTTTTTCCAGGCCTTCTCAAGGGAGCGGCAGAGTTTCTTGGATTTTTTAAGATCATCGTTGAACCAGGAGGCCTTCTTGCTGCCTAGTTTGATTTGTCGTTTTTTCAGTGGTGCTAAGATGTCGGCGCTGTTGGATAACCATTGGGTGAGGTTGGTGGCTGCTTGGTCTGGGTTTGAGGAGTGGGCTGGGGGGTTTTGAAGAAGCGATGAGGAGATCTTGTCGATGGTGATTTTGTTCCAGTTTCTTTGCAGAGTGGGTTGAGGGTGGTTGTTGGAGGTGGGCTTGTTGTAGGTGAAGTGGACGCAGCTGTGGTCAGTCCAAAGGAGAGCTGTGGTGTGGCTGAAGGAGACATGTTTGCTGGAGGTGAAGATAGGATCGAGTGTGTGACCTGCGATGTGGGTGGAGGTGGTGACAAGTTGTTTAAGTCCGAGGTTGGCGAGGTTGTCCAAAAGGGTGGTGGTGTTGCGGTCGTTGTTCTTTTCAAGGTGGAAGTTGAGGTCTCCCAAAAGGATGTAATTCTCGGAGGGGAGCGCGTGTGGAGTGATGAAGTCCGCGATGTCTTCACTAAACTGTGCGCGGGGTCCTGGTGGCCTGTAAAGGAGGGTGCCTCTGAGTGTGGTTTTGGGGTCGATGTGGATCTGTAAGTGAAGGTGTTCAGAGTTGGCGAGATTGACGTCTGAGCTGGTTGAAATGCGGATGGATTTCTTATGGACGATAGCGATACCTCCTCCTATGTGGTCGATACGGTCCTTGCGTATGATCTTATAGTCTTCCGGGATGGCAATGGTGATGTCTGGGGCTGATGTGGCTTTCATCCATGTTTCTGTTAGGAAGGCGACGTCCGGAGAGATGGTGTCGAGTAGATTCCAGAGGTCAATGGCGTGCCTGTGGACCGATCGGGTGTTGAGCAGGATGCATTGTAGGTGGTTGGGGTCGGGTATCAGGTGTGTGATCGTAGGTAAGGAGTTGATCTTGGCGCCGTCGAACTTGCAGGAGTTGCAGGAAAGGGGTCCATGGGTGTGTCCAGGGGAGGCTTGAACGCAGTTGGGGGAACGGCCGGAGTTGAGGGCTAGGAGGGTGGTGGCATCATAAGTAATGCGGGAGGGGTGGGCATTACGAGGACCAGGGGGTCTGGCGCTGAGCGCGGTCCAGGCGCGGACGGGCGTAGATGGGCTTACCTTTGGCGCACCTTCGGCGTGGCCGTAGCGCGTGGACGCTGCGCGTTGGTACATCTGACATAAATGGAGAGTGGAGGGGGCGGAGCGTGGGAGGTTCAGCAGGGAGGCGGGGGCGAGGTTGAGGGAGGGCTCGGGTCAACCTGGGAAATGGCCGACCAACAACAACAACAAGGAGCAATGGAGCGCTATGAGGGTCAAAGATGCGAGTTCGTGCGCAGAGACAGTGGAGATTGTCTGGCTCAAACGTGACATCAATAGGATTTCATGGTACGCCCTCCACTAACCCCTTGTCCAAACCGATCCCCTTTGATCTTGAAAATATCGACACAATGTTTCTCCTATCCTCCAATACCCCAGACGCCATTATGGGTCTCGATCTGCTGAAGCATTTTTGAGCGACCATCAGATGCTCGCCTGACTGAGTCAGAGTCATCTTATATGACAACCACCACCATCTAAGACCTCACCCATCCCAACACATGTAACCCATTACCGAAGCAGACGTGTCCCTACTCGACACCTTACCACCGCACTTGTGGGCCAAGGCTGACTCAGACGTAGGACGAATGATGGTAGACCCAGTGCATGTGACAATAAGACAGGACGCAACCTTACCGAAAGTACCCCAGTACAAGATATCACCAGAGGGCGAGAAAGCATTGATCGAAATAATACAGTCACTGGTAGAAGCAGGAGTAGTAGAGGAGGTAGTGAGCAATGTCTGTAACAGTCTGATCCTACCGATCATTAAGAGACAAGGAGAGGGAGATGGGAAAGCATACCGCTTCATCATTGACCTACGAGAGGTCACAAAATAGTTGTGCCACAGTACCTTGTAGTCTCTGACATCACCACCATCCTGACTCTAATCCCATCCACTGCCACCACGTTCACCGTAATTGACCTTAAGAACGCCTTCTTCTCCATACCCATACACCAAATCAAGCGCTATCTCTTTGGATTTATCCTAAGATCCCGCTCGTACAGATTTTGTCGAGCACCCCAGGGGTACACAGAGAGCCCGAGCATCTACAGCCAGGCGCTCAAAAGACAGTTAGAGGAAGTACAGTTACCAGACGGGGTGGCGTTGATACAGTATGTAGACGATATCCTTTTAGCAGCAGACACCACTCCACTAGCAGTCACCGCCACCATCCAGCTCTTACACTTCCTTCCAGAGAATGGCCACAAAGTTTCCCGAAAGAAATTGCAGTTTTGCAAACCCCAAGTCACGTATCTAGGACACCTCTTATCAATGGAAGGGAGGAAGCTCACGCCTGACAGAATCCAGACTATTCTACACACTCCCGTCCCCAAGACCCAGAAACAAGTCCGCTCTTTGGTAGGCCTCACCTCATTCTGTCACCAGTGGTTGCCGAACTTCAGTCTCATAGTCAAACCCCTACTTTCCCTGCTAGCCAATGACACTCCATTACCTCTCCCTTGGACCCCCGAATGCCAGACGGCGTTCAAAGAATTACGAGATGCCCTTTGTTCAGCACCCGTTTTAGGAACCCCAGACTACTCCAAGCCATTTTCCCTCTATACACACAAAAGAGAGGGATGTGCCTTATCTGTCCTAACACAATCGATTGGTCCCAAGTAGCGCCCTTGCGCTTATTTCTCAGCCACCCTCGACCCAGTAGCCAGAGCGCTACCGGCGTGCTTACGCGCCGTAGCAGCTGCAGCAGTTTCAATCCGCCAGAGTGAGGGAATAGTACTCTCCAACTCCCTTACAATGTTAGTACCCCATGCAGTTGACACGCTTCTGAATCAGACCAAAACCCAACATCTGACTAGTGCACGACTGACAGGATACGAGTTGACCCTGCTAGCGCCACACATTACTCTGAAGCGATGCACCACTCTAAATCCAGCTACGTTGTTACCTCTGCCCGAAAACGACCCCAGCGTGACTCCCCTACATGACTGCGTGACCCTCACCAACGAACAGACAAGGAGCAGGGTAGATCTCCGAGACACTGCTTTTCCAGAACCTGACGGGGAACTATGGGTAGATGGCTCGTGCATCAAACTCCCAGATGGCACGACCTCAGCTGCATACGCCGTCACCACTGCCCAAACCATAATAGAAACAGCCCGCATTACCCAACAATCCGCGCAGGAGGCAGAACTGATTGCCCTCACACGAGCATGCACCTTAGCAGCAGGAAAGACAGTAAACATATACACGGACAGCCAGTACGCTTTCGGGGTGGTTCACCATTTCGGGCTCCTGTGGAAGGAAAGAGGATTCCTGACCTCGCACGGCACACCCATCCTACACGGAGATCTAGTTTCCCCCTTAAATGAAGCAGTCCTCCTCCCCAAGCAGCTAGCAGTAATTAAATGCCAAGCACATAAAAAAGTGACAGACATTATTGGACCGGGAAATGCACTAGCTGACGTTACTGCCCGAGCCACAGCCGAAGACAGAACTGCAACACAAATGTATGAGACTAGGTCACTAGCTGAGAAATGAACAGGCGCTAGGGTCACTATAAGAGACATACAATTGACGAGTACACCACACGAACTGACTGAATGGGCTCGGGTGGGACTGAAAGACGTCGAAGGCTGTGGAGGACAAAAGACAGAGACAAACGGCTGCTACCTAACGCCTATCTGATCCCCATATTGACCATGGCACACCTACCAGCACACATAGGATCCGCTCCCATGACCGAACTGATTGCTAGGGAATGGCATAACGGCAATATAGCAGACTCAGCAAAACACCTAGTGCAACAATGCATGGTATGCCTGCAACACAACCCAGGGACAGTAGTACCACGGGGAGGGTTTGGAGTCCCCGACCATCCCTTCGAAATCCTCCAAATGGTTTACATTCAACTAGAAAGGCGTCATGGTCTGAAATACGTTCTAGTTATTGTGTGCGCCTTCAGCAAATGGGTGGAAGCATACCCCACTCGTGACAATACCGCCGCTACCACTGCAAAGGTATTGCTGAAGAAATTCTTCCCCCGATACGGCCTTTATAGAGTTTTATGGAGCGACAATGGCCCCCATTTTATAGCTGAGGTCATCCAACACATACTGAAGGGGCTGGGAGTAAAACAAAAATTCCATGCCGTTTTTCACCCCCAGTCAGCGGGCCCAGTAGAAAGGTACAACGCCACGCTGAAATTGAAACTGGCCAAAATAGTCGCCTCCACTGGGCTGAAATGGCCCGATGCCCTTCCACTGGCATTGCTATCCATGCGCTCCACCCTAACCAGACACCAGTTGACCCCGTACGAGGTTGTTTTCAGAAGGCCGATGAATATTTGGGCGGCCCCGAAACCAACAACCATTAATGATGTCCCGGACATACTCGTGTCCGACTATTTGTGTAAACTGATGAGCGAACTAACTGTTAACCACCAACAGGTGCAGCAAGCCATACCAGATGTATCCAGGGGCCCAGGACACAATATCAAACCCGGGGACTTCGTCCTGATTCGGAACTTCCAGAGGTCGAAGAGTTTGGAACCCCGGTGGACTGGCCCCTGGCAAGTCTTAATGACCAGCCGAACTGCACTTCGAGTGGAAGGAAAGAAAAACTGGCTGCAAGCTCATCACTGCAAACGAATAGCACCGACACTGGCAACAAAAGAAGACGTGGACACCCAAGAAGAGCTCCTGGCCAAAGATCGACCAGCCCTGAGTTGTTACCCTGAAACAGAGACACTTAAGCGAACAGAGTTTCCAGACCCCACAGTGCCGTCCAAAGAAGGGTAAAACTTGCGGCGAAAGGAGAGTGCTCCGACGAAGCAGGCCACTAACTAAGTCAAAAGTCTCAGAGCGGTAGCCAACACTATAAAGGCTACCAGGAGAAACGCTAGACGAAAGTATGTGGTCCTGCTAGTCACCGAGCCTCTTGAAGGTGATGGAAGCTCCCGGACATCGGAAGAACCACCGCAACGACACCAAGACTGCCAAGATCCACAGCATAAAGACAATCATACTCCTCACAACATCTCTTACCAGTCTCTTACTAATGGTCACAGTCTGGATCATCGAAGAGAGTGCTCCTGCTTACCAAACACTGATACCGACCATGCAACCCACCACTGAAAAGCAACACTATCTGGTTTCACTGGCACAACGACTCCGAGAACGACGCAAAGAGTTCTGGAACAATTCTTTTGCACAGTTATTGCACCAACACAATCTTGCCGCAAATGCCACCAACTGTTGGATCTGTGGGCTACTCCCACATGCCACTGAAAACTCCATTCCTTTTATCCCTTCACCCTTCTCTGTTCATGGGTCCTGCCTCGCCTGGCTAATGCTCCTTCAAGAGAGCTACAAAGACAATGCCACATCCGATGGGACAATAAAACAATTCTATAACGAGTTCTGGCTGAACAAAACTGGAAGAACGACTGCTCCCCTATTGTCCTCTCACTTCAAACGCAACTTTCCCAATGAACATTCCTGCAAAAGAAAGAGTGGAAATGCAAATACTGAAAACCCAGCCAGACCAACCTTCGCCATGGGACTGAAATCGTGGTCCACAGCACTTGCCAGATCACAAGAACACTGAACACTGCCGACCCCCCTTCATTTGGTGCATCACCCAACATGTACTTCATCTGTGGTACAAAAGCCTACACCTGGCTCACAAAAGGCTGGGTGGGGGGCACATGCTACATCGCTTTTGTTCTGCCTCCAACCTACACTGCGCCTAGAGGACACCACCGAGAAAGGCGATCCGGAGACACGGACCAAGCGGACTCTGCTGCATCCGAGTTTCTTGATGCAGCCAAAGGCCTTGTCCCGCTTTGGGGTCCGATGACAAACAGCCGGGCCATCCGACACCTGACTCAGGCAGTAGAGACAGCTCTGAACGTCACAGCCGGCATCCTCACCAATAACACTGCTGAGCTTCAAGCGGTCCGCCTGTTGGCTTTGCAAAATCGCCTTATTTTAGACTTTGTACTGGCAGACAGCGGAGGGGCATGCCGCATCATCGGTGCCACCTGTTGCACTTTTGTCCCGGATGGCTCACCTTCTGTCTATAAGGCAATTGAACACCTTCACAGACTGGCATCAGAGATCCACCAAGAACAAGAGACTTGGACACTTGGAAGCTGGTTTTAGGGCATATTAAAAGATTGGGGTGGGAAACTGTTGATGATCATCTTGGTACCAGTTTTCATAATATGTGGCTGCTGTTTGGGGATACAATTGTGTTCTCTATGTCTGAACTCTTTGTGTCCAAAGACTGTAGATACTCGCATAGAACGAATTCATGCAATGTATGACACAGAGATACAGAATATCATGTGGATTGAAATAGATTAGCAAGATGTCTTGGAATGTTCAAAGGGGCGACTGTTGAAATATAATCGGCAGACGTGAACATCGCCAGCGCCATCTTGCCTAACAAGAGCCATCGTATGCACGTAAACGGCACCCATTTTAGATACTGCGGCCATTTCATGCGTTGCCGATCACCAGCGCGTCACCCTGACCTCACAGTCATCCCCCGCGCTCTACAACCCCCCAAGCACACATGCTAGAGTCATAAAGCATCCTCAGTGCGACCCAGCCCCGGAGCCACTTCCCGTGCCGAACCCCCATGTCCTTTCATCCCCCTCGGACGAACAGGCCCCTCGATAACCTCCTCCCCTGCACCTGGCTGTTCGATCCGGTCCCAGGCAATTACCAGCCCCTGCGGATACAGATTATTACTCCCGTACAGTAGAAACTCGCTCCCCATCAAAGGGGTCGGAATTAATCAATGACACAACTCTCTTAGATCTGACCGATCCTGCATACTTCAGACCCTGCTGGAATGCCCAGCTGCGCGATAACAATCACCTGCTGAGACCAGGGTGGGGGACATTTGCTGGTGGGGGACATTTGCTGTTGGGTATGTGTGGTAACAAGTTGGAAACAGGGATTCCGGGGATGTAATAAACCACTGTCAGGAATGTGTTACCCTGCAATAAACAGTCAAGATTGTATATAAAAGGCTATGCCACAGAGGTACAGTGAGAGCACCTCAAGAAGACATTTTGTTTGTCCGAATTGACGTGTTCTCCTCCGGAGCAATAAACCTGTTCATCGCTTTCCAGATTTCCAGCGCCTGCCTCTTTATTTGATTAAGCTAATAATCGAGTAGATCAGAGGCGATTAACGCTAAAGCAGTGATTGATGATAACGAGAGAAAATCTGCTTTTTTACAACACCAGTAACCATTCATCGACAGACCATAATGCCCCATCCACCTTAACACTGGAAACCATGCAGCATTAGACAATCACGCCCATATATGTATGAATGATTTCATGGTAGGGGTGGTTTCTTCTGGGGCGATGACTGACTATGTGGTTAGCATTGGCTCTAGATAAGACCAGGAGGTGTTTGGCAGGGTATCTCGAGACCAGTTGTGATTGAAGTTGCTATAAATGGCAGCAATTTTGTTGCTTAAGAATTGAGAAAGATTGTTGCACAGGTCCTGCGAGGGGCGATTGAGTTGAAGGCGGCCGTTGGTGTGGCCAAATATTTCACAATGGGGAACATTTATTTGCTTCTGTTGGTGCGGGCATCAATGCGGTCCACCAGAGCAGTGAATTTGGTAGAGCAGTGAATTTGGTAGTGCGCCTCATTTGGTGGTAGCATTTCGTTGTAGGTTTGAAAGTGCTCTACAGTGGCGCCCTGCCTCAAAATCCCACCATACAAGAAAAAAAACACGGGTGGCACATCCTGCTCTGTTCCGGCAACCAAACTATGGAACTCTTTACCCCGAACATATTATGTAAATGTAAATGTAGGTGTACTTATATAGCGCAACCTGTCACCCAAAGGGCATCCTGGCACTTGCTTAGGGAACCCGTCCTGGTATTCCCCTGTGGGAGGCCCCGGCAGGGTGTCCACAAGGTGAAAGCCAGGCATCCCGCCGCGAGGGGCCGTTGTGGAGATTAAGCAAGCTTTGCCCAGAGTTGCAGAGTGAGACCCCGTGAGTTGAGTAGGCACCGGAGCGAGAATTGTCGAGGCCGTGGAATTTTGAGCCCGAGACCCGCTGAGGCGGGGAATCGAACCCTGGTCCACGGTCGATCCCAGCATCCGGGTCTGCCGCCTCTAACCACTGAGCCACACTTCTCCACACATAGCCACCTTATCTTCAGAAGAATACTCAGGATTTGTCTCTTTGAATATACAGCATACCCCTCTGTATATAAGCATTTATTTGAACTACAGATGTGTCCCTACATCTGTGTATTGCTTTGTGTAAACGTGTATATTATGTTTATAAATATATAGATATTTGTTAGTCTTGCTTAACAAATGTACATATTACTTATGGTTATATTATTCAATGTTTAACAATGTAAATAGGTGAGTGCAAAGAGAAGTAAATCTTTATAATAACTATTAATCTACAATTGCTTCACTACTGAATTGCAAACAAAAAAAAATTATAAAAACAAAAAATGAGCTAAAAAGTACAACACTTGAAAGTATGTTTATTAAATACAACTTGCATATACATATTACCTTCCTTATACATATATACCTTCTATGTAATCATGTATCTATATATTTAATAATTACTTTACTTCTAATTCAGCATCTACAATGCACTACCTTCTATCTCACCCTATACCCTCTCAATATTTCCTCTATGTGGGACCCATGTGAAGAACCGTTATACCCACTTACTGGGTCTCGGCGGCGGGGGAACCGCCCAAGTCTTCCATACCCTCCTTATATAGAAAAAGGAGACACAGGAGTTTGTTCCATAGCTCGGGCTATTCGAATAAAACTTTGTTCCTCCTGCAGACAGAGGCCCAAGCTAGTCTGAGACAAGACAGAGGAGGCTGCTGCTTCACTCCGCAGCTTACAGGCCTTATATACACATTTCCCACCTTAAGAAACCATTTTTGGATGGGGGCCTGGTGCCCCTGAGTCAGAATGCAGTTACGCCATACTTTGTTCAGGCAGGACGGTGCTGCAAAACATTACGGACAAGTCTTGCAAAACAGGATATGTACGTGAGAGAACAGACAGATCTTGAACAGCTGGATATGTGAAAGAAACACGTTCTGGGACGGTGGTGTGACCAGTTCTTGCGAAACAGGGTGGGTGTGTGCAGAAGTTCAGTCCGAGGGTGGTGAGGCCAATTCTTTGTTCCCTTTTTTTTAAAATTGGCTCAACCACAAGGAGCAGGAAGGGCAGGGTGGTTGTGACAGAGTTTCATCAGACATCAGCAGAAACGTCCAGGAGGGTCGTGCAGAGATGTTTGACACAAAATGGCAATGCAAAAATAATGGAGTCCTGACACTAAATAAATGCCGACAAGAAGGGTACTTTTCCTCAGACCCTCCTTTTGCCATTGAGTGGGAAAAACTCTAGGAAAAGTCGATATTCATGAGATCTGTTTCTTGTTGGAGCATCATCTTCATATTGGTGTTGTGAATGTTGGAAGGTTGAGGTTTGAGAGCCTGAACACAGAGCATTGGCAGGCAATGAACGCACAAACAGCAGGAGACTAGGACAGCTACTCCCAAGGCAAGGAAGATGAGGACCCTCCATCCCCATTGGGAAAGGAGGCCCCAGATCCAGCCTGTGAGGGACCAGTTGCCTTCATCCTGATGAATTTCAGAGGAAAGGTGATGCTGACGTTGGATGGCAACATATACTGCGGGTGCGTGATCTGGAATATACACACAGCAGCTGGAGCCAATCAATTTACACACACCACCACGATCAGTGAGGATGATGTCAAGGACCATACGATTTTAAAGTGTTACAAGGCGGGTTGCCTGTAGCTCTGCAGTGATGTTGGAGAGGGCACCAGCTGTTTCTGTGATGGTGGCCTCAAGGACCCTGGTCAGTCCTCGTATAGCCAGACTGTTTTCCATGGGGCCCCAAAATGGGAGGAAACCCTTAAAGAAGTCCTGGTCCACTGCATCCTCAGCCGACATGACACCCCTACGTGAGCGGCGCTAAGCGCCCTTCATCAACAGGTGGTAATCTCCATGGGTAGAATAATCTCCATGGGTAGAATACGTTGTTGGAAGGAGGAAGGCAAGATAGCAGGTACCAGACCAGTTATGGGGGAGCCAAGTGTAGGCTTCTGTGCCAATGATAAAATAAGTGTTGGGGGATGCCACCAACTTTGGAGGAGACGTAGCGTTTAACGTTTTAATGATATCACAGATACTAGTACCAACTTTCTTAGTTTCCAAGCCATGGATGCAGACACGGCCCGCACATTTATAACATTCAGAGTGTTTCGTACATCAGGTAGTAGCCTTCTGGCGTGAAATTTGGTAAATGTTTGTCGAGAAGTTGACTCAAATATCACCATCTCACAGAGTTCATCCGTCGATAATAGCAAAGTTGATGAGCCGGTCGGGCAAAATGGGGTATTGGTCTAGCCAGACCTGTTTCGCCAGAAGTCATCTTGAAATGTTCAAAGGGAAGAATTGGCTGTACCATTGATAGTATAGGCCTCCTGCATCAACATCCACCATGCAAGACAGGACCCAGAAATGGAAAAAGGATAAGGAAGGAATGGGACAGAATGTGTCATAGCATGCAGCATCAGTCCACATACCCAACAGTTGGAAGTATTTATGATCTGTTGATGATGTGACATCGGGACTAAGGTGTTATTGAAAAATTCTGCACGGCGGGGTAATTTGTGGGCGGGTAACGTGAAATACTGATGCTCTGCAGGAGTCGGAGTAGAAGTTGGTGGGGTAACAGAATAGTAGATCAGTAATATCCAACCGATGATAGACAAGATGATTGAGACAAACATCGTCACCAAGGGGGCCACAAAGCACTTGCTATGTAGGAGACTAGCATATCTATTCTTGACTTGGGTGTATTGGACGGCTGCCATTGTACTAAGCCAGGAACCACTAGCGGCTGTCTATGATTGGTGGTTGCTTCACTGGATGCAGGTGCCAAGAGCCCTAGGGGCGTACCTTAGTCTGACATACCAGTACCCGTCTTAGCCGGGAGATCACAGCTCTACAACCTATAGGTACCTGGGCGAAGTCAAGGGCAAGCCTTCCTTATGGAACGCAAGTTATACCAGGTAGAAGTAGGAACAGTATGGTCGGGAAATAATTGTTCCGGATGCTGAGCAGAGTGAGGGGAGTGTTCCACCTTTCCCTTCAGTATACTGTCACTCTCTGCTTCCGTAGATGTGAAATGTAATCTTGCGTCGCTGAATGGAACAAACGTCGGGACTATTTCTGTCTCAGAGTCTCCTCGTCCTTCTCTCACCCACTGATCATAGGGGAGAGGCAGAGGCACTCATCTACAGTGTGTTGTGTGGATCCAGTTCTTCCTACTTTCAACTTACACGGCAATGTGGGTGGCCAGTAACACCTGAAGGGGCTGTATCCAACGGGGCTCGAGGCTCTTAGTACGTTGTAAGTTGCGAATCA
Source organism: Lissotriton vulgaris (assembly GCF_964263255.1). Classification (NCBI taxonomy): domain Eukaryota; kingdom Metazoa; phylum Chordata; class Amphibia; order Caudata; family Salamandridae; genus Lissotriton; species Lissotriton vulgaris. The sequence goes on along the minus strand of NC_141691.1, from coordinate 2,053,598,595 downwards.
GAACCCAGTCGCTAGGTTGGATAACGTGTCCTGGGCCCTCGCTTTTATCAGGTGTGGCCTCGTACACCTGGTGGTAAAGAGTACGAAAGGTGTTTGTCAAACTGTACAGATAATCAGTCAACACAGGGTATTACACATCAGACAGTTTCTGGGGCCATGGAACACCCCACACATTGGCAGGCCTCCCAAACACAATCTCATGGGGAGATAGTCCTATCCTGGTATGGGCAGTTGTCCTGACAGACAGCAGAGCCAGGGGCAGCGCATCAACCCAAGTGACACCTGTCTCTGCTACAATCTTGACCATTTTAGTCTTTAGGATGCCATTGTACACCTCAACTAGACCTGCTGACTGGGGGTGGTTAGCTGCATGAAATTGTTGTTTCATAACCAGTGCTGAACAGACATACTCCATTATTTGAGCAGTAAAGTGTGTCACGCTCTCACTCCAGACCAAACGGGGCAAACTAAATCGTGGGAAGTATTCTTTCAATAGTATTTTGGCAGTAGTGATAGCGGTGCAGTCTTTGACAGGGTAGGCCTCCCCCCCATCGGCTGAAGGTACAGACCACCACCAGAACGTATTTTAAATTGTTACATCTGTCCATCTGGATATAATCCATCTGGAGTGCTTCGAAAGGAAAGGTAGGGGGAGAGAAGCCACCTCCAGGGGTTACTGTACCTTTTCCCGGGTTGTACATAAGGCAAATCATGCATGTTTTGACCATCCTCTCAGCATATGCTGGCATCTTTGAGTTATACGAGGTGGGTTTCAGCAACTTACACATCCCTTTCGCACTAATGTGAGCAGGGCCATGGGCCATCGTTACTACCGGTAGTACATGACTGTTGGGCAACATCCATTGTCTCTCCATAGTGATACGGGCCCAACAACCATCTATTTCTTTTACTGCCAAATGCCATGTCCACGTCCTCAGCTCCTCAGAGGTAGCACGGGACTGAATATCGATCACACTCTGTACGTTATCTTCAACCATGCCCCCCTCTGGCACCCACCTGGCGGGACCTCCCACATACATTCCTTCCTTTTTATTAAGAGCTGTCTGGCTGGCTGTCTGGTCAGCCAGAGCATTGCCTTTTCCAACATCATCCGTCACTTTCTTATGCGCTTTACATTTTATAATAGTTACCTTTCTGGGAAATGTCAGGGAGTCTAATAATCGGTGAATTAGGGTGCCATGTTGAATTTTCGTCCCATGTAATGTAAGGAAATTCCTTTCTTTCTGCAGTCTCCCAAAGTTGTGAGCCACCCCAAAGGCATACTGACTGTTAGTGTAGATATTAACCATTATTCCTTTGCTTAACTCACAGGCTCTAGTGAGGGACACTAATTCTGCAGCCTGAGCAGAGCACTGCGGAATCTGAGCTGTTTCTACTACTTGCTCCAATGTCGTGAGGGCGTAGGCGGCTGATGTGTTACCATCTGGCCCTCTGAGACATGATCCATCCACATACAGAGTACCTTCTGGGTCTGCTATCGGGGTATCCTGTAAGTCAACCCGTCCCTTCGTCTCCTCCTCTGTCCTTAATATACAGTCATGTGGGTCTAAACAGGCATCCTAAATATCCAGTGAGATTAAGGTTGCGGGATTCAGTACAGTGCATCTCTTGATGTTAATGTGGCTAGAAAAGAGTGTCAATTTATATCCTGTGAGTCTCGCGCTAGTGAGGTACTGTGTCTTGGTGTTATTAAGGAGGGTATCCACAGAATGAGGAACCATCAGAGTCAAGGGGTAGTCCATGACGATACCCGCACTCTGACGGACCAAGAGTGCGGCCGCAGCGGTCGCACGTAGGCATCCTGAGAGGGCTCTCGCAACAGGATCTAAGGTAGCTGAAAAATAGGCACATGGCTGAAGGTGACCTCCGAATATCTGGGTCAAGACAGCGCATGCACAGCCGTCTGTCTCATGTACAAAAAGAAAAAAATGTTTGTTATAATCAGGAGTACCGAGGACTGGAGCAGTACACGGACCTCTTTTTAAATCCTGTAAGGCCTGCGTCCATGGAAAGGAACCGTCTGATAGGTCTTTAGTGGTGAGGGCAAGAAGAGATTTGACCATGGCCGAAAAATTGGAAATCCACTGTCTGCAGTATGAGGTTAGACCTATGAAGGCTCGCACCTGCTTTTGTGTCCGTGGGGCCGCCATAGCATTGATAACGGCCACACGATCTATGGTGAGTTGCCTTCCCTCCTTCGAGAGGAGGTGACCTAAATAGGTCACCTTCTCTTGACAAAACTGAAACTTTTTTTAAAGAGACCTTGTGGTTATGGAGGGCAAGATGACATAACAAACAGAGAGTACCCTCTTTACGTGTCAGAGCGGAATTTGCAGTAATGAGGAAGTCATCGACATACTGCAGCAGTGTGGAATGATCAGGGAGTTCCAAGAAATCTAGTTGACTTTTAAGAGCTTGACTATAGATACTGGGGCTCTCGGTGAAGCCTTGAGGGGCGCGGCAAAACCTAAAGCCCACCAAGGAAGAAACCTAAATAATGTCTGCTGTCAGGATGTATAGGAATACTGAAAAAGGCATTCTTCAGGTCTATGACAGAAAAGTGTGTGGCGTCAGAAGGGACCATCGTCAAGAGGGCTGTAATGTCGGGGACAATAGGGTATTGGGACATCGTTATTTTGTTAAGGGCTCTCAGGTCAATCACGAATCTGAATATTTTAGGGGAGAGAGCATCTCCATTGGTCTTTTTAAGAACCGGAATAATGGGACTGTTACAGATTTGACCACGTGTCTCCTCCACTACGGCCTTGTCCATCAATTCAGATATTATTGTTAAAAAGGCCGCTTCTCCATCCGCAGGCAGTCGATACTGTCGAAGGCGGGGAAGGATGGCACCGGGCTGAATACGTACCTCATGAGGAGGCATATTGAGACAGCCGACATCAGTGTTTGATGATGCCCAGAGGGAGGAAGGTAAAGACTGCAACTCTGGTGGGAGGGGACCAGACAGATGCATATAGGAGGCTGCAGTGGGGGAAATTGTTAGGGATACACCTTGGGGACTACATGATATGGTCGCATACAGAGCTTTCAGTAAATCCAGGCCTATTAAGTTTTCACTGCAACCTGTAGTGAGGACCAAGGGAGCATCAACATGTGCGGGGCCAATATCGAGAGGGAGGGGTTCAGAGACAGGGCTGGTCACAGGTGTTCCTGAAAAACCCACGGAGACATTCATGTTGCCAGAAAGGGGTGCCTCTGGGACTGACAGACGTGCAATAGGAGACCTGGTGGCCCCAGTATCCAAAAGAAAATTCTGATTGTTCTCCACAACTGACATTTGAACATACGGGCCCTTTTGTTCCCCTGGAATTTGCACTCTAGTAATACCCCTTTCCAGGCTGTCCTATGCTTTATGTTTTATGGAACCCGGTCTCATCAACTTAGTCATAATCATCATTTTAATAAGTGCGTGTTACTTCGTATCCATCAAACCTATTGGCCAGGCGTTGCCGGACAGGGGCGTCATCCCTGGACCTATGCTCTTTGTGATGCGGACGGGGCGGGCCACGGTCCCTAGTTGGCCTCCCCTCCCTAGAAGCACAAGGCAGAGTCTTCCCTGTTCGGATCTTTTCAGCTAATACGGGACACTCATCTATCCAATGGCCGTACCCTTTACAATAAGCACACTGATCTCTTTGGAGGGCTCCCGTGCGTTGAGGGCCTGAGGGGGTAGACTGCCGAGCCCTCGGAAGGGGTTGGAGCTGTGGACTGAAATTCCCGCGGGCATCGGGACCTCGGGGAGGGTAAGCCTGCTACAGAAGTACCTTAGTCTTAAGATCCCTAGCCTGCTTACTTTCCTTCTCTCCATCTTCATTCTCCCTATTCTCGTGATACTGTGCCATAGCCAAGCTACCAGTCATAGTCTGTGCAGACCATGTACTCTCCACTTTCTGAGCCTGGCGGAAATCTCAGGAAGCAAGTTGCTGACAAACTTATCGACAAATACTGGGCTAGAGCCTAGGATTTGGGGGTCCCTTGTATTCTGTTTCAAAATGGGTAAAGAAGTCAGCCACACATTCATCTTTTCGCTGCCTATAGGCATTTATCTTATCCCAGTTAATGACTGTTTCTGGCAAAAATGTTTTCATTAGCATTATTATTTTACCGGGCAAAGTCAGGATGGAAGCTTCTGGCTTAGTCCGTCCTGCCCTTGCGTCTTCCATAGCTTCCAGATAAGCCAATTTACCTCCCAGCTCTACTTCATGGTCAGTATCTCGAATTTCATCCCAAATTTCAGTAGTAACGACCGTACCAAAGAGCAAGTCGATGTCTTCAAGAATAAGTGTACCATCAGATATAATGAGACCGAATTCTTTGTAAAAAGCGGCCGGATTTTTTTTGAGGATCTGGTAACTGCCCTTTCAACTGCATTACCTCTGACCTTTTCCAAGGGACATGAACCCATAGCCTATGCCAGAGGGCTTCAACAGGCCCTCTGCCATTATTCTGGGCATCAGTGAGTGCGTTAAAGACAGGGGCCGCCTCTCTCATTGGCATAGCTGTCTCTAGAGGGGATTTGGGTAAGGCGGTCATATCACGGTAAGCTATCAAAGCAGACATAGCGCCAAACATCCCCTATCCCAGCACATTGCCTCTTTATTTGTGACCTGAGGTCCACTAATCCGGCAGTTATCTGCATAAATGAATTCTCGAATCTCTGTATAACCAAGGTACACATGAACTCAGCCCAGGTGGTCTGTTCCATAATCGTCCACTGGGAAAAAGTGTACCATATTTCTTTAAATGGATAAATATTCCCGCTATTTATCCAGCATTCACACTGTTGCTTTTGCAGGTCATCTTCTCGAAGGGACGAAAAGCTGACTGCAGAGCGCAAGGAAGCCAGTGGGGGGAATTAAATAATCTATATAAACCCTGCTTAACCGTAGACCTCTAAGAAGAAGGGAAGGGGCGGGCAGGGGTAAAGCTGCAGGGTTTGGGCGGATGGGGACTCGTCTTCATTCCCGTGGCGAGGACAGGGGTAGTGTGCGCAGTCTGTGTCATCGGCGTCAAGATAGGGGGGGTAGGTGTGACGGGGGGGAACAGTAGGAGGGGCAGGAGTGTGCAGCATGACTGGTGGAGCTGTATGCGGGGCAGGGGGTGTCAGTACAGAGTACATGGGGGTATAAGGAGGACTTTCAAACATGGTATTGTGCAGGGAATCACACTCTTCTTCTTCCATAAAGCCTTTTTCTTTCTCTTCACAGGCCGGGTAGCACTTCTGCACCCGCGCCCTATGTTCCCTATCAGCTATCTCTACAGATGTTTCCATTTGGTCCTGTAAGTGCTCCCTAGCATGGTCAGCCATTGACATCCACTCCCACTTCCTTTCTAGTGCCTTTTCCTTCTTTGCTCTCTGCTCAATTTCCTTCCTCCACAACCTGACAAACATCAAGGGACAAATCTTCCGTTTTAATAGCGGTTCCTCTAGATTTGCCAGAACTTGCGGGTCAAAAGACCCATAAGGCGGCCATTGTAATCCTGAGTTACTTTGTTTAGTGTATTTGGTCCAAAAAGGAGAAAACATTATAGCAGAAGGACCATGTTTAGTATACATGGTGTGACCAGGGGTCCCCTCTGGAGGAAGCGGCAGGCCGCCTCCAGCTGGGAGTCCTGCGCACACATACAACTTAATTTCTTAAACGTACTACTGGCTGGCATGTTTGCAGACAGATAACAGACAACGGGTTTAAAAAACTCACCTCACTGGCTTGTGCAAAAGTCAATAACAGCAGAATCACACAGACTCTGTGGGTGATCAGCTCACCCTTACCCGACAGGGATAGTTCTCTTCTGCAGACGTAGGGCTGTGTCCTGTTCCAGAAATCACTTTGTTAGGGGACCCCAGCGAGGACGCGGTCATGAAGCCCAGACCGGGCGGGGAGGAATAGCGGGCGAGTCGTTCGGCTACCGGACTGCAAGAATGCTTCGGGTAGGGTACCTCCGTCTAAGTCTCTCCGTGGACCTCCTCACATCCACCAGGCCGGACCTTCGTACTCGTGGGGTCCCTATTCGGGCGCCATTTGAAGAACTGTTAAACCCACTTACTGGGTCTCGGCGGTGGGCGAACTGCCAAAGTCTTCCATACCTTCCTTATATAGAAAAAGGAGACACCGGAGCCTTCGTCTGCAGGAGGAACCAAGTTTTATTCGAATAGCCTGGGCTATGGAACAGAGTCCCAAGTTCGTCAGAGACAAGATAGAGGAGGATGATGTTTTACTCCGCAGCTTACAGGCCTTATATACACCTTTCCCACCTTAAGAAACCAGTTCAGATGGGGGCCTGGCACCCCAGAGTCAGAATGCAGTTACGCCATTCTTTGTTCAGGCAGGACGGTGCTGCAACAGATGGTGCAAAAGATTATGGGCAGGTCTTGCAAAACAGGATATGTACGTGAGAGAACGGACAGATCTTGGAACAGCAGGATATGTGAAAGAAACAAGTTCTGGGATGGTGGTGTTACCAGGTCTTGCGAAACAGGGTGGGTGTGTGCAGAAGTTCAGTCCGAGGGTGGTGAGACAAATTCTTTGTTCCCTTTTTTTCGAAATTGGCTGGAAGGGCAGGGTGGTTGTGACAGTTACAGTTTCATCAGACATCAGCAGAAACAACCAGGAGGGTCGTGCAGAGGTGTTTGACACAAAATGGCAATGCAAAAATAATGGAGTCCTGACACTAAATAAATGCCGACAAGAAGGGTACTTTTCCTCACATGCATACCCACACTATCACTTCTCTCACACAGGAGACTGGCATTAACAGACCATCACATCCCATCCACCATCACACTAGAAGTTGTGAACCACCTGGACATCACGCGCTTCACATGGAGTCCTGTCTGCATCCATTGCCTTCGATTCACGTCACACAAGGCTCCAACAGCTATATCATAATGTCACACCGGGCCCTAGCACCCGCTACCCCACTCCCCTCATCACAATTGCTCTTGCACCTGCACACAGTCGGTGCATGCAGTGAGCATCCCATAAAGACCCATTACATTCCATCACCTTCACCCTTTGCAAAGTGGGCACCTGTTACGTAAGCATGCTCAAGCAGCAGCTGCAGGGCGCCCATTATTACACCTTGACGCTGGGGCCTAGCCCTTCATCACAGCCTACTGTCACTAGTGCGTCTGTGCAGTGTGGCCCAGTACACCAGTGGAAACCATGTGAAGAAATGGGTATTATAGGTGGAGACATGGCCTGGAACTATCGGCATGGAGGTGTAAACTGACCCCATATGACACTTACATTCGCCTTCATCCAGGCTCTAGCACTCCTTCGCATTATGTCTTTACCCTCACCAGCGGGTCGCTAGAGTGTGGCCCTCTGGATAAGTTGACACCAGGTGAAACTGGGACGATTGCTGGAGACACAGGCTGAACTTGGTATAAAGGAAGAATTGCACCAATCACACTCTCACATCCTCCTTCACCCCGGGCCTTAGCACTCCTTCGCATTGTCTTCACCCTCACTAGCGGGCTGTCAGTGTGGTCCAGCAAATAATTGGACACCAAGTGAAGTAGGTACGATTGCTGGAAACAGGCTGGAACTGCAGGTATAGAGGTGTGAATTGCACCCATCACACACTCTCACCCCCTGCCCTACCCCGGGGCCTTGCACTCCTTCACATTCTGCCCTCACCTTCACGGGCCTCAGTTGGAGGGCGAGCACCATAATCCTGTAGTGTGGTAAAAATGTGTAGGTCTCACGTAAAAACGCTATCTCCCCCCAAAATTTTTTAGGGGGGCCAGGTGGTGTACCCCGCCACGGTGCATGGCCGCACCATTAATTATTTCGGCCCATCGAGCCATAAAAGATACATAAAAACATACATACAATTAGTTCACAAAAGTAATTACAGTGTTACAGATAGCATAGAAAAGTTTTGGAAATTGTAATGTTAAAAAGTTATAAATAGTCTAAAAAGGCATGTAATTAAAACGATAAAATCCTATGAATAAAAATTATTTTTGATCAATTCCTTTTGTAGAATACATTTGATATCAGAAATTCGTAAATACAATAGCAGCAACAATTTATAAACAATTCCAGAGCGCACTGTCAATCTCTATATTGGTTTGAGTCCTTGCAGCACAAAATTCATTAAAGTCAAGCCCATTTTTTTAAGTGAAAAGCTTACCGTCAGTAAAAAACCTACTAACACCAAACACTATCACCTGTCTAGTATCAGTTATAAGAATCCTTTCCGCATTCTTGTAGGAGCGTACACCCAAAGTTCAGCATACTGGAATGATCCACTTTTTTTTAGCTGCCTCGTAAAAGGGACAAAGGAACAGGATATGTGCAACGTCTATTTTTGCGTTACTCAGACATAAAATGCATACATCACATGTCTTTTCCTTACAAAGGCTTGTCCAACTGGCAAAAGTCTGGTTTGATTTCAAGTTTCCATACCTTAACTTCATATATAGAGTTTTGGCCAAGGGTGGTTGAACCTCGTCTAAAAACTCTTCAAAGTAAGGAGTGTCTTTAAATACAAGGAAGTTATTTGTCAAAGTTCCACCGGTTTGATCATTGGCAATACTGCTATGAATATATGCCCAAAATACAGTTTTAAGTTGTTTTTTCGAGTCTTTGGCCAATGTTAACGGTTCTTCCCAAAACCGAGTCATGCCAATTTTCTTTAGCCATGTACGTACATGCCTTAGCCAAACATTTGAAGTATTACAATCTATTCTCATTACTTCCTGAAGACCACTAATCGTCTAACTCTGGTGTACACCAAAGTCTTACCCAGAATGTTAACAGGCGCAGGATAGCATAGTCATCGGTGCGCTTCATGTTTAAATCTAAAAAATACAGGTGTTAGTGGAGTATTTGTCAGCAATATCAATAACGCCCTAACAAACTTGTTTTCGCTTAATGCAAAATCATTTCTACACATGGGCCCCCATATTTCTGCCCCATATAGTGCCGCAGACTGCGCCTTAAACTTAAAACCTCTAGCGCCTTCGATACTGCTTTACTAATACTTGCTTCATGTTTTTTCTCAATAGGCAACATGTTCTGTTTTAGTACCATTTTACTTTTTTCTAATTGCTTTTTCCACATTAGCTTGGAATCCAATGAGACACCCAGGTATGTAAAATTCTGCACAGCTTCTATTTTTTCGTGGTTTTGTGGGGATTTATGGCCATATACTTGGTCTTATTTGAATTAGTTTCTAGGCCCTTCTTATTGCAATATTGCTGGAATGTGTTCAGGAGAGATTGCAATTCTCTAGGGGTTTGGGATATCAATATGGTATTGTCTGCAAAAAGAAGGGCAGAAACCCTTTGTCCATTCAATTTTGGAGCATCATTGCAACAGTCCTTTAGGTAAGATGGGATGTCATTAACGAAGAGTGAAAACAGAGTGGTGGCCAGGAAGCATCCTTGGCGCACGCCCCTTCTGATAGGTATTGCTTTAGTTAGTTCACCTTTTGGACCCCATCTCACTCTAGCAAAGTTATTGTCATGCAGCCTTATGATCTGATGCAGAAGACCATCAGGAAGCCCTATAGAATGAATGTAACGTCTTCCATAGTACCCCTCGTGGTATAAGCTCAAAAGCAGCCTTAAGATCCACAAACGCCACATACAAATGTCCCTTCCTCAAACTGACATATTTCCAACAAAGACAACAGAATCTAAATACCTGATCAACAGTGCTATACAGAACCGGGCCCTCTGCTGAGGAAAATGTATACTGACATTGTGTGGCAGTGCGTGGGCATGTACAATCCATGCCAACAACCTACATATAGCAGCATAACATGGAAAACGTGAGATCACATAACGTTCTAAGGGTGGCGAAGAATGAAGAACGAAGAGTCAAACAGCCTCACTTGTATCTCCTCTTTTGTAAGTGGGGAAAAAAATCACGATGGGGTTTCTAGGCACTGTCTGCATGCCTGCGGGCTGAGACACAAATAACTGGCCCGGGCGGGTACAGAGGTCCTCAGTCACGAGGATAAAAGGGACATGTCATCCCTATTTTATATACTTTTAACCAAAAAAATGTCCTTTACGCGGAGAAAAACAAAAAGGAAAACAAAGGTGGGTGGGGGGTTTCTAGGTGTGTGATGGTAATTCTCTCTAATGTAAAATTTTAGACCCTTTTATTTGTGGCCAACCCATTGTTACGGGTGGGAAGGGAAAGAGACCCTTTTCTTCTAATAGCCCTCACTCACTCTAATAGTGACATGCTTTATCATGGGGCTCACCCAAATTCCTAAAGGTAGGTGTGGGCTCAACCATATTTCAGGGAGAACTTATGTTCGGGGGCATACCATTAAAGATGAAATTACTCACCGACTCCTAAAGTATTCTTTAATAGTGGAGTGGGAGGGAGGGAAGTATATATATATATGTATATGTATATATATATATATATATATATATATATATATATATATATATCAGATTAAATGCAGAAGAGGAGTAACTTGGGGAGATTCTTGGCGGCGTGGGTGGGGCCAAAAACAGTTACTCCTCTTCTGCATTACATCTGTGTATCATTCATTCATTCGGATTATTACTAAAAAACGATACCACCCCCATCTGAAGGAGCTCAGAACTGGTGGTCCGAGCTATGTGAGCAGGGGAAGAGAGCTTTAGCTCATATGGTAACTCGAGTTCTCCAGAGAGGCCAGAGCACAGGAGGGAGATTTATTCAGACTGGACCACTGTTAACAACCTGTAGAGCCCCAGCAGATCCCAGAGCTTGGAGGACACACCGCTGACAACCCCAGGATCTCACATGTCCATGGTCACTCAAGTCCTTTAGAACGGCCAGTGCATAGGATAGAGAGGAAGAGACATCGCTTACAACCCCAGGACCTCAGATGTCCATGGGCACTAGTCCTCAAGAGCGGCCAGTGCATAAGATAGAGAGGAAGTGACCGCGGCGAAGCCAGGCCCTCAGATGTTCATGGGCACTAGTCCTCAAGAGCGGCCAGTGCATAAGATAGAGAGGAAGAGACATTGGCGAGAATGCCAGGCCCTCAGATGTCCATGGTCACTCGAGTCCTCTAGAGCCGCCAGTGGATAGGATAGAGAGGAAGAGACATTGGCGAGAATGCCAGGCCCTCAGATGTCCATGGTCACTCGAGTCCTCTAGAGCCGCCAGTGGATAGGATAGAGAGGAAGAGACATTGGCGAGAATGCCAGGCCCTCAGATGTCCATGGTCACTCAAGTACTATAGTGCGGCCAGCAGTGGTGGGAGAAAGAGCTTTAGTTCACACTATTCACAACGAAGAGCCCCAGGATATCTCAGAGATAGGAGGAGATCTCTCTGGCCAATCTAGGATCTTATATAGTTTTGTCACAAAAGTCCTCGATAACAGCCAGCACAAGGGAGGTACAGAGTTCTTTACAGCAAGACAAACTGTAACTCAATATACACAACAAATGTCTAATATTGCACAGATCGAGTAAGAGCATACAATCCACCCTGAGTGGATTTAAGTGAATACTTTGCTACTGGAAGAATAGGCAGGATTCTGTGGTGGCTCATGCACCACTGAACCACAGTATGGTTTAATACAGCGCCGGGTTCCTTGAACACAGACTATGTGACCTGTCACTGGAGCAGGAGCACCCCGATGTAGAGGAGCTCCGTTTACGTTTCTTGGGCTTTTTCTTTGACTTCGGCTCACCCGATGAGGGCCATCTGGACCAGAACGGACCTCAGTCCTAGTCCTAGTTTTAGCAGAGTACGGCTTCTCACTCCTGAATAGCTGTTGGATGGATCAGGCAGAACTTGTGGCGAACTAGTGGTCAGGCTAAAGCACGATAGACTCAAGCAAGTCAGTCACCAATATTTGTTGTCTCCACTTGCGACACAGCTTGAATTGTGCTATCTTAGACAACATCCCTGCACACTACCATGTTTGAGAATTGGGAAAAAAACTTGTGTGAAACCAAAATAGGTGGCACTTCACTGGATATGCATCCAAATGCACAGAAAGAGAGGAACTGACGTAATGTGCAGGAGTATCACCTATATGTGGCTCATCTTGTCCAGAGGTGGCACACACTCACAACAGGCCACAGCACTAGCTACTGGTGCAAAAGAGCTATTGCAAGACTTTCCGGATCCAGTCAGGTGCAGTGGAAAGACTCACAAGATGAGAAATCTGTGGCTAGAAGTATCCATCACAACATGTATTTCAATGTATAAAACACTCGGCTGTCGATTAAAAGAATAGCTTAAGTTACCTTCGATTGCCATTATATTACTAAGGAAGCCTCTCTTTGGTCTTGTTTCTCTATATGGCCGTGGAACTTGTCAAAAACATACAATATCCTTAAAATGTACATCAAGGGGACATTATCCCAAAAATGTATAATTTCTAAGTACCTACGACTTAAGGCACTATTCACTTGTACATTTCAGCTTTATTGTTCTGTGTATATTTGCATTGGTGCCTCAATTTATTATTGCAGTGTAAGAAATTGGGTTTTTGGCTGAGGTGGGTGAAAACCCTTCTGAATCACCTTGTCAGGGTGAACCACAAAAGTCACTAAATTAACCTCTGCTCAAGCCTCTGGTAGCTTGGCACAAAAGCAGTCACGCTTAACTTAAAGCGACTGTGTTAAGTATTTATGCAGCAAACACAAACAATATATAAACTGAAAGCACAACACAAGAAATAACCCTCACCAATTTAGAATAATAGCGTAACATTAAATAAATAAAATGAGACTGATCAAAAAAACTCCAACCAATAAAACTTAAGATTTGCAATTTTGAAGATGTACATAAAAATAGCACCAAGAAGCAACAAGCATTGGAAATGCAATAGGTCTCGCAGCATTAGAGTTAGTGCTTTTAGAATTGTTTATGGTTTTTTTTTGTAAATCTTTAGCATTTTTGTTTCCTGTAGCCAATGCTAAAGAATTAAAAAAAAAAGCCATAAACATTTCTAAAAGCTCTAACTCAAATGCTCCGAAACCTATTGCACTGTGTGAGGGTGAGGGGTTGAGGGTGAGTGAGGGTGAGGGTGGGTGAGTGAGGGTGAGTGAGGGGTTGAGGGTGAGTGAGGGTGAGGGGTTGAGGGTGAGTGAGGGTAAGTGAGGGTGAGGGGTTGATGTTGAGGGTGAGGGGTTGAGGGTGAGTGAGGGTGAGTGAGGGGTTGAGGGTGAGTGAGGGGTTGAGGGTGAGTGAGGGTGAGGGTGAGTTAGGGTGAGGGGTTGAGGGTGAGTTAGGGTGAGGGGTTGAGGGTGAGTGAGGGTGAGGGGTTGAGGGTGAGTGAGGATGAGTGAGAGTGAGGGTGAGTGAGGGGTTGAGGGTGAGGGGTTGAGGGTGAGTGAGGGTGAGTGATGGTGAGGGTGAGGGGTTGAGGGTGAGTGAGGGTGGGTGAGGGTGAGTGAGGGTGAGGGGTTGAGGGTGAGGGGTTGAGGGTGAGGGGTTGAGGGTGAGTGAGGGTGAGGGGTTGAGGGTGAGTGAGGGGTTGAGGGTGAGTGAGGGTGAGGGGTTGAGGGTGAGGGGGTGAGGGTGAGTGAGGAGTGAGGAGTGAGAGTGAGTGAGGGGTTGAGGGTGAGGGGTTGAGGGTGAGTGAGGGTGAGGAGTTGAGGGTGAGTGAGGGTGAGGGTGGGTGAGGGTGAGTGAGGGTGAGGGGTTGAGGGTGAGTGAGGGTGAGTGAGGGTGAGGGGTTGAGGGTGAGTGAGGGGTTGAGGGTGAGTGAGGGTGAGGGGTTGAGGTTGAGGGGGTGAGGGTGAGTGAGGAGTGAGTGAGGGTGAGTGAGGGGTTGAGGGTGAGGGTGAGGGGTTGAGGGTGAGTGAGGGTGAGGGTGAGGGTGAGGGGTTGAGGGTGAGTGAGGGTGAGGGTGAGTGAGGGTGAGGGGTTGAGGGTGAGTGAGGGTGAGTGAGGGTGAGTGAGGGTTCAAATCGGTTTTTGGGGGGTAGCTTTGAAATCAGTAGTCTTCGATCTGAACCGGGAGGGTTGGAATGTAAGGTGTCTGGCAGTGGATTAATGAGTCATGACCTGTATTTAAGACCATCCGCCTCGATATCAGGCGAGACAAGATTTACTCGTACAACCGTGGGCTTCTGAGCAGAGCTTCGGGCATAGACACTTTGTTTTTAAAATAAATTAAACACTGCTCTTAGTCCCAAGTCAGACACTCGATCACTGACGCTTTGGGAGCTTACGGGATTATTGCCCCAGCTACCATGTCAGCGAGGGAACGAGAGAAGCACCGGGAAGCCAGCAGCTCCCAGTGCACTACAGGAGGCCTCGCTGCGGTGAGTTAATCGACCTCTATACAAGAACGCCCAATGCCCTCCCGCATGCCAGAGTCCACAGGGCCATTCGTCAGGAAGTGGTGCGTGGCAGCGCAGACCTCAGCGTGCGCCGGCCCTGTGCGGCTGGGTCGTTCTTTCCTGATAATCAAGGGTCAGTTCCGGGGCAGCTAGAGAGAGACCTCTTCCGCTGCAGAAAGGTTGGCTGGCCCACCTTTTTTGGGGCGGGTTATGTGTTTTCTAACCAATGGCAGGGTAAACTGGAAAATACAGCCACAAAGACTCTCCAAGCTCCGCCTATCATCCTGTCAATCTGTTTAACACCAGTTTTCCGATAATCTTCTCTTGTTTTGGAAATTGAAGTTTAATAGAAATGGACTTAAAGTAGAGACGCCCGGATGTTTGTGATCTTCATTTGGAAGTTTTCAGGTAAGGCTTACATGCAGGAACATTCCGCCTGGATCCGGAAAGTTAATGCGTAGGATGTTATCGCTAACCGATTGAGTAAACGGAGGGTAAGTGAGGTACAGGAGAGCTAGGGATTTAGAAATACCGAAGACATACATCGGATAGAAAAGTGTGCCAATTTGGAACAGGAGGCAGAGTTGCAGCAGAGGTTGGGGAGGCGTTGTAGAGAAGTCACGGCAGAGAGAGCAATACAGGGCACATGTATACTTAATGTGGCAGGGAGGAAAGAGGCACTGATTCAGGTCTGTGATTCGGAAAGAGTGACTGACTGCAACAAGATCGTAAATGTTGATGTTAGGCAGGTGGCAAACATGGTAGCTTAGGGCAGGGGAGGGGGCGGAGCGGGGAGAGGGAACAGATGGAGCGAAGGCTGATAAGGGGAGGGGGGAGGAGAAATGCGACACGGCGGGCAGGGGGGGGGGGCGGAGCGGGGGCCTAGTGCGGCTGAGGGAACTGATGTGCACGCGCTTTTAAGCTCAATGCGCATGGAGCTTAAAAGTCACGGGCACTGCAAGGAATCGCCACGATTCCTTGTAAGTTGGATAAAGAGTGGATAAGCCCCCATAGTCTTGCTTGCTCGATGCGCATGCGCATCGACAGGCGAGACCTAAAAATCGCTAACTGTGGGTATCTGGTTGCGCTAGTCTGGGACAAAGTTACAAGTTCAGGCGAACCTCAATGGAGTATTGGACGGATTGAGGGTCCAGGCTAGTCCTGCTGAAAAAGTTGTTTTCTCAGAGTCTAATGCACATAGTCAGCTGATGCCAGCCAACGGTCCAGGGCCTGGGGAGGCACTTCTTGGGGATCAGGAACTCACTCCAGCAGGTCTCAGGCAGGTCCCGTAGCAGCAGTTCAGCTGGACAGTCTGAGGGAGGCCTCTTGAGCTTGTTGTGTCCCTGAAACTTAGATCAGGAGGACAGCCAAATGACCCTTGGAGTCACTCGGGTTAGCCAAGGATGAAGGAAGCAGGTCCATTCTTCATTCACAGAGAGCAGGGTGGGCCTCAAGCAGTAGAGCTGCCCCCTGAAGAACAAGGCAGGTCTCACGTAGCCAGGCAGCACTCTGGTGGACAAGCAGTCCTTCTGAAAAGTCCACAGGCCCATGGTGTATTGATGAGTGGCTTAGAAGGGATTATATTTATACCTGATGTGTCACTTTGAAGAGGGAGAGGGACTTTTAGTCCACCCCTACATCTGGTTTTAGACAAACCCTTCCCCTTGCTTCCCCTGCCCAGCCTCCAAGAGGTCTAGGGTGACAAAGGGCAGGTGTCAAGTTCGTTTGTGAATCTGCTGGAGGCCACCCTTTGAAATGTAAGTGGGGCAAGAAACAGCTCTACTTCCTCCATCCTGGCAGTATGGCCCTCTCCCACCTACACCTACCTGCTATTATTCACTGTCTGGGCCCAATATGCATTCCTGATCGAGGAGAAATTAACAGACCAAACCAGCTGGAAACTCCTATAAGGCCTCAAAGTTTAGGGCAGGATAATGCCAGTTTTTTAAAAAAAAGTGACATTTTCAAAATTGTAATCTAAAATCGGACTTTGCCATTATATAGGATTTTAAAATACAATACATTTGGGTCCAAACATGAAATGTTTATCTGTTACCAATCAAAAGTTAGCACTAATTAAACATAATAAAGTAACCCAATGCTATCCCATGGAAGAGGTAGTCCTTACAGAAGTGAAAAACAAATGTATGTGTTTTTTTACTACCTGGACATGCA
Source organism: Lissotriton vulgaris (assembly GCF_964263255.1). Classification (NCBI taxonomy): domain Eukaryota; kingdom Metazoa; phylum Chordata; class Amphibia; order Caudata; family Salamandridae; genus Lissotriton; species Lissotriton vulgaris. The sequence goes on along the minus strand of NC_141691.1, from coordinate 2,053,582,108 downwards.
AAGCCTAAAAAAACGCCTTATACACGCTGCCCTACTGGGTGTTTAGGACTTACCATAGGGGTGAAGTGTATTAAAATGAGAGGGTTAGGCCCGGCAAAAGGTTTATTTTTCCAAATCAAATTAGCAGTTTAATACTGCACACAGGCTGCAATGGTAGACCTGAGACGTCGTTTTTAAAGGGCTACACAATAAGTTCTGCAGGCCCACAAGCAGCATTTAATTTGCAGGCCCTGGGTACATGTAGTACCACCTGAATGTGCCAATTGATGGAAGCCAATTTTACCATATTTAAAAGAGCGCACAAGCATATATCACTGGTTAGCTGGGGTGACTGCCCAGAGTCCTAATGCCAGCAAAAACAATGTTTGCAAGCAGGAGGGGTGAAAGCAAAACGTTTAGGGGTGACCCTGCAGAGAGGATCAAGTCCAACATCCAGTAACTAAGTGCTACAAAAGAAAGGCCTTACAAACTAAATCCGTGCATAATAGGACTGCAGAACAACTAGCAGCACGAGGAAAGGCTTCAAAGCAACGATTTACTACATGGAGTGCCAGGGAGAGACTTCAGAAAGACCCAGGTCAGACATCTGGGAGTGATCACACAGACTGAGCAGCCTGTGTTGCGACTGAAACGAAAATATGAAATACCAGCATTTGTTAAGCGCACAGCTACCTCCAGAGAGGTGTCCCGGCGCTGGGGGCCGTCGGGAAGATTAAGCGAGCTATTGCCCAGAGTTACATGGTGCTGGGCTAACCTGCCACCGGCACCGGGAATCGAACCGTGATCCCCAAGGTCCGGAGTCAAGTACTCTGGCCGCTGCACCACACCTCTTCCACAAGCAAGCAAAGACAGACACTAGTGACAGTGCAGGAAGATCCGGAGACTGAGCAGTCTGTGGTGAGACTGCAGGCAGAGACAGGCACTAGTGAAAGTGCAGGCGGAACCGGAGACTGAGCAGTCTGTGATGAGACTGCAGGCAGAGACAGGCACTAGTGACAGTGCAGGCGGAACCGGATACTGAGCAGTCTGTGGTGAGACTGCAGGCAGAGACGGGCACTAATGAAAGTGCAGGCGGAACCGGATACTGAGCAGTCTGTGGTGAGACTGCAAGCAGAGACAGGCACTAGTGTCAGTGCAGGAAGATCCGGAGACTGAGCAGTCTGTGACGAGACTGCAAGCAGGAGACAGGCACTAGTGTCAGTGCAGGAAGATCCGGAGACTGAGCAGTCTGTGATGAGACTGCAGGCAGAGGCAGAGACGAGCCCTCGGTAGCGTGGGATACAAATGAGTCGCGGTCTCACTCACCAACCCCACTCCTGCCTTCATCTGCCTCAAACACACGTGCAAGGGCTGCATCACACGAGCCCCAGCTCCCGCCTAAAACCACTGCCTCATTCTAGATTTCCAAACAGCCACTGCCTCATTCCACAAACCCAGCGGCCCCGCTGCCTCGCACCGCAGATGTGTGCTCCTGCGCCTCTGAGCTGGATCACTCTCGGACTGCACACCTCCCTCCCTCCCTCTCCCTTTCCTCACACTCATCCCTTCCCGGGTCTCCGAGGGCTGCCGCTGCTCAGACTCAGACAGCCAGGAGGGGGAGGGAGGGGCCCGGCTGACCACTTCACGAGGCTATAAAAGTGCCGGCGGAGGCAGAGCGCAGCATCTCGAGGCGCACGTGAGGGGAGGGAAGGCTGCAGTCTGGACGGGGTACCTGAAGAGAGTGCACGGAGGGGACGTGGAGCACACTGAGCCACCTGCAAGCAGAGACCGCTCCAGAACCCAGAGAGGGCCGAGGCCGCTCCAGGCGGGCAGAGGCTGTGCGGAGCCGTGGTACACAGCTAGGGACTAGGTTACCAGAACCCTAAACTGCAAGCAGAGAGCGCTCAAGAACCCGGGGAGGACAGAGACTGCTCTAGAGGCCAAGGGGAGGCAGAGACACACAGCAGGCCTAAAGAGACTGAACTCGGGTACCTTAAGAGCTCAAGGACAGGACTGACAGCACTTTAAACCACATGCAAGCGGGGCCTAAGAGCGCAAAGATAAGCAGAGACTACTACACATCCCAGTGAAAGAAGGGACCCAAAGAGAAGCAGAGCAGACCCAACTTGACTGAAGTGATAGAGTGCCAGGAGTGGGCCCGAGACCGCTGGAAAATTACCTGGAGGCAAAAGTTCTTGTGCAGAACAGGGCCGCCGAAGCTGAACCCAAGCATCTGCAGAGAGCAGGAAGAGACGGCTCTAGAAACCACCTGAGAACAGAGGCTCCAGAACTCCGAGTAGAAGAGACTGCTCCAAGGCTCCTTAACTCTGGGAGAAGAGACTCATCCAAGACCACTTAACTGTGTGTAAAGAGACTGCTTCTAGACTCCTGAACTCTAGGAGAGGAGACTGCTCTGGGAATCCAAGGCAGCTCCAGGCCCAGAGGAGGCTCCCCTCACAGCCCCGTTTCCATCGCGAGTGGGCGCCGGGCCTGGTGTGCAGCCACGGCGTCGGCTCTGCCCCTGCCCCTCTGCCCCCTCCCCCGGCCGGACATGTCCTTCGCCATGCTGCGCTCGGCCCCCAGCCGCTACCTGTACCCCGAGATCAGCATGCTGTCCGAGGACGAGGAGAGCGGCAGCGACAGCTCGGGCTCCGACGACAAGGGCTTCCACCTGGACGCCGACGGCTTCCCCGTCAAGGGCGGCAAGCGGCGCTCGGGCAAGAAGGGGCACCGGCTGCACCGGGAGCCGCGCCAGCGCCACACGGCCAACGCGCGGGAGCGCGACCGCACCAACAGCGTCAACACGGCCTTTACCGCGCTGCGCACCCTCATCCCCACCGAGCCCGCCGACCGCAAGCTCTCCAAGATCGAGACGCTGCGGCTGGCCTCCAGCTACATCTCGCACCTGGGCAACGTGCTGCTGGTGGGCGAGGCCTGCGGCGACGGGCAGCCGTGCCACACCACCACCTTCTACCACCACCACCACCAGCACCAGCAGCAGGGCAGCAGCCCGGCCCGGGAGAGCGAGAACTCGCAGCCCAAGCAGATCTGCACCTTCTGCCTCAGCAACCAGCGCAAGCAGGTGAGGGGGCCAAGCGCAAAGGGTGGAGGAGACGGGGTGGTGCCAGTCTCCAAGGGGGGCAAACTCCGGGGGCCACGCGCTAAGGGTGGAGGAGACGGGGTGGGGCCAGTCTCCAAGGGGGGCAAACCCCAGGGGCCACGCGCAAAGGGTGGAGGAGACAGGGTGGGACCATTCACCAAAGGGGCAAACTCCGGGGACCACGCGCAAAGGGTGGAGGAGACTGGGTGGGACCATTCACCAGGGGGGGCAAACTCCGGGGACCATGCGCAAAGGGTGGAGGAGACAGGGTGGGACCATTCACCAAGGGGGCAAACTCCGGGGGCCACGCGCAAAGGGTGGAGGAGACAGAGTGGGACCATTCACCAAGGGGGGCAAACTCCGGGGGCCACGCGCAAAGGGTGGAGGAGACGGGGTGGGACCATTCACCCAGGGGGCAAACTCCGGGGACCACGCGCAAAGGGTGGAGGAGACAGGGTGGGACCATTCACCAAAGGGGCAAACTCCGGGGACCACGCGCAAAGGGTGGAGGAGACTGGGTGGGACCATTCACCAGGGGGGGCAAACTCCGGGGACCATGCGCAAAGGGTGGAGGAGACAGGGTGGGACCATTCACCAAGGGGGCAAACTCCGGGGGCCACGCGCAAAGGGTGGAGGAGACAGAGTGGGACCATTCACCAAGGGGGGCAAACTCCGGGGGCCACGCGCAAAGGGTGGAGGAGACGGGGTGGGGCCACTCTCGAAGGAGCCCAACTCAGGAGTGTCCAGTGGGACACAAGATGGGTTAAAGAGTGGAGGAGGTATACTGTGGGGTCTCTATCCAAGCGCCCGACTCGGGTGGGACGGGGGGGGGGGGGGGGAGGGGAGGGTCCAGTGAGGTGGAGGTGTTCTGTGGGACCACTAACCAAGGAATCCAACTAAAGCGGGTCCAGTGGTCACCAGATGGGTGATGGGTGGGAGGTGGTATACTCGAGGGCACCTGACCAAGGAACCAGGCCGAGGAGGGTGCAGAGGGCCGCACTCTGGGCAAAAGGGTGAGAGAGCTACACTGTGAGCCTCTACATAGGTAACCCAGCAGAGGAAGGGACCAGGCTCCAGCAGGCCATGAGATGGGCAGAGGGATGGATGAGGTAGAGTGTGGGGCCTCCAGTGATGTTAAACAAGCACGAGCTGGGCGGACGGGTGAATGAGATGCATGGTGGAGCCTCAGTCCAAGGAACCAAGATGAAGAGGGCCAGTGCCTCACGAGCACATAGAAGGGTGGAAGAGATGCATGGGGCCTCCACCCTAGGAACCCAAATGATGAGGAAACACTGTCACGTGAGCAGGGGCAACGGGCGGAAGAGGTATCAGCTCTTCAAGAACCTGGCTCAACAGGAAACAGTGTGCTGTGAGCAGGGATAAGGTAGAAAAGAGATCAGAGGCCTACATCCATGGAGGTCAGGGAAGGAATAACGCTACATGTATGGAAGAAGGGTAAAAGAGACGCAAGGGGTCCAACGATCGAATGACCATCACCAGCTTGGAAACGGTAGAAGGTGAAAGAAATACCAGGGTTCTCCAACTGAGGAATCCAAAAGATGAGGGGTGAGTGGTTCACCCAGAGATATGTATGTAGCCTCCAATGAACAAGCCAAAAGGTCATTCTGGAGAAGGCGCAGAGAGCTATTGTAACTGCTGCCAAGATACTCTACTGATGAGACATGTCCCCATTGGCACAGGCAAGAAACGTGGTTAGGAGTAAGATCTGCACTAGTGCAAACAGGCCGACACAAGTGCAAACCAGCTGCCAGAGTCCAGACCAGCGAACAGCAGCAGCCTAGACATGGCAGTGCCACGCTGCCCTTCCCCAAACAAGTCCACTGCTCGAGAGTGGCCTCTGCCCCACTGCAGACAGGCCTCAGCCCGAGGGCAGGTTCATGTCGAACCCATGAACGGTGACCCTTCGAAGTCAGAAGCTGCTGGACGGGCATGAGACAACTAGGGCACCGTTCGCCCAGTGTTTGGAAGAGGGGGCATGTTAGGGGTGGCTTTTACAACAGACAGATTCTCGATCAGCACCAGACTGATGCCACAAAGGCTCGCGGACAGGGGCATGTGCAGGTTGGACCAGCCTGGACGCCATGTCCTGCTGTAGTGTTTGACAATCTAGGATATAAAAACACATCTACACCAGCAAACGAGCCCTGCACCTTCAGGAGTAGGCAGAATGGAATAAACTGCTTTGAACACCAGTCACTAAAAACTGAAGAAAGGTAGGACACGTGCAACAATTCAAAAGCAGATTTCTAATTCGTTATTCGTAAGTATTCAATAACTCATCGGATCGCATGTAATTTCAGAAATAACGCCTTCTAGAAGCGCATACTTTTTTATGGGTTCGTGGACAGGTGAAACCAGTATACTTCGTTACCCGAGGGTACTCCTGGCTATGACCGACTGAAGGAATGAGCAGGTACAACAAATATGTGGGGTCGAGTCTGATGCACCCCTTAAGACTACTACACATTTAGAGCATTCCAGAAAGGATGCCCTTCCAAGAAATCCAGAAATCGGGGTTTCGGCACCTTTGAGGTGTGAGGGGCGCACAGAGGCACCCGCTGCAGGGCTGAGGGTGGAGGGGAGGGGGGCACCACAAACCACAGGCGAGGGGCACACAGAAGCACCTGCAGGAGGGATGGGGGGCCCATCACAAGCCACAGAGGCACCTGCAGCAGGGTTGGGGGGGGGGGCATCACAAGACACAGAAAGCACAGGCGAGGGGCACGCAGAGGCACCTGCAGCAGGGCTGGGGGCCCATCACAAGCCACAGAGGCACCTGCAGCAGGGTTGGGGGGTGACCATCACAAGCCACAGAAAGCACAGGCGAGGGGCACGCCGAGGCACCTGCAGCAGGGCTGGGGTGACCATCACAAGCCACAGAAAGCACAGGCGAGGGGCACGCCGAGACACCTGCAGCAGGGCTGGGGTGACCATCACAAGCCACAGAAAGCACAGGCGAGGGGCACGCAGAGGCACCTGCAGCAGGGCTGGGGGCCCATCACAAGCCACAGAGGCACCTGCAGCAGGGTTGGGGGGTGACCATCACAAGCCACAGAAAGCACAGGCGAGGGGCACGCCGAGGCACCTGCAGCAGGGCTGGGGTGACCATCACAAGCCACAGAAAGCACAGGCGAGGGGCACGCCGAGGCACCTGCAGCAGGGCTGGGGTGACCATCACAAGCCACAGAAAGCACAGGCGAGGGTCACGCAGAGGCACCTGCAGCAGGGCTGGGGTGACCATCACAAGCCACAGAAAGCACAGGCGAGGGGCACGCCGAGGCACCTGCAGCAGGGCTGGGGGCCCATCACAAGCCACAGAGGCACCTGCAGCAGGGTTGGGGGGTGACCATCACAAGCCACAGAAAGCACAGGCGAGGGGCACGCCGAGGCACCTGCAGCAGGGCTGGGGTGACCATCACAAGCCACAGAAAGCACAGGCGAGGGGCACGCCGAGGCACCTGCAGCAGGGCTGGGGTGACCATCACAAGCCACAGAAAGCACAGGCGAGGGTCACGCAGAGGCACCTGCAGCAGGGCTGGGGTGACCATCACAAGCCACAGAAAGCACAGGTGAGGGGGCACAGAGGCGGCTGCAGCAGGGCTGGGGTGACCATCACAAGCCACAGAAAGCACAGGCGAGGGGCACGCCGAGGCACCTGCAGCAGGGCTGGGGTGACCATGACAAGCCACAGAAAGCACAGGCTAGGGGCACGCAGAGGCACCTGCAGCAGGGCTGGGGGCCCATCACAAGCCACAGAGGCACCTGCAGCAGGGTTGGGGGGTGACCATCACAAGCCACAGAAAGCACAGGCGAGGGGCACGCCGAGGCACCTGCAGCAGGGCTGGGGTGACCATCACAAGCCACAGAAAGCACAGGCGAGGGGCACACAGAGGCACCTGCAGCAGGGCTGGGGGCCCATCACAAGCCACAGAAAGCACAGGCGAGGGGCACGCAGAGGCACCTGCAGCAGGGCTGGGGGCCCATCACAAGCCACAGAGGCACCTGCAGCAGGGTTGGGGGGTGACCATCACAAGCCACAGAAAGCACAGGCGAGGGGCACGCCGAGGCACCTGCAGCAGGGCTGGGGTGACCATCACAAGCCACAGAAAGCACAGGCGAGGGGCACGCCGAGGCACCTGCAGCAGGGCTGGGGTGACCATCACAAGCCACAGAAAGCACAGGCGAGGGTCACGCAGAGGCACCTGCAGCAGGGCTGGGGTGACCATCACAAGCCACAGAAAGCACAGGTGAGGGGGCACAGAGGCGGCTGCAGCAGGGCTGGGGTGACCATGACAAGCCACAGAAAGCACAGGCTAGGGGCACGCAGAGGCACCTGCAGCAGGGCTGGGGGCCCATCACAAGCCACAGAGGCACCTGCAGCAGGGTTGGGGGGTGACCATCACAAGCCACAGAAAGCACAGGCGAGGGGCACGCCGAGGCACCTGCAGCAGGGCTGGGGTGACCATCACAAGCCACAGAAAGCACAGGCGAGGGGCACACAGAGGCACCTGCAGCAGGGCTGGGGGCCCATCACAAGCCACAGAAAGCACAGGCGAGGGGCACGCAGAGGCACCTGCAGCAGGGCTGGGGTGACCATCACAAGCCACAGAGGCACCTGCAGCAGGGTTGGGGGGTGACCATCACAAGCCACAGAAAGCACAGGCGAGGGGCACGCCGAGGCACCTGCAGCAGGGCTGGGGTGACCATCACAAGCCACAGAAAGCACAGGCGAGGGGCACGCCGAGGCACCTGCAGCAGGGCTGGGGTGACCATCACAAGCCACAGAGGCACCTGCAGCAGGGTTGGGGGGTGACCATCACAAGCCACAGAAAGCACAGGCGAGGGGCACGCCGAGGCACCTGCAGCAGGGCTGGGGTGACCATCACAAGCCACAGAAAGCACAGGCGAGGGGCACGCAGAGGCACCTGCAGCAGGGCTGGGGTGACCATCACAAGCCACAGAAAGCACAGGTGAGGGGGCACAGAGGCGGCTGCAGCAGGGCTGGGGTGACCATCACAAGCCACAGAAAGCACAGGTGAGGGGGCACAGAGGCGGCTGCAGCAGGGCTGGGGTGACCATCACAAGCCACAGAAAGCACAGGTGAGGGGGCACAGAGGCGGCTGCAGCAGGGCTGGGGTGACCATCACAAGCCACAGAAAGCACAGGCGAGGGGCACACAGCCACCTGCAGCAGGGCTGGGGGCCCATCACAAGCCACAGAAAGCACAGGCGAGGGGCACACAGAGGCGCCTGCAGCAGGGCCGGGGGCCCATCACAAGCCACAGAGGCACCTGCAACAGGGCTGGGGGGCGGGCAGTCACAATCCACAGAAAGCACAGGCGAGGGGCACACAGAGGCACCTGCAGCAGGGCTGGGGTGACCATCACAAGCCACAGAGGCACCTGCAGCAGGGTTGGGGGGTGACCATCACAAGCCACAGAAAGCACAGGCGAGGGGCACGCCGAGGCACCTGCAGCAGGGCTGGGGTGACCATCACAAGCCACAGAAAGCACAGGCGAGGGGCACACAGAGGCACCTGCAGCAGGGCTGGGGGCCCATCACAAGCCACAGAAAGCACAGGCGAGGGGCACACAGAGGCGCCTGCAGCAGGGCCGGGGGCCCATCACAAGCCACAGAGGCACCTGCAACAGGGCTGGGGGGCGGGCAGTCACAATCCACAGAAAGCACAGGCGAGGGGCACACAGAGGCACCTGCAGCAGGGCTGGGGTGACCATCACAAGCCACAGAGGCACCTGCAGCAGGGTTGGGGGGTGACCATCACAAGCCACAGAAAGCACAGGCGAGGGGCACGCCGAGGCACCTGCAGCAGGGCTGGGGTGACCATCACAAGCCACAGAAAGCACAGGCGAGGGGCACACAGAGGCACCTGCAGCAGGGCCGGGGGCCCATCACAAGCCACAGAGGCACCTGCAGCAGGGCTGGGGGCCCATCACAAGCCACAGAAAGCACAGGCGAGGGGCACACAGAGGCACCTGCAGCAGGGCTGGGGTGACCATCACAAGCCACAGAGGCACCTGCAGCAGGGTTGGGGGGTGACCATCACAAGCCACAGAAAGCACAGGCGAGGGGCACGCCGAGGCACCTGCAGCAGGGTTGGGGGGTGACCATCACAAGCCACAGAAAGCACAGGCGAGGGGCACACAGAGGCACCTGCAGCAGGGCTGGGGGCCCATCACAAGCCACAGAAAGCACAAGCGAGGGGCGCACAGAGGCGCCTGCAGCAGGGCCGGGGGCCCATCACAAGCCACAGAGGCACCTGCAGCAGGGCTGGGGGGGGGGGGGCCATCACAAGCCACAGAAAGCACAGGCGAGGGGCACACAGAGGCACCTGCAGCAGGGCTGGGGGCCCATCACAAGCCACAGAGGCACCTGAAGGAGGGATGGGGCCCATCACAAGCCACAGAGGCACCTGCAAAAGGGCTGGGGGCGGGCAGTCACAATCCACAGAAAGCACAGGCACTTGGAAGAGGTCAGGTTCTAGTTCTGCGCGCTTGCCTCCTTTCACGTGCATCCCTTCGCCCCTTCATCACTGCCCCCAGCTGCATCCGCCGAGCCGGCAGCATGCTGGCCAGCTTTCGGGATTACTATTGAGCGGCGCCCTCGGGTCAGCACTTCAGTCAACGGAAAATGACCACTTTTTCATCAGTTCTTAAAATACTTTTTTTTTTAAATTACTTTGGACATAATAATGACCGGAATGGAGCCTTCAGAGGGACAGGTGGGGTCAATCCGACGGTATACACTGCTTTAACCACGAAGAAGGGAGCTGAGCCTTGAAGGGGCAGTACAGGCACTCGTTGCCAGCCACGGACAGTATGTGGTTTCAAATCCGGGCTGCTAGAGTAAGGGACTGCGCTGGCACTTCGTATCAGGGCTTCTAGGCACTTCATATGGCAGTACCTGCACTTCATAGCAGAGTTAATAAAGGTTCAGTGGGACAGTCCCGCACTGCACATCATGGATTCATGGGTGAAACAGGCTGTACACTCGCAGATAGACGACTGGCAAGAAGGCTGGGGATATTTCCTCAGAAGACCTTACCTTCTTACGCTACAGGGAATCCCAGCGATTATATAGTAATCAAGAAGGATTTCTTCTGATAAGATTCAACTGCATTTATCACTCCATTCTTGGAAATTCTGATCTCAACCGAAGAACCAATGCTTTAATTTGGGTGATTGATAGCACGCTACGGGGGGATTCACAACACGAAATAGAACTATTCTCCATTGAAAGGCACGCTCCATTTGCATTTTTCCACGTCGTATTTTAACCCTGTTGAAGTCCTTTTACGGACTAAACCCTTTGGCTGAGCTAATGCAAGTATTCATTCTTCCAATTGTTAAAAATAAAAATAACTAAACTGAATTCAAGAACTATCAAAACTCCCGTCTACAGGTTTCATTAATGTCATGATTTTAAAAGATTCTATTGTACTTGACATTTGACTTGCTTTAATTATTAGTGCGCTCCTTGATACTATCTTGAAATTAGTTGTCTCTGATATTTGACCACTCACTAGTGGAGTCAAGTGTGAGCACCTTTGTGCTAGATCAGATTTTGAGGACTTATTTACTGGTGCAGCCCATAGAGCCCGCACTTCTTTTCCGTTACCTTTTGTACTGCTAAAGCACCCAGGGGAAAGAGAGGGACTTTCCCAACCCCAGCCACTCAGAGTGACCTCACGGCTGGGTGAGAGCGAGGGAATACATGACACGGACAGTGGTCAGTCACCCAGCACCGCCTGAAGCTAAGAGTCCAGTCTTCAGCTCAGGATTGGCCTAGACCCAACAGTGAATGCCTGGAGGGCCCCTGCGGGACTATAGCCACTCTGTGTCCACACACATAACCGCTCCCCCAGGGGTTGGGAGAGTACGCTAAGGTCCTGGTACTCATGAAGTGCCATGAAGGCCTTCAAATAACAGTCAGAGACTGTGGTGAGGGGAATCAAGCCAATGTAGGGATATACTCAGTCAGTCAATACATCTTTATTTCGGCTAATAAAAACCATAAAAGCAATGCAATACAAAAATTCATTATATACACATTAAAATTTGTACAGAAATAAGATATGCACATGATTGCAGTTCAAACAATCTAAAACAGTTAAAATATTTGTTGAAAAGAGACAAAATCTGTATCATGAATATAAAGGCCCAACCCTATTTTCAGACAATCCTCATTCGGTTATGTGTCCTGCTGATAGTGAATTCATTAGGATGAGTCTGATTTTATTTATACGCGCTGCCGCTACCAAAAAACTGGCTACACTATGCGTAACCTGCATAGAATCAAGCAACACCAAGGAGACCACGCGGATTGATCCTTCCGAGGCCCAAACTCTACAAAAACTGAGGTCCCCAACATTACCAAGTGTTTCCTCGAGGTCACATCCCTCGTTTGCAATGGGGAAGGTCCTACCTGCATAGCTCTGCCTTCCCGGAGGCGCTGAGACCTCGAGGGTCACCAAAACACACCCTAACAAAAGGTGTGGGACAACAAAGAGCAAACACTCCTGCCCTATTCAGAATACGACTATTGTGCTACTTGAGAAAGGCGTAGATCAAATAAGCGGCAATCTAAGAGTCTGGAGACCAATTACTTCCCCGGGTACCATTTACGTATAATAAGAACAGATGGCACGGCTCGCTGTGCTTGCCTCAGGCCTAAGGAGGCCTGACACTATTCTGGATTCGTTGCATGCTTCAGTGTTTTGAGGTCAGCCTAGGGCAGAAGCACAAAGAGGGTCTCCAGCAGGTCCTCTCCTCTCAGTAGGGTTTGGACCTGCACCACCAGATGCCACAGGGAGCGCCTCACGCCCCTATGGCATCCCAGATCATGCATTCTTCTCTTAAGGGCCTGCTACTAGGCTAAGGGGTGGTCTAGGGACGGACTCGGACCCGACAGCATCTCAGATCCTCTCTCTTTAGTGTTCGAGGCTTCGCTAGCAGAGCTGTAGCCACTAGATCGTGGCCGAACTGTATCTCAATTCAATTAGTATTTATTATGATCTAGAATTCTGAAGAAGTCCACATAAAGTACATATATAAAACGTCATTCATTACATACAGAAATGCGAAGTAAAAGTACAATTTTATACCACAGTCCCAATACTTAAGGGAGAGGGCCTTTCCTACAGTGGACTAAACTAAACACTGGGCAACGTTATATCAATACAGAAGATCCTTTTTCAGTTAGAAACACAATATGGGCAATACGGAGAACCAAAAAAAAAAAAAGAAGTACACAGAGGAGTTAATAAGGAATACCTACATTTAAAAATGCTCGCATAAAACAATACCAGAAGGAATTCGAATTTAGCGAAAAGGGAAAAACAATCCATTGGCATAGAAAAGTGCAAATGCTATGTGCAAAATTTGGCAGAGATACTAGTAGCTATACAGACATTTCGACCCCAAAACATTAAACAACTATTTTCAGGTCATACATACTGTATCTCGGATCCTCCCTCTGCCTAGTGTTGGGAGCTATGCTAACAAAAGCCCTAGGAGCAGCGTCTCATACCCTGGCAGCATCTCTAACCCTCCCTGTTGTAATGTTATGAGATGCACTACGAAGAGGTTTAGGGAGCGTCTCATACCTCAACAGTGTCTCTGCTCTTCCCTTGGTCTTTAGTATAACAGGAGCCCTAGAGAGCTCCTGGAAGCAGCCCCATCCTCCCTCGCGCGCAGAGGCGCTGGGTTTTAATATAAAGCCGCTCGGCACACCATGAATCCGTGAAAACATAAACCCGTTTACTTAGGGAAGACATTACCGCTTCCCCTCAGCCGCTGGAGCAGCGAGCAGGAAACCGGGCCCGATGCCCACACAAACACACGGAGGAGCGACTGTGGCCCCTGGCGAGGGCCCGTCTGGATCAGCTTAGTGCCTCCGCGTGACGCTCCTGGATGTGGCATAGTGCCCCTTTCTAAGCCTGGAAGCAAGCGCAACCGTGCGACAGCGCACGTCCATGCAGCAACTTTGTGCTGCCACGGAAAATAGTTTTAACAAGACTAAGCAAATGCCAAGAAAAGGAAACAAAAAGGCAAAATGACTACTGACATTGCTGCTCCTCCTCAAAAATATACCGAAACCAGAAAGTGATTTGCAACACCACGAAATAAACGCATGGCATAAGGTGGCATAAGGTGGCAAAAACAGGCGTAGGGAAGCCCTGCTTGGGGCTCACCCACCTCCGCTGCTTGGAGGACGCATAATTGAGTGCTGTTACGTCATTTAAGCGCAGAGTGGCTCCTCGGCCACAGAGGGTGGAGTCTGAGGGGCCCCGCCAGGGATGGGGTGCGCGGCTCGCAGCCCTGTACAAAATGACTGGCGGTGGAAGATGGTAATGGACCAAGGCCAGGCGTTCACGTGTGCATCACTCTACCTACACCAGTGACGCCAAAAGCATGCATAGACCCCGTTTGTCTAGACTCTAGACAAGCCTAATGCGGGAGTGCACCGACAGCACACGCATGATGCGTGACTAAATCGACAGCACACCCATGATGCGTTACTACATCGACAGCACACGCATGATGCGGGACTACACCGACAGCCCTCGGGGTCCACAGCACTCCCGTGACCCTGGACTGCACCGACAGTCGCAGATACTCTGTGCAGGACCAGAGCGCTCACACAAGGCACCAGGGCTCTAGAGCAGTCGCAGATACTCTCACAAGGCCCCTGGGGTCGCATGCACGAGGTGCAGAACCCACGAACACACAGGGGCAGTCCCTGCGGAAAGAAGCGTGCCCAGGGAGCTCCCATACATGTCTCCTGCAGACTACCAGGCTCTCACCCTTAGTATCTCCCGAGCCCTGCATTTCTGCCGGGCCTGGAGTTGCGCGTTTGGCCGTCTGCTTGCACTAACTCCCTGCGCAGCACGAGCTCTGGAATGTGTTGGAAGCGCTGCTGTGCCTCAGGTCTCACGCCCCGGGGGAGACATTAGTGTCATAAAAACTTAACAGCCCGGCCCCCGGGAGCCGCTTCCCACACGGGGACCGAGCACGGGTGCAGCTGTCAGCTGCTGCACGCCGCAGGAGAGAGGCAGCACCTGGGATGAGAGGCTGCGGGGCCCCCACAGAGAGAGGGGCAGACGAGAGGGCCCAGAAGAGAACCGGGAGGACGGAGAATAGGAGAGAGGGTGTATCCTTAGGGGGGCAACTGAGAACTAGGGCAGGCATGAGGCTCGAACAGAGAACCAGCCCAGGAGTTGGGCTCCAACACAGAACAGGGACAGGCGTGATACTCTAGCAGAGAAATGAGCCATGCGCGGGGCCCCAAGTGACATCCAGGACAAAGCGAGTCCAGAGACTGAGGGTAGAAGTCTTCACTCGGACTGCAACACCCATCTACCGTCGCACCAGAAACATGTGCTATAGAGTATAGACCATTCTTCGAAAGTATGCTCAGCTAGAAACCAGCCAAACGTTTTAAGTCTGGCTTGACAGCACTGTCAGGTAATCAATCAGGGCTTAATTTGAGACGGTGGTTTCCTGTGCTGAGCACCAGCACTCACCACAGGTGCCTCATGGTGATGCACTGTTTATAATTTAGAGATGAGCACAAAAACTGATGTTTATTAATTCTTTATAAATTAAAAACTGCAAACACCAGCCGCTCTCGTCATTATAATAGCTTTGGGGACCTCGAACATCGGAACAGTCGCACTTGATGCAGCGTGATGGTTAGCAGCTGTGCAGGTACCGTCACTGGCCGTCGCAATGGGTGGTGCATGCTGTTCTAGCCTCCTGACGTGGGCTGTGGCATTCATTATTTTTGCAAATTACGCACTGGTAGTCAACAAGAGCTTTATGAAGCAATACTGAGAGGAGGGCGGAGGCTGCGACCACATTGATCTTCCTCTCCATAAACCTTCACTTGATTGGCCAGAAGAAGGGGTTAGTTTCGCCCGAAATGAGTGCTGCTATTGCAGTTTTAGCCTTGTTGGATTCCTTACGCTCAACGCCGCAGACCTTACTGTGTTTTGGTGGCAAGCCAATGATCAAGGCTTACCTGTTTATTAGGCAATGTTACGACAAAGGCAGTAGGTCAGACTTCTATTGAATTTCACAGATGCTTTTCACACTATGCCTTTAGTGTGGCTTGCTCTTACTTGGACTAGTGATTCATTACAAGGACTCACAGATTATCATAGTAGGCAGGGGTATTCCTCTGACAAACCCTGGGGGCACACCCGCACTGTAATAATCTTCGCTGATACTGCACATTGTTTTTCCAACTTTAATGTTGTACATATTACTGTCTGGTGGCGGCTTTGTGGGAAAGCTAATGTTCTATACAGTGAAAAGTGGAGTGAGTGGTGAAACAGCTGCTCCTGAAGTCAGAAACTGAGGGCTTCTCAGAGCATGGCTAGGAGACCGTGAACACCAACAGTGGCTAGTAAATACCAGCATTTGTAAAGCGCACAGCTACCTCCGGCGGAGATGTCCCGGCGCTGGGGGCCCTCGGGAAGATTAAGCGAGCTATTGCCCAGAGTCACAAAGTGCTGGGTTAACCTGCCGCCGGAGTCGGGGATCGAACCGTGAACCCTGTGGTCTCGTGTCAGGCACCCTGGCCGCTGCGCCACACCTCTTCCACAACAGTGGCCAGTGAGGGGTGGCTGGAGGCCAGTGAGGCACAGCGAGGCTAGTAAGGCACAGCTCGGCACAATGGGGGACAATGAAGGAAGATACAAAACTAGCAGGTGTCGAGGGGGAGGGGTGGGGATGGGCAGGAGAAATCAGCTAGGGTCAGAGGAACACAGTGGGAGCTAGGGACAGATAGATGTAGCTGGGTTTCGGTTTTCACAAGTAAAAGCCAGCAAGAAGGGGTACTTTCAAGTGAGAGACAACAATGGTCAGTGGGTGCCGGATGGAGAGAGAGATAGCAGGGAACTTCAGCAATCAGAGGCATCAGGGGTTAGTGGAGGCCAGTAAAACTGCCGGAGTTGGAGTCACAGACCCAGAAGCCAACCAGGTCTAATTAGGGAGGCGGGATCAGTAGGAGCCAATGAACTGTGTCAGCCACTAAGGGACGACGAATCCTCAGCAACACCCTTGGGCATCTGAGAAGGCACGCTCTCTCGTGTGCCTCGCCCTGGACAATCACGACCTCCCATGGATGAACATACGCCATAAGTGATAAGGGATCTGTGTAAGTCAGGTATCTTGTAAGAAAAGACGCGGAGGTTACTGGGGACGCAAGGAGGCTCTCCAAGGGCCTCCATCTGTAAACACACAAGTCAAACACTCACTCGGCACCACCTGACAACAAACAGTTCTGATGCCAACCCCTAGCCCGGTTTTCATTGCGCTGACTGCTTTTGCTATCCTACCTGTAAAGCCTTGCACTCAATATAATACAGTGAGCTGGAAGCTGGCTGCCATGCCTTCCTATTCCTGTTAAAAGACACACCTTAAGAGTGCAATAATACTTTGGATGCAAGACATCCACAAGTAGAAAGGATCATCTACAAAGTCCTTTGCTCTCCACCATGCTATAGGTACTATAGCTTTAGAGCATCCAGACTACAGCAAGCGCCTAGAAGTCACATGAATGCCATGCAGCTCAAGGATGAGGCGATTGGCCGCGAAGACCGAATGAGGCCGATAGTCAAGCATGGGGAACATTAGCAGGTCCCTGAGAAGAAACCGCAATGGCAGCTCTTTATCAAGGCAGACGCTGTGTTCTATGGGGACTCGAGTGCCACAAAATCCAGTTGTGCTGTAGATTAGGAAGCAGGGACATTGACAGAGCGGTGTGTGGTAACTCGATAGAAGAACCTCAGACCCCGACAGAGAGGCATGGCTGGAGGTGGCTGGCTGTATGTCTGCCCACAAAAAAGGCTTTTGAACCAAAGCATTCTTGAGGCCTTGCAAGCAAAGGTCAGCTGCTTCTGGGCAATCCTAACAGGGACCCTGCCACATCTTGCATTGCATCAAGACCTACAGAACCCCCCACCCCCTTCCTAGGAAGATGAAATGGGATCCTTTCAAAGCCTCCAACCCTCCCCCATGAATTACCCACCCAGCCCACCATGTTACAATTCCAGAAGGTGGGAGCCCTCTACAGTTCACTCGGTACTATTACAAGGCCCTCTATTTAGTCCACCTCGTCATATCCGTTTTACCTCTGACAGATCACGATGGTTCAAAGATGGCAGCTATGAAGGATCCGTCAGTGAAAAGTGGCGAGAGTACACCAGTGCAGATGCCGTTGTATCATCTGTTAAGTATAGATGGCCTGCACTTGTACCTCGTGCACCATCACCAGCATTCTACTTTAACATCTGCTGTAAACATACTTGCAGCATGCATATTCAAGGTGTACTTTTTACTACACGAGCCTGTTTTGGTTTTGGGTTGCCCAGATTTTTATCAGGAAGGCCTTTGACAGCAGCTATTGCTCAGCATGGTCAGTGAAGCAATGTGGCACAGACTGCCGCAAGGAGAAGGCATTTTGTCATTTGTGGATAATCGGAGATTGGCGGTGAGTAGTGACCTGCCATGGGACTAGACTTTCAAAGCTGTGACAGTCCCAACAGGAGCCGGAAAGTGAGAAGTGTATACACTCCAATCTTTAACTATAGTAACAAACTGCTACAGACCATTCCAACCCATTCCAACCCTCTCCTGTCAGCAGCAAGCAGGGATTCACTTGTAGAAGAGCTACAGACCACAGGGATGGCACACCACCCCCCTCCCCGCCCCCTTCATGCAAGGGGCGTTATCCTAGGTATCCAGAAAAAAAATATTTCATTGTGCCTGTGAAGTGAAAGTAGAGTAATGCTCTGCCACGTGGCACAATCTAACTGTAGGCTGGCCAAGCAGACAGACGTCAGCTACTAAGGCTTGTGTGCAGATTTGGACCCTAGCACCGCCTCTCTAGCCAGACTGCCTTGTGTGGGTGTCGCAAAGGAAAGGAACCGGATCCGGACAACTGGGGGCGGGGGGGGGAGATGGCAAATGTAGCAAAAGCTGGTGGAACACTCAAGGGTCCCAGGACTCTGTCGGCAACGGAAGATCTGCAATACACATTATATCTGAACTCAAAGACAAAAACAGTCTTTCAAAGAGTCCAACTCATCTTTGGATGCATGTCCACAGAGAGCAAACGTGGCCACCATTCCATGATATCCTCTGCTTGCGGAGCCAACCTGAGTTATCCCAGATGATCCAGCGCTTTCCTATTAGCCTTCACCAACGCACTACACCTTAAATATTCTAGAACACCAAATTAATCTGTCTTTGATTAAGGAAAATTCCACGAACAGCAATTTCTGCGAGTCCTTCCCAAGCCATACAAAGTCCTCTCATATCAACCCTACAAAACCTATTGAATCCCACACCCCTAGCAAATGCACAACTTCAAGCTGCTCCATACCACATCATATGTAGTCAATCCTCTCTCTGGTTGAAGTAGGAGAGAGATGGCTGCACCAAACAGAACTTCCCAAGATCCAGCCACGCTACTCCACCCCAAACTCCTTATTACCTTCAATGGCATCAGTGTTCTACCTCCCAACCCAACAGCCTCTTACTAGGTCACATAGACTAACAACAATAAATGCTTTCCTTTCACAGAAACCATGTAAACAGCGTTCACCCTAACAAACGCGAGCAACAGTGGTCCAGGAAAGCTGGCAACAAAAAATATTCAACCAAGAGCCCCAAACCAAAATAATAAAGAGGGCTATCAAACGAGGGCTACTTGTACAAAACAAATGAAACTGGATCACTGGAGATGGGATTAACACATTGGCTGCTTGGCAGATTTTTCCCCTGTGCTGGAGCTCAATGTAAATGGGTGTGGTCATGACGAGCTCAGCTCGTCATGAGCACCGAAGGGGTTAATGACAGGCTGAACCCCAGTACGCATTGCAGGTAGAAGCGTCCTTTTCTGAGGTTAGTACAAGAGCATCTGAAATATCTATAGCAAGACATATTGATGTTGTCTTTGTGAATCTGTTTTAGCCATGTTGTCTCCTCTTTCAATATATCCTCCACCTCCACTCTGACTCATTCCAACCCTCATTCTACTACTATGAGCTCCCACAACCCTTTCTAGACTCACTCCTCTAGCCCTTCTTTGATCACCCCAAACCTCATTTCAATACGTTGATCTCCCAAACAACCCATCTAAATTCGAGCCTCACCCATCCCTCCTGTGACTCCTCCCAAAACTCATCTTACTACTTTGATCTCCTTTTTAAAAGTATGTTTTTACACATTTTTATAATCTTCATAATGCATATGATCATATACTTATTTTTATATGTATTCATTGATATATCGTTCTTAAAATTCTGTAACTTGCAAAGGTTTTTTAATCATGCAATAAAGATTTCTACTACTTTGATCTACCTAATCCACTTCCACAGATTCTTCCCCCCTCCATCTCTCTTAATACTCATACCAAACCTGATCTTACTACTATGATCTCCCAATAAACACTCTCTGGGCTCTTACCTCTTCTATCCGACCACTTTATTTTTCAATCCACCTTACAGACTTGCATGTTCACCACTCAAATTGACTCAAATTTCACTAAACTAATCCACCATTATATTATTCTGTTTCGGTTCTGGCACAAATGCGATTTGCGATCATTTGTCAAAAAGTGATTTGACGCCACGTCAGGGGTAGTAAGCGATATAGAAGTACAGTTACAAACCAGGGACTGGTCCCAGTGCCACCCCCCTTAGCTCTAACTAAAAACAATTTAAAAGAGCTTATTTTGTAGAACGAGTACTACTACATTTTGTGGCGCTGTAAAGAATAAGTGTTAATATGAGTCAATCACATATGAGCACTTCGCATGCACTAACCCATCGCTCCACTGAATGCACAGCTATTCTCCCAAAGTGTCTCAGTATAGAGATGTCAACTGGCTACTAACTCTGTAATAACGCTTTCTATTTTACTCCCTTCTCCAGAGCAAAGACAGAGACAGGAAATCAGCTATTCGGAACTAGAGAAAACATTCAAGGACTTAGTTCGCGAAGAAGCGCAAAGAGGGGGTTGACGAAAACCCTCACACGGCTGGCTCCGTGGTCTACACCCACCAGTCCAGGGGGAGACGATTCCAGCTGTTTTTATCTCAGAAGAAAAATAAATGAGAAAAATCAAACTGATTGAAAGACCACAAAGGAAAAAAACAGCCCGCTGGGTTTCCAAGACGTCTTCCTCCAGGTTGTCCGTTGGATCCACATCAGACGTGTGGATGGAAGGAGAAGCGATGGCACTCCTAAAACATGCTTGCCTTGTAAGAGGAAAGCTAAGGGAGAGGGCATCCGAGGGTGTCATGGTCTCACCAGAGAGAGCAAGCCACAGGGTCGAGCTTGCTGAAATCACAGTGTAGTCAGAAGAACCCATCACCAAGCATGGACTGCTGTCTCATTACCTACCTGCGCGGTTCTGTAGCTGCTTGTCCTCGAAACTGCATGTGATGTTTCTCGTCTATCCCAAATGGGAGCACCAGAACTGTACTCTGCCAAGTCAATTTGGTGAACTTGTGGAAACTAAGGAAGATGCAACCTACTTTTTAAAACAGATGATGTGCTGAAACTAAGCTGGGACCCAAAGGCGTCCACTATCTCGGAGGCATCAGCACAGCAAAGTGAGTATTTGAAGAGCCATCGTCAGACCTCAAGACTTTTGCTTAAAAATGTAGGACAATAAATTGCCTCTACCGTTCCATGAACTCTGTTCAACTATTAATACTAAACGGACATGTTGATAGTGCTTCATGCTATTGGACAATAATCTAAAACCCTTATTATTTAGATAAGAATAAATAAAATATTGTGCAAACTCTTGTGAACAATGTGCGTTTTTGGAACAAGCCAGTCGTGAGTGAGACGGAAAGCCTGTCTCACAAAGAAGGATTGTCTTGGAAGCCACAAATAAAGGGTACAGTCGGCCAAACAGTATATTAGAACTAAAAGTCCACATGTAGTAGAAGACCAGGTAAAGGAGGCTTTGGCTTTTGTGCTACATCAAACTAGGATTCACGGTCACTCAAGTTTTGGGGAGCAGTCTCAACAAAAGATGGAGAATTGAAGGCAAGGACTGCCAAAGCTCCACATGATCCACTACCAAAGTGTTACCCCATTCTAATTCTAACTAATGTGGAGAAAGATGAACTAAGGCAATTGCACAAAGTAAGTGCCAACCTCGTACTTTATGAAGATAATGCTGGATATTAGCGCCTTAGCAGCGTTGAACGTTCAGCGCCCAGTGCTGAACGTTCGAATAACGGGTGCGGCCCCGTCGGCCAACGGTCGTGCGCAGCACTGGCAAGGTAGTGCTCGCGACGACCGTTGGCCGACGGCAGCACTTAAAGGGTTAAGAAATGTGTACAAATCATTTTGTATACAATTTTGTTGCCAAAAACCCCAAATTCCTTGCAAGGCAGGACTGGATATTGAGCGTTTCCACAGGAAGTTGAAAGGTCGGGTAGGTTAGTGGGGGGCCGGTTTTGTAGCAGTGCATCAGTTTTAAAGCACTGCAAAGTTCCTCATATATTCGGCAATTTTCAGGCAACAATAAGTGTGTCAAGGTAACTCTGGTGATTAATGAACCTGCTTGAGAGAGATTGGAGTTTTGTCTAGTGGCAGTTCTGACTCCTCTTAAGTAGCGCAGAGGGTTACTATGCCAGCTGCAAGAAAGAACGTGTACCATGCACAAAAAAAACGGTATTTTATGAGCATAGCTCAGTGGGTTACTGCTTTAGTCACAGAGGTTCTGTTGTTACTGCGCAGTTCATAAATTACAATCATATTCTAGCATAGTGAGCTATGTAGTGTCAGAGAGCGGCTTGCAAACTGACTGCATGGTAAAAGGTTAGACAGCTAAGCTTTTTGACCCGGTCTTTCATTATCCTGATGTTGCTAAAAAAAGGTTTGTTTGGGCAGACATAAATTATTCTTATTGAAGTCAACCCTAATCACTGCGTTATGTTCTGAATCCTGAGTTTGTGCTTCTCCACACCAAGCACTCTTAAAAAGTGCCTACACCACTATGGATGACATGAATCCTACACCTTGCAGTCAGTCTCCTTTGCCTTATGTAACATTTTCTATACACTGATTTGCACATGTATGAGTCATTGTCTCTGTGTGTGACGTAAAGAGCTCCGACACCCTAAACTGGTATGAGAGGTGCTATAAAACAAATGAAATGCATGTGAGACAGGGGCTATGGAGAGATGAGGCGCTATTGGAGGGTGATAGTGAGGGAATCATTGAAGAGCACCAACAAAGATGGTCGTATCCTGGTGCACAGTAAGGTCATCCTTTACTATGCTTTTAAAGCTAATACAACTGAATATATAATGAGCTGAATATATAATGAGTGATGTGTTGTAGAATGCACAATGTTTTCCCAACTTTTCTTGGGTTGGAGAACCCCCCCACAACACCCCTCTTTGTAGTGGTCAGGATCTCTCGCTATGCATTGTACACGGGCTGGTCTGAGAAAATTTGCCAGGGCTGCTTGGGGTTCCCAGTCCAGCCCTCCTTCCTTGCATGCCAACGTTATCACTCTAGCTGTACATAGTTACTCTGTATTCCAGATATTCTGTAATCAAATATTTATCCTTCAGCATTCCAGCTACAAGCCACTGCCATGACTTTGCCACATTTTGTGAACTGTCCTTTTTGCCATTTGAGACACTCCCATTTCTCGGAGTGCCACAATGCAACACTACAGTGAGTCACACGCTATAGAAGTGCCAAGCAACATAATATAAAATGGTCCTTTTTTGTAAAATCTCCCTTGCAACTGGGAAACAGTCTCCTCCGGTTCCTTTTTTACCAGCATGCGCAGTGGATCATACATTATACCATTCACCCACCCGTGCTCCAGTACAATCTACTTACATCACTGAACCCCACTCTATCACTGGATGTCTGGAGCACTTTTTCCCAAGGTCTCTTTTTTATTTCAGTAATGTTTATTGAAAATAAAGAGCATATTTACATGGTACAGGGTGAAACACATGGGGGAAAGGAAAAAAGAAAAAAAAACAGGGACCAAGAAAAAGCGCACCGGGAGAGGGGGGGGGGGCAAGCATTGTCTCGATTGGCTTGTATCAGTTTGGCTTGTGTCAGTCCATTCCCCAGCTTGCTTCTTCTTCTTCTGTCCAACTTGCAAGTTTTCGAGTTTCCCCCCGTGCCCCCTTACAGCCTGTCTGATTATCTTTTCACACCCCTGGTGGTGTGAAGAGAGAAAAAAGAAGAAGAGGTGTGGGGGTATAGAGAATAGAGAGAGAGAGAGAGAGAGAGGCACATTGTGTTGTAGAGTAGGATGCGCGTGTTGTTTATGCAGTATTGCCTAGTCTGGGCGGTTAGGGTGGCTTATGAGAGGACAGGTAGTTGTCTAGCAACAGCCACATCTCGCTCTTTTTCCCTGAGTTCGTTTGGCTGTTGGTTGTTATGATGTCGGCTCCTCTTAGGAAAATGACCCAGTTGAACCAAGCTTTAAAAGTGGCCTTTGCTGTGTCCTTCCAATTGTTCAACACCGTTTTGACCGCCGCTGTGAGCAGGAGGTCAATCAGGTCTCTGTCATTTTCGGATGTTATGGATGGGTCGGTGTATCCCAGAATTAGGTGGTGAAAGTCCAGTGATAGTGTGGCTCTAATCTGGCCCTGTGTCTCCGGAGATGTTACCTTCAGACTTTAGATGCAACAATGGATATTGTAATATATTTGGCGTGGTGAACTATTGCCAACCACTGCTCATGCAGCTATAATCCGCTAACTCATCACGCCTGACACTTCAAGGGGATTGGTTACAACAAGCCCAGGTTTCACGTGTGTTGACAGTTGCTAGAGCATATCACACCAAGTCACATTTACATTATTTTAAAGCCACAGTAGAGACAACTGTAACTTTCTCAAATCCTTCCGCACTTCAACCATATTGCAAGCTAGCAGTTCCACATGATTCCATTATCACCATCACCTCAGAGAAAGGCAGCTGTCTGTAAGAAGGGAAGGGCCGTAAGTAGCTCCACAGCCACACCATTGGAACCCCGTTACTTCGGAGGGGAACATAGCGGAGTATGTCTATACATCCTAGAGAAGGCTTCTTGCATGCAGTACTTTTGTGTTTTGGAATAGGAGCGAAGGAGTGCGGACGTGCCACGGCTTCCAGTCTAAGTGTCTATAGTCTGGTGCTAATCGACTTACTTCTATCCCAGATACGTTTTGTAAAGCCTTCCTTCTGCGGAGCCCGCACGACCTTATCCGCTGCTCTTTTGTAACTAATAGCTGGGACTTTCATGGTAGCTTTACTCTTCTGGTGCTCACATGCTAGGTCATGGTTTGTTCAGTTTTCCAATTAGGGAAGAGAAAACTATGAGATAGTTGGCTTATGCAAGCATGACCTCAATAAAGCATAAAACCCCTGCCTCACTCCCGAAGTTTCTCAAAAATAAATAAAATATCCGCTGTGCTCCACTTTGTATATTTTGTCAGTCGACTACCAGAAAAGTGCACTTGTCTGATATTAACTGCCAAAAAAACAAGAAATTCACCAGAGAAAACAATGATGTCATTTTTCGAAGCTGTTTATTCTAAGTCTCCAGGGCGTGTGTTGATCCTGGTGATGACATATTCCATCCCTCCTGGTGTTTTTCTTAAGTGGGCCTTCCTTGCTCTCTTGCGCTGGTCTATGTCCTTCCAATCGCTGCACTGCAGGGCAGACTAAACATCTCCTCGGTGCCGAGCAGGGAGGATGGACATTTGGTCTCCCCAGCACATCAGTGTACAGGCGCGCAGAGATAAAAGGAGGTAGCATTCTGACTGCAGGCAAAGATGAGACTACCTACCCTCTCCGTTAATTAAATTACCCACAGAGTAGGGTCACTGCTGCGGAGGACAGGGATTAGACGTAGCATGCGCACAAGCATGAACTCCATAAACAAGCTGTTTTTTGTATTTGGTTTGAGGTCGCAGCCTTGAAGTTCCATTGCACTGGAACTATGCAGAAAAGGCAGATTTCCGACAGTATGATCTGAATCCGTGGTAGCCCTTTATCATTCTAAGGTTGATAAAACGGACTCTCCCTCTGGGATGCAGAACTCACTACTGACAAACGGCACAACGGATGTGCAGTTGGCCCATTAACTCATACAGCAGGACTTTCTCAGTGCAACACTGGGATTTGTAAGAAATGTAAACAATAACTGAACAATCATGTAAGACCTTTCACGGCAATGCGTTTACAAACTCCTAAAAAATGATATGACCACAATCTCCCTGTTCCAAGGCCATGTGTACAAGTGTCTGAGCCGGCACTCGTGGCGAGCTCCCCAGCAAAGCTGGTACTAGCTAGTATTTCGAGGTGTTTCAATTATGAGTAAGAGCCACATCGAAGGCACTTGGTTCATTGTGGTTTCCTCCAGCGTGGACTCAAGATGGCACAGAAGGGCCCTGTACTGACGGCTGCCCCATGCACGTCCAGTAGCCGGGTTCACTGTCTAGCCCGTCTGTCATGGATCTGCTGTGAATTAGGAAAGCGAGCCACCGAGCAACCCGAGCCGCGGCGCACAGCGCCCACGCCCGGCATTGTCTGCTTCTGGGGGCTGAGGCATGACGAGCCTGGCACGGCGCCCGCCGAGCGAGCGCTGCTCTCATTCTTTTACTTAAAACGAGGCAGCACAGAAGCTACAACCGATCTGGACTTCACTCGGCAACAACTGCAGTTTGAAAGTTAAAAAAAACCTCACAATAATCAATACTGTCTATTGAAACTTGCTCTTAGCTTGACCCATCGTTTGGTCTTATTGGCGAAGCCATTTACATAGGATATAAACAGCAGCTTCGGGTAAATTGTTGTTAATGACATTTTAACCCGAAGCGAGCCCCGAAGTATCTATGAACGGGCTGGGGCCGGACTGGCCATAGCGGGCACCGGGAAATCCCCCGGTATAATAGTCCGCATCGGCGGGGCCTTCACCACTCACACAAGGGGCGCCGTGAAGGGGCACTTCACCCATCACAGGCGCACCCATCACAGGCGCACCCATCAACCGACCTAAGGCATTCGAAGGAGGCGCACACGTGTACACAAGGGTCGACGTAAAATGAATCCAGTCCAGTCTCGAATGGAACATACATGTCCCTTTATTTCTAGAAAAGTCCTCCACGCGGCCTTCATTACCATTGTCTGTCAACCAAAGAGGTGCTTTGGTTGACTTGATGTACTCTGGCCCGGGGCTGCAGCTGAAGCCCCCCCAAGGTGCAGCTAACTTTCAGAAATGCATTTGAAATCTTTTTTCAGGGATTATTTTGTAATTATTTATGAGTGAATTTGGTTCAGAAAACTACCATTCTGAAAACCAAAGTAACTGTAAACCCAAAGAATCAACAACCGCTTGGCCCTTGAAAATGGTCTTACCAAAGATCCAGGCGCCTTGGTTTCATTCACCTTTCAAGTGTTTGTTGTTGCACAAGTCCACCAGGCCTCTCTGGAGACCCAGGGCACTCTACCTGCATAGTACAAACTCCACACCCCCAGCTGAAGTGAAGCCCCCCAAACAGCAGTGGAAATGTAGGAAATAATACTTGGTGTGCCATTAAAGTTACACACTGCAATATATTTGATAAGGTGGCGCTAAACGGCTCTATGTAAAACTTGTGTATGCCAGTGGGATTATGCATATCTGCAGCAGCTGCTTTTTTTCGCATACATTATGGATTTGATGCATAATCCATCATCTGCTGCATAATGTGCAGATATTAAGAAAAATTAAAGTGTGTAGCTCAAACGGATCAAAAGTTACTAAAAACGTAGCAATATGTATGCTTGCACACAGCCAGCCGCAGCAGCTTTTCAAAGGTTGAATGATCGATCATCTTTCAGTTGCTAAGTTTAGTGTTTGCCACATTGATACTATAGAGGTGAAATCTTTGCCCAGACAATATTACCATGTTTAAAAAATATAAAATAAGGAAGCAATACTATTAAAATGGTGCTGCACAGTCAGCTTACTTTGCCCTTTTTTGAGGCATAATTTGGTGCTCCTCTGCCACATAATTCCAGTGGCCCTGGTAATGCTGCGTGGGATTAATGGTTTCCATTACACGTTTTTGTGTGATGTCCGGATAAAGACTGGATACAAAATACAGACAAGACTAAGATAGACCCAAGCCAAGGAGCTTTCTTCAAAGTACTTTGGTGGTCTAGACTCCAGACTGTTGACGGTTTGGAAAAAAACATCACAATGAAGGGACTACACCAGTCTAAGGAGCAATACTTGCCAAATGGACCAGTGCCGCCAAACCGTACAATGTTGACAATCCTCACCAAAAACCAGTTTGAGTCACAGGCCGAATGTTCTCAGCATCGAGCCAAGTATGAAGCTCCTTCAAAATAATCTTGGAAAACAGCTTCATGGAGGGCTTAACGTGGAAAGCAGTCGAAAATCACCTACAGTACAAGGGTCTTGATTCTTTAATATTAGTACCAACATCACCCCTTTCTACTCACTGGGAGTCCTGCCACCCAACAGGATGACACTAAATGGAGGGGTCAAAATTACATACCTTCAATATAGATTTTTGTTTTTTACTCAAAATATTAATGGATAAATTGTTTATACCCGTGAAATTACAAGATTTAGTCCTCCTAAAAACGGAGGGGACTATATTCACAGAGCCCACAAATACAGCAGGTTCAAAATATATGGAATTCAATTTGGAGCTTGCCAATTTGTTGGTACAGTACAATGACAACACAAACAGCCAAAAGCTGCACACCAAAAATATGAAGTAGAATTTTATCACTCACTACCTGATAAACAAAAGACAAGATCCTAAAATGATTTTGGAGAATGAATAAAATACATTTAAAAGGCCTTCTAATTTTTCAAATATGTTGTAAAGCTTATTCACATTTACAGTTAACTGTCCGGTACATAACACTTATACATGAGCAGCTCATCTTTTTTCTGTCCTTAGTATCCTCACATGGCCATTTAACGGATCTTCAAGTATTTGCACAGTGGTAATTCTTTTATTTGAAATGCACATAAAATAAGCAACCATAAAAATGGGTTATATTACAACGCATGCTTTTACTACGCATGCCTTTACATCGCAGGTTGTACAAAGCATGCTGTTACAACGCATAGTGTTGAGGGGTGCTGGATAGTGAATAGTTTAATTTACTATTCCAACGCCAGTCCCCGTGGATAGTAGGGAAGGTGTTGGATAGTCAATTAAAGCTATTGCCTATCCTAGAGTGCCCCCCAGCGTAATGCGTTGTAAAACTTGCGATGTAAAGGCATGCGTCGTTAGAGTTGCGTTGAAATGGATGTTCCCCATAAAAATGGTCAGGGAGTTCTTAACCAAATAGTCCAGCTTCTTTAACAGCGTAATACAAGTAACATTTACCAAAAAAAGTACACAACAAAAAAGTTGTTCCAAGTATTCTTACTTTCACAACAATTGATTATGCTATGCTTGTTCCCAATATTTATAGACACAGCTTCAACACAATTATTATCAGAGTTTTGATAAATCTAATGTATTGATACCTCCTATTTAAAAGTAATTTGCAGTAATATAAACAGTAGTTAGAAAAAACATCAATAGTAACTTTAGTAGAGTAAGTTAAACACGTTGACTAAGAGCAGCAGAGATTCTGGTAGCAGATGTAGCTTGGTTATTAGTTAATCGGCCATTTAGATGTTTACGATAGTGCTACACAGTAAATCTTAACGCAATACAGCTGTCCTATCAAGAATCTTGAGGTGGAAAGCTTGATCCGAAAGTGCAAGCAGGCTTACTTGTGGGCACACATAAGACTACTTCCAGTTCTGGGGCATTTGCACCGAAGACAGACCAAGTAATGAAATCACTTAAATATTGGATCAACACTCAGCTTAGAATTACTGTAATTCACTCAACGTTAGTGATAAAATGCAGTTTGATAAGAACAGTCTTATGGAATCATGTCACTCATCAATCTGCTACAGAATACTAACTACAAAAGAGGATGCCTGCATTATGTTACACAGCACCGGGCTAGACAGTCATAACCAAAACTGGGTTGGCAAATCAGGACCGTCTCTAGATGTAGGATTGTAAAATATTAAAAAAATTAATAAAACGGAACTTAACTTTCATGTTTTTTGAAAAAGCAACATTTGAAAGTGAACTAGGAAACAAAAAAAGCCTCAAAAATAGGAACTTAAATGTTGGTTTATGCCGCCACCATTTTAGGTTAAGAAGTTCCAGTCATGTAGGGTATTAACACCATTTGCACAGCCATGGTGCACATGTAATTAATTGCTTTATTTAATTCCCGATAGCTCTCATCTCATCAATTACATTCCAATCTATATTATGCCTACTAATGAAACATAGATGCAGTCACAGGTAAACTAATCTGATTTGTGAACACCCCAAGGTTCCCCGGATACAGAGTCTGATTTGGAAAGCTTAGGGTTGCAGCTCTTCAAATGTTCCCTCCGGTCAGTAAATCCCACGCATACATCTTATCCCAAAGCTCCCATATCACTAAGCAATCATGAAATTACATTTACATCTAGAGAAAAACGTCCCTTCGATCAATAGTCTTGAACAGTAATAATCAGTTACAAATAAGATAGCTCAACATCTGAAGATGTCAAAATCGGAAGTTGAAAATCTGCGGAACTACAGAGTGATTAATGTACCGGGATTGCTCTATAGAAAAACCAGTAAACGGTCAAATAGCTTCACTTCAGCATTAATAACTACTTGCAGACATTACTGTATTGGGTGCATAATAGCATTTAATGAGCATACCTTTGCAGATAATCCCTAATTTCAAATAGTGTTACAGCAGTAAGAGTATGACGCTCGCTGCCTTTATTGGCCTGCATACCCAAGTCCACAGAATAACTAGTGGCTGTAAAGATTATACCATCTGCATACAAAGCCAATTCACTCACATTTGGGGCGATAGTGCTCGGTTATTTAGACCACTATGGTGCTTTATCCACCCGTTTCTTAGAACTTAGAAAAGAGGGAGAGTAAATACAGACTCCAGTGGTTCCTCCTTAAAACGCCATTTTGTCTTGCTTTTGTTGGAAACCGCTAAATCTGTTGGAGCCAGAGAGAAGAGATGAGGAGCAATAGCAACTTTCCTGGTCTTTAATGAATTTGAATAAAGTGAGAGGCGTTGATAAAATACCTTAATAGTGTTAATAAAACTAGTCAAGTGATGACCAGTAGGTGGGTCTTCACGTATTTTCACCGTTGTAAGGCAGAGTTGGCTACCCTACATCTGTGCTCTGAGCTCTTAAACAGTCCAGTTTGTCAAGTTGCCCATTGCAAGTAACTTCTTCAGATGACCGCCCTGCTCTAAAATCAGGTGTGCGTGCTCAGCACCTCGAGGTTATCCATCAGTGAACACAGGGTAACACGCTACCCTTTGAGCGTGCTAGAGACTAGAAGGAAGATAAATATCAGGGGCTATTATTGACAGTATTACCAAGAATAGAAGAAGTCTTGCAGAGGGAGTCCAAACAGGGATTCAATAGAAAAACCAGTCACAGTCCAATAGGGTTGCACTTAACCACTGAGTGGGAGAAGCGTCAATACAGCACTCTGCAGCCGAGGGTAAGAACAGTTCTGGGCTTAAAAATGTTTATTTCCAGAACTGCAACAGACCTAGAATAACCTGAACAAAATACCTGCCCTTGGACTACCCCAGTATGCTAGCTCCCTGCCAAAGTTTAACTACTGCTAGCCAAACGGGTCAATGGGCTATCCCACCAACTTACAGTTCTCTCCATTTGCTGCCTATTAACATTTAGTCTAGCCACCCAGCTGCCTGATCGCTTACAGCCAGTGGAATATCCCAACTGCTGCAAACCATCTTACAGCAAATGACTTACTCTACATGCGGTCAGCTAAGAGCGAAGGCTTGTCACATGCTTTGTCTACCAACACCATACACAGTCTTATTCCACCAACTTAACAATAATTCAGAGCGAAGGACTCATCATGCCACAATATGCTTAGTTCCTCGCAGTGGTATACTATGCTGGCTCACTTTATTGCACGAAAATGGGTGTGGTGGGGGGGTTCTAGGGCTCTGAATTTGATGGAGCAAGAACTCACGAAGAGAGAAGTCAGTATAACGTATATTCTCTCCAAAACATCACTGAGCACTAGAACATTTATGTATAGAAGTATAAACGCTCTCAAAACAGAGCGCTGCAAAACCCTCAACAAGAGACATCAGGCAATAAAGCAATCAGTCCCCAAGTTTAGTAGGGCAAAACTGCACAATCCAATCCCTCTCAAAGACAAAGTGGATAGCCTTGCACGACCACTTTCAGGGAAAGGGACCAGGTCTGGAGGAGTCCACAGCAAAGCGCCATCGTGCACAATCGAAGTTTAGGTAAATCAGGCACCATACAACTAGACATTATTAAAACAAGCATTTACAATGCAATAGGTCTCGCATTAGGAAAGTTTGAGCTATTGGTCTTGTAAATGACAATTTTTTTATTAATGTGTTGGTTTTGAAAACAGATAAATGAATAGCTGTGGTGGTGCTGAGTGATGCTGTGGTGGTGCTGAGTGATGCTGTGGTGGTGCCGAGTGATGCTGTGGTGGTGCCGAGTGATGCTGTGGTGGTGCCGAGTGATGCTGTGGTGGTGCCGAGTGATGCTGTGGTGGTGCCGAGTGATGCTGTGGTGGTGCCGAGTGATGCTGTGGTGGTGCCGAGTGATGCTGTGGTGGTGCCGAGTGATGCTGTGGTGGTGCCGAGTGATGCTGTGGTGGTGCCGAGTGATGCTGTGGTGGTGCCGAGTGATGCTGTGGTGGTGCCGAGTGATGCTGTGGTGATGCCGAGTGATGCTGGGGTGGTGCTGAGTGGTGCTGTGGTGGTGCTGTGTTGGCGCTGAGTGGTGCTGTGTTGGCGCTGAGTGGTGCTGTGTTGGCGCTGAGTGGTGCTGTGTTGGCGCTGAGTGGTGCTGTGTTGGCGCTGAGTGGTGCTGTGTTGGCGCTGAGTGGTGCTGTGTTGGCGCTGAGTGGTGCTGTGGTGGTGCTGAGTGGTATTGTGGTGGTGCTGAGTGGTATTGTGGTGGTGCTGAGTGATATTGTGGTGGTGCTGAGTGATATTGTGGTGGTGCTGAGTGATATTGTGGTGGTGCTGAGTGATATTGTGGTGGTGCTGAGTGGTGCTGCTGAGTGGTGCTGTGGTGGTGCTGAGTGATAATATGGTGGTGCTGAGTGATAATGTGGTGGTGCCGAGTGATAATGTGATCCCTCAAACTACTTTATTTGCTCACCGTGAGATGCACTAAAAAGTTTAATGGCACAACCCATATGGAATTCCTATGGTTTCACAGCGCCCTCTAAATTGAGGAAAAAAACCACACAAAAACGTCAATCTAAACAATTACAGTCTGATCTTGCCACAGCAAAAACCTCCACATGTCAGCTGAATTATTAAAATAACCAAGTAAAAGAAAAGAAGAGCTTTAAACTTTAGATGCATATTGCCTGCTAGTTCTGCACTACAAAGGATCTTCAATAAAGACAGTGCAGCAGCAAAATCAAGTTTGCACTCGGAGCAGTAGAATCCGATCAAATCCTTCCCCTAGAGGAGTGCGCCTGAAATGTTGATCAATAAAAACGTGCTGGACTTCAGTTGTCAAAAACGTCACTTTCTATGTAATAGTGAAGTCAGAGTACCAACAAAGAGCTTATGGGTCCATCTCCATAGAGGGTATAGACCACATGCAGCGAGTACTCGGGTCTCAGTGCAGCGGTTTGGTGAGTTCAGGCTTGAGTGATGTTTGAAGTATGGTGCAGATCCACGGGCATGCGAGCACAGCAGAGCCCGCCGACATCCCAGGCCGGTAGATGGTCACATGTTTGTTTGCAGGCTTCATTGTGCAGCAGGCGAGCTGGTCTCGGCCTGCACAGACCCTGTAGGAAACGGTTTGTGCTTCACAGCAGCCAGGCCTAGAGCGCGCCCCCTACAGGTCCATGCGTGGAGCTGCACCGCGTTTGCAGGCATGGCGCAACAGGCGGGGGCGAGGGAGGGGAGACGAGGGTGCTCTGCAGGGGTGATGGGACCTGGTGTAGAGAAGGCGAGCAGGCGACCGTGGAGGCGGAGGGAAGAGGGGGCAGTGGAGACTGGGGTGGCGACAGGGAGCTGCATGGGCACGTGGGGAACATACCTTCCATGTCACAAGCGACCCTTTGAGCCACTGCTGGTTTCGTAGAAAATGCCACTTTGCATAAACACTATTAATGCTTACAGTGACACTACAAGTCCCAGAATGCAACACTGAGGTTTGTGAGAAGAGAGACCATCGAGGGAGGCATGAGGATGGCAGAGTTAGGACCTGTGACTGGAGATTAGCAGTGAGTAGGACACATGGGAGATTTAAGACTTCGGTGCGGAGGAGGGGGGGGTGAGGAAGAAAGGGGATCGGCATGAGGTTAGGGAGGGAGACATGGCATGAGGTTAGGGAGGGAGACCTGCATGGAGGGAAGGTGGCGTGCTGGTGACATCCCCGGTCGCGGGATCGGCTACGGTTTGCATTTAGTTTTTCTGGTGAGGTAACAGAAGTAAAACAAGCAACAGGAGGGGATGTGGTAAGCAGCAATGTAGAGTGGGATGGGGGCGATGGCCAGCAAACACATGCAATCTTATGTTGTGCTGCAACTAAGTGAACAAGGGAAACTAGCATTATTATATAGGACCGGTCTTAGTTTAGGCCTTTCAGCCCATAACAAGTGTTAGCACTCCGCCTGGTGGTACTGGTTTAGTGTACCTCATGAGTATACGAGTCTGTGAGGTGGGCCCCGAGTTTACTAAGTGAGCCGTCTAACTTGTTAATAAATGTATTTAGGACATTGCAAAGGTACAAGCAAGCTTTGCCATTGAACCACGTTAGGGAAACAAACGTATGATCGAGACCATATGTAATAGAAAGCAATCACCCTGAAAGTGCGTAGTGAGGGGGCCGAAGTGTTGGTTAGAGCTGGTGATTCCTTGCATGGCTTGTGAAGGGGCGTGTGCATTGTGTCCGGGGCTCGAGCCGAGCTGCACCTTTTAATATGCAAATGTACACAGCTGTCAGAAGCAGCGGGATTCCTCTCACACTCTCCTGTGACTTCCCCCTCGGGGGCGAATGCCCCATGATAAACATTAACTGGGTTTGAATTTTGTAAATATCTCTTAACCACAACTGAGTAAAGCGTTTAAAAAACACAAGAAGCACGGGAGAAGAAAATAAAAAAGATGCGCAGAGAGAGGCAAAGCAGTTCTACATTACTGACTTTCAAGGATGTATTTCATCCTGTTTAAAACATGCATATGGTGATGGGGTGTGAGGCCAGCCGAGCGCACGCTGGGGGAGCCTTTGAAGTCTGCTGGCAGGGGGAGGAAGGGTGACGAGACGCAGGCCCTGCAGTGAATGAATAATTATGGGAGGAGAGATGCTGGCCTGAGGCAGAGCGCACCATATGGAGAGGGAGGGGGTTGGGCCGAGTGCAGGAGAAATGCTGCTGGCAGGGGGAAGGCTCGGGCAAGCTTGTGCATGAGGAGCTTGTCACGTGATTTCTCATGAACTGTTTGAAATCCGCCTGTTAAGAATTTTTTGGATTGACAGTAATAGGTTCGAGTAAACTCGACCTAAAAACTGCTCCATTCTGAATGGAAGTTGCAAAATGTAATAACACATGATTTCATTTATTAACCAGTATCTCCAAAAGTTCGTAATTAAACTGTTGCTCAGCAGAGTAAACATTTCTGGGCCACAGTTTGCTGTCCACTAGTGGCTTTGTCAAACTGATAACCTGCACTAAGTTTTGGCATTTTTGGTTAGCAACCAGTGCAGGATACGTATGTCACCAAAGAATCATCTCTACTTATAATTCCCTCTCGAGTATAGTAACAATGTCCCCTGCACTGGGGCTTTTTGTTCTACTCCTAGCATAGCCTCGTCCAGTCTAATCGCACCAAGTCAGACACGCGCACCAGTGAACCTGGTGCATCCACACCATCAATGCAATGACTATGGCTCCTATTGTCACCAACCATAGGTATGGAAAGACTCGAGTCAACACCAACGGCTTAATTGATGCAGAAGCTGGAAATAACTAGACAATCACGGTCAACTCATACCAGAAACAACCAGACTTAGAGTGGCCCCAGGAATATTATGTATTATAATGAAGTCAGGTAAATTCTCTACTGAACTGCACTAAGAGAACGCACCCAGAACTGCTCCTTGTATTCACAATGCTTCTGGAAGATTAAAAACAAGCATATTGGATATCACGGAGGTGGTTGTGAGGTTCTGCCATGCATTACACCATGCCTGCTATACAGCAGAGCTAAGGCAGTAGTCCCGGCTAATACGAGACCTTCCGCTTCAAGGGCCATCAGATGAGGCTAGAGCGAACGCTCCAGCTAATACTCCCTGAGCTCTCCGGTGAAATGCAGTCTGGCAAAATTCCTGGCTGAAGCAGGATTCCGTTCAAATGCTACATCTCTTGAATTACACCCCAAATGTAAACATGCTTGAAGAAGTTAGGACAACAGGACCTCTAACCGAGGACTTTCAGTTAGAAACAATAACTGTTTTGCCCAAACTTGGGAACCCACCTTATTTATGCCCTTCTTACATACAGATATCACTGGTAAATATTAAAGCTAATGTCCTTGGTAAGGCATTGGTGATCCAACTGAAGGGCCAATAGGCTCAAAAATACGCCGGGATCAAATGGGAATAAAAAAGGGTAGAGGAACTAGACACTGCATTAGATGAGTACAGATAGCACTAGTATGTATGGAGTAATTCTCTGGTCCACAAATGTTGATTTTTAGATATTCTCTCCCTGTAAGATTGCGAAAGGAATAAGGCAGGGATGTCCCTTATCCCCCATTTTCTTTGCTCTTTCCATCATGTCCCTGGTGATGAGCGTGCAGAGATTGCTGGTGCAGTGTTTCCTTGGGATGGACACATCTTAGCCTGTATATCCCTATAGGCCAAAGCTCTCCTCCTCTTCATGCAATACCCCAAATTGACAGAGCAGAGACTGATGAACATGATTTACTCATATGGCCAAGCCTCCAGACACAGATGGTCAGCCGTGGCCCAGTAAAAAGAGATCGCCGCACTGCGTACCAATGGAATAATAAATAGCCATTAGTAAGACATAAAATTAAATACCATGAAATACATTTGCCACCAGATCCCGCACAATACTGGGAATTAAACCCGGCACTATTATGAGAACGATTCTAAGGGACACGCAGAACTGGAATAAACTACCTCTTCATTTACTGGGGAGAGTTGTGCTACTCAAAATGAACATACTTACCCTAATCTCTAAGCAGTTCATTGACTGCCTGAAATATAACAGTTCCCTGGGCGATTAGACCCCATAGACCGGCATTTAAAAAAGGTGTTGTCCCAAATTATGAAAGGGGGCGGAGCAATGGCAGACATGTACAGGTACTACTTGGCCTCTTAGATGACCTTCATGAATCATTGGCTGGTCGTAGATTAGAGATTATTCAGTGCTTGGCACTAAAATGGCTCTCATAGAGGATATGGGTACTCTGGGGCTCCTTTAAGGGTTAAAAAAACACAGCCCTCACATGTTAAACATTATTACAGTGCTGGCAGAAGATATGTTGGGCGCAGTGGGTGGGCACTACAAATACCACTCTGGCACAGGACAAAACTGAGGTGCACAACAGGACTGGAAAGATTAAAGACCTGGGACAACACTGGCATCTTCCAACTGAACGATGTGTGGAACAATTCCAGTATGGAGCCCTGAACTAACTTACAAGCGGAATTAAAACTTCACAAAATACTAGAACTCTTCAATTGTGACATGCACTAAAAGCTTAACGTCTTACAATTTTAGCACTGCCCAGATAGAGTCCTCTTGAAGCTCCATTAACTATTGAAAACAAATGAGGTGGGGGGGGGGGGGGGAGGGTCTCGAAAAGAAATAACTCTTTGCTAACGCAACAACGGGATTGTCAGCACTGAGAGCTTAATGGGAGCAAGACTGTGGTAATATCTTTCCTCTCTTTCCATTGTAGTTATTTAATTCTTAGGTCATTGTGTTTTCTGGTAGAATTATTGTACATCAAACAGAATGTCAGGTATGTAATGTGGAACGATTTTGTTGTTTGCTAAAGTTCGTTTGCCGGAGATGCGGTTGGAGCGGATCTGGCAAGACGCTTTAGCTTGTTCACCAGTGGGTCTTTTGATGTATTTAAATAAATACGTTTTAACTTAAAGTTTGTCTCCTCAGCTCTTTACAACGGCGACTAGGGTGGGATGTTCAACAAAAAGTAGTACAACCGTTTTGAAAAATCCTCAATGAGAACAATTAAAAATCTTCTCTCTGCCCAAACATTCATAGGGTCCAGAAAAATCAATAGAACGTTTTTACCAAGGACCTACAGGAGCCTCTCCAATAGACAAAGGCTCAGTGGAAACTTTCCAGTGTTTATCTGATTTGATACACACTGAACAATTATCTATGAATCTTTCAAAAGATGCTTCCATTCCAGGCCACCAATAATGATCTTGAAGTAATTTTTTAGTTCCAGACATACCAGGATGTCCAGAATGAGCTATACTGATGAGTTTGTCTCTGAGATTAGTTGGTGGTATAAATAAATCCTGCCTCAATAACATGTCATTTTCAACACTCCATTCCTCAGCAATTTTTGCAAAACTTTTGAGAGGCAACTCTAAATTCCTAACTGAAGGCCACCCATTTATTACATAATGCTTAACTTTAGCCAAGACATTATCATTGGTAGCATGATGATTCAATTTTTCTCAGAAATAGCAAAATTGCAAGAATCAAGCGCATCAATCGAAGCTACAACACATTCATGAATATCTAAAGCATCATCACTAGATTCATTAAGAGGTGGTAGTCTAGACAGTCTGCTGTAAAATTCTTTCCACCCGGAATATGTTGGATCCCAAAATTAAATTCTTGTAGTCTAGCAATTAATCTGACCAATCTAGATGAGGCTTTTCCACTTCTGACCCCATTCATCATGTAAACCAGAGGTTTGTGATCCGTAACTAAAACAAAAGGTTTACCCCAGAAAAAAATCTTCAACTTTTCTACAGCCCACACACAAGCTAGAGCCTCCTTTTCTATGGTGCTGTAAAGTACTTCTGCCCCTCTGATGCTTCTAGAAATGAAAGAAATTACTATTTCTTTTCCCTCAACAAGTTGCGTGAAAACAGCTCCTAAACCTAAAGTACTGGCATCTACCGTCACAAAAGATGTCCCCTGAGGATCAAAGGTGTTAAGTCCAGGTGCTTTAGCAATAAGCTCAATTACATTGCTAAACGCTTCATCATGTACACTAGTCCACAAACATTTTGAGCCTTTTTTGAGTAATTGTCTAAGAGGCTCTACAACAAGGGCATAATCTTTTACAAACTTGGCATTATACTCGCCTAAACCAAGGAACGAGTGTAAAGAATCTTTATCCTGTGGTTTACTTTCCCTTTCTAAAGTATTAACAATATCTTCTTTTGGAAAAATACCATCAGGAGTAATTTTGTGACCTAAATAATTTATTTCCTTGACCAAATATTTACACTTACCTTCACTGACAGTCATACCTTTGTCACTCAAAGTTTTTAACACTCTCCAAAATTGAATTATGTTCTTCACAAGTTTTAGCAAATATCAGAATATTGTATTGGAAAGACTGCACCCCTTTTAAATCATGGAAAAAACTCTCAATTAACTTTTGGAAAACACTGGCCGCTGATGCCAGTCCGAATGGCATCCTCAAAAACCTGTACAAGCCAAACTGAGTAATAAACGCCGTGAGATCTTTCGAAGATTCATCCAGGGTTACCTGATAGGCAGAATGTAAATCAATAATTGAAAAACAATTTGCACCATTAACAGCAGCCAGCATCTCTTGAATTCTTGGTAAGTTCTTGGTATGTTTCTACAACAATATTGTTGTTAAGGGACCTGAGATCCACACATAATCTGATATCTTGATTTTTTTTAAGAGCAATAACAATTGCAGAAACCCACTCAGAACTGTCAGTAGGCCCTATAATACCTGGAGAGCAAAGATCATTAAGATGTAATTTAAGTTTAAGTTTATCTCTCACCCCCAAAGGCACCATACGCACTTTATGTTGAACAGGTATTGCTCCCTTCTTGAGTTTTATTTTGTGTGAATATCCTTTGACCTCTCCCACTACATTTTCAAAAACTTTTTTATATTTATGAAGAATACAAGTTAAAGAGGGTTTTCCCCAAGCAATATTGTCAATAGAAATATCTCTTAATTGAATAGGACGATCAGGACCTGGACATAAATTTAATCCTAATTTGCCCAAGTCATACCATCCAACAAATGTTTTTTCCATCAATTGCCACATAAATTTTAGTAAAAATCATACGACCCTCAAATTTCAAGAATTTCTCAAAGAAACCTAACATCTTAATGTCAAAATTGCCAAAGGCTTTGGGATTGATGTCTGAAACAGTGAGAATAACTCCTTTCCAATTTTCATTAAAGAAAACATCAGATAAAATAGTCACTGGAGATCCAGAGTCAGCCATAGCTTCAAAAGCAACATCTCCAACTAAAACAGTTCCTAAAGGAGCTTGAAAGGGAAGCGAGATATTTTTTAATAGAACTGTCAAATGAATCATCATAAATAGTAAGAATTAATTTCTGCATATCAAGTTCAACACTTGAAATGCTATTAACAGTAGAACTAGAACTAGAACTTCTTTTTAAAGTTCTGCAAAAAGAGGAAAAATGGCAAATTTTTCTCAAATTTGGTACACTTTTTCTTAAGAGCAGGACAATCAGTAAAGTTTGCCAAATAGGTTTTAGAACCACACCTATAACAACTTAAATTGTAGTCTTTACCCGATTTAACACTACTCTTATTATGAGTTTGAACAGCACATACAGAAGAATTACTTGTACTTTTAAAATCTTCGGCAGCAATCATTTTCGAAGACTTAATAGACCTCTCAATACCTTTAGCTAGATCAATGACCTCAGCTAAGGTAGGGTTACGACATGCAAGAAGTCTTTCTTGTACTTTCTTAGACCAACAGTTAAATACAAACTGATCTCTCATTGAAAGATCAACATAAGCACCAAATTCACAATTGGCAGCCAAGGCTCTTAAGGCTGCCACATATTCTTCAACCGTTTCATTAGATAACGGTTTCCTTTTATGAAAAGCATGCCTTTCTATCATAACATTCGGCTCCTCTTCAAACTGTTTTTCAAGTCTTGCTACAGCTTCTTTAAATACATTACACCCATCACCCCCATCACTTGGTGGCGCTTTAGGCCCAAGATTCTTGAACATTTCTATTGCAGCTGTTCTGAGGTAACTGAAAAGAATAGCTTTTTTCCTTTCCGCTGAAAACTTTGTACCATCGATAGCAACAATATAATTCTCAAATGTTTCCAGCCATTTTGTCCAACGCAACTTTGGTTCACCAGGAATTTCAAGAAAAATGGTAGGTTGATTACAAATCTGAGAAGAAGCCATAGTAGACAAATTTTATTGAAAAACCAAAATGAGTATGTGCAAATCACAGCTGTAGTAAATTTGTGAAACGCACAATAAAATTTGTGTGCAAATTACAGCTGTAGTAAATTTGTGAAATGCACTAGAATTCTATAAATGTGCAGAGGTTTAATTTTTTTAAATACAACTTTATTCAACAGTAAAAGTTGATTTAATAATAAATAATTGACTTGCACGTAATAATAATAAGTGCGCAAATCACTGTAGTCGTTTCCTCCTTCAATTTTAACCTCCTTCAATATTAAGCAGAGAGTAGCAATGTGCGAATCACTGACTTCGCGAAGAGCAAAGAATGGGAGGAGCTCGTAAATTAGCTCACATATTTAAGCTCAAAATATTAGCGCTCGAAATGCAGCCTCCGTCTCACTCCGTGCAAACAGCTGACAGACTCAAAATGCAACTTAAAATGGCCGCCACGTTGCGTGAAATCTTCAGACGTCAAGGAAACAACGATGCATTCCAGACTCTGCACTGCGTTTCAAGAGTCTTAGCAACCGATGCCACGCGATGACATCATACTTCTTTCGCTGAAACTGCAGGGTGCGCGCTAAGAGTTGAAGCGCGGCGCGAGCAGCTTCACACCATCGGGTTCGTATCCATAATATGTTAAATAAATAAAGCAGTACCTTAATTTCCAGCAAGAAACGCTGCAAAGAATATCCTCAAAATGTAAGGTTCGAAAGTAGCCAAGCACGCAGTAGGTTCTGACGAAATTTTCTTTACGATATTCAAAATTCAGCTTGCTGAGTAAACACAGTGGGTCTGTAAATTAATTAAATAAACCTCGTCGCGCATGTGGCTCGCGCAGGAGGAGCTCAGCAGCGCATGAACGAGCGCAATGAATTAAAAAAAGTACCTCAGAGAGCCCGAACTGGCACTTTCACCACCAAGACGCTTTAGCTTGTTCACCAGTGGGTCTTTTGATGTATTTAAGTAAATAAGTTTTAACTTAAAGTTTGCCTCCTCCGCTCTTTACAAAGACCTAGGCAAACTGGATGAGGAAGACTGAAGTGATGCTCATCTGCATCAACAAAATTAGCCATATCAGCCTAAGTGCAAATGAAATGAATACCTGGATAGAGGTTACTTCATTCCCAGGCAACACTGAAAAATGGACAGGGCACGCGCCCCAAACTGTACCAGGTAGCATGAAGATACAGGTGATTGGTTTCAGATGAAACAGGTATGCACCAGGACACAGACTTTCTGGAGGAAAGTGATAAATACTGTGACTTAGAAGACCCACTGATTTTTCACCCAAGGTGATTTTATTGGGCACTGTGGAAAACAATGGTGACCCAAGAGGAGAAAGAACCTTGGTAGGATTGGACACTTGTAAAAACAGACATTGCTATAAATTTGACGTCAATTTTTGGATTGGCTGAGGATCAAGGACCAGTGTTAGAAGCTGAAAAAGCCCATTTATTGGCAGGGGCTGCGTTAATAAGCAGAAGAAGAGTTGGGGACCTTGATGGGATCATTTTCAATTGGGCACGACGTGACTTTGATGGGCCTTGGTGATAAAGTGAACAAGTGGAAAATACCAAAAGACGGATGCTCTGTATTAATGAAACTGCTTACAATGACATGAGTCACATTTGCCAGCTTTATTTTACTTTGTTGTTTCTCTTGGTTATGCAGAAAACGTAATAAGTCTTTAAAAAAAAAAAAAAAAGACACTGGTTTAATGTACAGAGAGGACTGCAGTCAAGACTCCGCTAAACAAGAGAAATAAAGAAAAGACAAAGCAAGGTTTCTATGCTTATGGAGGTGGTGGCTACCTTAAAAGCTCTTACCACCTTGCCTCTTGCCCTAAATGTAGGTTCCCTAATAGGGCAGTCACTCTTCCTGGACAGAGGCCAAGAGGAAAGCAGCCAGATTTTAAATAAAGTAAAGCCGTCACTAGATAAATTACTACATTACATCTTACTTATCCCAATAAATAGTGTACATACCATTAGGAATACGTCCTCACAAAACAAAGTGGAATGAACCGTACACGGAACCAATTATATCCTGCAGAGCCCCCAGACAAACAAATGATATCTAGGGCACCCAGTTTCCACATACCCACTCCTTAATAGTCAAGAAAAGTGAGGTGAAATTTCAAAAAAATACATGCTTCCACATAGCCCAGAACGTTCGTAGCTAGTCCTTACCACTACCTACTCGCACAGGAAATATTATTAAGTACATCCGGGGAACTTAAAACCCAAAAATACCTTTGTCATTTCCGAAGTAATAACTGTTGATACGGTCTTCATCTTTCCAGGTAAGCCTATCGGCAACACTGACTACAATTTTGGACAATAAAATCAATATTATAGCCTAGGAGTAACAAAGAACCTTTGACCAAGCCATCAACCATACGCTGGTGACGATAATTACATAATGCATAGCAAATAAGGTTCCATTTTCAAAACTTCAGTCTGAGGTGGTCTTTGTCCAAAGGCTATGGGTGAAGTCAGCAGATCTTGCAAAAAAACGTTGAAGTAAAACATCTTGCATGCGTCTATGTCCAGCAGGAATACGAAAACCATGCGAAAATTACATCAGATCGAGATGCAAACAGATGCTAACCGTGTACTTGATATTTTTTCTCTTCCTGCTTTTAAAAGTAGCAAAGGCTGTTGTCTCACATGCCATTAATACATGAAAGACACTTTGACAAAAACAAGTAGCTGGCGTTCGGTAATACTCACTTTTCCAGAATTTGAAGCTTGGGTACAATCAATATAGTGTTAATATACAACAGAATGCGGCAGGTTTAAAAGTCCTAGTCCTGGGTGGAGATCATGGAGAAGCCCGTGAGCTTGGAGAAAGTGACAGCGTGTGGATTGGCAACAGAATTGAGCTTGGGGTGTCCAGCACTAATTAGCAGGATCTCTCTACTGAATGGATATATTTAGGAGCAGTCACCCATATTGCAACCAGACTTAATTTTGGGCGGTTTGCGAGTTTGGCACTGCAAAGTCTTATTGGATACTTTGATACCCAAAGCACGCTCCAGTAAATGATCAGTCAAGCCAAGCATGATCAGTAAACATTTTGTTATCCATATTAGCTTAATTGGGGTTACAAGGATACTTTGGAGGCATTGAATACTCATTAATTGATAGCACACGGATGCTACTGATGATGGTAGTCAAGCTAGGTTAAGTGGGCGATTGTTTACCTCCGGCAGAAACAAGAGGAAGGAGGTGAATTACAGAGTGCTAATTTTGGAGATTTTGAAGGACTGACACTCGGTGGGAAAATCGAGAAGGATACGTATATTGGCCCAATGCTGTTTCAGTGCAGTAACCATTCATCAGTTATGATTTTCAGGATACTCTATACCCCGCTGCTCAATGAGCGCAATATAGTCTAAAAGTCACTAAGGGGATTAAGAGGGACAGAAAGATGTTGCCATCTAGCACGGTCTTGAGAATCTTGGCTAGGAAAGGAAAGTTGGAGATTGATCTGAGGTGTTCCAAGACGTCAGTCAACGCTGGTCTTCTTTAAGGGTGGACATACTGTATATATGACTTGTACCGGTGCCGATCCTTGTTCTAGTAAGCCATCTATACTTTAATGGCCTTAGCATTGCAGATTTCCTTGTAGGGGCGTGGGTGTTTGACTGACATTTAGTGCTTGAATAATCCTGGCTGCGTGAATAAAGGTACATTCTTATTATGTAATGAGGCAAAGGAGTGTTCCCAAGGTAGTCGCTGGTATAAATTAGTTGGTGGCTATGATGTTAGCTTGGTGTGTGTGCCTGCTTTGATTCCATAGTGTGAAATAAGGTTGAGTGACTGTGGGACCAGTATGTAAAAGTACATGTTCTGCAAGTCGAGGGACAATATTCAATCTTCCGCTTCCAGTGCTAAAGGTACCCAACTGGTGCATAGCATCTTGACATTTTCCTTTCGCAAGTCAAGAGCTCGAGGTCTAGGATCGGACAGAGTCCACTGTCCTCCTTGCAAACCAGAAGTACCTTGAATAGCACCCCTACAGAATTTCCTACTTTGTCACCAAATACACTGCCTCTTTCTGCACCAGGACTGCCACCTTCTGATGCAGTATGTGCAGGTGGTTGTCTGGCTGAAGGGACTGATATTATGTTACAGGAAGGGTAGGGCTTTCCACTATACTATTCTACAATTGT
This sequence comes from Lissotriton vulgaris, assembly GCF_964263255.1. Lineage (NCBI taxonomy): Eukaryota > Metazoa > Chordata > Amphibia > Caudata > Salamandridae > Lissotriton > Lissotriton vulgaris. Next base: position 2,053,537,231 of record NC_141691.1, on the reverse strand, counting down.
TAGGACCCATGAGTCCGACATAAAGGTCCTCTAGGCCACAGACCCCCGGACCATCCAAACATTGTCCTTCCAGGACATACTGCAACAACTTACCTTGTGGAGGTGGGGAGGATATGGAGGAGGAGGTCTGGGTTTGACTGCCATTTTACTGTCACACAAAGTGGTTTATTTGTTGCGGGGACAGCTGGTGCTAATTACTGTGGACATCACTTCAAAAATCCTTAAAACTTCAAAAAGGGAGGAGAAAGTCCTTGAAAAATAATTGCATTCCCATGGATCTGGCTGTTACTCTACCGGAAAGCTTTTTCCTCCGCCTTCATTCAGAAGAGATGTTGCCCATCTAAGTGTATTTCCATCAGAACATTTTGGACATCCCCTAAAAAGCCAGCAGAGTGCAGCCAGGTGTGACAGCTTAGCGTCACATATAACCCCCTGACCTGGCCACGGAGTCTAAAAAAATTAGACCTGGATTGATTATGTACTAACCATACCAAACCACTTCAGCAAAATGACTGCGAAAATGGAGGCAGATTGGGTACTACCATGGCAGTGATATCCAACACAGCAGGAGTATATTGTTCTAGGAGGCCAAGATACTTACCTTTGGTAGTACCTTATCTGGTAGAGACTATCTAATGACAAATTCCTTACCTTAAAATAATCCCAGGCGTCACGATACATCCAGAACCTTTTGACACGCAGTACCTCCGAGCACCAGTAGGTGGCGTCATCCGCACTAGAAGTGAAACGTGCAGGGCCTGTGTAAGAGCAACTCCAGCGCCCCGACGTCAGTTTATTTTCATGAATTCCCATGCCAGTAGCACAGAGGCACGAGAATCACTGACCTCTGGTGAACAAAGCTAGGGCCCTTAAAAGGGTAAACCCTTAACACTATAATCCGTTCACAGAGCGAGGCGAATGGGACGGTTGGCAAAGGAGTCTGTGGCTAGGGATTAGACTGAAAAGGCTTGTCGGACCAAACAGGTAAAGTGACAGTCACGCTGGACCAGACTGTCCAGGCAGTAGTGCTTTGTAAACAAGTGCAGGGAAGCCCAAGTTATTGCCTGACAGATATTTTGAACAGGAACTATGTGGGCTAAAGCAGTGGTCCCAGCCTTGGCTCTGGTAGAATGAGCGCGCAAACCCTCAGGGGGTTGCTTTTGGCTTATGTGTAGCAGATTTTGATGCACAGTACTATCCACTGTGAGATTGACTGCTTCGGCACGGCCTTCCCTTTCTTGGTTCCGAAATACCCCACAGAGAGTTGACCGTCCACCCGGAACAACAATACACTTTTTGGCTGGTGCAGTCTACCCTCCTCTTTATAGAGGTGAGGCGGAGTGTAAAAGGTAGAAAGAGTGATGGACTAGCCTTCCTAGAAAGGAGTTGCTATCATCAGTAAGAAGGATGCTTAAGTTCGAAGACCAGTTTGTCTCAGTAGAAGGTAAGGTAGGGAGGATTTGCAGACAGTGCCTTTAACTCGCTGATCCTACAGGCAGATGCTATTGCCACTAGAAAGGCTGTCTTGACGGTTAGAAGTCTGAGTGGGCAGTTGTGGGGCAGCACAATGGGAGTGCACATGTTATGTTATGTTATGTTAATAACTTTTATTCAGCGCACAGCTGCCCCAGCGAAGGGGCGCCCTGGCACCCCTTCGCGCCAGGACGCGCCAGCATCAGCAACGTAAGAACCAGGCTGAGGTCCCACTAGGGAATAATAAAAGGTGTGGGTGGAAACATATGCTGGAGACCTTTCAGTAGGAGTAGTTTCTGTCTTGTAACTCCAGTTCTTTATTAGGGGTATCTCTGTTATAGTCATAATCTAGTGAATAGTCCCGCCCATGTGCGTGGACCCCGGCAATCAAAAATAATCTCTTAAGTTGTCAAATCATGCAGAAACTGCAAAGACACTTAAGAGAGAATTTAAAGACAAATAATGCAGCCTATATCCACAGGCTACACTGTCCAGTACTTCAACTAGAAATTCCACCAAATAACACCACACATAATACAGCCAGCCCAGTTTCTACCATAGAGAAACTTGCCTCCACCATTAAAAAGACTCTGGAACGATAGAGAGGAAGGCATGGACAGACAAGCCCCATAGGCTGCCATTATGTGGCTTAAATAGGATACTGTGCCTTTAAGAGAGCCTTCTAGAACTTTCTCCCAGTATCCCAGAATGCATAGCAGGTCCCTCTACTTTCAGTTCTTTTTGACAGGCGCAGCACGCCAGACCTGTAGCATTCCTTACATGAATATTTATCTCCACCGGGGAGGAGGGCGGGCGCTTATGACTATAACAGAGATACCCCTACTACAGAACTGGAGTTACAGGACAGAAACTACTCCTTCTGTAGTAGGGGATCTCTGTGTATAGTCATAATCTAGTGAATAGAATGGCAAGCCCATCCCCACACCAAAGCGGCGGTGGAGAAAGAAAATAACGCCACTACTGTGCGAACAAGTTCCGCAGCGAAGCCTGCCCAACCTGAGCATCTGCTCTGGCATCAATGTCCAGACAATAATGCGTAGCAAAGGTATGGACCGACTTCCAAGTGGCTGCCTTGCAGATTTCAGCAATCGGCACGTTACGGAGCAAGGCCGTCGTGGCAGCTTTGCCCCTAGTGGAATGAGCCTTAGGCTTACCTCCTAAGGTCTTATTAGCCTTTTGGTAACATAATTGTATGCAGGACACAATCCACCTAGAGATGGACTGCTTAGAGGTAGCAAGACCTGTCCTGACTGATCCATAATTAATAAGCAACTGGTCAGACCTACGAATATCTTTGGTTTTATCCAGATAAAATTTCAACACCCTCCTAACATCCAGGGAATGGAGAGACCTTTCCGCTGGAGACGAAGGGTTCTGAAAAAACGTAGGCAAAGTTATGGTCTGGTTGACCTGAAAATCAGAAATAACCTTGGGAAGAAATTTAGGGTGAGTACGCATAACAACCTTAGCAGCATGAAAGACAGTATAAGGTTCAGTACAACACAACGCCTGAATTTCACTCACCCTGCGGGCCGATGTAATGGCCACGAGGAACGCCGCCTTCCAGGACAGGTACTGCAGGAAGCCTTATGAATGGGTTCAAAAGGCTCCTTCATCAATCAGGACAGCACCACATTCAATTCCCATGAAGGCGAGGGAAGCCTGACAGGAGGAAATACTTTCTTCAATCCTTCCAGAAAATCTTTGATCACAGGGATCTGGAAAAAGGAAGTCTGTGAAGGGCATTTCCTGTAGGCAGTCAATGCAGCAAGATGAACCTTAATGGAATGAACATTAAGGCCAGACTGCGCCAAATGTAAAAGGTAAGGAAGGATGACATCTTCCTTGCAGGTCGTAGGGTCATGGTTCTTAGACTGGCACCAGATACAAAACCTCTTCCACTTGTAAGCACATGATGTTCGAGTGGAAGGTCTCTTAGACTCCTTCAGTATGTCCATGCAATCCTCCGGCAGATTCAGATGGCCATATTGCACTATCTCAGGAGCCATGCCGCCAAACTCAAAGACGAGAGGTTGGGATGTAACATCCGTCCCCCGAACTTCGTGAGAAGGTCCGGCCTGCACGGCAGCCGAATGTGAGGAAGGAGAGACCGGTGAAGCAGGTCCGTGAACCACCACTGCCTGGGTCACTCCGGGGCAATGAGTATCATCCGAGCCCTGGACCGGGCCAGCTTGATGAGCACCGCCGGAATCAGGGGAATGGGAGGAAAGGCGTACAGAAAGCCGTTCGTCCAGTTGATCCATAACGCATTCCCCAGCGTCCCCTGCTGGTAGTACCTGGAGGCGAAGTCTCTGCATTTGCTGTTTTCGGCGGTGGCGAACAAATCTACGTCTGGAGTTCCCCACCTTGCGAAGACTTCTCCTAGTACTTCGTCGTTTATGACTCATTCGTGGTTTTCCTGAACCAGCCTGCTCAGTGCGTCTGCCTGAACATTCTGCACACCTGGCAGATGGGTAGCCGTTATCGTCAATCCTCTGGCAAGGAGCCAGTGCCAGATCGCCTGCGCCTCCTGTGACAGAGTGCGTGATCTCGAGCCCCTCTGCTTGTTGAGGTAGTACATCGTGGTAGTATTGTCCGTCTGTACAAGCAGGGAGTTGGTCTGGAAGGACAGAAGAAAGGCCTTCAGTGCCAAGTGAACAGCTCTGAGTTCCAGGAAATTGATGTGATACGTGGCCTCCGTCGGTGACCACGTTCCTTGAATCTGTAGGTTCCCGGAATGCGCTCCCCATCCCAAGAGAGAAGCATCCGTTACGACAGTCTGCGAGGGAATGTCCTTGTGGAAGGGAACCCCTCTCAGGAGATTCTCCGCCGAACACCACCACTTCAGAGACTGAAGAGCATGCAGCGACTGAAGAGCATGCAGAGACAGTCGTATCTTGTCGTCCCAGGATCCTTTTCTCTGATCCCACTGGTCTTCCAAGCACTCCTGCAGCGGTCTCATGTGCAGTCGTGCGTGTGGCGTCAGGAAGATACAAGAGGCCATCGATCCCAGTAGAGAAGACACCGTCCTCACTGTTGTAGATGGAGTCGTCATAAGAGTCTGAGCCTTCCGAAGGAGAGATAATCGTCGCTCTTCCGAAGGAGACACGCTTGCTGACAGCGTATTGATGGAGGCTCTCAAGTACTGTATGCATTGGACCGGAGTCGGGACAGACTTGGCCATGTTGATGTGCAACCCCAGCTTGTTCAAGAGAACGCACGTCTTCTGGAAGTGCGCCCGCGCTTCCGAGAAGGAGGATGCCTTGATCAACCAATCGTCCAGGTACGGGTAGACAAACACCTTGTTCTTCCTCAGGTGTGCTGCTACCACCGCCATGCACATCGAGAATGTTCTCGGCGCAGACTTCAGTCCGAATGGGAGTACTGTGTATTGATAATGATTGGCGCCGACTTGGAACCGCAGGAACTTCCTGTGTTTGTGTGCAATGGGCACATGGAAGTAAGCGTCCTGTAGGTCTATAGCACACAGCCAGTCTCCCTGTTGCAACTGAGGATAAATCTGATGCAACGACAGCATGCAAAACTTTTCCCTGCGAATCCATTTGTTTGGCTGTCGCAAGTCCAGAATGGGCCTGAACTCGTTCTTGTCCTTCTTGCGAACCAGGAAGAACCGGGAGTACAGACCTCTTCCTCTCTGGGACAGAGGTACGTCTTCTATCGCCCTTTTCCTTAACAGGATATCCGCTTCCGCCTGAAGCTCGCGCAGCTGAAACTGTGAGCTGACCGGAGGAATTGCTGGAGGCGGGCTTGTGAACCGAAGACTGTATCCATTGCAAACAATATTCAGCACCCACTTGTCCGGAGTAATTTTTCTCCACTCTGCCAGAAAAAATTGAATGCTTCCCCGTACCGGAGTGGGTAACAGATCCGGGGGAAGTAGGTTCCTAGGGCCTAGACCCAGCCTGGCCCTTGGGCGCCGGAGCCGACTGCTGGCCTCCTATGCCCTTCTGGCGCTTCTGGAACGGCTTACGGAACTGTTGTTGTTGTTGCGACTGTCCCGAAGCCTGGCCACGTCCTCTGCTTTGCCTACCAAACCGCCTTTGGAAAGGGCGATAAGTCTTCTTTGTATCTTTAGGCTTCTCCAGGCCCACAGCCGTGAGCGTCTCGGCCTCCGCCTTCATGCGGGCCATCTCATCGTCCGCATGCTTCCCGAAGAGGGTCTCGCCGGAGAATGGCAGGTTGGCTACCCTCTGCTGTGCGTCCGGTTTCCGGGACGTAAGACGGAGCCAGGCGTGACGTCGTTGGTTAACCCCATGGCAAAACCCATGAGCTGCCAACAGGGAAGAGTCCGCTGCAGCGCTGATAATCTGGTTCGCCACCAGCATCCCTTCATTCAGCACTTCTTGGAAGTCCTCGCGCTTCTCGCGAGGTAAGTGCTCCGCAAACTGCTCGAGGGAGTCCCAGAGGGCGCGGTCGTAGCGGCCCAACAGCGCCGTGGCACTCGCACCCTTCATGGAGGTAGCCGATGTTCCACACACTTTCCTCCCTGCCGAATCCATCCATCTGGACTCCCTATCCGGGGGAACCGTGGATGACGGGTTGGTGGCATGTTGTTTGCGGGCCACCGTCACAATTACAGAGTCCGGATCCGAATCGGGAGCCCGGTACTTTTTCAGCAACCTCGATGGAGCCGCCTTCGTCACCGCAGGGGTGAGAAAAAGGGCCATAGCCGGTTCCTCCAGGCCCGGCACCAGAGGCAGGAGTGGACGAGACAGGTGTTTCTGATGCAATGTCTCAAAAATGACTGAAGTCTTAGGGGTAGGCACCGTCAAGGATATGCCCAACTTCGCAGCGCCCCTTAAAAGGACATCATGGAACGCCACCAGGTCATCAATCGGGGACACCCTCGTGTCTGGTGACCCCGACAAGGTCGGAGAATAGTCCCTGGTACCAGAGGACCTCGTGCGAGAGTGAGAGTCGTGCTTCCTATGGCGGCGTCTCGACCGCGTGGACGATCTGTGTCGCGATCTCTCCCTCCTCCCAGAGCGAGAGCGAGACCTGCCAGCCCGTGGCCGCTCCACCGGTTTCCGTGGTGGGGTCTTCCTTGGTTCCTCTCGAGGTTTAGGTTTCGGGTCCCCTTAGGAGGTACAGGTAGAGAGGGCAACGAAGTGGACCTCGGCGGAGGAACCACCGACCGAGGGGCGGGCCCATGCGGAGGAACTGGAGGCGGAGGGTCGCCTGACGGAAGCGGAGGGTTGGGGGGAGGATCCTCTTTAGGTACAGGCGGAGGTGGCGACCTAGGCCGAGATAGCGTGTACACCTCTGAGTACACCGAGCCCGGTGACTCCTTAGGCGAAGGGGGCTGAGATCCAGCCCCATCAGCAGGTGATCGCTTTCTCTTGCGTCCTCCACTAGAGGCAGTCTGACTTTTGGGACCAGAATCCCTGTAGCGCCGTTTTGGAGAGGCAGAACGACTCCTAGACGCCGACCTCTTCCTTCTCGACGCTGAGCGTCGTTTTTCCGGCGTCGAACGTCGCCTCCGCGGCTCCGGCGTCGAACGCCGCCTCCGCGACATCGACCTCCTCTTCCTCGACGTCGAACGCCGTCGACCTCTTCCTCCGTGACGTCGTACGCCGCCTCCGCGACGTCGAACGTTCAGTCCTCGACGACGAGCGTCGATTCCTCCGTCTTGATGCCCTCGACGTCGAGGAGCCTCTCGACGTTGACCGGTGCTTCGACGGCGATCGGCGGTGTCCCCTCGACGGTGAGCGCCGATGCATGTCACTTCGTCTCCGACGTCGATAGGAAAACCTTGACGTCGACGATGACGATGACGTCGACGGTGGCTTCGACGGCGACCTCTCCAGGCCCTTCGACGTCGAGCCGTCATGACCCGGAGCCCCGGGGAGAAGGGGAACACACCGCCGTCATCCCTCTCGACGTCGTCGTTGCAATCGACGTCGACGGAGACCGGGACCGTTTGCTGGACTTCCTGCCTCTGGGGAGCCCCCCAGAGGCCTCAGCAGAGGCAGAGGGAACCTTCCCAGCCTGCCCAGACCCACCTGCAGCCTGCAGACGCCTCTCCTCAAGGCCTGAAAGCCTAATCTTCATCCTGTCCCTCAGAGTCCGAGCAGAAAACTGCTGGCAGATGACAGTCCTCAGGGACATGATCTTCAGGGAGGCAGACGATGCAGACGTCGTGGGGATCACTCTTGGCCTTCTTCCTCCCACATGCTGAACACTTATCAAAAAGACCAAGCATTTTAGAGCCCTAAAACGCCTGAACCAGCACACAAAAGAGAAAGAGAACACCAAGAAAGTAAACTGAAACACTTTTAAAACATAAAAGTGCCAAAATATCCAATAAACCCTTGAATCAAGGGAGAGCTCAATGCCAGGGTCTTATTAGCAGGAGCCGGAAAAAGAACTGAAAGTAGAGGGACTTGCTATGCATTCTGGGATACTGGGAGAAAGTTCTAGAAGGCTCTCTTAAAGGCACAGTATCCTATTTAAGCCACATAATGGCAGCCTATGGGGCTTGTCTGTCCATGCCTGCCTCTCTATCATTCCAGAGTCTTTTAATGGTGGAGGCAAGTTTCTCTATGGTAGAAACTGGGCTGGCTGTATTATGTGTGGAATTTCTAGTTGAAGTACTGGACAGTGTAGCCTGTGGATATAGGCAGCATTATTTGTCTTTAAATTCTCTCTTAAGTGTCTTTGCAGTTTCTGCATGATTTGACAACTTAAGAGATTATTTTTGATTGCCGGGGTCCACGCACATGGGCGGGACTATTCACTAGATTATGACTATAGCAGAGATCCCCTACTACAGAAACCTATATACAATCTGGCTCTGCAGAAAAGCCAAAATGGCAGAAACATAACCTTTTAACATGACAAAGCAGCGGCCTGCTGGGACAAGTAAAGAATGAACAGAAAAAGTTGAGAAAGGGTTAAAGACAGAGGATCAACAAGTTTATCTTTATACCATTTCACAAATTTGTTTAAACAGCAGGCTTATAGCATCTTGGTGGAGGGACGCCTGGCTGCCAAAATAACATCGAAGACTTAAGGTGGAGGGTTAAAAACAGACAACTCTGGTAGATAAATCTCCACACGAAGCGTTTTCAGGTTCAGATGCAGATCCCTGTTGCTGCTACAGAAAATCCTCCCAAGGAGGCAACCTGATCGGAGGGCTGATGCTCATGCTCAACAGCTCGGGATACCAGACTCTCCGTGTCCAATCTAGAGCAGCTAACATGACTCTGGCCCAGTCGTTCTTTATCTTGAGAACTCTGGGCAGAAGTGGTCTTGGCGTAAAGGAATTCAGGAGGCCAGAGTATCACCAGAGACGAAAAGCATCTCAGAGCAAGAGCTGCTTCAAACTTCAGCCCTCAGAACTGCTGGCATTGCAAATTCTCAGCAGTGGCTAACCGATCTATCCACGGTTTTCCCCACTCTTGAAAGAGGCCTTGCACCATCTCTGCATGGAAACTCAGTTTGTGATCCGCTAGGCATCAACAGCGGAGTTAATCTACTCTAGAGTTCAAGGAGTCCAACAGGTGTTCAAAGATCCGGGGGAAAATGCATGAATGTTCCATCTAGGTTTGGTACATGGTACACAATCCAACCCCCCCATTTACTGGAGTACAACATGGAGGGGGTGTTGTTTGTGAACAACTGCATCAGCCTTCCCTTGATTGAAGTTAGAAAGGCTTTTAACACCAAACAGATCACCCGAAGTACCAACAGGTTGATGTGGAGTTTGGATTCCACGAAAGACCAGAGTGCTCTGATCTCCACCTCTACCAAATGGCCGCCCCAGCACAAGAGTGACGCACCTGTCACTACAGTTAGGTCTGGTTGAGGAAGGGCGATATGTTTGCCGCTGACCCCATCTCGGTGCGCCAGTCACTACTTCAGAACTTTCGCAATTCCCTTCAACATGTGGACCATTTCTATGCGCCCACTGGAAACTTATGTCCCATTTCAGAGCCCACATATGTGAATGAGCACGCGTCAGAAGCAGGATGCAGAAGGCCATGAGGCCCAGCAGCCTCAGTCAGACACATCGAAATCCAGGATAGAGGCCTAAACATCGATCTCATATCCTGAATATCCTGGACTCAATGCTCAGGAGGATAGGCCAGAAACTGCACTGTGTCCCAAACAGCTTTGATGAAGGGAAACGTCTGAGGAGTAGGGTGTGACTTCGGCACATTGAGAGTAAACCCCATCAAGTGCACACGGTTTGCCGTAGTCTGGAGGTGGGAGAAGACTTCCAATCATCAAGATTGGGGAAGACCAGCACCATTATCTTTGCAGATGTGCTGCACCCGCCACCATCACCTTGGTGAACGGCAGAGGGGTGCTGGCAAGGAGAAAAGGGAGCACAGCAAACTGGAAGTTCCCTTGGCCTAGTGTTAACTGAAGGCAGCATCTGAGGGTATGTTAACAACAACGAGAGACAAAAAGGGCTTTGAAGGTCTATCATAAATTGCTCATACTGATAACAAAGAAAGGAGTATGCAGTTCCTAAGGAGGCTAACAGTGACTTTGGAGAGGGTGCAAATAGCTGGCTACCAAGTGGGAGGATGGAAAGGAGGGATTCCCCATCCTCCCTCTTGGTAGTCAGCTATTTGCACCCTCTCCAAAGTTACGGTCTGCCTCCTTAGGAACTGCATACTCCTTTCTTTGTTATCAGCATCTGTGGGTAGGCAGGACAAGGATGTTAAAGTATGTGCTCTGCATGGCCAACTCTACCATCCAGTCTCCTGGTTCCAGGTCAGAAAGAACCTGAGTGAACATGAGCATTTTGAATTTCTCCTTCTTGAGGAAGAGATTGAAAAGGCACAGGTCTAGTGTAGGAATAAGGCCTTCATTCTTCTTTGGCACCAGAAAGTTGTGGGAATAGAAACCACACCCATTTTTGTTGGATGTTGGCCGTCTCTCTATGGATACCTTGGCCAAGAGAACCAACACTTCCTGACAGAGTAAGGAGAGGTGGTCCTCTGTCAGCTGGTCGTATGTGGGTGACATGGGTGGAGTGATGGTCACAAAGGAGACTGAGTAATCCTTTTGGTTGAGCTGCAAAACCCAACAGTCTAATGTTTCGGATCACCAGTGGTGCAGGTGAGGAGTATCCTGCCCCACACTGGATGACCATGATGGTTAAAGGACAAACTAATTGCATTTGGATGCTGCCAAGAGGGTCGACTGGGCCAACTTCTGGCTGTCCCGAGTGGTCTGACGGAACCGTGTCCTCAGCCACAAAAAGGTATGGCCACCTGGTGGCTGCGATGGTAAAGACACGTTTAAAAGCACCTTTCGTAGCTGCGGAAGGCAGACTGGGGTTGGTGAGGGACAATGGAGAGGGCCAAGGACCTGGCTATCTCCCTGCTGTCTTTAACCCCTCCCATGCTCATGACTAGCTAAGCTCGCCATGAGCCACGGTGGCCGTGTGCTAATGACGAGCTGAGCTCGTCATAACGGCTGCAACACTCACACGCAGAGCTGATTCCCCCGCTGTGCTGAACGTTCTAAAGAAACGGATGTGGCCATGACTAGCTCAGCTCGTCATAAGCAGAGAGCCACCTTGCTGCACGACGAGCCGCGCTCGTCATGAGCACCACGGCGCTGCGCGCGGCCCCCTCCCCCCAGCACAGCGGGAGAAATAGCCCCGCAGGGAAGGGGTTAAAGCAAGGCAGCGTTGAGTCCGTCTTCTCTCCAAAAAAGCGGGAGCCATCAAAAGGCGTGTTCGTGAGCAAGGCTTGGATATCACCCAAAAATCCAATGGTTCTAAATAAAGTGTAGCCCTCTGCTCTCTCAGCAATTGCCTGAGAGAGTACAGCTAGGGCCTCCAAGAGACCATAGGCAGCACTTGCCCAACCGAGTCCCAGATTAAAACATGCACTGAACAGACAGGCTGGATGTTGTTTTTTCCATAAGAGCCCATGTTAGCACCTGCTCTCATTCCCAACTGAAGGACTGTTCACACATTCTCTCCACTTTTCTTTTATCATTTTTTCTAAAAGCTTTTGTAATAAACAGCAAATATTATTTTTCCTTTAATACACTTTTAGACCTCCATGCTTTTTCATTGCTGAACTTCCAACAGGTCCAATCGATATAACCATTCAGTTTTTCTTGGGCTATACACTTATTATATTGATACCTTTTTAGGTTTCCCTGGGTTGAGCGACCTTGGTCTGATATCTGATAGGTCCTGAAGATGGTGGTGCCTACTTACACTTCAAGCCACCGAAACGAGTCAACTAGTGCTATTCAGATCCTGCTATATGCAGTAGTTTTAAATGGTAGTGGAGCACAAAAAGAAAACAAGTTACTTACCTGTAACTACAGTTATCCAGTATTGGTATCTTTCATAGATTCACATGCCTGAATCATTCCCCGTCGTCGAGGCGGGAGTCCCACGGTAAATTATATATATATAGCAGTGCCTAAAAATCATTAGTAGTAGGCTAGAAAAGGATATAGGCCCAACTAGGCCCAAAACTTAGCAGCCTATCTACCTCATTATGTAAAAAGAACTGAAAATGTAGCCTCAGCCAATCAGCTAACCTCACCCTCTAGAACCTTCCCAGCCCAGGCAGTTCTCCTCAGATTTTCCCAGCACAAGTGAGAAGTAGTATCCATAATAAGAACTGCCCAGCCGGGGAGGAGGGTGGGTGCATGTGAATCTATGAAAGATACCAATACTGGATAACTGTAGTTACAGGTAAGTAACTTGTTTTCTTATCCAGTATTGGGGTATCTTTCATAGATTCACATGCCTGAATCAGAGTAGCAAGCAGTAATAACCATAACTGTCGGTAGAGGAAGGTGGGAGACAATCCAAACCATATATCCCCACACAACCTGGAAGGTACTAGAGCAATAACATATTGCAGTACATATGCAAAATCATGACAATACCTTCATATAATATATATCTGTATATAGACCATTAAAACAGTATATTAGCACACATGTAGCAATAGAAACAAGAAAAACCATAACAGGCTGACCTCAGTGAAGAAGATGCTGCAACACTGCTTCTCCCACTGACGTATCTTCATGTAGCACCGGCTGCAGGCAATAGTGCTTGGTAAAAGTATGCACACTTTTCCATGTAGCAGCACGGCAGATGTTTTCCAGGGTCACCCCTGCAAATAGGGCTGTAGACGCTGACATCATCCTGGTGGAATGCGCCTTAACCGTTCTTGTCAGGGGCTTGTTCGCTTTCTCATGACAGAAGACAATGACAGAGGAAAGCCATCTGGCTATAGTTGCCTTCGTCACTGCCTGACCACGTGTAGCTTGTCCATAAGCTACAAACAGTTGGGTAGATTTGCGCAAATCTTTTGTCTTTTGTAAATAGAATTTGAGGCATCTTTGGACATCCAAGGAATGCAGCATCCTTTCAGCTGGAGTCTTGGGGTCTGGAAAGAAAGTTTTGAGTTTCACTGGTTGATTGATGTGAAACTGGGTCGGAACTTTGGGAATAAACTTAGGATGAGTTCTAAGTGTCACACAGTCTTTTGAAAAATGTAGGAAAGGTTCCGATATAGTGAACGCTTGTATCTCACTTACTCTCCGGGCTGAAGTGAGGGCCAACAGAATAGCCACTTTCCAAGTCAAGAATTTAAGTTCTGATTTATGAATTGGTTCAAAAGGCCTTTTCAGCAATTGAGATAACACAATATTGAGATCCCACTCAGGAGGAGGAGGCCGCACTGGAGGGAAAACTCGAAATAATCCTTTAAGGAACTGTTTAATTAAAGAGGAAGAGCACAAAGATGGTTTGTTTTAACTCTTTCTGAATCTGGATATGGCAGCAAGGTGAACTTTGATAGAAGAAAAGGCGAGACCTGATCTGGCTAGAGACAGCAGATAAGGCAGAATCTTCTCTGGAGGAGCCTGTAGTGGATGGACGTCATGCTCTCCGCACCATAAACAGAATCTCTTCCATTTGAAGCAGTAGGTTCTGATGGTAGACTGTGCACGAGCCTGAGATAGAACAGCTCTACAGTCTGGAGAAATCTCCAGGTCCTTAAACTCAAGTGTCGGCTTGAGGCGCAGTGGAGGTTGATGGGAGAGTATCAGAAGCTCCTGGAACCAATACTGTCTCGGCCAGCGAGGAGCAATTAGGATTAGAGAGCAACGCTCTCTCTTCATTTTCTGTAGAACCTTTGGGATGAGAGGAATCGGTGGGAAGGCATATGCAAAGATTCCGGTCCACCTCATCAACAGGGCATTTCCTCTCGATCCTTGCTGGTGGAACCTGCTGGCAAAGTATATGCATTTGCTGTTCTGTTGCGTGGCAAACAGGTCCAGTGTTGGTGTGCCCCAGAGCTGAAAAATTGTTTCCACTTGGCGTTGTTCGAGTTCCCACTCGTGACATCCTGTGAACGATCTGCTGAGATCGTCGGCCAGAGAATTCTGAATTCCCTGAACATGCTCCGCTCGGAGGGAAATTTTGTGATGGAGTAACCATTCCCACATTTCCTGCGCTTGAAGAGACAGGGCTAGAGATTTTGTGCCCCCTTGCTTGTTTACGTAAAACATGCTGGTGGTGTTGTCCGTGCGCACCAGCACTGCAGAGCCTGCAATTCTTGGCAGGAAGGCTCGCAAGGACAGGAAAATGGCCCTCAACTCGAGGCAGTTGATGTGTTTGTGCTTGTACTGATGGGACCACCGTCCCTGCACTTGAAGGTCTTGGAGATGACCTCCCCAACCCTCCATGGAGGCATCTGTCGTTAGAGTAAATTCCGGTAGGGTCTGAAGAAAAGTGAGCCCCGGAGACAAATTGTTCTTTGCCGCCCACCATAGAAGAGCTTGTTTCATCTTGGGCGTGACCTTGATACGGTCCTCGAAAGATCCGTCTATCTGCCGCCACTGTCGATGCAATTCCTCTTGGAGAGGCCTCATTCTGAGTCGAGCCAGTGGAACTAGATGGAGTGCGGAGGAACACATCCCTAGCAGGGAAACAAACTGTCGGACCGAAAGAGACTTTTTTGACCGTATTTGACTTGCCAGCTTTGTGATCTTGTCCTGACGAATTTGGGTCAAGAAGGCTTTGCACTGAGAAGTGTCCAGTACTGCTCCTAGGAACGTCAGAATTTGTTTGGGTTGCAGTTGAGATTTTTTGACGTTGAGGGTCAGGCCCAGATTCGAGAACATTGATAGAGCACTTTTGACCGATTGCCTTGTTGAAGTCTTTGTTGGACTCTTTATTAACCAATCGTCGAGGTACGGGAATACTTGGATTCCCTGTGACCTCAACGCAGCTGCAACTGGGACTAGAGTCTTGGTAAAGATTCTTGGTGCAGATTTCAGGCCGAAAGGGAGCACCTTGAATTGAAAATGGACACCAGCCACTGTGAATCTCAGATACTTGCGGTGGTTTGGATGAATTGGAATGTGGAAGTAAGCGTCTTCCATATCCAGGGAAGCCATGAAATCGCCTTCCATGAGGCAATTGAGGACATCCGTGAGTGTCACCATGCGGAAAACTCTGCTTTTTCAGATATTTGTTTAAGTTTCGTAGATCCAAAATTGGACGCCACTCTCCTGAAACCTTTTCCACAAGGAAGAATCGAGAGTAAAACCCCTGATTTTTCTGGGATGTTGGAACTTTCTCTATCGCATTTTTGTGTAGCATTTTCATGGCTTCCATGTATAACAAATGAAGACGAGGAGGGGAGGGACCCCTGGGCGGTGACGTTGGAGGTTTCTGCAAGAACTCCAGAGTGTGTCCGTGTTTGACTATGTCCAGAACCCACTGATCTGAAGTTATCTTCCGCCACTGTTGATAAAAGGCGGAGATCTTGGCGCCCACGGGGAGGGAAGGAAGGGAGGATGGTGTCCGGCAAAACTCACTGGCGTTTATTTGAATCGCGTCCCTGGTAGTTAGAACGTCGTTTCCCTCCTTGACGAGAGAAACCCGCTGACGATGACTGCCGATAGGACTGTTGGTAGTACAGCTTATTCTGAGATTGATACTGGCGGTTTTGCTGATTTTGATAATGTCCTCTGGAAGAAAAACCGCGGCCTCTTGCTCCTCTGAAAAAACCTCGCTTATACTGTAGTGTACCAAGCGATTTGGCCGTATCAGTATCCGTTTTGATCGCAAGCAATGCTTCATCTATGTGCTTGCCAAACAATAACTCGCCATCATAGGCCATGTCAAGTATTTTGGTCTGGACTTCAGGTCTGAAAGAAGTCGCCTTGAGCCATCCCTGCCGTCTGAGAACTGCCGCTCCGGCCAATTGTCTAAAGGCTGTATTAGATACATCGAGGGCGCAATCGATAATCTCAGAAGCTGCCCGCTCGCCTTCCATGACAACCTTCCTGACCTCTTCAACACGGTCATCGGGAACCAAGTTGATGAATTCCGACAGATCTGACCACATTTGTCTGTCATAACGTGCTAAAATTGCCAAAGAATTAGCAATCTTAACAGTAGCAGCGGCATTAGCTGAGAACTTCTTCCCAATCGCATCCAATCTCCTGCCCTCTTTGTCTGGAGGCGTTGAAATTGGTGCAACCGGATTCTTGGATCGTTGTTGAGCCGCTTGTGAAATCACTGAGTCAGGACGCGGATGACCAATCAAACATGAAGGAGTATCCGGTGGTGCTCGGTACTTCTTGTCGACTCTTGGAAGAACCGCCGGGATGGAAGCTGGCGTCTTCATAATATTAATCCCTTCTTTCCAAATATATTCAATGATAGGGATAGATCTGGACACCCTTCTATACCCTTCTGTGAAATCATGAAGAAAACAGTCAGTCTGCTCAACCGAAACTGTAATTGCAAATCGAGCAGCTGCCCGGTGCATGATGTTATGAAAACCTCCTATGTCTTCTGGCGGAGAATCTGAAGGTTGTGGCAAATTAGGAGAGGGCATAGGAATGATGTAATCATTCCATGGTTCCGTAGGCGTGGAATCCGGAAGTTCCCCATCCTCTCTTTCATCCTCATCTGGAGAGGAGACGTCAACATCCTGACCTCCAGTCCCGGGGTCAACATCCTGCCTTGGAGAGTGCGAAGGATGTGGCGGGGGATTTACTGGCATGTCTATTGGCACAGAATTTGGAGTAGGCAGAGTCGATGGAAACCTCTGACGATAATCAGCCAGCATGGCCTGTAAATCCTGAATTAGAAAAGACGGAAGATGAGTCGTGTCTTCTGTGTGTTGTTGCTCCTGATGATAAGGAGTAGTTAAATTTTCCTGATAGTAATGAACCTCATCATCATCTTCATCCTCTTGATATTTTATGTGTAACTGGGAAGGGTGATGGGCCACTCCAAAAGGCTCGTCATCATCCCCTTCATTATCAGAATCTGCCTCCACGTAGTTTTCCAAAATATGCGAAGGCAAGAGGGGAGACAAATGAGAGTAACTCTGTCTCTGAAATGATTTCATCTGAAAATGGGTATACTGTACCCTTACCGGAGATGTGGGCAATAAATGCGTAGACGGCACATTCAAAGATGCCAGCGCTGCTGTCGATGGTAGAAGTGAGACAGATGTGTGAGTTGCCGGTACTGTCGTCGACGGTATCGTCATTGGTGTTGTAATCGTGGACGAGGACTTTTTTGAAGGCGTCCTAGTAGACGGATCCGTCGACTGACTCTTCGTCGTCGACAGAGCTGAAACCTTCGTCGACGGGTTTGTCGTCGACGGGCCTGTCGTCGACGGGCTCTCCGTCGACGGGGTCTCCGTCGACGGGGTCTCCGTCGACGGGGTCTCCGTCGACGGGGTCTCCGTCGACGGGGTCTTCGTCGACGGGGTCTTCGTCGACGGGGTCTTCGTCGACGGGATCTTCGTCGACGGGATCTTCGTCGACGGGGTCTTCGTCGACGGGGTCTTCGTCGACGGGGGAGCCGTCGACGAGAGCGTCGACGGAAGCGATGACGAACGCTTCGTAGATGGTGATTTAGTCGTCGACGGAAGACTCGTTCTTTTAAAGCTTCAATTAAACAAACGGGGCGCAGCTTTCTGCGCAAATTTCAGGTACACCCTGCAGTGACAAATGTCTGAATATTTTGCCGAGTCGTTCTCAGGTGTAGTGCCAGAAAGCAAAGTAGAGTTACTCAGATGGCACGGCTGCATGGCAATCACTTGGTAAGCCGGTACAAAGGGGTGGGAAAGCACATGAATGCTAGACAAGTAGGTTTAAAAGCCCCGGCTGTGAGACAGATATTTTATAGCATTTGAGACACAATATCATCTGTTCATGATAGGCAGGACCACTGAAATCAGGCGGCGGGAGAACACAAAATTATGCGGCATGAAAATGCAGCATAATGCAGCACTTTCTTAAAATCCTATTACTTCACTATTTTGTCATTTTTACACATGGTAGTACTACCTGGGCAAATACTTCATCATAATAGAAGTTTAACAACCAAATACAGAAATAAGTAACTGAAAGATGACCAATTAAACAGCCTTTCACTGCTCGCAAAGCACATCGCAACGTGTTTAGTTTTGTTCAGTTTGAGCCATTATGTTTTTTTTGTTAAAATCTGAAGATTATGCAGTAGATGATAATTTGTGTGGCAAATACATAATGATGGGGGGAGGGGGAGCTGTGGCAGCAAAAATCGCATAATTCCAGGACCCGGATTATAGGAAAGTTTTACGGCAGGCAAGTGGCAGAATGTGCATTATTGCGAGTCTCATCTTGATTAACTGAAAAAAGTATAAAGAACGATTCTCCGCTATTCTGAAGCCACATAATTTGAATGTATGATAGCATTTGTCCTAGACCTTGCAGTGAGATTTGGAAATAAGATTATGGAGGTGGAGTGGGAATGCAAAAAATTCACCCAGTACAGTGTTTTCTGTACTGTTATAGCTTATTCTCACTTTCACTAGGTTTCAGCTACCCATGTCAGAATGCTACGGATTAGACATTTTTGCTTGGAAAAAGAAAGAAAAAAAGTCCAGGAATAAGTTGAACTATCGAACCAGGTATAAGGACTCAGCACAAGGCCTTCGTGCAAAGCCAGAATATGAACGAATTCATAAATGGCTCAAAATATGGAGGTTCCATCAGTGGATGGAAAAAATGATACAGTGAAATAGGAGCTGTTGAAGCTTTTGTGGAAATAACCAACACAGTTCGGGAAGAAGACAATTACAGACTGGTGCATTGCTAAGCACGTAATCTAGGGCGCCAAAGCATTGTAATACCGGACACATAGTTAAGGCAGATCCTGCTGCACACAGGTATGCAGTTAAGATATCTACTAGCTTTTGAGATACAATAGCAATTTTTCAGTTCATGGGCTAGTTTATGTGGCTAGGTTCGCACAACAGAAATGCCACATAAATACATACTCATGCCAATATCAAAAAATATCAGCATTTTACATGGTCGGGTATAAGTAGAAACAAGAACTCACACCCACACCAGCTTTTTATCATTTAAAGTAGTAACATGCTTCGGAAACATTAAGTAATTGCTACTTGCACATGGTCTTAGCAGTTCCCATGGTCTTTTACTGTGATGGTAGCACTTGAAAGATATGACCATAGGGAGCTGGAGTTTCAGATATACGTGGACCACTGTTAGGAAGCCCAAGCTGAACCATCTATTCTTACTCTGGTCAGCTGACGTGAACTGGTCAGCATCCAATCCTGGATGTATCTCCGGGAGCAGACAAGAGGTTCGGTAAAAATGGGCTCAAATAAAATCTTTGCAAAAATCGATGCATCATTTGATTAAGGTGGCTAGTAAAGAAAGACATGCTATGCAAATCATAAACGGGAACAAGTGGAGAGCCACAAGTCAATTGAGCACCAGATGTTTAAAAAAATGCAAGATCTGCTGGTCCAAAATGTTGAAGGCTACGAGAAGACTGGAACCAATAAAACAGCATGAACTTCATTCACCCTTTTAATGGCATCAATCGGCTCAAGGATACTACTGCGGGTGATAGTGTGCTTTAAAAATACACCACGTAACCAGGATAATACTGTAGCTCTGGCACATCTATTTAACCAGGCCACCCACACAAGACAGCGCACGATCTGTTTAGTGTATTATACTGCGCCGTTTCACTGTCAACAGAAAGTTACTCTGGGCAAAACTACAAAAATGGGGGATCCCAAGCATGTTGCTGAACGCCATTATTGCTCTCTATAGTAAAACCTGGGTATGTGTCAAACTCACGCAGAGCACTGAGACAAAAAAGTTTACAGAGCAAGCAAGGGCTCAAACAAGGCTGTGTTGGCGCCCCTACTTTTTAATTTATATACTGCAGATCTAGTTAATTTGTTATCCACACGATAACTTGCTCGTCCCAGAAATCGGGCGGACTAGATAGTTTTTAATGCAGCATACAGATAACATGGTCCTAATGGAGCACACAAGGATGGGACTGAAGAAAGCACTCAATGAATTAAGTATCTACAATAAGGCAAATTCATTAGTGGCCAATGCCAATAAAACAACGTTTTGCTACCAAACTTAAGCAATGTTGGAGATTGGGAAACTTGAAAATCAGCACCACCTCCAAGCATAACTATCTGGGGGTTTGGTTTAGGTGTAATGGTAAGCCCAGCCAATACATCGCCTCCACAGAAGCAAAGGCTAAGGCAGTGACATATGCCACGTGTTCATTTAACGCTAAAATGTACAGTCCAGGAAAACTTGCACAACAACTACAAGCCCAGGGTCAAGACAATAGCAATGAAATCTGTTATTTTAAGGTGGAATACATACTTCGTTTTAATGGCTTGATTTCTTTCAATCTTTTAATTGTATTAACATGAAACTACTTAAATGAAATATGTCGATGTTTTAGTGAATACAAGAAATGTATTAAAAGGATAAACTGAGTAAATGTTTTGTAACCATTGTTATTAATTGAAAGAAATTAATGTATTAGTACTAATAAACTTAACCAGATAATCAAAAAATACGATTAGTACACATCTTCCATAATAACTCTTACAACCTAAATCAGAATCCACCTGCGATGGCAACCTCAGACTGACATAAGGCGATAATGGGCCTGTCTGTAGCACTGCAAGGCCATTCTAAAAGCATTACCATGTATTATGCCACTTGATCTTGACCACAATCAGAGGAGCAGTATAAAGACAATAAGTGATAAATGGTTAACATGAAAGAAACAGAGCCTCCAACAAAAATACTATTAATAAATACCGAAAATGTAGGCGTGTGGGGTCTTTTAAACACCATACTAGAGCATACCCCCAGAGGCAAACAAACTAGACATAGAGGAGAGGGTATCACAAATAATATGGGGCACAAAGGTGAGAAAGCAAGACTCATGATCATCATGGCGTATGCAAACTAGAAAATTCCAACTGGTTCACCACATTTACCAAAGGCTGCAACTTGACAGTCTTAGCGACTCCTTGTCTGTGTCAAGTTATACTGAATAGTATCATTTTAGATCTTGAATTTATTCCATAGATTTTTAGGTAAATGGAGGCGTACCAAACGATGAATAAATAGGCTGCAAAGGCTTAGTTTCATTTTAGGAAACGTGTCTCTTTTCAAAATTTGTATTTGGCTAGCATGATATTTTTGAAATATACTAATCAACTGTGACTAAGAAATGTATATTGCAGTATGATGCGGTCTACATTTTACCCCGACCTGAAGGGTCAGCCAACTTGATTCATTTAAAAGTGTCCTTATACCACGGCGTACAGATCAAAGTAACAAAAACAAAATACTCTAAAAAAAACCTCGTGCTCGGCCAGGAGGGGAAGCAAAGGATCAATGCAGTTTTGCCTAACAGGTAACACAGGTGAGAGTGGGTGTGGCTGCGCAGGCCAGAAAAGACCGATGATTCAACAGCCTACCTGGCCTCAGTAATGGGGTATCCTAAAGAGCAGCACAAAGGGTTGGAACCCTCACGTGTCAACAAGGGAAGGGGGCGGGGGGGGGGGGGGGATCGACACAAGGTTCATCAAAAGAATGAAAGGCATAAGCAGCATGTTGTATTTTAGAATAAAAGTTTTATAGAAAAATAACTTATTTAGGCAAAGCCTTTAAAAACATCTGAATTAAAGCAAGATTTTAGAAAATGCTAAACATGTTTCATAGCACGTAAGTGTGTGCTAATTCCATAGAAAATCTCTACAAAACTTAATAGCAATTCCAGTGCCCTAAATAGTAGCAGATCTAAATAGCAGAAGAACAAGTTACTTACATTTGTTAACCCTCTTTCTAGTAGCGACTATCTAACCACAGATTCCTCACCTATTGAATATTGTCCCGGCGTTACATTGGATCCAGAAACTTTTGAACAGTACCTCTATGCCAGTAGTTGGCAGCTCAGCACTGACACCAGTCCACTCCAGAAATGACATGCTGAGCCAATATAAGCACCACTCCAATATGCTATCATTTGCTTACAAGGCTATTTGCACCCCCAGATGCAGGGCCCAAACAGCAAATTGGCTTTGACCAGCATACAGATTCCTAGACTTGGGATCTTATTAATTAAGAGTCCAATTCTCAGAATGAGGAGGATGGGAGAGTAGGTGAGGAATATGCTTTTACAAAGAGTATATCAGAAAGAGCGTTACGTGTTCTTCTAACAACTTCTACTAAAAGCAGATTTCTCACCTTTAAAATACACCAAACCAGTACCTTAAAACAGACAAAAGAGCCAAAAGGTACCTTTAACTGTGCCCAGAGCAAAGTCTTGCCGAATGAAAACAAAAACAAGAACAAAATGTCAGATTTATCCTGGAGAGGATCAATTTGCTATGCACGGCACCAACCCACATATTTGTCCCAACAACAGGAGTATACTGTTTTGGTCGAGATATGCCTGGCTGCCAAGATGGCATCAACCACCTCCAGATGAATGTCGAATGTGTTTAGCTGTCCAAGCTCAATTTCCACGCATGAGGTGGAGACTGAGACGACCCAGGTGCGGAAGCCTGGCCTAGTTGTTGCAACAGCAGATTGTATCAGAAGGGCAGCCTAATCGAAGGACAGACCATCACGCTGAAGAGCTCTGGATACCCCACTCTCCATACCCAGCCTGGGGCCACTAGGAGGACTTTGTTCCAGTTGATACAGACATTCTGCAGAACAGGAGGCAGAAGAGGTTTTGGTAGGAAGGAATTCAGTCCAGAGTGAACATTGGGTGTTCTCAGATGTGGTGGATAGATCAAGCCAAGGATCTACCCGTTTGTGAAAGATCTTTGCACCACCTTCAGGTTTAACGATCACTCAGGATCGGAGCGGTGTAAATGGCTGAGCGTGTCCGCTTTTGCATTCAAAGATCCTGTCAAGGAGCTGGCCACCAGGAAAATTACTTGAATGCCCAACCATTCCCACCCCTCCCCGTTTGTTGCAATACCACAGGTGATCCTGTGGAACTGGGCCAGAGAAGTCTGATCTCCACCTCTCTCAGGTGGCTGTCCCCACCAAGAAGTCACACATCAGTCACCACGGTCAGGTTTGAGTGGTGTTGGTAGAGGGTTCTGTAGTTGATCCAATCGTGGCCTAGTAACCACCATTGCAGATTTTTGTGGTCTTATCCGAAACCTGAATGCTGTTGGAGAAGTCCCCTTGACTTTGGAGCCACAGAGACTTCAGATCTCATTAAAGAGCATGCATAGATCACCTGAAGTGCTAGATGGACAACAATCTCAGCAGCCTCAGTCAACTTTACTGAAATGCAAGACAAATGCTGAAAAATTAGGGTCATAGCCTGAATATCCAAGACTCCCCTTTCCAGGGTAAAAGGACAAAACTGAACCGTCTCCTGGAAGCTAAGATGAAGTGGAGCATCTGATAACTTCAATATGTCAATAGTGAACCCCAAAGCTGAAAGTAAGTGCAACTTAGGCTGGAAGTGACCAACAACTGCCTGTGACGAGCCTGCCTTCAACAGCAGTCACATCAAAGTTGGGGAGGCTTGGGACCCTCTGGCCGGTGTGCTGCTACCACAATTGCTTTCGTGAACACCAGAAAGGCTCTGGTGAGACCAAAGGGGAGCACAGCAAACTTACAATGCTGCTGTCTCACCATTAATTGCAGGTAGTGCTGATGGGCCTGCAGATCAGGTACAGAGAAATAAACATCCTGCAGGTCCACCGCCACTATCCAGTCTCCAGGATAGCATTCACCATGAAATGGCTCAACACCTTGCTAGGGTTCAAGTGGCTGTGTAAGTGGTGTACTTCTACCTAAGTCGCAAAAAGAAAGGACGATTTTATGTGGTTGTAGTGGTGGAGTAGACAGGCTCAAGTAGAGCACTTTAACACAGCTTTCTTTGGACTATGCTCCAGCGCTGGATCGGCTTTGTTCCAAAAGAGGTGACTCCTATCAGGGCATGTCCATAAGTGACGACTGGACATCACCTGAAAACCTGCCGACATTAATCAGGCATGGCAACAAATAGCTACACTAGTGCCAATGGCTCGCACAATAGAATCTGTGATATCAAGGTCCCAACGGATTGTAAACTTGGCAGTAGCACTGCCATCCTGTATGGCCCGAGTCAGTACACGGCAAAGGTCTTCCAGGACACCTAGGGAAACTAGAGCAACAGAATCCAACAGTGTGGGGGAATAGTGGCCCAGCAAGCAACTGTCATTGAATTGACCGGAGGGTCAAACTAGAGGAAGAAAATACCCTCTTCTCAAAGGTACACGCTCTCTTGCACTCATGGAAGTGGTCACAGAAATTACAGGGATTTGTCCAAATGGTGGAAACCCGCATCACACCAAACTCTCAGGAGAGAAGTCCGAGACAAAAAAGGGGAAGGTGGAGAGAGGGTCGCCGGGGTCAGCTGCTTGGTGCTGCTTAATTTGGTAGTTTACTGGGGGGTAAGTACAAGGTTTGACCTAGGCATCACACTCCTGTCTTTTCAGGTGTTGGAGTGGCAGGAAGGGACAGAGTCCTGCATGGATTGTTTTTTTTTCTTTGAGTTATTTAGAAATTGATGAAGATCAACTTCGGGATAGACTCCTGGATCAGGAACGGGACCAAAACGGACACCTGGACCAGTCAGTGTGTAGTCTTCTGATGCTTGGTAACATTTTCAGCTTGTGATCATGCATGCCCTTCGGATACATCAAAACGCAGTCACTGTGTGACTTGACCCCAAGCAAACCAAGACTTTATCACAGAAATTGGTTTGTGATAGTCCTCAAAAAGTTTAAATCCCGGTTTTCTTGGGAGTTGATAAGTACAGTGCAAAATGTGCAAATTTGAGGAAAACGGGGCTCAAAAGACTTGAGGTAGCTCTGGATTCACGTCTGGTTGTGTAGAAAGTAAGGATCTGACGTCCGTGCATAAGAATGGTTCCTAGATCGGCTCCACACATTTCTGGAGCGGAATAGCTTCTGTGTGGAGCCACATGTGGTCACCTGTGGTGGACAAAGATGATGCTCTAAGTTTCCGTATCTAGTCTGTGTGCAAATAATCAAAAGACAAGGAATCTGTTATGAGAGGTCTCCATCAGAAACAATGTTCCCAGATGGAATCTTCTTGCACTTGAAAACACTTGACAATTAACAGGTGTCATCTGAGAGCCTGTTTCGATAGCAACATGCGTTTCCCTTCATTCGTTCCCATTTGTCCAAACCACCAATCATTTATCAGACAAATCTTAAGACTTTTGTTGGGCTTATCCGTTTCATATCAATGTTATATGGGAACTTGAATTTTTAGCACGTTTCTAGATTAATTTTGCTATGCTCGTATATGTGGTATGAGTGAGAATCATGGAGTATCATCTTGTATGTACGTTGTGAGTGGCGGATGAGAAATGCTCTGTTTATCTTTATGATTTTTCAACGAGATGATATTTGTGACCTATCAACTTGTATACAATGAAAAAATATAGAATAATATAATAAAATAATGTTTAATTCGACTTGTTCTCACTGGTGGCCCTTCTAACCCCTGGACCCCCGCACATTGGCCCCTTTCCTTTGGTCCCCCCCCTGTTCCCTCTTCTTCTGTCCGCACTCTCGGCATCAAAGTCAGCCATGACTTATCTATGCACAGTCAGATCAGCTCTGTTGTGTCCTCCTGTTTTCTTTCCCTCCGTTTAATTCGGAAAATCTCCCGTTTCTTCTCTACTGATGCTCTTAAATCCATAGTCATGGCCCTCGTCACCTCCCGCCTTGACTATGGGAATGGCCTGTACGTGGGCATACCTGCTTACGAATCTCGCCACCTACAGGCCATTCAAAACCAAGCTGCTCGTCTCATCCTCGCCCTCCCTAAATCCTCTCATATCACCCCGGCTCTTAAATCACTTCACTGGCTCCCTGTTTGTTTCAGATCCTTCTTCAAACTGCCCTGTCTAGCATTCCTGGCTCACTCTCGATCCGCACCCTTGTTCATCAACACTCTTGTCTCTTCTCATGCCCCTGTTCGCACTCTTCGTTCTTCCTCTCTCTCTCTCTTCTTCACACCCCTCGCTTCCGCAAATCCAGAACGGGGGGAACCCGATTCTCAGTCCTTGCCCCCCAGTTCTGGAATAGCCTTCCTCTTTCTATTCGTTCCATTCCCATCTACTCTCACTTCCGCAAAGCCCTTAAAACCTTCCTCTTCCTTCAGGCATTCCCCTCTTAAACTCCCCTGGGTCCCCTCTGCTGAGTTCTTGATCAGGTCCCTAGCGCCAGGAAGCCGCTCGGCCATCGTGCGCTCTATTAAATATTTTATTCATTCATTCATTCATTCATTCATTCATTGAAGATTTTGGTCATTTGGACTTAGCAAGAGAGGTAAATCAACAGTCGACGCACAGCTTTGCTTAAAGTACCTAGGTAGAGTCTTTGCTTGTATATTTTGTCTGCATTCTTCCCCTGCTTCTCTACCGTTAGTCACTATCTACTAACTTTCTGTAAACCTCTGAAAACTTGGCTCTTCCTGTAACTACATCTAGTCCTTTAGCATACTCCGCAGCGCTGGGACGCCTCCGGGTAGCCATGGGCTCTACAAATCCTTTTTCATTTCATCAGGGGTTTCCTTGGTTATGAGTAGTTGAGGCGGTGCAAAAGCCAGGCAGAACTTTCCACTCCTATCGGGATTAGGTGATTACAATCACTGTGTACCCTGCGCTCACCCTTGGGTAACTTGGCACTGAGGAGTCAGGTTCATCATAGAGGCAATGTGTAAAGCACTGGCACGGCACTCTAACACAAATACACCAAGCATCACAAAGAGATTATGTAAATAAAGATTGCATTTAACACACACATTAACATCATGCATTTTTGGGAATATATCACACATAGAAATATTACTAGTAGAACTAGCCCCATCAGTGATATCCGTTATACACATGGGAAAAATCCCATTTTACGCCAGCACCCTTATGCGGTACGATACGTTCTCAGAACTGAGCCCACCCTGGGGGAAAAAAAACAATTCAAATCCACACATTTCAAAGGTGCACCCCAGGCCACAATATCAGGAATGTGTACACACAAATATATAACACTCTTCAGCACCACCGTCCATCAAGGCTGCATGGGTAAAACCAATGTCAAAACAAAGTATTTGTTAGGTAATGAAACAAACAAGTAATACAACACTGATGTGTGGTCCAACTCTTAGTAGGCTGTTCTCGTGTAGCACACTGACTCACAGAGCACCATTATGCGGTGCAAATGATATCGGCAAGTCCATATGAATCACACTCACGCACAAACTCAATCTGCACCATAATGAGGAGCAAATGATATCAGGCAGGTCAGCTGATAATATGAATGCGGGCCCCGTGGCACAATCCCTACCCCCCACTACTCAGCAAACAAAGAGTTAATACAAAAATAAAAACTTACTATACCGGTTAATGCCTGAGTCAAACTTAGTCAGGGGCCATGGGGAGAAGGCTGGAGTAACTATCGGGGTAACCAGGCCACAGTCGACAAATGGGGTGGGTTGGCTACCACTCTGGAAGTTCACACACTTAATGTGGAGCAGAAACAGGCAAGAGGCTGTCCCAGTTAATCAAGAGGCCCCTAAATCTGCCTTCCAGCACCAGCCCAGTTCTATGAATCACAGCACCCGAAAGGTCTCGGAAGTGTTCCTCAGCCCAGTAACTCACTCTCACCGCCCAGGCCCAATCCGAGTGATACTATCTGGCAACACAAAGTCGTGAGCCGGGTGAGTTGCAGTTGATTCGCTGCACTGAAGGCAAGAAGGAACACTGTGAATCTGGGGTGCAGCTGTCCCTGCACCCCAAGGGTAGTGAGACAACATCAGGCGCGTGTTGATCAGTCACCCCAGACAATCTGGTCACTATTAACCAAAAGTTGGGTTTGCCGTATACCTCCCTGTAAATGAGGCACAATGCCTGGTGCGTGATAACCCGAGTTGCACCAGACAATCCTGTCTCAAACACAGTTGCAAGTTCAGTAGTATCGCACATGGTAGAATGAGGCACTATTACAAATGTGCCCTCCCCCCAGAGGGTCAAAACCTGTGAATCGGACACCCCATGTAGCGTGTCGCACAAGAGATGCAGCACAGTCCACTTTTTATAACTGGTATTTCTAAGCTATTAATGACAAATCTGCTAGTAACAAAAGGAGGATTTGTCAATGATAGTAAACACTACTAAGATGCTCTACAGTAAGCCACCACCGCAGCCTAAAGTATTCTCAGTCATTTCCCCATGTTAACCTATGGGGCGAGCAAACGTCAGAGGTAGTAAAAATATGTATGGGGGTTATTCACCACCTGGGCAGGGAACACATGTACCTGCCCTTCACCTTTCACTTTCTCCACCCACTGCCCAAGGTCTCACCCTAGGGGTGCTCTAGTGTTAGTGAAAGGCACCCTCAGCAATGGCCAATGATTTAGAAAGGACAACATAAGCACAAGTTCAAATGAGCTCACCAAGGCCTGCAATGGCAGGCTTGAGACATGTTTGAAAAGCTATTCTTGTGTGATTGCACTGATGCTATGGCCCACTAGTAGCCAGTGAAGTACCTGCCCTAGGAATGTGATATACCTCTTTACGGGGTACTCACAGGTACAGCAACTAAACCAATCAGGTAAGCACCACTTCTTAGCATGGGTGCGTGTTCACACTGCATTACAGTGGGAAAGCACCCAGAGTCCTAATGCCACAAAAAGAGAATAAGCAAAAACCACGAGGGAAAAAAAACTTTTGGGGTACTACTACGTCCAGAGTATCAGGTCTAACAACTTTCATCTAGAATCATGGACGGTTAAGGCTGCATCAGTGTTAAAAAAAAGGAGATTAAAATGGAGCTCAGACATTGCCCATCAACGTGGACATCTCTAGTCCCTCTCTGGTTGGTCGAGCTGCGAGACCTTATTGCTCAGCACTTTCAGTAGATATTTGATAGATTCTCTCCTTAATTAGGAGACCTTGCAAGAAAGAGTGCCGGCTAACAAGTGCTGGCAATGTCAGCAAGGCGGTTTGTCTCATTCACACACACATCCATGCAACCAGAGCAGCTATATTCACTAAAGTGTATTTATCACCGCTCCTTGAGTAGATTTGCCTCTTCGGAACAAAATAAAGGTATTTTACTGCCCCCTAAAGCCCACAATGAATGGCGCAGAATGAAAACCACGGCATGTGGGGCAATAAAAAAAATCTTACTACCAAATATTCAGGTCACTTTTCACACATCAATAAAAAATGTTAATGGCCAGAAGTAGCTGGAATGCACTATTGCAAATTAAGGACTTAATATTTCGGTGAAGAACAACTCAAAGGTTACAGCTCCGTGTCCGAACCAACAGTGGAAACTCACGACTAATTTTGTGGAAGTTACAGAATAGGGTCCAGTTGTGGTGCTTACTTGTATCTGCATCACACTAAACCCAAAAGAATGTGGTGAACGACCTCCACAGCTGTCCTTTTCCTTTGGTCCCTAACAATACCCAAAAAGAACAGCCACCCCAAAACAGATAAATTACAAATTGCTACTTGCAAGAAACACATACTCAATGTCGCAGGTATACAAATAAGAATGTGTCACCCAAAGATGCCTGCACATTTCTCCCTAAACATTGACCTACTCAAGTAAGCGACAATGGGCAGTTATGACTACCCACTGTTTCATAAAGTTTCCTCATACCTGTGTAATCAGAACTCTGATCAAACAATGTCTCTTCACTAACATTTACAATTTCCTTTTTTCATTTAATCAATTCTGTTATAAGTGAAGCGACATCACATTTGAAAAGTAAATCAATGATGCTCAGGTCATCTACTTCAGAACAAAAAGCTGAGTCAATCCTCTTGAACTCAAACCTCTGTGGGTTTCGCTCTAGTTACTGCTTCAGATGAGTTCATACGGCCATCAACTGCCCAGTGTATAAGTTACAGTGAACTTTGAGTGATGTAATATCACATTATTTCACCGCCCAATCAGTCTTAACTATAGGCAGTAGCATGAACAGGAGTCAATTACAAATAAAGTCTATAAAACATATTGGGAAAGAAAGTCAACTGTTTCTTTTCAGTCTCTACAGCATAAAAGATCCATCCAAAGGAAGCAGTTGTAGGATGAAGTTCCGAAAATGCCGATAACACTTCAGTAAAAGTAACGGAGGTGTCCGCGTGAGATCTGTAGACGAATCATCATCAGGAAGGAAGGCCTGATTGCAGTCCTTTTGATAAACGTGTGGCCAGAGCAGAGAAAGGGCCTCAGCACACGACTGCTGAACATTTTATTCTTTTCATATTTCAGGGCAACTTGCCATTTCTATACGAGACGCAGCCAGAAGTAAGTGTTCCCAGAAGCCCTGAACACATGACTAGTTGCGCTCCTGGTGTATGTGCGGAATTAATGGGAAATGCTAGCTACTGTGAAAGACGGGCCTGGTGCCGAAGTGCTGAGCCAGTGTCATTTACAAAGCTGAACTCCTGCCGGCGTGCAGCCCAGATACGCACTCCTATTTTCCACTGCATGTGTCACTCCTGTTCCAGTGTGATCTAAAAGCAACGCATGGCGCGGAGTCTGAGCTTCATTATGGAACATACGTGCAAAGAAGAGCAACTCAGTAACATCCAAAATGGCAATGAGAATGCCCCATACTTTTTAAAAACCTTCCATGGTCAGTGTGTAGTACACCCCATTGTTTTATTAGGGGATACTATAATGCAGTCTGTGTTATGTACAGGGCGCCCGAGTGTCCATTACCGCGCAGTGCACATCAAACTTCTCTACAATCTCTTTTGTTGTGCCCTAGCTGTTTTAGCTACAAAAATATGTATACTCAATACCCCACTTCACTATACAAAATGTCTTAGGGTGTCACCTCTGTAGCTGCCACACCAGATCTCCAGAGCTGGTTCAACATTAATTAATTGTTTTAATTAATTGTGGGTTTGTAATGCGCTAGAAACGACTCCCGAAGGAGTATCTCTGCGCAGTAGACCGCTGGGGAACCCGTCTTGGCTTTCCCTGTGAGATGGTCCCTACTGGGTATCTCCAAGGTGAAACCAGGCATCCCCGGCGTATGTGGGGGGCCGTTGTGGAGATGAGGCAAGCTAATGCCCAGAGTTGCCGAGTGTGATCCCTGGTTAGAGTAGGCACTGAGGTGAGAATTATGGAGTCCGCTGACCCCGGTCCACAACCCTGCCGCATCGGGAATTGAACCCTGGTCCCGGGTTGTCCTCTGCTCCCGGGTCTGCCGCCTCTAACCAGTGAGCCACACCACTCCACATTATGAAAGAGACCGTAAAACCTTTCCTTCAGGGTCAGTTAGAGAAAAACAACAGTAATCACTAAGCGTATTGCCCAGTCCTTGCCTTAATCTCTTGGTATTTGTCAGCAAGTCTCCATCTGTTTACTACCATTCCAGGAGTGGGTGGAGTAATAGCAAAGGGTCACTCAAGGGGAACTGGTAGACTGGGGTACATCGTAATAACACAAACGTGGATGTGTACTATTTACAAGAAAACAAATATACACCTTTCTTGACACTGGCAAATTGTTGAAAAGTTAAGAAAAATGCAGATAAAAACAAATATCTTAACACAATAGATGGCCATGAAAGATGTTCAAGTACGTTTATAGCAGCCAGGAAAATCACGAGGACAACTATTTTTTCAAAGGACAGTAATTAAAGAGCACTTCTGAAGTTTTCAGCTCTTGTTGAACCAAAGATTCGAGGAATGCTAACTATTATGGTTCTTCAGACACCAATGAAGATGCCCGGACTAGATACATAAAAGGCAAAGATGTAATTGACCATGATGGAATGGGTGCCCTGGCTCAACGAGTTTCCGGTAAAAGGTATGTTGATTTTTAGGTTTCGCAGTGCGAACCGATCGCGGGTTTCGCACTGCGAACCGAGCGCGAAGCGATCGTCGCTGCAAAAACTCTATTGTAATCGTTTCTGCTTTCAAGGAGTCAAGGGAGACAGGAGACAAGTGATGTGCACGTGCGCGTAAACGGATCAGGTCACGCGCGCTTCCGGTCTCCCATGGCTCCTTTGAAGCACACTCGCACGCACGCACGCACGCACACACACACACACACACACACACACACACAGACCCCGCGCATACACACACACACATAGAGAACTGCCACCGCGCATACACACACACAGAGAACCCCCCACCCACCTCCGCAGCCGCGCATACACACACGCATACACACACACATACATACATACAGAACCCCCCGGCGCTTACACACACACATCCCCTACCTCGGCTCGGCGTGTCTTCTCATCACAGCTTGCGCAGGTTCAGCCAACGTGCACGGCGACAGCGCCTCCTGCGCTACAACCGTGGTTTCGGTTTTGCAGCCTAACCTAGCCATTGGCTGTACTGCCGCCAACTGGCACTTGATTAGCTGCAGAGCAATTACGCAGCTTTGTCCCTGCTTCTTGAAGAGTTCCCCGAGCGAGCAGTATAGCACACAGGTCACTTAGGGACATATAGCTTGGTGGGGCGTGAGTCTAATGTGGGGCATCTGTCTTTGCGTATGACCGACCACTGGTTGGAATACGGGCGGGTTAGGTTCAGTCTTTCATCCTTCACATCTAATAAAGTACTATCGAGTTGGCTAAAAGTTACGCTTTATATTAGTAAAAGTGACCTGGTGTTCACAGTGCGCGGAGAGCTGCGATCCTGTCAGATAAATATAGTTTATCGAAATTATATAGATGTAGTGATTCGGTGTTACATATAAGTCATGTATGAAGAAATCCCCCCCCCCGAACCCAATGCACATATAGTGCTTTGCTTTAGGTGCACTCCTGAACTCGTCATACTCTAGAAATCCGGTAGTAAATCTGGAGCACTGCAACAGTCAGAGGTCGCAAAATAAGTTCACGCTTCTTCCCCGCGGACACTGGGTGCCCTTGGCACGACCCGTGGCCTCGTCTCTCCCGGTGCCCGGGCTCCTTTCCACCCCAGGGTGCTTGGCAGCAGCCGGGCCTCACCCGCTATCCCCTGTGCCAACCTCATCTCCGTGGGCGCCGAAACTACAGTCCGAAACCAACCGGCCTAATCTCTGCCCCTCCATGAGACCGGTATTGTGCACCGAGTTCCAGCGCCTACCCTCACATTTTTTTCTCTTCAAATCCATTTGTTTTCCATTTTTTCTTGGCTCAGAGCCAGGTGCTGCCTTCTTGGGTTTCAAAGAATGCAGACTTTTTCGGCGCCTGTTGAGTTGTCATTTTACTCATTTATTACACTTCACCTGACCATACAGTGGACACATTGTTAGATGAACACCATGTCAATCTGAAATCCCCCCCCTGCTTTGATAGATGTTTGTGCTCCCATATTTCTTTTACGTTAAATGGGGCGAGTTTAGCTATTCAAAGGAGAATACCACAGGTGAAGGCATCACGGGCATCTATTTTTCCACAAATGATTCTGGGAGATTTTGATGAGAGGGCTCCTCTGATTAGTGTTTTTATATTTACAATAACGCGGTTATGTAAAAAAAAAAACCAGTCATATTTGTAGGATATAAAACAACATTTCAAGAGGCACCATAACACCCTGCACGGCCCTTGGGTGCCCCAGGGTGGGGGGCGGGCGTACAGGGGCCGGAGAAATGAGTGACCGGAAGTTGGAAGCAGCTCCTCACTCCACTTCCTGCAACAGGTTCCTTTTTACGGTGACTGTGGCTCTTTCTACAGTCTGCCCCGGCATCACTGCACCTGCTACACAGATAACTATGTCCCTGTGAATTATCAGGGCAGCGGCTGACGTGCCTCTGTTCCAGCACAGAACACACCTGGTTGTGGTTCACCCAGAGAGCAGACCACCACCTGCCCCACCCCCACTCAAGCTAATTAGGTCAGAATAATTGTGCAGCTACAGATTAAGATGCTCATTTAGACTCCAATGAAAACAAGCATTTGCAATAGGTCTCGCATTGACACAAGTCTGCGCTATTAACATTGTAAATAACAATGACTTATTTATGTTTAAAAAAATAAAAATAAATAAAAGGCATTGTTATTTGCAATGTCAATAGCTCAAACTCTTATCAATGCGAAACCTATTGCATTGTAAATGCTTGTTTAACCTGGAAATCTGTGGTCTCAAAGGTCCAGCACATTGTAGTCCGGGCTGCCTGGGGAACATGGACCAGTTACCTTGTGCCAAAACGGATAAGGCTGATGGTTCCGGTTGCCCTCAAGATACTAGGTGGAAATGGTACCACAGTTCTCATGCAAGTAACCAGCCCAAATCTCAACGGTGACCATTCAGTCACAGAGGATTCGAAAGGACATGGGCAGTGCACAGAGACGAGGCACAATAGGTTAGAGATCATGGCGGCAAATACTGGATAGGCTGTAAGACATCTTGGGTGAGTTGAAAAGCTTGAATCCAATAGTGCAGGAATTAGGCCACGTAGGAACAACAAATAGACAACACTTAAGGCCCTGGGATGGGGGCCAACCTGGCGTTCCACAACAGCAGACAAATGGAAAAAACAGTACGTTACTGGATTTTTTACTTTACCAAACACTCGTGGAGTTGGCAGGGATCAAATGGGGTGAAGCGCCAGTCATAATATATTCTACTGCCCAAGGGTAGTGAGCCAAGGAATCAGTACCGTTCTAGCAGAGTAGTGTATCGAAGCACATACTAAGTGCAATGGTACCAAGCTTTCAAGACAGATTCCCCATTCTGGAGGATCATCTAAGTGCCCTAGTCTGTCTTTATCATTCTCAGCGAGGTCCAAAATCTGTGTCTTTGTGCTGGCTCTATGGAATCAGCTGCTGCAAGTCAGTTTCACTAGTTCGTGTCCTCGTACAGACACAGTACCTGGACCAGATTCTATTACTTGACAGCTGCTCCAAGCTGAAACTACTTCTCTGATGCAATTGCTCAATTCACTGCCCTCAGGGGGTCAGCATTGCCACATGGTGCTTTAAGAGCAGATCATGCCCATTTCAGGGCCCGACATCAAACATTTCATTTTGATCTCGCAGAGATAGATAACCAGTTCAGAGTACTCTGGATCAGAGCTGTCACTTGCCATTTCAGCTTGTAGATGGAGTTAGCTTCTGCAGCGTGAAGCCCCGGAACTCCTGCACCCCACCTCCGGTTGTAGAGTTTCAAATTAGGCTTCAGCACTAAATCACAGCTTCTTAGAATGGACAAACTACTGAAATCAGTGTTGAATGGGCCTAGTCTACATAATCACCTATACATTCTTCTAAACTCTCCCACTCACCTCTGTAGATCGTGCTGGTTTCTGGCAACTATGCCCAGCATTACATTTCAGTTCAATGCAGTGATCATGGCCCTCAGTGTGCTGGCAGAGATTACTGGCTCTAAGATGCAAATTGTGCCTTATTCAGGACCTACTGGGCCACTGATTTAAGACTTCAGCTATAAATCGGATCAGGCTCAGATTCCGAAGGGCACTGTATAGTCACTTGGCTCTTAGCTTATGATGATCCTCATCCCTCTTGAAGATGTTTAACTCCTAACCTCAGCATTTGCCTGTGGCCCTGTAGTCCCAATTCTCCGTCCATCACCACCCCCTTTTGTATCACTTTGTTAGCCATAAGTTGGCAGGGTATGCTCAGACGTGAGTCGCTTGCTCACTTTGCCACTGGATTCAAGCAAGCCGGGCTGAAGACGGCTGAAATGCCAGAAACCGGTCCTTGGAAGCTTGTTTCCGGTCCAGGGAAGGCATGGCAGTTGGGGCTGGACTGTTCCCATGAGGCACAGGGTCAGACTGATTTGCATATGGCCATGTCTGAACTGGGGGAGGCAGAGCGGGCTAAAGAACGGTGATGTGAGTGTTTGATTGGTTCAGATGCTCGGTCCATCACCACCCCCTTTTGTACCACCCCAATCAGGTATAGCCAGTATCGGATACAGTCCACATTCTTCTCTAGGCGGCCCAGCACCATCACTGGCCTCCTCAGTTGAAGCTAGTGTTGTGGAAACCTGGGGTCTTCAGCCTTTTCACTGACCTTACTCGCCCTTAGTTTTGATAGTGTGCTCTTAAAGTACCCTAAGCCGGATCTCAGATGGACCCTATGCAGGATCCCGACTCCCGCACCTAACGGTCTCTCGGATGAACCCTGCGGCGATTCCACGGGCCCGAGGCCCAGGTGACTCTCGGGGGTTCTCTGGAAAGGATGCGGGCCCCAG
This sequence comes from Lissotriton vulgaris, assembly GCF_964263255.1. Taxonomy (NCBI): domain Eukaryota; kingdom Metazoa; phylum Chordata; class Amphibia; order Caudata; family Salamandridae; genus Lissotriton; species Lissotriton vulgaris. Next base: position 2,053,501,170 of record NC_141691.1, on the reverse strand, counting down.
CTGTCCCTAAACAATGTGTTCCCTTTGCCGTGTTTAGGCTCGCGGACAAAGGTGTCACTCCGTGGTAAAATGCTTCGCGTCGAGAGTAGACGGGCCCCGGGGACCCCTCGACAGTGCCACGTGCCGGACTTAAGACCCCGACGCCCACCTGTCCTCGCCCCCTCAGCAGCACACCGCCTCCCGCATGGGGATGCACAAGGCAGACACGGTCCCTTCCGACAGGCGGTTTATTGGTTTTCGACGCTTTTGACGGCGCCCCCGCTCTAAAGCGGCTCCAGCTGTGGCAGGTAGGCCTGGCCCAGTCCGCTCCCCAGTGTCCGTCTGCCGGGGCGGAAGCCAGGCCACCTCTGGAATCCCTCACTCGCTCCTCATCGCCGCTCGGCGGCTCTTCCTGGCCCGCTCAGGTTACAATGCCGGCAGTGTTCCCTCCCCGAACCTCGCGGGGCCGTCGGAGCTTCCCCCGTCTCTGGAGCCGCGCCAGGCCTTCCCGGTGTCGGGCCGTCACCTGGAGGAGCCATTCCTGGAGTGGACCTTGTAGGGTAAACGTAATGTAGCCTCGCCAGTCTCTTGTCCCTACAGCGGGGTCGGCTCTTCCCGAGGTCTAATTATCTAGACAACATCTCTGCGTGCAAATCGTGACCTGACCGTGAACACTCGTGTTAGGGTTTCTAGGATCTGAGGGGATCAACCTGACAGGGTTGTCCGATGAAGCGCGGAGCCGTTTCTAGGTTGCTAAGGACCCACCCGCGAGCCTGACTGAAGTCGTTTCTAGATTACTGCGCACTTGCCCTCGCGCCACCTCAGTGGAGGGCTTTGAGTGACGGCTGCAGCCAGCCAGTGAGCGGCTTCACCTTGAACCTGTGCGACTGACGTCACCCCCGCTCGTCGAGACCTTACGCGCTGCCCTTATTTAGCGCCACAACAAGCGCCGAGTGGTGGAGGGACGGTGACGCCGCCCCACTAGGGATTTAAACTTAATTTATAAGGGATTCTACCAACAGTTCCCAGAACTGCTGGTACTTAGAGACGACCGACACTTTCAGCAGCAAACAAATCGGTACTTTGGGTAAAGGAGCTCTTTCACTTCTATATTTAAGTTTCAAGCACGGCGGCCCACCATCCACTTGAGTATCCTCTGCCGGACCTTCAAACAAATTGTGTCGTATTGTGAAACCAATGGGAACATGGTTTTACTAAGCCTGCATTGCATCTTTTAATATAACGTGAAAGGTCAACAAAGGATGCATATAGTAGCCTCATACCCTCAATCTGATCGCTCAGAAAAATCGCTTTTGTAATCCGCTACGCCCTATTTTGGGAGCTTCTGCAATCTCTGGAAGGAGTGGAGGCCTCACCAAAGCCAGAATCATAATCCCTAAGAGACGTCTTTAGCACTACCTAAACGGGGCTGCGCAGGGGAGGGGGAATAAAAGACCTTTCAAGGAGGTTTTGAGTTTTAGCTCCTTGTGTGTACTGCCGTTTACCACTAGTGTACCAGGGCCACGGGGAGATTACTAAAATTACTCCATTTGTATTCATCATTTTCTCAAGCAAAAAAGGATAAGCAGTCAACGATTACTCTAGAGGGTGGTATGGGTTAGAAACGGAGATTCATTGGGACTGTAGATAACCTAACATCCATAACTAATCGGCGCTTTACTTGGAAAATATAAATTGGGTAATTAGCAAGTAGCGAAAAGAGAATATTTTTATAGTAAGACACAAATGAAACAAGGTGCTGGTGCTTTCTAGCACTGAGATGTAACCTCAGGCATTATAGCTACTTAGTACTAGGTGCTACCTTCATCTTAACATTATCCCATGGCCAGTGATACCATATGGGGGCTTGGTTATGGTATTTGGGTTAAGCTCTGTTACAAAAGAAGTGGACTTAAACATGTAAACCCTAAAACTGTACAAAGACAGAATAAAAGTTGACGATCCCAAAATAGTTAAAACCCCCAACCGCCCCAACAAGCATGATCCCACCTGTCAAAGTCTTCAGCATTCCTGATGCCCTAGTGACTTGGTGTTTGGGCACGGACAGCAGATGACTGGGGTCCATAAACCAGTTAAAAAACCAAATGGTCCCTATGCTTTCCAGGGTGTCGGACAGAATTGGTGGGTGTAAGAAAGTGCGTGGGATCTGACCAGTCCTGCCAAGTATCACGCATCGGGTGTGACACTAACGCATTTCAGTGTGGTGGTCGGCAACACCGCACTGAAATGCGTTGTCACGCATATGATGCATTCCACATTATGTCTGCTGAAGTGCTGCCTTAAACTGTACTGTGTGGCAGCTATCAGCACGTATCCCCTGTCCTGCACACACAGCTCGTGCAGGCTTGGTGTGCCCGCAGTTAAGTTAAGGGCCGCTGGCAGGCAGCTCACTGCTCTGCTACAATGTATCTTAATACCAGGCGCCACTCTGCCAGTCAGGTTTTAATAAATCTGGCCGCCCAGCCGTGTCGCTGCGGGGTGACGTCATGTCCTGCTGCAGACGAGATTTTGAGCTGCTGGGTTTGCCCACAGACCAGGCCACAATCATACTCATGGCTCTCTTCAAGCAGCGCTGCTGCTTGCATCAGCACTGTGGCCCCGTCATATGGCCGCCGCCTGCTGCAAATCCGAAATTGCAGAGCCTGGGGTCCGAGTTTCTCTCTCTTGCGCACTCTGTCCCTGAGCGTCACCCAGCTGTGCAGCAGCCCGGGGCTGCCAGCACTGGACAGACTTGTCACACTGGTCACCAGGCCGCCAACCGAGAGCGGACTATCCTGTGCAGTAGACTGAGGAGGTGGGCGCCAAACAGAAAGGATTGTTGCCCGCGGGGGTCAGTTGCTGGCTCCTGCCTTGAATGGTTATATCTGAAAAGGAAACCAAGCCTGACATGGTAAGTAACAAGTGTAGATTTATCAAAAAGAGACTAGCTATGGGTTGGGATGGTATGATGTTTACAATGTAAAAATCATGGTGACTCAGGTAAGTTTTGTCGGTCAGGGGTGGCACCCATTGGGTGTCTTTAGAAAGCCCTCACCCACCAACCTAGTTGGTGGCATGCTTCATCATCGGGCCCACCCAGTGACACCTTGCGTGTCCCGGGTGTGCTACGACGCCTGAATACAGCGGAGCAGGTATGTCACTGTGTGTGCGGTAAGGGATGTTAAGAAAGTGAGTTTAAAACGGCTTGGCGGGGGTCCCTATACCCGGAGGGTAAAAGACTTTATTAATAGGGCCTCCGTCAGCGGTTAAAAATAAGGCTGTGGGACGTAAGAGGCGAGTTACGACCTCTCACGTCCTTTAGAGTGTCAACATGTTTCAGCCAGTGCCTTATTGATATGCTGGCTTTCTTCAGGACAGTTAAAATGGGTGTGGGTGTGATTAAAACTAGTGGGTGTGTAGTGTGGACTATGTGTCTACACGCCCTAAAGTGTATCTAACTGTGAGAGGGGGGGATTCCCTTCTCAAGATCACCTGTACACATAACATAAAGGACAAGGACAAAACATACAGTGGAGAAAGAGTCACTTGGAGATATGAACCACATATCATGGCAGCCGGCTTAATAGCGATGAGGTGCAGGCTATAAGCGGCTCAAGTGTAATGGTATTGGTGGTACCATTATGGTGACATATCGCACTAGAACTTCGTTAGTGAGGTGGTATTAAAAAAACGAAATTTTGCAACAATGGTGAAAAAAGTGAGCACAATGAACACACTGAAGCGTAAGGGCTGTTTCTTACGATAGTTTTAAGTGGTGTCCTCTTCAAGGTAACTTTGAAGTGGCAAAGGGTAGACCCTATGGGGGAAATAAAGGGTGAACCACTGGGGTTAGGAGACCTGTAGGGAGAAAAAGGTTGCGCTTACCCATGGTCGAGGTGGTAGTGACAGCATACTCACAGGATTACTGGTCGATGCCGGCTGTGGACCTAGTGTGCCTCCTTCGTGGAACCGGTAAAGTGTGGCCTCTGTTCCTGGGTTATATACTGAGGTTAATTGGTAAAACGATAGCACCTGGAAAATGAGAGGAATGGTAGAAAGACTCGTTTGCCGAGTCATGATCGCGCTCAGGTTGGTGCCAGGTCTACCGCGTCGGAGCGCTGTGTAGTGCGCGTTCTAAGCGCATGCGCGTTGAGGTTGGTGCAATGAGCGCATGCGCGGCAGTAAGGAGCTGCTGCGCATGCGTGCGACGGAAGCGCTACGTGCCGCTGGGGACAGCGCGTCTATTGCTAATGTATGTTTACACTGATCGGGGCTAATTAAGTGCGTGTTGACTACTGTCCCGTGGGCCTAATGGAAAAAGGGTCCGGTACAGGGCTACAATTATAGCGCATGTGTACAAAGATGGAGGCTGTACTGGATAAAGGGATAAAGCGCACCAGGCGCTGGTGAATGGTTTATAAAGGGAGAGCAGCGCTCATACTATGATGGATGCTGTAATGGATAAAGGGATAAAGAGATAAAGTGCACCAGGTGCTGGTGAGGGGACAGCGCTCATGCTAATAAGTTTATATGGGTGCACTTTACGGGCGCACTGTTCGAGCAATTATATTGGGCATGGTGAACCAATCATGCTCATAGGGGTAGTACAGGGGTTAGAGATCTGGGATCACAGGTTGGTCAAGGAGTTCCAGGGAATTGCATCATTCAGGCCATGTGTAGCAGTAGAGAGGCGGTATATCCATCTCTGCTCTTTGCTGAGTAGGTTCTTGTCGTTATTGGTGGGGCTTTCAGGGATGTGCTCAATGACTGTCCAGGTGAAGTCATTGGGAGTGTGGTAGTGGGTAATGAAATGGTTGGTCAGTTTACTGATGTTTTTCTTGCATCGCCTGGTGCTGCGGTGCTCAGTTATCCTGGTTTTGACCTTTCGTGTGGTCATACCCACGTATCTGAGGCCACATGTGCATGTGAGGAGGTAGATCACATTCCGTGAGTTGCAGTTGGTGTGGCTCCTTTGCGACCAGGTTTTATTGGGTTCAAGGTTCAGAGTTTTTGTGTGAGAAGTCAGGTGGCACACGCTGCAATCATTGCAGGGATAGTGTCCTGTTACCCTAGGTAAGCCCCACGCATTGAGTATTGTGTTCTCCGGTGGTTTTGGTGGTGGTTTTGGTCGGGTGCGGACTAGTTGGTCTCGCAGGTTATGGCACCTCTTGTAAGCAAACCTGGGGGGTTCCCAGTTCCTCTGTCCTGAATTGATGATCTTCCAGTGTTTCTTGATTATTTTCGCAACCTCATTCGAGGCGGTGTTATAAGTGGTGACACATGTAGTTGGTTGTTCCTCATCTTCTTTAACGGTGTCCTCAAGGAGTGCTTCACGGTTTTGGTTTCTAGCCCTTTTCTGTGTTTTGTTGATGATTGCCTTTGGGTACCCACGGTTTAACAAGTGTACACTTTGTAAGTAAAATGTGTGCAGGCTGCAAGAAACGGAAAGCTGATTTGGGGAACTGGAGCTGATTTTTTACTGGAGTACCTGGTTAAGTTATTCGGAATCGAATTTTGACAAGATTTACAAGTTTTATGGTATGAAAAACTTAGATCTTGTATATTTTATGGAGCCGTGCTTCCTAGGAAAAAATGCATACAACTGTCATTGTTTTTTTGTTTCACGAACTGCAGAACATGCATAACAATATCTACAATGTTCCATTTCATTTTTAAGAATGCAGTCTTTGCCCTAGCCAAAGTAATGTTACTATTATTTTAAATTTTAACTCATTTTGCTCACATACGTTTATGTGTACTGCGTGTTGCCATATCGAGAGGCATCGACTTTGACACCATGTCGAATCATTTTATACATTACCAGTCACAGGTTTTTAAAAACATGCCAATATGGAAATAGTGACTCAAACCATGTATGGTCCAGATATTACAGTCCTGCATAACCCAGGTAGAGAGCTCATATGAAAAGATGATCTAACATAATTATACCTTGACATCAAAATATATGTGAAATTCCTGGCTGATAGACTTACATTGTTCCTTACGTAAATAATACACACTGACCAATCGAGCTACATCGGGGACAAACATTTGGTAATATTAGGAGGGCAGTTGTAGACACAGTCACGGTGCCTGCTGCAAAGTGTTGAACAAGTAAGTAGGGGCCACCCTGAGTGTGTCAGACACATTAATGGCAGAGTGGCGCGTTCAGGCAGCTGCCTTTCAGAGTGGGTGCTCACGGAGACTGGCATTTATGATGTAACTCACTGTTCATGGATGATGTTGGGTGGTCGCCTCTTAGGTTACAAGGACACTAGATTACTACCTCCATTTCTGGTGCTTTGGAGCAGTTTTAAGATCTTGAAGTTTCTTGTTGCTCAAATGGGTGTCATTTCTGTTATTTATAGGTTTCCCTCGTCGTCATTACTTGATTTTGCAAGCAAGAAAGTGTCACTCATTGTCACTGAAATGTCACTCATAATTACACTAAAATTATGAAAATGTCACACACAGCGATCCAAAACCTTGGCAGCTATGTCTGACCCTGAATGCATGTGTACAATTAGCTAGTTCCCATTTGCCACATTTAACTTAACTAGTATCTGGTACAAAATGTACCCGGGGCTAGTAAGTTAAAACATCACTAGTGACTGACATCACCTATTCTGCCACCATTGCAGAGACAAAGTGAAAACATGGCTATAGGTCTGCTATCACAGCCTAGTCACAGTTTTTAAACTGCCAATTTGAAATACTTAAACCCTTACGTCAGAGCTTTCCTCGTCAATATTTATAAGAAGCCCCTTATTAAAACCTTAGAAGCCCACAAGGTGGTATACTAAATTTTAACAAGCATTTGCAATGCAATAGGTCTCGCATTAGGAAAGTTTGAGCTATTGGTCTTGTGAATGACACATTTTTTTTTTATGTGTTGGTTTTGAAAATAGCAAAATTAATAGCTTTGTCATTTACAATGCCAATACTTTTAACTTTTGCAAATGTGACACCTATAGCATTTGTAATGCAACAAGTTTTCTATTTACATGACTTAGATGTGTTGATATTACAAATAACAATGGCTTTTCATTTTTTTAAATAATTAATACTTAAATAAAAGTTATTGTAATTTATAATGGCAATAGCTTAAACTTTTGTAAATAACTTTTGTGAAGATTATGTTCAGTGTATTTTATTGTGACGAAAATCCAAGAACAGAAGTGAAATATTAATATCTTTTTGTGATATTTGTAATAAAGCTTGAAACATTGAGAGAACATATTTGAACCCGTTGTTGAATGGTTGCACAGATTGATGTTGTGGTGGCGCTGAGTGATGCTGTGGCGTTCAGTGATGCTGTGGTAGCGCATAGCGATGTTGTGGTGCCCCGAGTGATGCTGTGGTGGTGCGATAGATAGATAGAGGGCGATAGATAGGTAGAGGGAGGGCGATAGATAGAGTGAGGGCAATAGATAGATAGAGTGAGGGCAGTAGATAGATAGAGGGCAATAGATAGATAGAGGGAGGGCGATAGATAGGTAGAGGGAGGGCGATAGATAGGTAGAGGGAGGGCGAGAGATAGGTAGAGGGAGGGCGAGAGATAGGTAGAGGGAGGGCGAGAGATAGGTAGAGGGAGGGCGAGAGATAGGTAGAGGGAGGGCGAGAGATCGGTAGAGGGAGGGCGAGCGATAGGCAGAGGGAGGGCGAGCGATAGGCAGAGGGAGGGCGAGCGATAGGCAGAGGGAGGGCGAGCGATAGGCAGAGGGAGGGCGATAGATAGGCAGAGGGAGGGCGATAGATAGGCAGAGGGAGGGCGATAGATAGGCAGAGGGAGGGCGATAGATAGGCAGAGGGAGGGCGATAGATAGGCAGAGGGAGGGCGATAGATAGGCAGAGGGAGGGCGATAGATAGGCAGAGGGAGGGCGATAGATAGGTAGAGGGAGGGCGATAGATAGGCAGAGGGAGGGCGATAGATAGGCAGAGGGAGGGCGATAGATAGGCAGAGGGAGGGCGATAGATAGGCAGAGGGAGGGCGATAGATAGGTAGAGGGAGGGCGATAGATACAGTGAGGGCGATAGATACATAGAGTGAGGCCGATAGATAGATAGCGAGTGAGTGAGGGCGATAGATAGAGTGAGGGTGATAGATAGATGTGTGCGGTTGTGTGTGTGTGTGTAGTTGTGTGTAGTTGTGTGTGTGTGGTTGTGTGTAGTTGTGTGTGTGGCTGTGTGTGGTTATAACTTTCGCAATTGGGACACCTATAGCATTTGTAAAGCAATATGTGTTGTATTTATGTGACTTACATGTATTGATATTACAAATAACAATGGCTTTGAATTTTTTTAATAATGAATACTTAAATAAAAGTTATTGTAATTAATAATGGCAATAGCTTAAACTTTTGTAAATAACTTTTGTGAAGATGATGTTCAGTGTATTTTATTGTGACGAAAATCCAAGAACAGAAGTGAAATATCAACATCTTTTTGTTACATTTGTAATAAAACTTGAAACATTGAGAGAACATATTTGGACCAGTTGTTGTTGAATGGTTGCACAGATTGATGCTGTGGTGGTGCTGAGTGATGTTGTGATGGCGAACGAGTGATGTTGTGGTGTTCAGTGATGCTGTAGTAGCGCATAGTGATGTTGTGTTGCCTCTGAGTGATGCTGTGGTGGTGCGGAGTGATGCTGTATGCTATGTTTTGGTTTGCTCTCCTATGTTTTGTTATGCTATGATATGTTTTGGTATCCAATGCTTTGATTTGTTATGCTATGCTGTGTTATTCTATGCTATGTTTTGCTATGCTATGCTTTGTTATGCTATGCTAGGTTTTGTTATGCTATGCTAAGCTTTGTTATGCTATGTTGTGTTGTGTTATGCTATGTTTAGCTATGCTATGTTTTGTTATGTATGCTATGTTTTGTTGTGTTTTGTTATAATAGGTTTTGTTATGCTATGTTTTCTTATGCTAGGTTTTCTTATGCTAGGTTTTCTTATGCTAGGTTTTGTTTTGCTATGCGGGTGAGTGAGGGTGAGAGGGTTGTGAGGGTGAGGGTGTGTGAGGGGGGTTAGGGTAGTATGGGGGTGAGGGGGTGTGAGGGGGAGTGAGGGTGAGGGGGTGTAAGGGAGGGTGAGTGAGTGGGTGAGGGGGTGTGGGGTAGTGAGGGTGTGGGGTTGTGAGAGTGAGGGGGTGTAAGGATGAGGGTGGCGGGGGTGTGAGGGTTAGGAGATGAGGCGGTGTGGGAATGAGGAGGTGTGGTGAGGGAGGGTGAGAATGAGGGGGTGTGAGGGTGAGGGGGTGTGAGGGTGAGGGGGTGTGAGGGTGAGGGCGTGTGAGGGTGGGATGGTGAGGGGTGGGAGGGTGAGAGGGTGAGGGGGGGTGAGGGAGTGTGTGAGGGTGAGGGAGTGTGTGAGGGTGAGGGAGTGTGTGAGGTGTGTGAGGGAGTGTGTGAGGTGTGTGAGGGTGAGGGGGTGTGAGAGGGTGTGTGAGGGTGAGCAACGATTTATGGTCTGAAAGGTGCTTGTGAATTTCTGAAAGGTAAACACAAGGAAACAGAAACCGTGCACAAATACATATGCATTGCACCTATCACTATACTCTAACTATACACATTTGTGGAGGACGAGAATGGTTTATACTTGACTTTTGTAGAACTGAAAATTAAGGAGCACTGTAAACATCCTACTGATCCATGCTCTTAGCAGTATACATACAAGCTGGAAACCGAATACCTTGTACACAGAATTCATTAAACAGGCCTCAAAAACTGATAACGGATATTTTAAAAACAGAAACAGGTCTCCATGAATGAGGGGAAACAAAAGGGGCGAAAATATTTGCCTGCAATTGAGACACTGTAATTTAAAATAAATAGGGTGTATAAATATTAAGGTGGAGCAGTGTAAAAAAGGATACAGAGTGCAGCAAAACAGTGGGTGGAGTTTGTATGGGAAAAAAAAGACACCTGGGGCATGGTGGAGATGCGGAGGAAGGGTCCAGTCGTGCAGATGTGACTGAGTGATGGTTGTGCTGCATAGGGAGTGAAAAGGGGAGCAGTGTGTAGAGCGAATGATGGGGAGCAGTGCACGGGCACCGTTTGAAGCTGAGCAGAGGAAAGGCAGCACTGGGAGGGGGGGGCTGGGCAACCATGCCAGCATTCAGATTCATGAGCAGATGGTCCTGTTTATGACCTGCGGAGCTCGTGAAGTGGCTTCTGGTAAATGGAATCAAAAGCGGCTGCGGTCGCTTTGATGTTCTTGTCTTGCTTTGTGGGAGGGGTAGGGGGAGCGAATTCCTGTGCACACGCTTGGCTCACATGAACTGTATGCGATCCGCAGTGGGTAGACTTTTGAAAGCAGCTTACTAGAATGTCGCCGAAAACAAGGTTTACGCAATGCTTCAGCGAGACCTAAAAAGGAGGAGGATGTGGCTGGACCAAGTACGATGGTTGCACTCTAAGTGTGTTCCCGGCCATCAAGACCATCCAAAGGGATCTGACCTACCGTAAGCGGTGCTCCTGCACGGTGGCCACCGCAGTATCTTGCGGATATTGTTGGCTGCCCACAAGCCTGTCTCCGCCTGCCCTCTGCCGCAGCCTGGGCCCAAACAACCACACCCTAGGCCAGAAGGCCTATGATTAGGTGCTGGGCATCAAAGTAGGCAGTGACTTGAAACTGGGCTTGAGGGGAAGCAGAGCTTTGTTGCTGTGCCCCTGCTCTCCTCTCTCTGCCGGGAGCCAGAATTCAGAGCTGTGAGGTACCCCCTGGGCTGTTCCTAGGCCTACGGGTGGCAGATTAGTGGTGGCGCATGTCTGGTGTGTCCTGGACGCACCATCATGTGGACATAGAGGACCGACTGTGGATGCGGGAGTGACGCTGCAGGCCGCCTCTTCCTCGAGGACTCTGTGGTCCTGGGCCTTGGTCGGTTCCCTACAGACTGTTTCACTCAGGCCTTGGATCTGCCTTTCCGTCTGCACTGGGACGGGGTCCGACCTACAGTCCCTCTTTTGAGGCCTCCAGGACCCTGGTTGTCCGGCTGCTCCATGCAGGGGATGGACTTGCATGGGGGAGCGATGTGCTGCCTGTACTGGTGCTGAAGATTGTGTATGTGATTTGTGCATGGAGAGCCCTCAAGGTGTCTGCTCCCGCCACCAGCAGTGCTACTACTGGGAATCGGACTGCAGCCTAGACTAGGGGATTTGGCAGTTCTGTGATCACATTGCCTTGCTATGGTCCGCACACTTCCGTGGCTCGGTGCCGGAGATATAGCTGCAGAGGCACTGCCAGGAACGTCCAGGAGCCTAATGTAGGGCAATCAGGGGCATCCTCCACCTCTGATCGACGGACCTCATGCATCTTTCCGTCATATTGAAGGCTATCGGGAATCCTGGGAAGAAGACGAGACCAAGATATGCTAAGTAAAAGTCAATGAATCTCCCAACCAGCAAGACCTTCAGAACATGGACCATAGGGTGACCGCAGCTGAGGAAAGGATCTCCACCGTGGAAGACTAAGTGTCTTTGTCAAAACTAAAGTGACCAAGTTAATGTCCCTCACTGTGACCTTTGGAAAAACACGCTCAAGATGCGCTGCAACCTGTTCTTGGCAAAAACCTCCACTTCGTGGGGTTCCATGAGGGTTCAAAGTCCTCAACCCTGCGGATTTGACCCTGCACAGTGGATACACTCCTGGCTGCCCAAAGATGCCGTCTCACAGTAGTTTGTGATGGAGGGGGCTCACAGGTCGCGGGCCCAGTGTTAACCACGCAGGGTGCTCCGTGTCCATTGATGGCTCGAATGCTCAGTTACAAGGACACAGACTCCATCCTGCCCAGAGGGTGGGGGTCTCAGACGTTTCAGGCCTCACGGATTATGATTTTCCCTGACTACACCCATGAAACTCAGCAGCAGTGTCAATCCTTTGATGAGATGAAACAGAAGTTGAGAGCCCTCCACCTCCAATGCATGCTTATTTTCCCGGCACAACTCAAGGTTCTGTTTGAAGGCCGATCCTATTTCTTTGATACCTCAGAGGAGGCTTGGGAGTGGGTGGTGAGCGGACGCCCTTTGCTTGTCCTCATGCCCCACCCAAGACTAAGACACTCGCCTTCCCCCCCGAGGAGGCAGCATGCTAAGTTCCAGCAGGGGCATGGTCGCTTGGCGGCCTCCACTGCTTCTGGTGTGGAAACCCGGGCGCTTATCCCCCAGGCAATATTGCTACACCTGAGGGAGGCACGGATGGCGAGAGGGACAGACTTCTCAGTGACCCCCGTGGATGGGGTACTGGGCGACCCTGAGGGAGCACTGTACACAGCTAGGTCTTTGAGCAGATCCGAAGGTATAAGGACCCAGATATCACAGGGTAGCCGCCGTGAAAAACACCACAGAGACTACATCTCTTCTTTTTAAGTTGACCATTTTTGTTTGGGGGTTGTTGGGAGACAGGTACTTTAGGGGCGGAGTGTGGGTGGGGTTGGGGAGAGTTTGTGTTGCTTTATTTAGTTTATTTGCCCCCCCTGCTGAGCACAATCCCATTGCTGCATGCCTGGCCACGCCCTGTGCCCGTTCCCTATTTTGGACCCTTAACCCGTGGCTAGGTTGGAGACCTTTATTTGGTGGGTAGGGCCATATTTACTATCTTTTTAAATAGCAGCCTACAAAGCGCTCTCATGGAATGTTAATGGTCCACAGGACATCATTAAACATATTGCTATGCTAAGCATCTCCACCCATCGTTTCCGCTGCTCCAGGATAACCACCTTCTGGGCTCTTACTGCTAGTTCCTGAAGCCGTTCGGCTACGACAGAATGTTTCACGCTAGGTTCACCAGTGGCTCCAGGGGGGGGTGGAGATTAGTTTGCAAAAATCTTTCCCTTTGTCAGGTAGTTACTCGCATGATTGCTGATCCATGAGGTAGGTATGTGGTAGTAGAATGTCTGCTGGAGGGACACCCCTACAACATCCTTGGCGTTTAAGTCTCACCTGCCCACCCAAACCATTGAGGCCCTTACAGACCTCCTCCTGACTTTTCCGGTAGCCCTTCCAATTCTAGGAGAGGACTTCAATGCGGCCCTCGATCCTTCTTTTGATATCAATGGCGCTTTCACCTACCATCGGGCATCGCACTCCTGGCAACTCCGAGGGTAGATGGAGTCCATGGGCATCTGTGACGTATTGCTGATTTGGCACCCCTGGGATAGAACTTACACTCACACTTCTGCGTCTCATAAGATGCTATCTTGCATTGATCTCCTTTGGGTCTCCGCAACTGATGTGCAATTTGCTCCCCAGGTGGATAGTCTTCCTAGGGTTATTTCCAACCAGTCTTCCATATAACTATTCCTGGGTCCTGGCCCTAAGGCATAGCCTCCCTGGCGCCTGAAAAGCTGGTATCTCCAGGATGATAGCTGTACAGAGTACCTTGCTGCCGAGCTGCAATCCTATTTCGAGGCTAATGTTGGCTCAGTGGACTCTGCGGGCATTCTCTGGGCCGCTAGAAAGGCCACTATAAGGGGGGTTTCGCTAGGGGCTATGTGCAGCGGGTTGCGAGTGCAAAGAGGCAGATGATCACGAACCAGGAAACCTATATCTCTACCCTTGAACGACAATACACAGCTAGCCCTACAGAGCCTGTGCGCCGGTTGCTTCTCTTGACTAGATCCATCCATAGGCAGACAGCCTTGAATGAGGACAGACAGTGTTGGTGGGGGAAGACCTGGTGGGTGTTACTTGTTTGGTGGGCAGTCCAGTAAGCTCCTTTAGAGGCTAGTCACCAGTGACGCGGCCTCCAGGATTGTGTCCGAGGTCTGGGATGCCTTTAGGCCAGCTTGGTCGCCATCGCCGTGATGCTTGCTGAATACTACACCTGACCTTACACTTAGCGTCCATGCCCACCCTTTGAATGCGCACAGCCTCTTGTGTGATATACTACTCCCGCAGCTACTACCCAGTGAGCGGGCAGCTCTAGATGGCCCTCTCATGGAGGAGGAGACACGCAAAGCCATTTCCGAACTGTCCTCCGGACCGAAAGGGTACCCATCAGAATACTACAGAAAGTTTCGCAACAGCCTTGTGTCCAACCTGCTCAACCTTTACGCTGTGGCAGTCGCGAAAGGTAAGGTGCTCCCTGAACATGGACACAGCAATTATTGTGGCGATTCCGAAATCTGGCCGACTCTTGCCACAGTGCAGTACCCATCATTCAATTTCCCTTATCAACGATAAGTTTAAGATTTTAAGTAAATTATTGCATCTAGGGTGTGGCTGGTTATCTCTAGCTTGGTCCACCCGGATCACTACTGGTTCATGCCTAACCTAAGCACTCGTTACTGCATACTTTGCTTACTGTCACCTTGCCGCAAAGGAGCAAGTTGCCAGACTCCTGCACCCTCCTATTAATTGACTTCGAGAAGGCTTTTAGTTTGGTGGATTGGGTTTCTTGGAGGACTGTGCTGGCCCTATTGGGCTTCAGTCCCCAAAACAGCTGCTGCATTGATCTCCTGTATTCCCACCCTCTCTCACGGGTGCTGGATAATGGGGTGTCAGACTCTTTCCCTATTGGTAGGGGCACCCGGCAGAGATGTCCCCTGTTACCCCCCTTTTTTGCCCTGGAGATTGAGCCCCTTCCCCAGCTGGGGCATTGTGATGCTCAATTGAGTGGATAGAGCGGGGATGAGGGGCTTGAGGAAGATAGGATTGTTTTATACGCAGATGATTTTCTCTTGTACCTGGCTGACCCGGACCGTTCGGGTCTGAGATGCATACACATCCTTTAGCTTTTTGACGAGGCCTGCGGGTCAACCCGGACAAGTCACTGCTGGTGCAAATTCAGAGCAACGACGCAGTGGCAGACCTCCATGCCTGGGAAACGCCCAAGTTTCAAGTATCTGGGGATCCATATTTTCCTGGTTCTTGAATTGACATGGAACATTAATCTTCCACCTCTTCTCTCCCTGGCGAGGGCAGACCTGTAGTGTTCGGCAGGTCTCCCACTAAACCTTCTTGGCCCTGTGCCCTTTTACAGAGGATGGTCCTCCCGTACTGCCTGAACATCTTCCAAAACTTCTCCCTGCTTATCCCTGACCTGTGGTTCTTAGACTTAACGGCTGTAGTGCGTGCTTTCCTATGGGCGAACCGAACCGCCCACCTCTTATTGATTGGACAAAATGTCGGCTGACAGTATATGATGGAGGGGTAGTTATGGGGGACCTCCAAATGTACTATCTGGCCATCCAACTCCTGGTAACAAAGGATTGGTTCATGGAAGGGTGGGATGACTGCATATTGGGCTGAGCTTGCCGTAATAAGTCTGGATGGGGGGTTATGGGATTGCTCTATGGCATGGGTACTCTCAAACATTTTCCCAGGGGTCAAATGTTTGATATATAAGCTAAATATATACATGGAAAAAGAATTGATGGCTGAAATGCTGAACAATGATACATCATTGTTCAGCCATCCATTGTTTTGTGTGTGTGTGTGTGTGTATATATCTTGTGGAAGAACTGCACGGTGTGAAACCAGAAAACCCAGGATTAATCCTATCTTACACACTTTACCAAATTGTGTGATCATAGGTAAATCTTTTATTACACTTTCCCCCCTTTCTTCTTCATTATTACATTTAAGAGGAAATCGAAATACAGGACTTCCGGAAGTGCGCTTCTTGTGCGGTTCATTTAATAAACTATACGGTTGTTCACGAGTAAGAGGAAACCAGGCCACCCAGAAGGTGCTTGTAACAACTGATTTGCCTCTTAGTTCACTACTGAAATTGTTGTCGGGTGGGTGGAAGAATGAATCTTTCTGAATTAAGGTTTGAAAACTATCACATAACAAAAAAATACTTCTCAAAGCACGGATGTCATCTCATATACTAAGGAGAAATGGTTCTGCAGGTTAATGAAATAGCCTTTTTGAAGTTTACAAAGACATTTTTACAGATTTCTTGCGAGAGGTCTTCTTTTTAACTTGTAATAAATGCTTGCCTTTTAAAAAAATGTTTCCATGTTAGTGCTGAGTCGAGTAAACAGTATCTCAGGACTGCTGTTGACCAGGGAACTGCATGCGTCCGCGGGCTGTACTTTTAGTATCACTGCTCTACAGGGACCCTGTTCCCCACCACCTTCACGAAGTGACTTGCGCCATTTTCCAGGGTTGGCAAGCGCAATAATGTGCAATAAGGTTGGCATATCAGACTCACCAAGCAGATACCTCTGTGGTGTGGCCAGCGGCTTCGCCACATTTCCAAACTCTAAGGTTTCCAGTCATGGGACCTCCTTGGTATTACAACCTTGGGCGACATTCAGGACCTAAAGGCACAATACGCCCTTCTAAGAAACCAATTCCAACAGTATATACAAGTTATGCATGCACTTGCAGTATATAGAGAGGACTTTGGTACGCTCTTGGAGTATAGCCCATTGGAAGCACAGTTTCTTATGGGTGCACGGGGGGCGAGGAGGTGAGTATTTTGTATTCATTGATACTTGAACAATAACACCTGGCACGCTTGTCCCCCGACGCGAGAAATGGGGGCCTGGTTTGGTCCGCTGGACAAGGAGGATTGGCGGTCAGCCTATTTGGCGCCCGGTAAACAGCGATGTCCTTGCGCAGGTCTTATTCAGCTGAATTACCTTCATTGCACGTATATTACACCCTTGAAGCTGTGGTAGGCACAGAAACTATCTCCCAACACTTGTTTTTGCTGCCCTTACCCAAATACAGATTTTTTTTCACATGGCTTGGCAAGATCTACTGATTGCAGAATACTGGGAGAAAATAGCACCGTCTTAGTCCTGGTTACAGGGTTACACTAACGCAGACACCGAAAGAGACCCTACTGGGGGTGCTGGACAATCTTGGTAACATTAGGGGGGAAGGGGGTTACCTCATTGGACCGGCCATGGTGGTGGCAAAAAGGGACATTGCTCATGGGTGAAAATTGGCCACTGCCCCCAAAGTGGTAGAAGGGAGGAGGGGAATAGACTGGTGTGTGGCCCAGGAAGAATCTGATTAAGTGGTATTGGGGTGTCCTTATAAGTTTGACCATATATGGGGGTTGTTGTTAGGAAACCGAGCATATTGTATTGTTGGGCAGCTGGTCGACGAGAAAGGCTTCTGTCTTTCTGTATTTTATTGTGTGGGAAATTAATAGGTTATATTCTTTTATTTTAAATGAAGGATATGTTTCTTTTATGTTTGATATGTCTTGAAATTGAAAACTCCAAATTGATTTCTCTGTAGCAAGATTGGTGGTCCTATTGGCTAACCTGGAGTTATACTAGCTTACATGCTAAGGGCTAACTTCTATTTGCGACCACCAAACATGGTACTCCCAGGTATCAAATTAATCATTTCATTAAACTCTACTTGATACGGAGTTCAGATTTAAAATATGTTAATGCCGATGGCCACAGATGGCCCAACTTCATAGGGGCTACAGGGGTGTGGAATTCATATAGCCCAACTCTCAGGACATTATTTTGGGGGGTAAATGACAACAAGTGTTCACATATATTTTATCCGTGGGACAAGTAGGCCAACCCTCTGCAGCACAAACCCTTTGACTGCCACTTTAGAGTACCACATTATGGATCAGGGAATGGCACTGCAATGAAGGTAATATTTGTGTCCATACAGGGCTCGAAACATCCACTCGAAATTTAACGAGGTCGAGTTGCTTGGAAGACAAACTAACTTTTGTCCGTGAAAGTTTTAAGATCAGACTGCACTATTCACAGTGGTTCCAGTATAAAAATATGTACACACATTTACAAAGTTTAACAATATAGGGCTACATGCAATGCTCACAGAATATTCTCTAATTAGATGCAAATATCCGCAGAAGCTTAGAAGCAAGATTGATGATCCTTTACTTCCAAAATAAAAATGTTCACAAAAATGTTTTGCTAAACCTCGGTGAAGTTGTAGGTAACGTTTATTTGTAGCATCAATTACTAAAATGTGTTGATGAATGCTATTATTTCCAAAAAATATTCATAATGGAAAATCAGTACAACAAAATAATGGGCTACATTAAAATAAACACGCACTGATATTGGTGGTCAGCCTTTTGGTTTTGGCAATGCTTTGATATGGTTTTTGTAAAACTTTGTGAGCGCTGCCAGGCCCTCAACAACATTAGCTAAAAGAAATAATATGTTTTGGTCTCAAAAAGCACACATTACCACATTAGTCCCTGGCACTGAACAAAACTACTTTGGGTGCTGATAGGCTCCTTGTAAAAGAGCGGAAGCCAGTCGATGGCTGGACAGACAGAGAGATATATATATATAGAATTCTAATAAAAACAAAAGGCTCAATTAACTCCTGACCTAATTAGGTGTCCAATTCTAAAAGATGGTCATAATATTGCACCCATGGTATATGTCCTTGCATTATTGCAGATTTACGGCTTTCATGATTTCACAAAAATTTATAGCAGTAGGCCAGGCAATTTTACTCCTAGAAAATATTTGTGAACTGCTTTTTAGCACGAGCAAATATGAAGGTGTAGATTTGCTCATGCGAAAATCGGTTGAGCTTTTATACAAGTTCACTTCCCTCCAACCAATTTTTTCCGAACCCTGGAAAAAGCTTTACATATGCCACTGCCAGGTGTAAATTCCCAACTTTACTGAGTATGGGAAAAAAATTAGAGAAGAGCTGGTGAACATCCGTAAACCGCGCAATTTAGTAGGTTTATATAGACTCAAAAGGGCATTCCAACCCTGGAACTATTGCCGAATGCTACCTCCAGCCCCAATATGGAGATCTGCAGGAAGGTGGCAAAATAAGTAAATTGATATAATTCAAACCCTACTATAGCAGGAGCCCTGGCATAACCAGAAGGCCTATATCAAAACTTTTATATGAGATTGCTGCCAAAATGTGTCACTGCACTACGTGGCATCAAAGAGACAAGTGGATTTTTTTAAAGGACAAATAGATTTTTGGAACAACCTGTCCCATGGACAAGTAGATATTTTACTAAATTCCACACCCTTGGGTTACCACCTCGGAGAGGCAAATGGTCATCACACCTTAGCTTGTTTGCTGCTTTGTGTAGCTTGACAGCCTGGCATCTCTTTCAAGTTGAAAAACCCATATCAAAACTGGTTTTCCCGGAGGGTTGGTAAATTATACTTTACACACCTCATGGGAATGTGCCCATAGCTCTGACTCGGAAGAAGGGTCTCAACATTTTGAATGATGGTTTGATGGTTTAGGGTCAACCCTACAGGAAATGACAAAAGCGGTGGGTACGGTTGTCCCATGGAAATGGAGATCTCTCCACCCACAAACTGAAAATTGTTTACAAGGGCACCCCTGGACTTGGACAGAACAGAAGGACTGCAAGACTTCAGAAAGAGAAGGGCTACTCCTACAGTCTACTTTTTGGCCAGAAATCCTAATGGCTGGACTCGTGCCATCGACCAGTGAGTGCACTCCAAGGGCTAGCTTCAGGGACACAAAAGCTAAAGATCCCTGCCCCTGCAGAGTGGCCTGCTGACCAGTAGCCACTGGACTTGCCCTGGACTCTGCTGGTGTAGCATGTGAGATAGAGTCCTAGTCCCTGAAAGGTGCTTCCCGGGTCCGGGATACTTGGTTGGCGCTACAGGGTACTTTCTCCTCTAGAACTGCACCTTGCAAGCCAAAGGAAAAAGATAACAGTTTGTTGGCACAGAGTCCAAAGCTCATAGCACAACCAAGACTTCACATGTCCGTCGACATTGAGCCCAACACTGCCTCGAGCTGCCTCACCATCAACAAGAAAAAAGTACTAGAAATGTTTCTAAGTGGGAAGGTAAAATCTTGGCTGGGACAATCGTGGCGCCCGCATTCCAGTGCTTAATTTGAGCCGGTGGTTACCGGTGCTTGGCACTGGCACGTAATTGTCAGCACCAGCACATGGTGGCGCTCTTCGTCAAATGAGCATGACTTGTACCTGCTGCCCAAGACATTCTCATAGCTTTGAAGGTCTGGAATATCCTGAACGGTCACACTTGTAGGAGTATGATGGCTAGTAGTTGTGTTGGTGCTGTCATTGGCAACACTGGCAGAGGCAATGCATGGTGCGATCTACAATGACGAGGGCCCTGGCATTTTTTACAAATTGAACAGTCTCATTCAACCAAGACTCCCATCACAATCTGAAACTTTGACCTGAGCCCTCACTTTCAAGGCTCATAAACTACCACTAAGAGTGAAAAGAAGTGATTTACCAGGTATTTTATATCTATCTTTTTGGAGTAAACCGCAGTGATCTATGAAAATCCTCTAAAAATCATAAGTCCGGTTTCCTTCATGTGATTTTCATAATTTTGGAGTCTATTTAAAGATTAAAACATATACTAGTTTTTAGGTCGAGCTATTTATGGCTCTGAACTATTGTAGAGGAAACACTCTTGAACAAGCGGATTCCTCCCAATGCATGTTGTTAACTGAAGCGTGACGCTTCGCCAGGCGCATGCTTGGCCTCACTCACACCCCATATGCTCGCCCCTGCTCCCCCGCCCATCAGCCTCGCAGCACCAGACTTCACGTGCAGTTCAGAAATCCCTTCCGCCCCCCCTCACAAAACACCAATTGTCGCACACATCAGACCCGCCACAGCGAGAGCTTCAGACTTCAAAGGAATGTTCTCCCCCGCCCCCCTCTGCGCAATGCCATCACACTATAACATTGAATATTAGAATTTTAGAGCACACATCTGGTTACCGCAAAATTTCAGGGATAGCCCCATGGCTGCCAGCTTCCCTGCTACCTTGGGATTTAAATATTCATGTATAGATAAAGGGAGTGCAGCCTTTGTACATCCCGACATTACACCACACCTATATAAATAAAAGATCCGCGGCACCACTGAGCGAAAGAAATGCCAATAAACTCTCTTCAGAACAATTAAGTTCTCGGTTAGGGTGGGAGAAAGAAAGCCCCATTTCATTCCTTTCAGAGATAAAACTTACCTTTGAAGTTTCAAACACATCACAGGAGCCGCACCACTGCCTGCAGCCAACCCCGACAAGCACGGTTCGCCCCAGCGCTCCATAGTACTTAATAGCAACTACCCTGCAAGCCTGCTCCAGGCCGCAATAGGTTTATCAAGGTTATGTGCATTGGCGGAATGCACTGATGGCAAGGGCGTATTTTACTATTTTTACGTCTTAATTCCCATAAACTGACATTTTTATTGCGGGGGCGTTTCTTTACAAAGCCCATCACTTTGGTTCTGTTAGGGCAGCTGAGCAGCGCCTTACCCCACAACATCCCATTGCAAGCCTGCTGCTTTCGCTAAGTGGCAAACCGCTCATCTCTGCAAACAAATACCATTCATAAACCAACCACGCACTAATTACCCCACCAAAAAATGTGTGCATGACTAGCCTCAAAATCTTATTGCACGCTATCACACATGTCGGGCATGTTCTCCTTACCCGTTGCCTCATGCACAACCTGGAACACTTATTTGTTTGACTCCTCCCCCACTTCTTCAAACATATGTAAATGTTTCTTCTTTGGCTTTAAATGTTTACACATCCTGGCATAATGCCCCCTCTTCTTACATTTTCTGCATACAATAGAACACTCAACGCCACAGCCCCACTCAACACCACAGCCCCACTCAACGCCACAGCCCCACTCAACGCCACAGCCCCACTCAACGCAACAGCCCCACTCAACGCAACAGCCCCACTCAACGCAACAGCCCCACTCAACGCAACAGCCCCACTCAACGCAACAGCCCCACTCAACGCAACAGCCCCACTCAACGCAACAGCCCCACTCAACGCAACAGCCCCACTCAACGCAACAGCCCCTCTCAATGCCACAGCCCCACTCAACGCCACAGCCCCACTCAACGCCACAGCCCCACAGCACCACTCAACGCCACAGAATCACTCAGCAACACTGAATGCCACAGCATCACTCAGCAACACTGAATGCCACAGCATCACTCAGCACCACTGAAGGCCACAGCACCACTGAATGCCACAGCATCACTCAGCAACACTGAATGCCACAGCATCAGTCAGCACCACTGAAGGCCACAGCATCAGTCAGCATCACTGAAGGGCACAGCATCACTCAGCATCACTGAACGCCACAGCATCACTCTGTGCAACCATCCAACATCAACTGGTTCTAATATGTTCTCTCAATGTTTCAAGCTTTATTAAAAATGTCATAAAAAGTTGTTAATATATCACTGCTGTTCTTGGATTTTCATCACAATAAAATACAATGAACATAATCCTCCCAAAAGTTATCTACAAAAGTTGAAGCTATTGTCATTATAAATTACAATCACTTTTATGTTAAGGATTAATTATTAAAAAATAAATAAAAGCCATTGTATTTATTAATATTAATACATCTAAGTCATGTAAATACAACACATATTGCATTACAAATGCTATAGGTGTCACGTTTGCGAAAGTTAAAACTATTGGCATTGTAAATGACAAAGCTATAATTTTTCGCTATTTTAAAAACCAACACGTAAATGAAATATTTGTCATTTACAATACCAATAGATCAAACTCTCCTAATGCGCGACCTATTGCATTGCAAATGCCTGTTTTAATTGGTGTGAGATTTTTATTTATTGTTTTGTAATCCTTAATGACTGTTGTGGTGCTGATAAATGCTTTCCACTCGTTTTCCTTTAAGTTAAGTCTGACTGCCCTGTCCCACTACTACTCAGGACTGAGCTACGGTTTGATTTAAAGAAACCAAACTGGGCCTGTCACAGAACAATAACATTACTTTGTGAGGTTTCACCACGCAAACTAATAATTCACTTTTCTCAAAGTGGGCTTGCTTCCACCTTCGATTCCCAAAACAAACCTTTTCCTTTAGTGGCATGTCATTCAGGATCTACAAGTTACCATCAAGAATCTCAGAGGACAGAGTCGACCATGGTATTGGAGGAACTATTTTAGTCTATAGTAGCACCAGTCACAACTAGGAACTAGTCATGTAAGGCCAGATAGTAATGCAACTTAAAATGACTGTCTCCTGTACCATAAATGTTAGAAAGAAGGCTCAAATGGTTCTAGATTCAGGATAACATCAGGCCTCGAGAAATCTACTCGCCTGCTCACCATGATAAGCCAGTTTTTCTGGGGTAAGACCAGCAAGACCTTTTTTAAGATCGCCAATTACAGTCTGGTGAGTTAGCACCAGACACCTCAACTGTACTAAACGCGGTCGTCCTACGAAAGCTCACTTAATAGAGTTCCATGTGGCTGCACCCGGAAGTAGGTAGTGCAAACCACCCTGTTCTGGGAGGGGAAAAAAAAGCACGCTTACACTGCTTCATTCAGAGTGCACGCTGTCAATCAAGCTGTGTTTTGAATTAAGGTGCGTTTGCCTGCCATTTCAGAAGGCAAGCTGCACACCGTTGCTAGAGGGCTATGTTCTGTTTCTGCCTATGTCTGTTGTGCAGCATTCTAAGACATCCCTCACCCCTCCTCTGTACCTCTGACTGAGCCAGTCTAGCAGCATTTCATTGTGGTCCTTCTATGCCGCGATTTCTCACGGGGATCAACCACGGACTTTGTCGAGTTGGTGATCTGATGCTGCCTAAATCATTTGGTGGACTCCTGATTAACGACCTGCCTGGCGTGCCATTATCATACTTCTGTGCAACTTTTCTGTCCTGAAGATGGTCCTATGGATCTTTCTGACCGAAACGTCGACGCCCAACACCTTTCATGCAATATACCGTACAATTCACTTAATACAGAATCTGTGAATTTGACTGTGTATAATGTATTTGCTTGTGGTTCTTTGAATGTATCCACATTACACGCTGAAGGTGTCTGTGTACTACCATATTAACTGTTACATTTGCTTTGGTAGTATTTTTTGTTGCCAGATCTTTATTGTCAAAACAAGTTATCTATGCACTGAAAATTAAAAAGAAATATATTTTTGATACAAACTTGTGTTGCTTTTGAAGCCCTTGGGTCGCTATACCTTATTAAGTGATCACGGATGTGACACAGATAATTGTGAAAATATATCGTTAATGATTCCTTCCTGGACATTCAGCTTATACTTTTAGAAAGTTGGCATTTTCTTGTCCTATTTGGTGGCTGTAGCCTGTTCCTGGGTCACATGACTAGGTGCAGGTTGCCTTTATTGTGTGGCTGTCTGGGAGGAATACACAGATGGACTAAGTGTTCCCAAGATCGGCCATCTCAGACAAGATGGGAGGGGATGGAGCTGTGCACAGCCCCACTTCCACTTCAAAAGTCTGTGCTTCAGCTCTCACAAATAACTACACACAAGCCTATTGTGCCAGCAGACAGGCGGCGGCCAGGTCAGGGATGCAGGAAATTTCAAACACTTGTGGGTGGGGGTCTTTGGCCTCCAAACCTTTCTTCCACGTCAAAGAGGGCACCAGGAATAAAAATAGGTCCCTCGGACCCACTCTTCAGCTAACTCCTGGCTCTGGGGAAGGACTCGGAGGACTGCCTGCTCCTTGTGACATGCTGTGCACTTCAGAGGACTGCCTTAATGCACCACAAAGGACTGCCTCCTGCCTGAAGCCTGCTCTGGCCCTCAGAACACAGCCCTGCTGCTTGAGCTCTGCTTTTCTACTTGTAACCAGGACTTCCAGAGTGATTCCAAGGACTAGTTGGCTGGCCTCCTGATCAGTCACTCAGAGACAGGAAAGACTGCAAACATCTTGAACCAACACCTGGGCCCAGCCTGAGTGAGTCCTGACCCTCCAAGTGGAGCCCCTCCAGTCCAGGACGTTTGGAAGTGGTGCTAATGGTGCCCAGTTAGCCAAAATCCAAAACTTGGGACTTGGAACATTTTCTGCCTAAATGTGCTCCAAAAACTGAGAGGAGACTCACAGCAGTTCCTGCTATGTACATCTATGCAACAACAAATCCTGTTCAGCTTCTTCACACAGGAGTATCCAGCCATGTGGATCCCTCATCAGCTACAGCCTGCAGCTTCATCCCACTGGAGATTCTCGACTTCCAAAAAAGAGACTACGTCCGAACTTAAAAATCTTTACTTCGTCCAGCAGCTCCTCGATGAGGATGATGATGCCTCCTGGTCGGACACTGCCGGTTGCCTGGTAGTGCTGAACTCTAACCTTCTCAGACATTTTTCTTAAAAATGTCTTCTAAGTCCGAAGGTAAGTGGAGCCCAGGCATAATGCAGTACATGAATCTGACACACACTCACAGCAAGACCTCTGACCGCCTGGTCAGAGACCTGCTCTCTCCCTCAGCAGCTCCGCTACTGTGCTACTACTGCAGTTGAGCCGCTGCCCTGCTGTAGAAGGGTTCGAGTCCACTCTCCACGGTCTGCTCTGGTATTGTGCCCCACGATTGTTTGTGCCTTTTACTTTTACTGTCTTTTGCCTGTTGCTCTTGTCCTCCGTGCCCACTTCGTTGACTCTTTCCCTGCCTTTGCTGCCCCCGTGGCCGTTCCCCGCTCCCACCTCCCAGCTGCGTTCCTTCCCCCATTCCCTATTTAATGACTGCCGCTGGTGTGCCAGAGACAAAGCCATCCTCAACCCGAATGCAACTAGAGACAGAAACCCTGAATCTCCAACCACCTACTGCTACGAAACTGCTGTCCTCCTCGCACTCAACCCGGGAAGAAACAACAACTGCCACCGGTCCACAGCGAAATCCACCCACGGCCAGTTCTCCTGCCGACACTGCTGCCAAACCTTCACCACCCTCTGCACATTCACGCCGAACACCAGCACCCCCGAAACCCTACGGTGCATCCTCCTCAATGTGCACTCCCTGCACAGACATGCCGTAGAGATCTGGGACCTCCTGAACACCACCTCGCCACTGCCATCCCCGACGGATACAAGATCCAGAGGAAAGACCGCCTGACTGCCCAGGAGGAGGACTCGCCACCGCACACAAGAGCTCCCTCCAACTAACCCCCTCCCGCACGAGCAACTCCTCGTCCACCTCCGAGCAACTCCATTTCCAGATACAGACCAGCCCCAGATCCACCCTACGCGGCAAACTCGCCTAAAGGCTCCCCGGACCCCGAACAGCGTTCACCACTACCATCGACGACTAATCGCACCCGTGCCATCGCATCCATGAACTACATACTCATCGGAGACCTCAACTTCCACCTCGACAACCGCAAGGTCCCCAACTCCTCCACCCTCCTGGACATCCTCACAAACCTCGGACTGAAACAACTCGTCACCACCCCCACCCACAAGGGAGGACACACCCTTAACTCCATCTTCACAGGAGCCAACAACAGCTACTTCGGCTACACCACTTAACCCCTCTGGATGCACCACCACTGCATACACTTACACGTCGACAAACCCACCGCCCCAGACCTGCACCACACCCACTGCAAAGGAATCCAGAGACTAGTCAGACAGGCAGTTGGTTGTCCCCTCGCAAGGGTTTCTTTAAATGTAGCTCTTGTCGAGCGTGCAAATTCGGTGTTAACACCACATCGTATTTGACTCCCTTTTCCAGCACCCCAATAGCTCTTAAAGCACATTACACCTGCCACACAGAATTTGCTGCGTATGTTTTGAAGTGCAGCTGTAATATGTACTACGTAGGCAGTACCAAACTACAAGCACACATGTGAATATTACAACATTTAAGAGCAATACTTAATTTGGATCCGGCATATCCGGTAGCTCTGCATTTTAAGACCACTCATCATAATGATTTGAGCCATTTGCAATATTTTATCATCGATGCTGTGGCAGCAAATAGGAAAGGGGTTAACAGGGAGAAAAGCCTAGGACAACTCGAGTCCAAGTATATAGTCAACCTGAATAGTAAAGCACCTGTAGGTTTGAATTTGGGGGAGGACCTTAACAATTTCCTATAATATAATTTCATACTATTGTTCTTTTGATGCGCCCACACTATAGTAAATTATAGTTTTCATTATTTTGATTAACAGCTGAATTTCTCGCCTTTGAAGTTTCATGATTTGTTTTTAGTTATGCTTAATTTACACATTGACAAATCCTCTTTCCTGCACCAACGTAGGGATTTGTTCATAACAGTAATCGGCTGATTACTGTATTTTGTATATATTTGGGCTTTACACGTACATGAAAAAAATTATTTTTGCACAGCACTGCACATTATTTTGGTTGTTTTATAGGGTTGCGCCAGAAAGGGTAACATAGCAGACGGTTAGTATAATAACTTGGTTTTAGTCATCCAATCATACATTGGTACATGGGAGGGCATGTATTTTTCTGCATACCAGATATCATTTTCCAAAGTCTATTTATGAATTTGTATAGAATTTTTTTTTAGATTTGGGTTGTGCTTAACCAATGCTATTACACTTATTCAGTGTCGAGCTGACAGTCTGACAGGTTATGAAAGCATGAACACATAAAAATGCTAACTCTTCAGGTCCACAAGCATATTTGCACACTCTATTTTGCAGCAGTAGGTCTGTTGAACATAGCGGATTTTGCACCACTTTGCACTGCATTTTGCATTTTTGTACATTTTGTAATATCTTTTATCGATTTTTGCCCATATTGTGTAAACATTCGTGTATTATATATGAGATTGTATATAGATTTGTACATATATGAATTTCTGCACATTGCACTTCAACAGCATTTTTGGTCTTTATAAATGACCTATAACAATCATGTAATGTATTTAATATTATTGTATTTATTTAAATGGATTGTTTTTATCAAGGGCACTCGATATCATAATTCCCTGTTACATAGGTGAATTATTTAAATATGTACTTTTTATGCAGGCGATGAATTAGCCGATATAGCTATGGGCAGACACTATAAGATGGCCGCGCCAGAACATACTCATTATGTATTTGTTCCTGTCCGCTTTCTATGACCATACCACTGTGTTTGGCGCCAATGGGTTTTTTAAATTTCACTGTTCAGCCTCCTCGTTTGTTAGGTGAGCAAGGACACATCCTCGTGTCCGAAACGCGTCTGAGGCAGTCACCGTTCCATGTATTTAAAACCAAAATAAAGAATTCCGATTTCGGCTTATAATTGAGTTTGTGTTCCTGTTTGAGTGCACCAAGGCACTAGGGAAGTATTGAGAATGTGAATGTACATGTGTGTATATATTATATTATATATATATATTTTATAAGGAGAGCCTGGTATACAGCTACAGCGGTTAGGCCTGACCTATCAAATACAGATTATGGCGAGGTCAACAACTCTTCACAGATCTGCGATTATAAATCTAAACAAAGCGTGTGGTATGGGACAATTTGACCCCTCTGCCCAGGTAAACAAAGTACAAAAAGAAATGTGTTACAAGATAACATACTCTCGTTATATAATGAAAACAGTTCTAGCCTTCCAATGTTTTTTTGTCACTTATTGGGAGTTAATCGATTATAAACAAAGCCAATACACGTTTTTGCTTGGACCATTAGGTTGCTCTCAAGCTTTTTCGTATTATTGGTTAGCAGTTGGTGAGCCATAACAAAGACATTAAAGACAGGAGGACAGATGGCACTCAGATAATAAAAATAAAAAGACACCTATGGTTAAAAAACTCAAAGGCACAATAAAGTCGCCACTGCCACAAGAATTCCATGATATTGGAGGAGGACGAGTACAATCAACAAACAAGGCTGGAGGTCAGAGAGAAAACTACAGACCAAAGGAGACTAGAACAACTAAGTAAAAATACAGTAACAGAGGGCCTTGCAGATCAGAGAGGCAATTACAATCAAAAATCATTTACAGACAAAGGCGCCTCCAGACCAGAGATAAAACTATAGTCACAAAAAATTGTGGAGGATAAAGATAACTATAGTCACAAAACAGCCTTGGGTAGAGACAATAGAGTAAATAAGAGGGCAGAAATAATAGGTACAGCTCCAAAATATACCTCAAACAGATGACTTCTACCGTCACAGATGCCCTGTGAAAAGAGAGTAGATAGTCACTAAGAAGACTTGAAGATATAAAGGACAACCTAAAAGATGAGGACATGCAAGATTCAGCGGTTAGGCTTTATAAAACATAATGAATCAAGGCTACAAGGATAGCTGATTCCAGGGCAGAAATTTGTCACAGGTACGCCAGGGCCATTGTATTGTGCTTTTTTGACAGTTTGACCCAAGTGCATTGTATGCACAATGGGGAATGCAGAAGCCCACACACTTAGCTATCTCATTCGCCTTGCTCTGGCCCTCATTTTCCCTCCAGCTTTCTTCACTGAAGTACTTTACTTTTTTGTTGTCCAAGATTTCTTAGGTTTTGGCTCCGGATTCTGAAAACCTGCAGTTCTATTTGGCAGATTTCGGGATTTCTGAGACAACAATTTGGCCTCTGTTGAAGAAGCATTTACTCCCTTGCTCCACTCAGGACTTACAGACTAAGCCAATACAGTAGTCTACCCTCCTCACAAGGGAGTTAAACACCTGGATGATCAGTTTTGTGGAACCGTTAAAATATTCAGAGTAGGATGATGACGACTGGCGTGAGGCCTTGGAATCTCCCCGAGGTGCTGCTATAGCCATCCGCCTTCGCTTCATCCAGTTCAAATACCTCCATCGGGCGTATTATACTAGACACCGCCTATGGCGGGCAGGCCTTATCGCGTCTCCGGAATGCCTGAGGTGTGGTTCTTAAGAAGGCACCCTGTTTCATACAGTATGGTCCTGTGAGAGACTGACTCGATTCTGGGCTGGGGTTTGGGACTGCCTGTCAGAGGTGTTGGGTTGGGACCTGCCCCGTACCCCCAGGCTGGGCCTTCTTCATGTTCTAGAGAATGTTGGGGGCAATATTTATAAACGCCATTTGCTGTTGCTGGGGCTGGTGGTGGCGAAGAGGGACCTGGCGCAGGCCTGGAAGAGCGAGCGCGCCCCTCCACTCGGGGCTTGGAGGGCGGGCCTGGATTTTCTCATGGGTCTAGAGCAGCCCGTTTTTGAAGCCCGGGGATGTCCCCGTAAACATTACAAAATCTGGAAACGGTGGGCGGATTACCGGGGCCTGCTCCTTGACCCCCCCGTGGACATTGTTGATGCATTACAGCTGGATGTGGATCCCGCACTCTAGGCCGCTGGCCGGCTCCACCTTTGTAAGTTATCTCATGTTGCTGGACTATGATCACGTGCACTGGGTTAGGGTGGGATAAGGGGTGGGTAGCTGGGGGCGGGGCTGGTTGGTGTTTTTTTTGGGGTTGGGTGGGTGTTGTAGTTCGATGTCATTCACTATATAACGTTGGGTTCGATGCTGTGCTAATAATGTGTCTCTTTCTATCTGTCATTGACAGTCTCCTCCTGTCTGTGGAGGGCTGTGTTGAGCTTTGCTTGGACCCATAATAAAAATTGGTTATGAAAAAATAAAAAAATATTCAGAGTAAAAAAAAAAAAAAGTTTCTGTCCTCCACACAAGTAGTTTTGAATTAAAACACTGAGTGATCAGAGCGGGAGTCTTGATAAATGCTA
The DNA here is from genome assembly GCF_964263255.1 of Lissotriton vulgaris. Lineage (NCBI taxonomy): Eukaryota > Metazoa > Chordata > Amphibia > Caudata > Salamandridae > Lissotriton > Lissotriton vulgaris. The sequence goes on along the minus strand of NC_141691.1, from coordinate 2,053,470,778 downwards.
GAGGGATACAGATATGCATGCTACCAACATGTGTCTACAGGGAAACAGACAGGCAGGGTACCAATAGGATTCCTGAGTCTACATAGATTCAGACATCCGGCAGATCAGTCAGGGACCAAAGTGGTCTACAGAGAGAGAAAGATATGCAGGACATCTGCAGGAAGCATAATGAGAATCAACTATGAAAAACACTGTGGTTACCAATATACAGCGCAACAATTCTATGGAGACAGATATGCAGGTCACAAGTAGGAAGTTCAAAGACTACAACAGAAACAGGGTAGTGAATCAACACTAGTCTTCAGGTAGACCACTCAAGGAGTATGTAACATAACACACAGGAAAGGAGAATGGTCATTATAAGCCCCTTCATCCCTTGGCTCATCTACTTTATTTTGGTTGTGGTACCACTCTGCTAGGTTTAAGGATTCACAGAAAATGTACTCCTTTTAACATGCGCAACTTGCGTCCTCATGACCAGACCATGACTTGACTAACAGTTGGTGGCAGCTGATTAAAAAGTCATGCCATACACATGCTGTTTTATTTTCACAACAGTGTGGTGATTGCCTTCCTTGCGCGTCCTTAGCAAGTCCCTGCAGTGTGATAGGTCTGTGCCTCCTGCCTGTATATAGACTGCATGACAGTGCCTGGGTACGCAAAAGGTGGCATACTGATTCTGTGGTCCCTGTGTTATTAATGTACCAGTTTAGGTTTGTAGAATGCTCCTTGGGGGTTGCTGGTTGCAGAGCTGCAGTTGTCTTTTCCGGACAGTCCCACACCACTTTAAAGTCAAGTGCAGGATTCTGATTTTGAATTCACATCCATTTAGATTACTCGCCCTGTTGAAAGCAGATTACAGAAAGTCAGCTGAGAGGCGAAACTTCAAATTGGGACTAGTGGAAGAGCTGTTCAGCAGCTGCAGCGGCTGCTCTCCACCTGACCTCCTGTTAGTCGTTTCGGTCTATCACTACTTTACCCATCCTGAGGAGAAATATACTGAAACTTTCGAGGAATCAGAGGAGAGAATTCTGTTCCATCTAGTGCCTACGTAGGATGATTTCAATTCCCCGTAGATCCATTTTGGACCTCCACCCATTAAGGCCATCAAAAGGGAGCACATGGTGGCAGCAGTGGCAGCTTTATGCAGATCATCTTTTTTGGGGACCACCCAAAGTGTACAGACTGTGGTGAACCAAACAAGATTAAATAGGTAGACTTTTAAGGTCTGTTGTGAACTGGCGGCATCAGAGAGTGCTTTTCCTTGTAAGACTTAAAACTTTGCAGAAGAGGAGCCAGGAGGGCTAGATGGTTCACTCCTCTCCAATCACTCATCTGTGCTGGAAGTCGTAAGAGCATTTTTAGGCAGATGCCCAAAAACGATGAAGCAGGAACAACTCAAACATCCCTTTACAGGATTGCCTGCATGGATCAGACATTTTGTGCAATGTGCTCCTTGTTTGGATCTTTTCATATTTACATTTAACACCCATAGTGTTTGAAAGAGGGGGAGATGTCGATCTTGTGATGGAGGATCTACATTGACCACGGCCAGGAGGAGGATCGATAACAAATAACTATTTTAAATCCAGGTTTTTTCTTCCCGTGAGAGTCCGAGGGATCCTGCTCAGGGTTTCAGACTGGAGAAGAGGTGGTATTTTCATCTGGAGAGAATGCCATTCTTGCTTTTATGTAGGTCTTGCACAGACTGGAACTCCTAAACTGGGAACATTTCTACATTACTCAGACTATGGAGAAAAATAAGCAGAGGGGCGTACAGGGAGAATGTCGGGTATTGAGCAGGTTTTCATGAAGGCGGACAAGCACCTTGAACCTACTCTGTAGGAGGCTGGTTTAGTATGTGGTGCAGTCTCAGGAGTGATCCACCTTGCACTAATCCAGGCAACCCTTATTGTGGTTTTAGTGGTCTTTGATAACCATAGAAAGCTCTGTGGTAACTGTGGACAACTGTGGACAAAAGCCTTTAGGCTTTTCTTGACGGAATGTAAAGCAGCTTGTTTTACCACATTTCATAGACAGTGTAGATTAGATGAAAAAGAACCACAGTGTTTTATAAAAATAAGTCTGTTTATTCCTCAACACATTGGTAAATTTCCTACCCAGAGACCTCAACAATACACACAAGAATCCTTCAAAAATAATCAGGGTAAGTAACACAAATATACACTGGTCTCCAGGGGGAATCAAACCATATACTAAGAAAGTAAAAGGAGAACAGGACTTGGACCCGAAGACTTATAGCTGGGGACACCAGAAACTGGTCCCAAGATGCTTGTTTCCGGTTCAGGAAACACTTGGCTTGGCAATTCGGGTTGGACTGTTCCCACGAGGCACAGGGTCAAGATTGATTTGCATATAGCTGGGTCTGAACTGAGGTGGCGAAGTGAGCTAAAGAACGATGATGATGATTTAACACAGATCTGTGACTGGGGGTGAGTGTCTGAAAAGTTTCAGAGCTCCGGCCATCATCTCCTTGTGTTTGCTGACACCAGAAAACACCCAAGGTAAGTACCCAGGAACCCCCCAGTAGCTGTGTGCAGAGTGGAAACACAGCCGCGTGACCAATGGAATTCAATGGAGAAGTTGCAGTTTTGAAGAAAAAGGACCCTTCCCAAAGGACCCCAAAGAAACCCTTTGAAAGACAGAAGGTTGGAGAGACACCCCATGCGTGGATGCCCCAGGACCAAGATTACCTGCACCAGGGAAGCCGGGTGCATAGAGGAGAAGTGATGTCGGAAACCTGCTGTAGACTATTTAAGACTTTGAAAAAGATGCCTCTGGAGAAGCCTGTGAAAGAGGCCAGTAAAATCAAAGGGTTAATTTGTGAAGAGGAGGCCCTACATGCAGAGAGGACAGAGTCTATGCCACTTGGAGGTGACCAGGAGGCACTGAAGCACAATGCCCACCGATGTCAAGAGTTTCAGGAGTGAAGGCAGTGACCTTGGCACTGGAGCTGTGCGGACAAGGTGATGCAGAGGAAGATCATGAGCTGTCCCATGTTTGGGTCTAAGTGGTAGGTGTCCGCAGTGAGCACTAACAAGCCTTGGTAGCCGAAACTGGCGTGGAGAGTGAAAGGATGCAAACATTGGGACCACCAAGGTCCAAGGGACTCACCAAGTGCAGGAGAGTCAAAGCAGGCTCCAAGCAGGGGAGCCCACTAAAGCAAAGGAAGACCCTCAAGGGGAACCACAGGGCTAAGGGACTAGAGTCGCAAGAGGACTCCTGCAGCTCAACAAAGATGGAGGACCACGGTGCCGAGGATGTGGTGAGAACTCTGATCTTCGAGGGATGAGGTGCTGGAGCTTCTTGTAGCCCAAAGAGCTCTGGAGTGCAGAGCCAACAAGCCTTGCCAAAGACAAGTTGATGTGGTGCACAGGGGTTTGGTCCCAGCGGCTCCAACGAGGGATACTGTCCCCAAAATTGCTGAGAAGACAGGTTAGGCCTCCAAGGAGCTGCAGTACCACCACCTATGCTGCTGGGCCTCAGGAAGTCTGTAGGACGACAGGAGCAGCAGACCGGTCGCCTTTGTTGCGGTGCCTGCAGATGCAGGTGAGGGACTCCTTCACTCCAAGGGCGATTACTTCGAATGTCCTCGAAGCCCACAGGTCTTCTGGAGAACTTGGATGAAACACAGACAAATACGCATAAGGCTTGAAGAACAGCGAGACGAGGAGCAGCAGGAGTCTTCCTTGATGCAGTCTTGGTTCCAGTGAAAGTCCAAAAAAAGTCCCCAAGTGTCCAGGCGGTCGAAGAGTGTCTTGGTTTCAGAGGTGAGTCTTGTTACACAACGAATCTGAGGACCCACCCACAGGCGAGCCCTAGGGAGAGGGTTGGAACAACTGGGGTCGCTCCCAAAGGAGGGGCTTACAGAGGGGAGGATGCTCCCCTGGCCTTTGTCTAGTTGTGTGCCAGAACATGAACCATGGGTTCCTGAACAGGCTCAAAACAGAGTATGTAAAGAGGATACCAAATGTGCCCTTCAAAGCAGTCTGGTGGCGCAAACAAGCACCCCCAGCCTAATACACTAATACCGGTCTGAGAGCTGGTCACACCTCTCTGTTACAGGAAATCTATTATTCTATATTCCTATGCTCGAACTCAGCTCAGCAGCAGGAGGGCAGAATCGGTGCAGCCATCATATAGTTAAACATCTCGTAATAACGGATGTCCACTATACATCTTAAAATGGCTGCCCGCACTTATAAAGCCTGCAGAATCGTCCCAGGGGTTTGTAGGGGTGTCCTGCTCATGCAGGGGCACCCTCACACTAATTACCAAGCACCCTGCCCTCAGGACTGAAGAGCCTGCCATAGGGGTGACTTATAGGTTTAAGTGCAGTGACCTCAGATAAAAGGAAACATTTTGTGAGGAGTGAAAGCACCATTTCAAACAGGCTGCAATTGCAGGCCTGGAGTCACAGTTTAAGTAGACTCCAATGGCTAGCACAATACAAGCAGCAGCCCATGGAAGGCCACTGATGTACCTATGTCCTGGATAGCTCAGTACCGTATAGTAGGAACTTATAAGGGTACACCAGTAGCCAATTGTGGAGGTACCAAAGGACTTACCAGAACCAATTTAGGGGAGAGAGCACAGATGCTAGTGTCCTGATTAGCAGGAACCGAAGCAAACGAAGTAAAAAACACAGACACCAGGCAAAAAGTGGGGGTAACCATACTAGAAAGATCCTACCTTCCTACATACTCCATCGGGGTATTCAGGAAATGTAAAACTGCAGCATTGTTTAGAGTTTTGCTATTGGATGCTACAGCCAAAATCTTTGATAACGTGTGTAAAGAGGCACAGCTAAGTGCGTGTGGACTTTCAGTAGAGATTTGAGTATCTACATTGCTGGGTGAAATCGAGTGTAAATCAGTCCTTGACATAAGAGATTTGGTGTTCCTGTAAGTAAGTTTCTTGGGAGATAGTGGTATTGGCTCCAATAGGCAAGTGGCACTTTGTTATCCAGTTTGTTACTCACTGCCTTTAATGGCCAGCGTCTTTTTTAAAGAGGTTTGATAATACTGTAGGATACCAGCTGGGCCTGGGGATTTGTTCTGAATTGTGTAATGTATACCTATAAAAAACCTCTTGATTTTCTTTTCAATAAACATTAGTTATAATCAAAGACTGGCCAAAGACACAACCACAACTGCACACCTCCAAGAAAGTTATGCAATGCCTGCTCCATCTCATGTTCTTTTCTGCTGGAGAGGCAAACATGCAGCAGAAGCAGCTAACAGTGCAAACTTCAACTGGACCCGAACCCACAAACTGAATTGCAGGTCCTTTGGAGTTTGGTTGCCTTGGAGCGGAGACACATCTGAAGGAAGAGTACCAGGTTAAACTCTCAAGATTTCAGACAACTTTTATTCAGATATCCCAGTTGATTGGAAGCCATCTGCAACGGTACAGGAAAAATTGTGACTATCCGACTTCACTGGTGTTCGCCATTTATTTGTACACCTCTGTAAATGAAAGTTCAAACTAAAGGCAGAAAATTGAACCATCTCCCCTTAAATGGTAGGGAATATTTCAGAGGACAGAAGAGAATGTTGTGTTGCTGCCACCATAGTAAGAGAAAAGCGTAGATTACTTCACATGTAAAGAATCTGTCTTTCTCCAGACCAGAATATAGTGACCAACGTACTATCATGATTATGTTCAGTATGGCAGAGACCAAATGCTTATGAGTACTGTCCAGCCTCACCCCTTGTATCACCTAAAAAGGCTTTAGAAACTGCCACCCTAGGATAAGGGCTCAAGTGCTTCCCCACACATCACTGCATCTGAATCCTGTCCACCCAAACTTCTCCCAACGCCTAGCCCAGCAACCTACAGATTTGGAAAACACCTCACCTTACCTTACAACCCTTGTAAGATCAGCATTATTAAAATGGTTGTAGTCTAGAGGCTGTTATACACAAGACAAAACTACCCACAGAATATCCACCAGGGTTCTGCATCCCTGTCGAGATCCGGCACTTCACTTGTGAAGGCCAACAGCCTAGGATCTCATACAAGCGTGTACAGTTTGGACTGGGTGGAGGTGCACTGGCTGGGGGACTTCTAGGCGGTCCAGCTCATTACGGTTAACAAGTGCTTTCTGACAGCAGCACCAACCCAGCTCACAGTTTGTAACCAGATCTCCTCAGGGACTTGGCCATGTTGGGGTTCATGTGCGGCTGTGTGATCCACTCATCACTGCCCACTGTTACCAGAGTTATCCCGGAGAGCCGGCAGCACAGGCACAACAAGCACAACAAGCACAACAAGCATAACAAGTATAACAAGCATAACAAGCATAACAAGCATAACAAGCATAACAAGCATAACAAGCATAACAAGCATAACAAGCATAACAAGCATAACAAGCATAACAAGCATAACAAGCATAACAAGCATAACAAGCATAACAAGCATAACAAGCATAACAAGCACCTCGCGTGGATGAACCGACGCTGGCAAGGTTCATTACAGGGCCACTCCGCAGGATTCACTGTCTTCAATGCATGGTCTCCCCAAGCTAGAGGATGTGCAGAATGGAACTATCTGAAGTACTTTGAGGATCTGAAAGAGAAACCTGCTCTTCACATGGCCAACTGCTTCCAATATTTCCAAATGGTTGTAACTAAATTGGCACTCAACCGAGACAGCCCTCCTGGGGGTGACAGAGAGTCTTAGGCACGGTGTCGATCAGGGAAACACCATGGCGCTCATCCTGCTGGATTTGAGCGCAGCTTTCGACACCGTGTCACACTCCATCCTCATTGACTCTCTGAAATCTCTAGGTGTGGCAGGCCAGGCCTTGGCCTGGCTGGCGTCTTTCCTTAGTGACCGAAGCTTCCAAGTGTTTTCTTCTAAAGCTGCCTCCGCCATTTGTCCATCCACCCGCGGCGTCCCCCAGGGCTCAATTCTTAGCCCTTTATTATTTAATATTTATGTTAAACCCTTGGCAACCATAGTCGAACAAGCTGGGCTAACCCGGTTTTCCTACGCAGATGACACCCAGATTGTCTTCTCCTTGTCAGGGAGAGACGTAAACAACATCTCCGCACTCAAGTCGGGCCTCACTCTTGTGGCCGACTGGATGCGGAGAAATTGTCTCAAGCTGAATGGGGAGAAGACCGAGGTGGTCATTCTGGGACAGAACAAACATCTTTGGGGTCCTCGCCATTGGCCCATCGAACTGGGAAATGCGCCTACACCATCTACTGCAGTTCGCAACCTGGGCGTCATTATTGACGACAGGCTAACTATGAGACAACAGGCTACTAAGGTCTCAGCCATCTGCTTTTCAACCTTGCGATGGCTTCACAAGATTTTGTGGATGCTCCCCCTCTCCTCTCGCAGAACTGTAGTCCAGGCACTTGTAACATCACGCCTGGACTATGGCAACATTCTCTATTTGGGCGCAGATAAAGCTACTATACATGTGCTGCAGGTGGTGCAAAATGCGGCCGCGCGCCTGCTAAAGAATGTCCCCAGACGCACCTCAGCCACTGCCGCTTTGCGTGACCTCCATTGGTTGAGCATCCCAGAACGCGTTAAATTCAAGGCACTCTGCTATATGTTCAAGGCTAAGCAGGGTAGCGCCCCAGTATATGTTCAGGGGCTGGTAAAACCCTATAGACCCCTGCGCTCATTAAGGTCATCGGACATTGGTAATTTCACAGTACCAAGATGGAAGCTGGCAAAAATGGGAGGCCGCTCCTTTTCCACTCTTGGTCCTAAATACTGGAACTCCCTCCCATTGGCATTAAAATCTGAGACCAACTTACTCCGCTTCCGTAAGGCTTTGAAGACCCTGCTCTTTACTAAGCGTGACCAATAGTCGGCAGAGGCCTTAAGTCAAGGTGACATTCTCTTTTCTTCTACAGTCTATCCCTGGCGCCGGGAAACCCATTGTGGGTAGCTGTGCGCGGTACAAGCTTAAATAAATAAAATAAATAAATATCACACCTCTTCGTTTATAGCTCAAATGGAGAAGCTCACCATTGTCCCTCGGCGCATGTGGGCAGCAAACGAGTGTGTGGACTTTGTCGACCAGGCTTATAAGGTTCATCCGCGAGTCTATATGTTAGACTCTGTCCTCACTAATTGAATGAAGCGCTATCTACTTTATTTTGGAAGACGTCTAGTCTTCCATTATATCTGGATATTAGTTATTCCATCATTTTGCTGTGCATTTTTATGTTAATATGTGACATAGGAACGGATTCCTGATGAAGCACCTTGTACGCCGAAACGCACGTAAAAGATCCATCACATAGCCACTTGATTATGTTCAATCCTTAGATGTTTTCAGAATATATCAGAAGATGCACTTGACTTTCTTCTATATCTATTATATGTTAAATGCTCTCTGAAAATGTAAATCTGTATTTGTAAAGCGCGAAATATTCACGCTACTCAGCACGATGGTGCTGGGGGCAGTCGTGGAGATTAAGGGCCATATGTAGGTAATCTGTGTTTTACGATTCTCAAATTGCAATTTTTTGGGAATCTCAATTAGAGAATCGCAAAACGAAATGTAGGTAGGATTAGCAAATGTTTTTGTTAATTCCAATTATTCCTTATTAGCGAATCGCAAATTGAGATTCGCAAATAAGGAATACCTTTTCATTCATTCCTGTGGGCTAGAAGGCCGATAGGAATTAATTGGAAGACATTCTCAATTTGCGATTCTCAATTAGAGAATCGCAAATTGAGAATGCAATTTCAGGGTTGCAAGGGTGTCACTAGGACACCCTTTTGCACCCCTGAAATGAACATGTGTGCACATGTGGCCCATATCATGTATGTAACCCACATGGCACTTTGAAAAATGCCAAAAAAGAGAATTTTTTATAGAAATCGCAAATTACTGCCAACCTGAAGTTGGTGGTATTTTGTGATTCCTTAAGCCAAAATTCGCACAACTGGAGTACTTCCTACATTGCAAATTAAGGAATTGCAAATTTTGCGATTCCTTATTTTGCATGTGGGTTTTTGTGTGCTACATAGCACACTGCCCTAATTGCGATCGCAAATTTCAGCATTTGCGAGCGCAATTAGGCTTTCTACATGTTGGCCCTTAGTGAGCTATTAGCCAGAGTCACATGGTGCTGGTCTGAGCTGCCGCCGGGGATCGAACCGTGAACCCTGTGCTCCGAAGTCAGCTGCCCTGTTCACTGCACCACACCTCTCCACTACATCAAAATACATAATTTTCTTGATTTCTCTTCACACGTCAATGACTGTCTGTTACATTGTGTATTTTGTATTTCATGTCAAGAGGTCATGTGTTTGTATTTGGAAACAGAAGTTAAATGTATCCGAATGATTTTAAAGAATTGTGTATTAAATAAATGAATTTTTAATTAACTATTATGTTCACCGAGTCCCCAATATCGTGTCGTTGTCTTATTAGGTCTGCACGTTTTCTCAGACCTATATTTGCCTAGGGTTTTTTTTCCCACAATTTAGGCTCACCATTGTACGGAGTGCGGGGCATAGGTACAATAAACAGCCTCGCCTTCTCCCACCGCAGCTCGTCTTCGCATGACGCCTGGATACCAGGTTTAGGCGCTATACAAACCAGGCTACCTGTCTAGGAAATGCCCATTGCACTGTGGCAGAGCAGATCTTTACCCCTGGCCCCCATAGCCAGGCGCAACTCCAGCCTCCCTCACCCAGAAACGCAGCACCGAGTCCTACTCAGACACCGCTTCCTGTAGGATTTCCTCTGCTTAGGTGGATTTTTCCAGCCTCCTGCACTAAATCAGCAGCTCGTGTAAAGTCCAGTTGGTTTCAATCAGGCCCGCGGCCCAGGGGACACTTTCCCTGCCGGCTGGGAGCAGATCTTGCGCCGAATGAAAGGAAGCCTACAAAAACACGTTCAGACACCAGCCGCGCCGCGGCGTGACAGGTGGCGGCTCCGGCAGATGCCGCAGCAGACGGTACCTGCCTCCAGCCCCGCGCCCCTGCCTCCCTCCGCACGCGATGGCTGGAAGGCCAGGCCAAGGAACCTGCCAAGCAAGGCCCAGGAGTCCTCTGGGTCAACAATCCCCCGGCTAAAGACAACACGGCCTTCCTCTGGCAGGAGCCTATTAAAGAGACATTTCCCGCCCCTCGGGACCCCGCGGCCTGCTCCGCCGCCGACGGCCGGAAGGCGCAGTGCAGGTTGAGAAAGTGACGGGCTGCTCCGCAGGCGGCGCAAGGCCCAACTCACGTCATAACGTCACCGTTTAGTCTCACGTGATAACGTCACCGTTCAGGAAGTGACGGGCTGTGTCTCAACTGATAACGTCACTGTTTAGTAAGTGATTGGCTGGTCTTTGCATGTGGTGCAAGGCCGAGCTCACGTGATCACGTCACTGTTTAGATAAAAGACCGGTAGGTCTCCGCAGGCTGTCCAAGGCCAAACTCAAGTTTGACAGCCATCAGCATACAGGCTGACGACGCCACGGTTTACGAAACTAGACCAGTGACAAGTTGATCTCGGCAGGAAATCTAGGTCGAAACAGGTTGCGTTCAGTTTATGAAAGAGCCGACTTGATCTCGGAGGGTGCTCAATGGCTGGACTTTACACAGCGAGCCATCGATACACTGGCTTAATGCAGGCTGTTGACGTCACAGTGAGCCATCACTACTGGCGTAATGCAGGCTGATGACGTCACAGTGATACTGGCGTAATGCAGGCTGATGACGTCATAGTGAGCCTTCGATACTGGCTTAATGCAAGCTGACGTCACAGTGAGCCATCAATACACTGGCTTAATGCAGGCTGATGACAACACAGTTTAGAAAGCAGCGGCTAGTAGTTATCCCCAAGCAATTGAAGGCCCTACTCAACACAGCCATCAATGCAACGGCTCGATGTAGGTGGTTATCACCGTTTACTAAGGGGACACAATGGTCTCTGCCTGCGCTGAAAGGTCGCTCTCAAGGCAAACAGCTGTCAGTACATAAGCCCATTAGCAGCTGATCTCACAGTTTGGGAGAACGACGAGATGTGTCGCTGCAGAAACTCAGTAGCCAACCTGAAGAGCGAGAATTGATCTTTGTAGGCGCCTAATGATTGAGCTCAAGAATGAGTCAGCAGCCCGGGGCGAACAAAAGCCAACCATCAGAACACCTGTTTATAGTTGTGGCAGTGTCTATTCTGAGGACTTTGGCTACCATCCAGCGGGGTTAGCCTAGTGGGGCTGATGAGCATGTAAACCTGTAGGCTCATTAGGATGAGCTGGGCCTCCGACTCCCTGTAGAGCAAGTTACTTCGCTTCAGTAGCACTCTTTCTGGTAGATTCACTATCCACGGATTACTCACTTTATGTTATGTCATCAGCATTTGTAGAACAAATGGCTGGCCCGCGTCGGGGCGTCCCAGCGCCGAGCCAGAGTAGAGGTGGACAAAGAGGGAGTAGCATAGAGATTGGAAAAAAGCCATATCTTGATCAGCTTCCTGAACTCCCAGTGGTCCCGCATGCAGTGGGCAGCAAGAGGGATGGCATTCCAGAAGGCGGGGGGCCAATACCCTTAATGAGCACCTGCACCTCCCCCCTCCCCCCCGGCTCTAGTCATGCACACCCGCGAGACACAGATCAGGTGTAAGTCCGCCGAGCGCATGGCCCGTGCCGGAATATACACAGAGCATAGATCAGTCAGGATTTGCAGACCCAGGCCATGCAGGATCTTGTGTGGTACCAGAGGTGCAACTAGAGCCGAATTGGGGGGGGGGGGGGGGGGGGGGGGGGGGGAGGGCAGGGCTGAACCTTTAATCAGTAGGCAGAGTGGAGCTACAGGGGCTCTTAGAAGGGGGTGAAACAACTGCAAGGCCTAATTAACATTTGAATGGTCTTTTAAAGACCTGTGAAACGTTCGGGTGCGGCTTTGAGTGTGCCTGGGATTGGTCTCATCCCGGGCTGCCACACACGACGGGGGGGCTGAAGCCCAGTGAGTCCAATGGGTGTTGCGCGCCTGTGTGGTATATAAAGTCTTGAAGTGAACTCTCTGTTCTATAGGTAACCAGTGAAGCAGTCGAAGGAGGTCAGCGGCATGACAGTGTTTAGGTAGTGCGAAGAGCGTGCAGGCAGCCACATTCTGTGTCTGTTAAAGCCTTTTCGTCACAGCTTTGTTAGCGCCAAGTAGTAGCCCATTACAATAGTCCAAGCGTGACAGCCCAGTGGATTGAACAATTGTCTGTCAACTGAATTCCAGCCTAGGTGCAGACTGAATCCACAATGTTCTCCAACAACTGCTTACATGTACCTGTAGGTGGAAGCTCAGAATATGCAGCAGCCTCGTCTGTCTTCTGGAAGCGATGACTCAGAGGCATACATAGGAACCACCCTGTGCACTGGTGTCTTAATTTGAACTTTTCTGCACCCTTAAGGCATAGAGCATTCAAAACAGCAACAGTGTCAGAAGCTAACATGCAATACATAGAAGAATATTTCAAAGAGTGACAGGAATGAAGGGTGGTGAGTAATTTGCGGTTAAACAGAGTATGCACCAGAAAGCATTATCAAACCTTGTTTCTGATGAATGTTTTCAACCACAGATACCACATTTTTTGAATTAGAACTATAGCTCTACCTCCCTAAAATATGGAGGGCCTGAGAAGTGGACTTCACACCAGAAAATCCTGCAGAACGGAGTTGAAAAAATGGCCTTCGCAGCTGACGTGAGAATCGAAGCAGCAGTTCCTGGTGAAGGTGTGGACGGACGCCCATGAAGAGGACTAGCAAATGTCCATCACCGGAACACCCCTAGCCATAATGGTGGCCTTAGCTCTAGTAGAATGATCCAAAAGGTGCTCAAGAGGCCCCTTCTGGGCCAAGAATAGCACATCTTTACGCAAAGAACGATCCTGCTCCCGCCCTGTTGCTCTGTCCCCCAATTAACCCCCAAAACCCTTTAAGTTTTCTATCTTAACACCCGGTCGGCTGTCGCCCATGCGCATGAGCTTTCGGTCTTGTTAGATCTGCACGCCCCAGATCTCCTTTTCCTAACGGAGACTTGGTTCTGCGATGACTCCCTCCCCGCCCTACTATCCACCCTACCGGCCACGTATTACGCCCTTAGGGCGGATCGCCCTCATGGCAAAGCCGGGGGCGGGGTAGCGGTCATCGCACGTGCCGACCTACCTTTCCAAAGTTTATCCTTGCCTAACATCGCGACCTCCGAATTTTTGGTAATTCGTACCACCTCCATTTCCCCTCCTTTGACCTGCTTTCTCACCTACCGTCCTCCTCAAACCCCGCTACAATTTCTCTCTGACTTTTTGTTCTGGCCACAATTACAATCAATAACTCCTCTATTCTGCTTCTTGGAGACTTTAATTTCTGGCCATCTGACCCCGCTGAATGTCCATCCTCCAAGGAATTCTCTGAAACCCTCCATTCCCTTAACTTTACATCCTTTGTTCAATCACCTACCCACATCAAAGGTCACACGCTCGATCAGATCTGGTCCCTGAATTGCCCTGTGGAATCTCTTTCAATCTCACCTTGCCCATGGTCTGATCATCACTTGATTTCCTTCTCTCTTCCCATCCACTCCCCTACTAAGCCCCCCTGCCCCAAAAACACCTGGGTCCGATCGTGGGGCCGAGTTAACCTAGATAGTTTCTCCTCCCTTCTTAGTTCTTCCCTTCCCTCCCTGCACGGCCTCTCCACTTCTTCCCAGGTGGACGCCATAGATAAATGGCTCTCCTCTGGCCGCGACTCCGTTGCCCCGCTCAAACGCATCACCTCCAAACGGGAGAAGGACGCCAACCGATGGTTTACCGTCGAGCTTAAGACCATTAAACTAAAAGTACGTCGCGCAGAACGGGCTTGGAGAAGAAACTACAGCCCCATTCTTAAATTGGAGTATACTAACACTCTTACCCAATATAAAAAAGCCATCTTGGAGGCCAAAACATCCTACTTCTCCTCCAAAATCCTAGCCGCGGAGAACCAGTCCAAGGAGATATTTACAATCGTTCACAGCCTGGCGTTCTCAGATAGAACAACCCTCAAGCCTGCCCCGTCTGAAGAACTCTGCCTCTCCCTGAATAACTATTTTATTAACAAAATTACCACCATCAAGGCCAACATTCCCCCCCCCTCCCTTTTCTTTGTGGACCCTCAATGTCCCCCTCCCAAGGGCGAACTCACCACCCTCCCATCCATCACTAGAGAAAGTCTGATCACCCTAGTGCCCTTGGTCAAGTCTGGTTCTCCCCTTGACCCTTGCCCGGCCCATATCCTTCGTCACATCTTCACTACCTGCCCAGATCCCCCCCTCCACCTTCTTAATAGCTCCCTTGCCCAAGGCGTAGTTCCCAATTCCTTGAAATCAGGGTAATTGTGCCCATTTTTAAAAAACCTGGGGCTGATCCTTCTGTTCCTGCCAATTTCCGCCCCATCTCCCTCTTGCCATTTCTGGCTAAGGTGCTCGAGCGTCACGTCACCCGCGCTCTGAGCTCCTTTGTGGAGACGCATGGAGCCCTTGCCCCCCGCCAGGCCGGTTTCCGCTCCGCTCACTCCATGGAGTCCGTTGTCATCTCGGTCCTGGACAACCTCAGGGAGGGTATGGACACCAATCAGCATCAGGCCCTTGTGCTCCTCGATCTTTCAGCCGCCTTTGACACGGTTGACCATACCATCTTGTTGTCCTGTGTCGGGGCGGCGGGGATCGGGGAGACCGCCCTGGTCTGGTTGTCCTCCTTCCTGAGTGACCGCACCCAGGCTGTCCGTCTGGGTGATTTCACGGCGGACGTCCAGGGAGTGCAGTGCGGGGTTCCCCGGGGCTCCTCCCTCTCCCCCCTCTTATTCAATCTTTATCTTGCCCCTCTTATCTTTTCCCTTCAACAGATGGAGGTCGCCGTATTTAACTATGCGGATGACCTCCAGCTTGTTTTCAACCTATCTTCTTCTCCCTCTTCTGTGCTAAACTTTCAATCTGTCATGCTCCATATCAGGGACTGGATGAACCACAACCACCTTAAACTCAACCCTGACAAGACCGAGTTGGTGTTGACGGGTGGTTCATCCAGCCCCTGGTCCTCTCTCTTCTGGCCTGCCTCTCTTGGCACTTCCCCTGCTCCCTCCTCCTCTGTTAAAACCCTGGGTATAAAAATCAATTCGCAACTCACCCTTCACTCCCAGGTTAGCTCTGTGGTGTCTTCCTCCTTTCTTTCCCTGCTAACTATTCGCAGAGTGTCTCGCTTCTTCACTTTTTCTGCTCTTAAGCTTATAGTCCTGGCCATGGTGGTGTCCCGCCTGGACTACGGCAATGCTTTATACGCCGGCATCCCCGCCTACAGCTTGCGGCGCCTACAACAGATCCAGAACCAGGCGGCCCGCCTGGTCTTTAAGCTCCCTAAATTCCACCATTCTACCCCCCTCTTGAAATCTTTACATTGGCTCCATGTGGGTGCCAGGGTCCAATTCAAGCTTGCTACCATGACCTTTCTGGCCCGACTTGGCTTGGCTCCGGCCTTTATCTCGTCCGAGATTACTCCATACATACCCACTCGGGAACTACGCTCGTCCTCTCAATCCCTCCTCACTATTCCCCGTTTCCGGAGAAAGAAGTGGGGAGGATCTAAATTCGCCACCCTTGCCCCGACCCTTTGGAACTCCCTTTCCTTTGAACTTCGTACCATTACACAGTACCTTCAATTCCGTAGGCACCTTAAGACTTACCTGTTCAAAAAGTCTTTTGATTAATTTTCCTCCACCCCTCTCTGCCTATTAGCTTTGGATCCAGTTAGAGTTAGCGCCAAGAAACCGCTGGTATACGTGCGCTCTAGAAATAATTTTAAATCAAATCAAATCTGCTGGGTAAGGCCCATTTTGCACTTCCATTCCTTTAACACTGATGAATCCCACAAAAAGCTGGTCATCCACCCTGTGCTCCTTAGACCAATTAATATATTAGCTATTGGCTTTATTGAGGTCCAACTGATGAAGCTGCTCCTCCTCCTCAGGGTGATGCAACAGACGAAAGTGGGACACGTGACTGACTGCCCCACATGGAAAGAGGACACCACCTTGAGTAGAAGAGATGTCTGAGTCCAAAGCACCATCTTGTCTGGAAAGGTGGTGGCGTAAGGTAGCTGCATTGAGAGCACCTCAAGTTCACTGACATGTCACGCAGAAGTAATCAGATTGAGGAAGACCGTGTTAATGGTCAGTAGCCTCAAAGGTGAAGCGGTGCATAGGCTTTAAAGACATACATATCAACAAAGTAAGAGCCAAATAAAGGTACACCTATTGCATAATAAAAGGCGCAGGAGGAAATATATATTTATTACAGTGGCAGTGGCCACTCTGTTATAGTTAGGGTTACCAAAGATGGTAATTCCACAGATTTTTGCCCTTTAAGAACTTTAAACCTCTGTGACAAAATTCCACAAAAGTAATGTAAGTAGTGGCACAACAGCTCAATGGATTGTACAGAATTTTACAGCAATGTACATTGGACCATATAGATGCTCCTTTTTAGGTCTCGTCTGGCTTTAGCAGCGCGCATGCACTGCTCTCGCCATTGCGAGAGCCTTTTGCAATCGATTCAGCCAAAGTTAAATATGCACGTGTAAGGATGGACAAAGATGGCTGCTCTCAGCATTCAGCCAAAGCTAAACATGCACGCGTAGGTACGGACAGTGGACAGTCCAACGCCATCTTCTTTTAATTAGCTTGGCCTTTCACTTTCATGGCTGAGTCGGTTTAACAGCCGTGCTTATTTGGGAATGTATGTGTCTTGCATTTGACTCTGTCCCAGAGCCCAACTTGAGGCGTGACTACTGCAGCCTTCATGGCGTACCTCAGATGTGACCGCCTCAGTCTTCAGGCTGTGCCTCCCACAAATGGGTTTCTGCCTTTAGACACCTCCTGAAATGTGAGTGACTGTGCTGACTGGCTATGCCGGACGTGACTGATTCCACCCATGGGCCTGGCATGCATGTAGCCACCTCAATTTGGATCAGGCTCGCTCTGAGATGGGACTTTCTCTGCTCTCCTGCTGCTTATGATCTGTGACAGACTTTGCCTGGAGGCTGCCAATGGTAGGTGACCGACTCTGCCAAGCCCTAAAGGCCTTTCACAGGAGGGTCAGAGTAGGTCAGCATGGGAGTGTTAGTATGATGAAGAAAGGGTTTTTGTATCCTCATAATGCCTGGAGGGGGTTCTCACCTGTGTCACAGAGTTTGTGACTGGTTAACCATGGGATGACGCACAAGACTGATCAATGAATCTCATTTGCATAAACATACCAACGATGACGGATTGTAGCTACCCCGTTGCTTGTATAACGCACGGAGCAGAAACTGACAAATGGCCCAGGTTTATTCATGCCCGCCAGTCAAAGTGCATTCTGGGATGCGGACTCTTGAAGCACAATATCGTATATAAAAAAGGTCTCTGCTCCGGACACTTTGAGCAGGCCTTCGTTTCCCTGGTGATCCGGGGCTCGGGAAAAGCCCATGTTGCCGCTCACGTACAGGATAAGTTGAGGTGCCGCTCACTCCACGTGTCCCCACCTTGGCAGACGGCCCTCAGCACTCAGAGGGAGCGCGGTTGCAATGGCAGCTGAAGCAGCCGCTTCCACACACGCATTCGCTCACAGAGGTTAATTGTCCGCGCTTCGTTAGGTCACATCATCATCAACATCATCATACACCAAACTGTGGGACCTTGTGGCATGAACACATCAGCATCTCGCATCTTGCCTTTGTTTAAATTAAACTTTGACAGGGACGTCGTCTTGTAAGAGAAACAGGTTTCATCACCAAAAGTGACAAGGTCACCGGCAGCCCACTCTAGGAGAGAAAGGGTGTGTGGAACACGTGAAACGTATTTTAAGTAACTTTGCACCCAGGTAGAATAAAATATGTTTCCGGATCCATTCAAAGCTCCGCCAATAAGGATTTGTTACGCAAATTCCCTGTGCGCAGCGTAGAGGAGTTTGAAATCAAGGGTACTGTAGTGAAGAGGGAGAGAGATACATAGGATAAAGGGAGGGATAGGGAAACATTTCTAGGTTGAAGGAGGGAGAATAAAGATGCTTAGGCAGAGATTCGAGGGAAAGCGGAGTTTGAAGACTTAAGGAGACAGAGAGAGTGACTGGAAATGGAAGAAACAGAAAAAGCAAACCGGCGAGAGAGGAGGGGGACTGAAAAAGGGCTGTATATATCTGTTGAGTGATCTAGAGAAAGAATTTGGAGGTGTGAAGAGACAAATGACCGATTTGAAAGTGATATGTAGAAGGGGGAGTTGGGGTGTGTGTAGGATAGAAAGTATGTCCATGAGACAGCACTTAGACAGAGAGCCAAAGGCCCGTCTTGTAGAGAGGGAGAGAGTTGAAGAAAAAAATATGTTTGGTGAGCGAGATGGCAGAGAGTGTGAAGGGGAGAAAAGGAAGATACATCTGAAAAAAAGGGGAAGAGTTGGGAGAGCAACAGAGAAATATGACAGACAACTTGTGAGAGGGAACAAGAAGACATGGGTATGAAGGTAGAAACAAGCCGAGAGGAGCGGCTGATGGAGACCCTGAGGCTGGAGCAGGGGGCCACCTTTCATCAGCTCCCTCCAAACAAGCATTGAAAATGCAAAAGGTCTCGCTTTTGATTAAGTTAAAGCCATTTGCTTGTTGCTATTGCAAGTGAGGTTATGAAGTGGTGATTAAGTTATAAGGCCAAAAACGTATTATTATCCCTGTAGCACAATTCTATTAAAAGTAGCAACAAAGCCTTAAAAATGAACTAGACTTTATAAGAAAAGTTTGAGATTTGCAACACAAACAACTGAAAGACCTATTTATAATTCACAAGCTAATGGAATCCAATAAACAAATACAGAACACATAGAATACATCTTAATCTACATTCGTTTTCTTTGCATACTCTCTGGCTCACCAAATACAACTGTGCCCAACAAGACAAACAAAAACAACCTTCCTTATGACCTTCTGTGCAAGGATCTGAAAAGGTGACCTAGCAGTGAGCTACACAAGCTACTATATAAAGGACACAATTATTCGGTAGGATTTAAAACATTTTTTTTTATAATAACATTGATTGGCTTTCCTTCACTTTGGCCTGGACATGTAGTACAATACTACTAAAACTAAACCAGGCTGCATAGGTAAAGTATCAGAATTACCACATGAACAACTAAAGACACATTTATGGTCACCTTATTATAGCAACCAATAAACACATACATAACAAATGCAATAGATAACAAGCATTTGCAATGCAATAGGTCTCGCATTAGGAAATTGAGCTATTGGTATTGTAAATGACAATTTCTTTTTATTTATGTGTTGGTTTTGAAAATAGCTAAATTAATAGCCAATAGTTTCAACTTTCGCAAATGTGACACCTATAGCATTTGTAATGCGATGTGTTTTATTTACATGACTTCGGTGTATTGATATTACAAATAACAATGGCTTTTAGTTTTTTAAATAATTAATACTTAAATAAAAGTTTTTGTAATGTATAATGGCAATAGCTTAAACTTTTGTAAATTACTTTTGTGAAGATTATGTTCATTGTATTTTATTGTGACGAAAATCCAAGAACAGAAGTAAAATATTAACATCTTTTTGTGACATTTGTTAAAAAGCTTGAAATACTCGTGTCTACATTCCCAGAAACGGGTGACAATAGTTGTCGAGCTCGACCTAAAAAGAAAGCAGTCACATTATATCTGAATGCTACTCTGGGGGTATCATTATGATTCCCAGAGATTGGAATTCCTCTGATTTTTGCTCCCTGGTAGACCTGGCACCTTGGCATGGGTCCCTTCCATTGTTTGCTGTTTCCTCATGTGTTTTTGCTTGTTATAGATGCTTTGGACACTGTGCACCACTATCTAGTGCCACAGTGCAAGTGCTCCTATGGTAAATTGGTGTATGGATTAGGGACTCCATGATTGCCTGCTTTGGTTTACTGGTCAGACCCTAGTACAGTGCCCAGGGCTTGTAAATCATATGCTGCTGGTGGGCTTGCAGCACAGGTTGTGACGACCACAGAAGCAGCCTGTAAAAGTGTGTCTCAGGTCTGCCACTGCAGAGCCTGTGTGCAGTCTGGTACTGCCATGCTGACTGGGCAGGTACACCCACTTGCCAGACCCTAAACCTTCCCTTTTCTGCATATTAGTTACCCCTATGGTAGGCCCAAGGGCTGGTGTGTGTGGCATGTCCTAATAGTAAATTGCAGCCCTTTTCGTTTTTCACTATTGCAAGGCTACCTGTTCCCCATAGGCCAGAATGGGCAGTTAGATTATTACATTTTATAATCCTAACCGACTCAGGAAACTAGGTGGAAATTAGAGTTTAGTATGCCCGAACTCAGGATGATGAAATACATCTTTTAGTGAAGTTTGTTTTAACATTCTGTGTTTGAAAATACCACTTTTAGAAAGTAGTCAGCACAGGGCTGAATAGATAGATCTGGATGTAGATGGGTGGGAGGAGTTGCACCTGGGACCTGAATAGGGCTGTGCCTTCCCTCCACAATGCTGGCTCAACCTCCGGTGGTGTGTTTGATGTCCCTGGCCTACCTACACTGTGAAAAGAAAGAAGGAATCTTGTCAACAAAGTGCTCCAGGACTGACCAGAACTGGTTTGGACTAGGCAAATGCCTCTCTGCCTTCAGAGAACAAAGGGAAAATTAGTATAAAAGGGGGGACCCAGACCACAGAACTTTAGATCACTTTTGGGAAACAAGAAGAACCTTTGCTGAGGAGAGGAACCAGGGAAACTGAGGAACAGACTATTCCTAAGCCGAGTGCTGTTTGGGGGATTGGCCTGCAGTGGTTGTCTGACTGCCAAAGAAAGGAGAAAGGACTTTGTGCTACTTTCAAAACAATTTGTAAAGGATCTCCAAGGGCTTGAGATAGACATTGCCTCCTGCTGAAGTCTCAGGGACAACAGACTTCACCAACCAGCTCCCCTAACTTCCCTTGTTGGGAATTGAAGTGCCTGCTGTCGAGCTAGGCCTTCTGAGAGACTGCATGTCGCTGGGATCTGGAAGCGCAATTCAAGACAAAGAAGCGTGTCTCCGTCGGAGCCGTTGTCGCAACACTGGAGAAGAGTGTCACCATCGCAGTAGATGCCGTCGCATCCCCGGAGAAGCATATCGCTGCAGCCGCTGTCGCCATCATATCATCCAAAGCGACTTGTATTACCGGAGAAGAGTGTTGCAGGGCCTGTCGCTGGCTCAGAAGATTCGTTGAGTCGCCGCACGGCCGTCGGGCGTGCACACATCGTTGACACATCAAGGAGAAGACGCCATTTTGTTTCATCGCGCCGGATCTTCATCGCATCATAACGCTGCTAGTTGCATCGCCACGGAAGCGCAGTAAGAAACAGACGCATCACCTCCCCACGCAGAGAACTGATGCCTCATCGTCCCCTACGCAGCAGTAGGGAACCGACATCACTGTTCTTGCGTGTAAGGAACCAATGCTACACCTTCCCTGCTACACTTCCGTTGTATAGCGTTGCGCATCCAAAGATTCATTGAACTCAAAGTGTCGCATTTTACATCTAAAGAGAACTAAGCTATTTCTACTATTTTTGAAGTACAGTATTGTGGATTTTTGTCGTTTGTGGTCTTGTGTTAAATCTATATAAAGGATACTTATTTTTAATATACAACCTGTGTGGTGTCCATCTGTAGTGTTGCCACTGGATTGCTGTATGTGTTCACAAATGCTTAATACACTGCCTCTGAGATGAGCCTGCCTGCTCGTGCCAAGCTACCAAGGGGGGTGAGCAGGGGTTATTTTAGGAGGGTACACCCTTACCCGGACTAGACGCAAAGGTCCCTATTTGGTCAAAGGTATCTACCTCTGCCAAATAGAGAACCCCAAATCTAACACTCCCTAATAATTTTCCACCAGTTTGACGAATCCCCACAAAAGTTTCCAGACCGAAAGCATTTTCTACATTTTGTAATAGAGTAGTTTTTTGTGGTGAATCGTTCAGGGGGAGCAAAGATAAAAGGGAGGTCCCAAAACTCGTTTTTCTACCAATGCATTTTTTATAGACCATTATATTTTGAATAGCGCAAAAACAGCTGAACAGATTTACATGAAATTCACAGGATTATATATTATAGAGTGCAGAAGATCCTTTTTGGGTACTGCAGGTAAGTAGGGTAAGTATATTTTAAGTTATACAGCATTTACACTTATTGATATCTGTGACCACGGTACTTACGTGGAATTTCACAAAATGTTGTTAAGCTAACGCAGTACATAACGATGACAAGTCATTATTTGATTGGATAATGATTGCCTTTACAAAACTTTACGGTGGCCATGTTGTTTTAAGGCCATTTTATCAGTGTTCTTGCCTCAGATATACATAAGTATTAGGTTTTATATTTTTCTCTACCTATTGCCACTTGAGTGAAATAGGTGGGGAAAAAGAATACGTTTCTATATATATATGAAAAAAAAGTATTATGAAGTGCCGCAGTACTACCCAGGAAATACCACAGTACTTAAAAACAATAAATGAAAAAAAAAATATTCTAAAAAATTGAAAAACAATGTAAAATCAAGTGGGAGGGTTGAGGGCGAGCTCTATTCTGGAGCTTGACAGGGGGAGGGAGGAAGCGCAGTGGGAGGAGAGGGTGGGGATGGGGGGGAAAAAAAAATGGGAAAAACAAGAGATGGAAAGGAATGGGCTGCAAGTTAATTTCAGGTATCTGGATAAGACTCAAGGTAGGAAAGGCAAATATCTAAAACATGTCAGACATTAGAATTTGTAGTATCAATACAGGGGGTTTAAATGATTGGAGGAAGAGGCAGAGACTGACCCATTTAATAAGAACAAATAACATCGATATAGTATGCATTCAGGAAACCCATATTCCCTGGAACAAAAGGAAGATCTTGGAAATGTATGGGTTTACCTTGATTGGTTGTTCCACCCAGTCATCAATGATAAGAGGAGTGGCTGTATTAGTTAAAACCCATCTTGGTGGAGCGAAACGTATCAAAACAGATGGCTCGGGCAGATGGCTGCTGGTGGAAATGAATATTGGGCTTACATTGTGTGTAATATATGGTCCAAATGAGGACGATTCTATGGTGTTTGATAAGCTGGAAGAGGAATTGGCTAATTGGGATGCCCCGTTGATTGTATGTGGGGATATGAATATCTCTGCAGATTGGTGTCAGGGGAGCTTATATACAGGCCGGAAACGAAAGGTTAAAGCAGCAATAAGCTCCATGATGCAGTCTCACGGCTTGGTAGACGTTTGGGGAGATAAGATGCCAGGGGATAGTGGTTATACATATTTCTCCCATCCAGCACAAAAGTACTCTAAGCTGGACTACTTCTTCATCACAATGGGAGAGATCGGGAAAGTAAATATTCAGAAATTACCAAGAATAATTTCAGATCATAACCCTCTGGTACTTACGTATAAAGTTACCAGTGTATCAAGGAAAACCTCTAGATGGACTTTTGACAGGAAATTATTAAATGACGGAAGATTTTTAAATCACATGAAAATGTGGTCAAGAGAATTTTTTGATTTTAATAGATACAGTGCATCCAGAAACGGTGTCTGGGAATCATATAAAGCGGCATTAAGAGGGGAGACGATCAGCTGCGCATCAAGAATCAGGAAGGAAGATAAGAGCAAGACAGATAATTTGATAGCAACCCTGGCTGAAATAGAGAGACACCATATTGAAGAAATAATAACTGGCAAAGATAGTAGTGAAACTACCAGAAATATGGCCAGGACCAAGGGTGATCTTTTAAAAATAATTACTCAGAAGGAGATCTGTGCATATCAAACGCAAAGAGCAAGGCGTTATGAGACCGGGGAGCAGGCGGGCAGAGCATTAGCATTGCGTATAAGGCAAGATATGAATAGAAATAACATTAGTAAGCTAAGCTACAATGGGAGAGAATACAATGACCCGAACTCTATACTACAGGTATTCCATGAATTTTACCAAAAACTATATGATCAGGATCCAGTGGCGGTATTTCCTATACAAGACCAATCTCTTATAACACCTAGGGTGGAGGAGGAAGATAGAGATCAGCTGGAATTGGGTATAACAAGGGAGGAGATAGAAAACGCTTTGAGTGAACTAGCATTGGGTAAAGCGGCAGGACCAGATGGGATCCTGATCGAGGTTTATAGTGCCCTGAGGGAGGAAATTCTGCCAATACTGGAGGATCTCTTTAATGGAGTCATATGTTCAGGTGTTATCCCGGATAGTTGGAAGCAAACTAATATTGTGGTATTCCACAAAAAGGGAAAACCGGAGGAAAACCCGGGCTCATATAGACCAATCTCCCTAATCAATACAGATGCGAAACTATATTCAAAAGTTTGGGCTAAAAGATTAGGAGGGATTATAGATAAACTGGTATCGCCTTGGCAACATGGGTTTGTTCCCGGACGGGGTACTACCGAACACACTGCAAGGGCTATTTCATTATTTGACGCTGCAAATATGACAGGGAGTGATATGGCTTTGATTTTATTAGATGCTGAGAAGGCGTTTGACCGTGTTGTATGGGATTTTATGTGGGTTGTGTTGGAGAAAAGAGGTTTCGGTGAAAACTGTAGGAAAGGCATTAAGGCTATGTATGCAGACCCAGTCGCCAGAATCACCACTATGGGACTTCAATCAGAGGAGGTAACAATCAAAAGAGGCACACGCCAGGGCTGTCCCTGCTCACCTATATTATTTGCGCTATATATAGATCCTTTGATTAGGAAAATCCTGGCCTCAGACAGAATTTCCCCTGTTATTTCACATGGTCACACTACTAAGATACTAGCATATGCGGACGATTTGGCAATTGTTACTAACAATCCGGATATAGCAATACAGGAATTAAATAATCTGGCTTATCAGTTCGGGGCATATTCAGGGTATAAACTTAATACGGAAAAACTATAATAATTGGTACAAAGAATACTCAGAAAAGAGATCAAAGATATGTTGACGCTGCTATTTATTTAGGAGTTAAAATCAATGCAGATGTGGGAAAGATAATTCAGGAAAATTATTTACCAGTATTGGCAGCGATAGAGAAAGCGTTGAGGAGAATTGATGTTTTACATTTATCTTTGATTGGACTAGTTAATGTTCTTAAAATGACAATGTTCCCGAAACTGCTGTATTTATTTCGTGCTATCCCCTTATTAATCGAGGAACCCTTGATAAAAAGAATGGAATCAGTCTTCTCACAGTTTCTCTGGCAATATGGTAAAGTAAGAAGATCGTTAGCCAAAATGTCATTACCTCTAGAGAGGGGAGGACTAGCAGCCCCCAATCTCAGACTATACCATTGGGTCTGCTTAGCGCTGCATATGAAACAGTTATTATGCTGTAACACCCTGGTAGGTCAGCCTGGCCTATCAAGAATTCCCACAATTTACGAATTAGTAATTGGCGAAAAAGCCAAGGGGATCTTGATACGCGAAGTAAATGCACAATTTTATAAGAGGAGTAAAAGCAAACTGATGCTAGATGTATGGGGAGTATGGAAACAATTGCTGAAATTTCTTAAGATCCCGAAGATTAATGGTAGTTTAGATCTCTGGGATTCAAACCCTTTTAAACATCTTGGACAGAATAGAAACAGTGCCCTTTGGAAAATACTGGGTATTCGATATCTGGGAGATGTAATGAGTAATGAAGAGTTGTTGGGGTTCGAGATTTTGCAACAAAGATATGATATCTCAGCAAATCACTGGATGTTGTATAACCAATTAGAACAATCAGTGAAATCCATAAGACCCAGGGTTTCCATCCAAGAGATGCATCCAATAGTTCAATATATAAGGAATGGTGGTCGTAAGATCAAAATAGGTTATGGTCTTCTGTTGCAGAGTATGGAAGATGACATGGTGCAAGTGGAAAACGCTTGGGCTCTTAGAATTGGGGATCCAAATGTCGACAGACTATGCTTTAGCATTGAACAAGAAAATATTAAGAGCAACCAACTTAAAAACACAACATTATAAAACGATTTTTAATCTATATTACACCCCAGCAAAGCTGTTTCAATGGGGGAAAAGGGATACAGATAAATGCCCGAGATGCGACCAAAGCCAGGCAGATCTAACTCATATGTTCTATTCTTGCCCAAACTTGAAACCTGTTTTAACTGAAATGGAGAAATTTTTATCGGGGCTGCTAGAGGTTCAAATTTCCCTATCCCCAACAATTGTATTAATTGGCAGAGATGAAAATCTGAAAATTACACACGAAGCGGAAGCTTTTGTCTTTCTTTGTGTTGCAGTATTAAGAATTCTAATAGCGGCGGCATGGAAAGACTCAGTCGCCCCCTCATTCCAGGCTTGGTTGACAAGATTGCTTGGAACTCATAATATTGAAGAATGCCTTTATAAATTTAAGGGACAGAAGAAGAAAATATTTGGTGAAAAAATCTGGGCACCCCTTAGTAAATGGAGGGAAACAAGAGGATGAATTGATCGAATTTCTATCTGTTTGTAAAATTATTTTTAGATGGAGAACTGTATTATATATTGTAGAATTGTGGTTTTTTAACTCTTTTGTATTGTTGTACCTGCCGTCTTATCCAGCTGATATCTCATTATATGTATGAATGAATTTCTTTCTATTTGTATTATGCAGTGCCATTCTAATCCAACTCAATAAAAAAAAAGAAAAAAAAAAAAAGAAAAACAATGTAATACACTATATTTCACAAATATAGTATACTACAGTGTATTTACAACTTTCAAAATTTAATTCTGAAAAAAAATGTGTACAGAGTACCACAAAAATACCACGCAACTTAAAAAAATATTTAACAAAATAAATATTTCCTTCAAAATGTGGTATTTTCTAGGTACTAGCGCAATACTCTGTAAATGTATTTCAAAATATGTAAAAAAGGATAAATACATTTCCCTATCCTACAGCACTTTAGTAAAGTGGTACTAGGTAGGGAACTACAATAAACGGTACTACTTAACTATATCTAAGACTATAACACAGAACACAGCCAAAGTGTCACTTTCTAAAAACAGCCGTTACCCATTTATATACTGGCTTTTCATCGCCATGCACCATGGTATACCGCAAAGTTACCACGGTATACCAAGGCCAGAAATATAACGAAGGGATAGCAGTATTATTGTATTGCAATACCCTTGTGTCACGAATGGTGTCACACAATATGGCCTGAAAACAAGTCGGGCTGGCCCTGAATCAGCAAGGCTGGGCCGGTATATATCCAACAAAGAACAAGTGCCTATACTGAAAGTTATTAGAAGAGGGATTTAACCACCAGAAAAGAGAATTCTTCAAGACTGGGGTGTGCTTGTAAATTGCTATTTTATTTTAACGTCTGGGTCAAAGAAAGAAGGGGTTATATATGTTTTGGTCATATACAACTGAACACAAAATACAGTTTTTACACACCAAGAGAAAATACTATGGACAAAAAACAGTGAAAGTGTTTAAAATCCAACAGGCATATCAAATTCATTCATATCACATTCATTCATCTTCATTCGTACAACACACAACTACAAATACTCAACCCGGTTAGATACGAATAAATGACCGAGCAGAGTATTAGGTCTGCTACAATATATACAGTTATTATATACAATTTTTACAAAGGTTATACACGTCTAAATCAAAATAAATCAATAAGGTTCAAAAAATGCAATCAGAAGCAATATATCCAACAGTTTGTGGCCAGTAGTGTGACGATGTTTCCACACTACGGGAAGGATAATGAAAAGCAGACGCTGGACATGAAGGGGCATACGCGTTTCAAATCCCTATGGGTTGGGAGGGATTCTCATCAGGGCCAGGTAGCTCTAAAACGAAAAAGAAGACGATTCTATAGTGTATAGCTTTAAAAAATTAAAAACCAAGAAACTAGAGTGTAGGACCACCTAAGGTTCCAAAAGCTTACCAATAGCGGAGAAAATCCGAAGGAAAAGATGTATCACCTGTGTAACAACAAAACAATAAGGACTACATAAATGAAGGGAAGTGTTTGTCCGAGGCTTTGAAATACAGTGTTTTGGACAAAACAATTACCTAAGGTGTGTGCGGCAGCCACATCGGTGAAACAAATCCAAGTTGGAGAATGGACGGCGAGTAGACTTGGGATGGCCTAGGGGAGAGACGAACACTATTAGTGTGGAATGGTAGCGTAAGGTTGTGCTTCTTAGACTGGTAATGAACTTGGGTTCTTACCGGAGGATCGTGGACGGTCACGTCCCACCTCTTGGTTTCCAAATATTTAGGTTCAGTCTTCGTTGGTTTCCAGTCACTGATTAAAAAAGAGAAGAATATTGAAGGCTTCTCAGGCCAGTGTTCGAGGTGTGAATACACACGTCTTTAAAATTAAAGCTAAACGAACAAGAGCTTACCGGAAAAAGCGAAAGGTCTAATCGAAAGAATAACCGGCGTCTCCAATAGCACTAGTCCCTCGCACATGCGTGGAGTGTAATGTGGTGGCTGAAGCTCTTCTTTATGTAGTGCATAATTGCACATGCGTGAAGTCAAAATGGTAGTGACTTCAGTAGTTCGGGTTTTTCCTCAATTTATATATCTCCGATATTTCATTGAGCCCTCTCACGGCTGTGTCAAATTTGACAATTAGATAGGCCTCTCTTTTTGAAAGTTTTTGATCCATATCTCCTCCTCGTGGATTCTTTTCGATACGCGAGATCACTGTCCATTTGATGTCACTCAGGGAATGGTTACAACGTTTCCAGTGGTTTACCAATGGGGCGTTTTCAGTTCCATTCTTTATTCTGGATTTGTGTTGGGTAATTCTGGCCAACATAATACAGAAGTCATATTTACAAAGCAATGAAAGGCCACCATATATGGCCATATATGGCCCTACGTTGACTGGCAAATCTGGAGAAACGCAAGGCTGCGTAATTCTCTGTTTTGTGTTACTCTGCACACTATACACTGCTGTAAAATTTCACACATCTGTGCGCTACTCCTCCTGTACTGCTTTACAGCACTTCACTCCATGGTATTCCAGTATACGCATTCCAGTGTACACCACTCCACTCTAGGCCTTCCCACTATGCCACTTCACTCTACGCTATTACACTGTATGCAGCTCCACTAAATACCTTGCCACTATATGTTATGCCACACCACTCTACTCCTCTCCACTGTACAAGACTCCATTCTATGCTATTTCACTGTATGCAACTGCACTATACAACACTACACACTACACTCTTACACTGTGCGCACTATGCCACTCCACAACATTCCACTGTATGCTATTCCACTCCACTGTACACTATTCCACTCTACGGCCCTCTAATGTATGGCATTACTCTCTATGCTATTCCATTGAACCCCACTCCACTCTATGCTATTACACTCCATTTCACTTCACTGTACACCACTCCAGTCTACGCCACTCCACTGTACTACATTCCACACCCTCCACCACTCCAATCTATACCACTCTAGAGTACCCTCCTCCACCCTATATAACTCCACAAAACTCTAATGCACTCTATGCCACTCTACTAGACTCTACTCCACTCTATCCCTCTGCACTCCACTGTCCAAATTTACACTCTACTCTATGCCCATACCCTCTATTTTCAACACTATACTCCACTCTACCGCAGTTTCCAAAACTGTACAACACACCACTACTTTATGAGACTCAACTTCAATTTATAACCGTTTCCTCGTCTCTATGCTATGCCACTTCAATGTACGTTACTCAACTCCAAGCCACTATAACCAACTCCACTCTATGCCACTCCACTTTACATCACTCCATTCTATGCTATTCCACTCCACTGTACGCAATTCTACTGTACAACAATCCGCTCTACACCACTTCAGTGTACCCCACTCCACTCTACGCCTTTCCACTATACAACACTCTCCTCCACTCTATATAAAAGTCGACTACACCTTATGGCACTCAATGACATGCTACTCCACTCTAAGCCCACACACTCTATTCAACGACATGACACACTATTCAACGACATGACACTTTTCTATGCTCTACGACAGAGCACTCCACTCTACACGACCCCACTCCAGTTTATGACAGTTTACTACCTCCACTATGCCACTACATTCTACTCCACTTTGCAACAAACCAATACACTCTATTATACTTTATGCCACTCAACTCTAGTCCACAAGACTTTACCTCACTCCAAGCTGCTGTACATCAATCAACTCTACACAGCTCCACTGTTTGACACCCAACTGTACTCTATTCAGCTCCACTCTACTACACTTTGTGCCACTCTCAGACACTTTACTCGCTTCTATACTCCTACACTCCACTGTACTCTCTTGTATGCCACTGTACAACGCTACTCGACTAAGCCTCTTTACAATACTCTACTCCAATATACAACACTGTGCTCACCTCTTGTATGCCACTGTGCTCCCCTTTACTCAACTCGAACACAGTACTCCACTCTATTCCACTAAACTGTATGCCACGCTAAGCCATTATGCCATTGTACTCTATAACACTGTATGCCTATCCACCTTACAACACTATACTGTACACCACTCCACTCTACAAAACGTAACTAGACTATATGCCATTCTGTTCTATGGCTGCCTACAACAATTTTCAATACGGTACGACACGCCACTCTACTGTCCAAGCAATGCACTCCAATTTATGACACTTTATTCTGTCGTGTTCTAATCTAGGACCCGATCAATAATGTAAACTTATGCCCCTATACGGCTATAATCCATTCATACCCCTATAATGGCATAAACGATGAGAGCCATATTTCAGCCATATTTCAGAAACTCGCCTCTGCAGCTCATTACAGTACATGACACAGCAGAAGCCACTATCTAAGATTCCTAGATTACACTCCGAGTTCTTCAACAAGATAAAACTCAGCAACCTGGGAAAGCCCCGCTTGCTATGTTTTGATTAGTAATAGAACTCTAATGAGCACTGAAAGGACGATCACTTCCTAGTGACATCTTTATTGACGTCTTATGTCCAAAAACTTACGTCAAACAAGGCACCTTTCAGGTACAAATATTACCAGTGTTGCCTTAAGCAAAGCGCAAACGATGGTGTGGTGAATACAGGAGCCGAACCGCTGTCCCTTGCAGAGCCCAGCAGATGCAAGCAGCCCACGGACGCTGCCCCTTCTCCTCCTTGACGCGCTGAGAGAGACGCGGTCTTTTCTCTTGCCGAGAAAATCCAGCTCCGGCGTTTCCAGCCTACTCTTGCGAGTGACTGGGATATCGAGTCCTGGAAGGAGATACAAGACCTCCAACATTCTATTCCAGAGGTATGGTGTTGACTAAACCCTTAGAGAGAATTCTTGAAGCAAACCTTGGCAAAACCAACTTAACTTAAACTGCTACTTACTTACTCCCTCCCACGTATTAGGCTTAGGTCAGGTACACTGGGGTAGGCGTAGTTAGAAGCACCAGTTGAGTACGTTAGCCTAATGTATATATGAATGTATATATTTTATTCATTTTAACCATTGTATGGCTAAGAAACCATATCAATGATTTTACAGTATTATTTCGCAATCCTCTTTACTGTACGCACTTTTTATAATAACTAGTCTTGCAATTGTGTCAATTCATTTCTCTTGCATGAGAAGAAAGACTGTTCAATAAATAATACCTTTTATTGAAAACGCCCGTCTCTCTATTCTCTGCATCTTGGTGAAAGTAATCTGCACAACTGACTGAATAAAATAGCGGTCTATTGTTTCACACGACTCTAGAGATTGACTCTTATTCTAAGGAGCAAAGTTGTCATGTTTATGCCGTTGTTGGAAAACAATCCCTTCTTGTCTGTACCAGGGAAGCTGATCACTTCCTATTCAGTCAAGAAAGTTTCCAGTGACCTCTGAGCTAGTTGGTAACAAACCCAATTAAGTTTAGCATAGTCAGTAGAGACCTGGAAGACCGCACTTCTAACTCTAAACTGCTGTTTATGTTATTCCAATGCGCAGGGCCTATAGGGAAAATAGGAACTACACTACAATTCGACTGTATGCTACACCACTCCACTGCACAACATAATAGTCTATGATGCTTTATTCCTCTGTGCGCTACCCGACTCTTAGTGAACTCCACTATTCTACACTCTACTACACTTTTTTTCCACTCCACACCATAGTACCGTACTCTGCTCTACACTGCTCTACAGTCCGACACTATACTCTACTACACTGTACTACCCTGTTCCACTCTGACACTATTCCACTCCACTCTACTACACTGTATGAAAATCAATGACAAGGCACTCCACTATAAGACACCATCCTCCACTATACGATACTCTCCTCTACTGTACTCTACGACACTCCACTTGACGATACTCCTTTCTACTACACTAAACTCCATTATCTATGGCAGTCTACGACATGCTACTCTACCGTACAGTTTGCTAGTCCACTGTACAACTTGCCACTCCACTCTACGATACTTGACTCCACCATTTGCCACTACACTGTATAACATTGTACTACACTGTATAATATGACACTCCACTATTTCACTTTACAACAATAGATTTTACAACACTCTACTCCGGTGTACTGTTTGACACTCCACATAACAATCCACTAGACACCGGACTCTGATTTGAAACACATTTTTATTAAAAATTATTTTAAAAACAATACAATTCAATGGGGGAACAAAACAAAGGTTAAAAATTGGCTCTATTTAGGAAAACTTTTCCCCCTATATAAACCAAACAAACTACAACAACTTTAAAAATTCTAAAGTTATAGCTTACATTTACAATTTACCTACCACCTTCAAATTAACATAAGTAGCATGCATCGTAACACACATCCCAAACAACATAAGTTTAGCTTTCTAACAAGCAAACTGAATAAGAGACCTCAAAGCCAAACTGATGGAGGAGAAAACTCTCTTGACAAAGGCTTCAATGCAATTCAATTCCATTCCCTGTCAGGAAGCGCATTAGGGAAGACATTCCAACGTGGAAGGGCCAGGCTCCGAGATTTCTAAAAGCAGATTAGATCCATAACAGGTAACAGCATTTCCAGCATCTCTACAGACTATTCTTGCAATAGAAGGTTTTTTTTGTTCATGGGCCCTAATGAGGTGTTTCAGGAGATGTTTCAAAGCCACTGGCATTCTGAAGATCGAGATACAAAGCAGCATCAAAATAGTGAGGAGGTAGCAAGTTGTCGGTTTATAGGCATATGGAGCATTCCGAAAGCCTTGAATTGCATCAGAATTAACCAAAAAGTGACCTCAACCCATCAGAACTAATGGCAATGACACAAAGGTGAGGAATACTCCCATATCAAGGGATGTGCCTTAGTAATATCATAGCAAGGCAGCAGCAGACATCTAGCCAAACTTCTGCTCCTACTTCGAAACTGCCATCTGGATTGGCTCCGGAAGCAGCACCTCGGAAGTCGAAGTCGGCACCTAATCATCCATAACCAGCTTGGTCTTGGGCAAAGGTATGGAGATGTGGTCTGATGCTGGAATGGAGCCAGCAGAAGCCCAACAGGGTCAGGTGCCATCGGGGCAGGCATTCCCAGCATTATTTCGACTGGGTGCTTGGATATACCTGGTTCCAGAGGGATCTAGAATCATGCACAAAAAACGGCAACATAGCCTCATTGAAGCCTTTGATCTGCAACAGAGGAAAATATGGCCCGGGGGCATCGGATCCAGCTGCAGAACAGGGTTGGAGTCGAATGACTGTTGTAGAGTCAGGCCCTCTGCGTGACAAGTGTGCGATCTCTCGCAGGAGCAGCGGAGGGAGGATTCCCAAATGGACTTCTTGTGCCTGAAATAAGGCATGCCTACCTGCTTCAACTTGGACTCATCAGAGGGCAGCAACCTGAATCTGAAAAGGATCGGAAGTTTGTCCAAGACTGGGAGCAGAGTTTGGGAAGGGAATGGAAGAAAAGAAACCTGTGTCAGCGCTGGCGCAAATGTTCGGCCTCAGTCCTTCGCTTCTGGAGGTGGCCATCGCAGAGTCCTATGGTAGCACCTACTGGAGCATAGGAGCAACTTATTTGGAAGAGTTCTGGATCCAGTCTGGCTGTGTTTTATTGGGAAGGGGGGGGGGGGGGGGGAATGGAGCGAAATTCTAAAAGGTGAAGAACTCGTAGCTAGATGTATCCATCAGAAATTGCAAAACTATCTAATCAAAAAATTGAACCAGACGGGCACCCCACATTCATAAGTGCTATGAAAAGCCTGTAACTGTGTGGCTTTGCGTGCTGCTGGGCAGCTAGTACAACGTCATATCAGTAACGGAACTAGTGCACAAGGCTGACTCAGACAATGTAGCATTGTACTGGTCTCTCCTGGAAACGCCAACTCCACAATAGAGGACTGCATTTTACACAACCCAGTCAAATTGCATGGCACCACAGTAGGAGAAAGTTGTAATCTCAGGGCACAACGTTCCTTCTCCCTGTGTCAGGTGGGCAGCCATAAAGTTTCAGAAACAGATCTGCTCCGATGGGCCCCAGACAAGTTAGATTTAGAACAGTGAATGTCTACCTTGTTTAATCGGGTACACGTTTGTTTCTAAACGTCTGTATGATAATTGTTTCTAATGAATAACACATTAGCAAGACTTGTTAGCTATAAGCAGCCTTGGCCACGTATGTGGACGTTTGCAAAGTAAATGAAGCTAACCCTATACTTAAGGCTGTGTCAAACAAGGGCATGGGAAGTCGTCTCCTATTCGGTGCAGGAATTCACAGTGCTCACACTTGTGCAAACAAAAATAAGGAAGCACGGAAAAATCTAATGCATCTCAACTAATGGGAACGAAAACAAAGTCTAGAATTAGCTTAAGGATCAATTAGGAAATGAGAGCTGGGAGAACATTGGGCTGTCTAGACTCCAGATATTATACTTTTTTACAAGTCTATCCTTGATTTGGGAAATTGAATAGCGCACGCTGGGGCAAACAGGCTAAAATTAGTCCCAGCAGTGAAGAGGAAAAGGTACCAAACGGTTTGCAGTTTATAGTGTTGAAGATTCACGTGTTGTTTCCGGTTCTGCAATCTACTGTTAAGTCGGGAAAATGTCCACGTGTTTTTCTTAGGAAGTACTCGATTTCGTGTTTAGGGCCATGTGTCTAATGACTCATGCCCATGGTCCCGGAACACCACAATGTACAGGGACAGACTGATCCCCACTGTGCAGCAAAATCCTGCGAGGCAAGAATCTTGAGCTAATAAAGTTACTCGCCAATCAGGAACCGAGCTACAATTTGTGAAACACGTGTAGTGTCAAATGGGCCTAGGGGTGAGAGGGGATTATTGCACCAAACTAAGGCGGCATTTACTCCCCAGGCTTGAGAGCATCTTGTCTCGGGGCCTGCAGCACCCTTGCAAAGCCAACTTCACCACCAGTCCAGTGCACCTGCACTTTCTGCTCTGAGCTCCCTTAATACAGTCGGGAGGCTGGTACAGCCATCACAGTGAGGCCACCAGTCCTGTGCACCGTCCAGTGCCCGCCGCCATATCGCCACAATGCACCGCAGTTCCTTCTGAGTCGCCAGCTAGTAGCTTCAGCTTTGTCAGTACAGGGATGGAAGGAGGGCAAATGGAATAGTATTGGAAGAACAGAAAGAGTTACTAAACAGCAGATTAGTGATCTTCTAGAAGCGCTAGACCTGCTCATCACTGACTATTCAGCCATCTTTAGACAGATCGCCAATGCATCTGTACTCCAATACAAACAAATTACTACCAACTTAACACCCCTTTGATCCTTAAAATAACTAAGACTCCAAGGTCTATCTAGAACAAAACTACTTCATGGCAAAGTGGCGTTTACCCTTACGGGGAACTGGAGACCACCATCATAAGCATCTCAGACCAACTGCAACATCACACTGGCCAGGGCAAACCTGGGCTTCCCTGCTGTTCGCCTGTATACATCCAGCACTGCATCAAATCCCCCCACATAGTACCACACCCTTCGCTCCAATGCTTCCTTCACACCTTGTCAACTTGGAAAAATGATACTGCAGCCAACAGAGCTAAGACACCACCTTTCAAGGATATCAGAGCAACTCGTGATGAAAACCAATAGCCTAGGCATGACCTATCCATTAGTAACCAAAGAACGAAACGGTTACTTACTAGTAGGAGTAGTAATGCAGCTTGAAGAATTTTCAGGATTCGCATGATGTGCATTATTCCACCATCTAGTGGTTGGGCCTGGAAATGTGTTTGGTTTGCTTTCCTCGTGGGCATTGTCGACCACTATTTGGTGGTAAGTCCACCCCTTGTGCAATGTCAGACGGCAGCCCGGAAGTTCCTTGAGTCATATTACACCATACTACTACATTTATCTCATGCTAGAACTAGCTGGCCATAATCAAATTAAGAGAAGCAGTGATTCAAACACCATTCGAAACTGGTTGTCTGTCCCATTACTTACTAATACTGTATTTATGTATGTGATAAATAAAACACATACACACGCACACCATCATACACACGCACATATACACACATACACACACACACACATAGATTGAGCTTAATCTCATTTAGGCTGGAGGCATTCGCTTGAGACGGTAACTTGAGACAAAAGGAAAATAGTAGATTACTTGAAGTGGTTAGGCCTTCCAAAAGGACAGCAAGGTGGGTAGAGGATTGAGAAGAGGTGGTTGGTGCCAAAGCCTGGAGGCTACTTTTGGAAAATTTAAAGAAAAGTATTTTGAAGGATTCATAAAGGGGAGACCATGTGACTCACCTACAAGTCGAAGGAAACGAACCTAATTTTAAAAGCCTCAGATGAAGCCTTTGCCCAAAGTGGACAAACACAAACACAAATGACTTCCAGGAAGTATTAAGTGATCCAACATCTACGAAACTTGTAGGCTTATTGGGTAAATTCAGCAAGTGATTTGCCCTTCTTATATAGGCCTCACAGCAGACATATTTGCTTTTTCAAGCTCTTCTCCTTTACCACTAAAGCCCGATTTAGGGTTGAAGCCATGGGATGCGAGTAATTAAGTGAAAACAACACAATTGTTTGGCAAGAAGTTGTCCTGAAGGTCACAGGTAGTTTTCTATGGTCTTCAGGCTCTAGGAGGGTACTTTTTTATGTAGCACTACTGCCCACCAACAGTGGGTACACAGTACTGTACAGAATGAAATGGTTCAAATACAACCACGGATAACCCAATAGGTCAGTGACCTTTGACTGCAATGGTCATAGCTTCAGGGGTGCAACCCTTGTGAAATTTGACTAAAGGTGAAGTAACCTCGGTGTGGGATACGACTTGTAACTATTAAAACTGGATCTCTGTGACATTAATTTGCCACAACTCTACCAGCCCAACGAGGACCGCCAATTACGGCATTAGGAGGCAGTTTGATCAGAATGTGAGGCGGGTAATGAGGTGCTATCATGTAGGACTGCTTTAGGAGAATTCTGCCACTGAGCCCTTTCTGGTGCAATTACACACATTATCAATGAAAGAAGGAGATGCAAGAACGAGAAGGCAAAGGGGAATCTGGGAACACCTTCTCATTTGTCCATCATATGCACCTTACAGAACATTTGCAGTTTCTCTCAGCAGGTCTGTTCACCCCAACCCCATGCCACAGTAATAGCATACCTTTACCTCCCTGGCCTGAGTGTTGCACACTAACAGAAGGCACGGTAAACTGGGGGAGAGAAGGCGTCAAGGTAAACAGTTTAAGAGGGTGACAGAGCTGGTTTATCTCCGAATGGAAATGTGTTTCTTCCACAAAATAAGGTGCCCAAGACTATGGTCCAGTCACACGGTAGCTCTCCATCAGGGTCACAGATCTGGATAAAAAGTCTGACGATGCCCCAGGCTAAGGGAGCACTGACTGCCCCATGCAAAGAGTAAGACAAAGTATAGAGTAACAAAGGAGGAGACACAAACTCAAGGAGGAGCCAGACAAAGGCACAAGTATCAAAGAGGCACAAACAGCCACAAAGAGGAGTCAACGAGAATGCTAGAACAAAGAAGGCACAGACAGTATCAATAAGTGAAACGAGGACATGAGTATCAAAGAATAATTGAGAACCCCAAAGAGGAGGTAGAAGAGGACCCAAGTATCGAGAAAGAATAAACAGCACCAATCAGTACTGACTACCAATAAAGAGCAGACATCTTCAAGAAGGAGTCACATGAAGACATGATTATCATGAAAACATGGGCAGCTCCGAGTATGAGTGATACAAGGACATGAATACCAAGCAAGCATGGATAGCCTCAAGGACGAGTTGGACAAGGATGGGAGAACCAGGGAAGAATAGACCATGCCAAGCAGAATTCAGGCAAGGGCTGCACAGACAGGCTGAAGGGGGAGTTGGACAAGGATGGAAGAACCGGCATCGCATGCATCACCTGTAGATGCTCTGTTGAGTCACAATCCTACTATGTGCACTCTGTGTGCAGGACATGCAGGTCAAAGAAACTGTACTATACCTTTCAAGGAATAGTTTCAAGGAGGAAAACTCAATTGTTAAGTGTTATAAAAACTTTCCGGAAAGCACTTACGACCCGCCTTTAGCGGAGTCACTTTGAAAGGATATGCCATGCTCAGGGCCAAAAACCTTTTTGATATAAGTCTGCACTTTTTAAATAGCATTTTTCATTCATTCAGTCAGTCAGTCACTCAGTCATTGCTGAGATAGCTCAAGAGTGAAACTCTACACCAAGGTTTCAGTATCATTAATGTGTGCCAATTGTTCTAGATTGTTTCTAGATCCATTTTCATACCCGTCAATACTGATAAGTTCTGAAATGGAGCTACTGCTTCTAACCTGCCCTGCGGACAGAACATGCAGATATATTATGTGCCAGCAGCAAGCTATTAAGTTGCCAATTTCTCCATACAAGTTCAAGGAAACTCAGCATTTGAGACAAATTAATCATATACCTTTAAAGTCACATCCTGAGGAAGCATCATGTGCCTCGTTATTAAAGAGTCGAAACGCTTGGACTACTTTTCTTCAAATACAGAGACATTATTGCCCATTATAATATAAATCTTTAAAACGACTCCACCATAATTTTATATTGCTCTATTGAGTAAGTAGAAAGTTGATCTTGCCTCAGAAAACTCTTTGAATACCACTTGTGATTTGTGAGCGGTTTTCTGTCTATGCTGTAGAGTTGTGTTTGCGGAAACCGCAGGTACATCCCCAACGAGGCACACCAATAGTGATCATCAAAAGTGCTTCAAGGATTCATGTAACATGTAACGTTTATTTTCTTCAATGTCGTTTGGTTTGTTTCATGATAGTTATTTGCTGATATTCAAGGCATATCAGAGGACAACATCGTTGGACACCTGAACAGTTATATCCAATGCATTTCGGGCTATTCAGCCCTTGATCACGGATAGGCTGAGGAGGAAGAATACATAAAGTGGTGTCAGGAGTGATGTGATAATGTAACATAGAGTTACCCAACAAGTGCTTATAGTGCAAAACACAAGTTCAACGAACGAACACCAACTTATAAAATGATAAAGTGAGGGGATCCCCTCACTTTATCACTTTATAAGTTGGTGTTCGTTCGAGGTCTCATTATCACATCACTCCTGACACCACTTTATGTATTCTTCCTCCTCAGCCTATCCGTGATCAAGGGCTGAATAGCCCGAAATGCATTGGATATAACTGTTCAGGTGTCCAACGATGTTGTCCTCTGATATGCCTTGAATATCAGCAAATAACTATCATGAAACAAACCAAACGACATTGAAGAAAATAAACGTTACATGTTACATGAATCCTTGAAGCACTTTTGATGATCACTATTGGTGTGCCTCGTTGGGGATGTACCTGCGGTTTCCGCAAACACAACTCTACAGCATTATCCAGTGGTGTGCAGACGGAGAACACCACCCTTTGAGAGCACCCTAAACTTTAACAACCTTGTGCTAACATCTATTTCAATCTAGCTGTGCACCCCCCACACTCTCTTTCGGTTTTCTGTCTATGTCATACTGTACAAATGTACAAGCATCACGGATAACACAAAAGGTTGAGGACATGGCCATAAGCACTTCCAGATTTCCACACCGAGGCATTTACGTCTAGACATGTTATGCCCTAGACTCATGGGTATACAAGGGTTTCTACACTGTTGGAAAGGTGCAGGGTTCCACACAGTGAATCCGACTTGGTGCATCAGCAAATGGTGCCTTTTAGACGTAGACAAAGCAGTGAGAGATGTAGCTAAAAACAAAGCCCTGGAAGCGAGCCATGGGAACCCCCATCTCATCCGTCGTCCGCCCCCACCCCAGACAGTGATTTTGTACATGTCACTCATATGCAAAGTGCTTAAGAGATCTGATTACTTGCGCCTACGTGACCAGCTCAGGGGAGTTCAACCCAGTTCAAATTCAAGAAGGAAACGTTTAAGTGTAATATGCTTTCTGGAAGAGGAAATATCACAACAGACAAATCAACCTGAAAAATACAGCAGCGAGCAAACCCGAGCCTCGTTAATAGGTTTGCACAGACTCTAGGTGCCCGATTTTAGAAAAATTTCATTAAGAGTTGAGCCAAAATAGCACGTGCTTCAGTTTTGCACTCCATCCCATCGGTAGTTTTTACAGACAGTTCAGTGGGTTAAAACTTGATACTGTACAAGTTGAGGACAAAAAATGGGTGCCTGTTCTTATCCAAGCGATTGCCCGTAACAGTATATCTGGAGTAAAAGGATATCCAGACAGCACAAGAGTTCTCTCACCAGCAAGCTTCTGAACTCCATCTTACCACAGATCTTCACAGAAGACCAGAGGTGTCTGATACAAGTCTCTGGAGGACGCAGAGCATCTGGATATTATTATTTTAAAGTTTTATATTGGCAAAGATTGCCAAGCCGCAACCAGTCAAATCATTGGGCCCACAAAATGACAAACCTCTTCTCACATTTGCTTCATACAATCCAATAAATACGGACATCTAGCGGAAGAATACCAGTGGAGCTTGA
The DNA here is from genome assembly GCF_964263255.1 of Lissotriton vulgaris. Taxonomy (NCBI): domain Eukaryota; kingdom Metazoa; phylum Chordata; class Amphibia; order Caudata; family Salamandridae; genus Lissotriton; species Lissotriton vulgaris. The sequence goes on along the minus strand of NC_141691.1, from coordinate 2,053,429,777 downwards.
GGGGAATCCCTCAAACTGTGGGTAAACCTTTTATGCAGTAACTAGAAGCTCAACACCCAGTCCAATGAGGCCAAGATTAACAGGACTAGGCAAACGGAAGGTCAAGTGGTTATTAACCTCTTAAGAAAAATTCGGTCTCAAAATTCTAGTTCAAGTCAGGACTTGTGAATTTGCAGACTCACGATCAGACTCTGCACACCAGAAACACCCAAGAAAATGCTATTTAAAAACTCCTCATCAGGCACCCTTCCCCCTTCGACTACATGATAACCTATATGACCACTCATCAGGAAGAAGACTCTGGAACCAGCGGACTTGGTCTCCAAGAGGCCAATCAAAAGTAGTCATCTCCTTGGGAAACTCAAAAGAGCAGCGTTCACTCAGATCTGGGGCTTACTACAAGACAACAACTTGCTCTCAGTCCAACAAACTGGATTTCAGCCTTGAAGAGGCTCTGGTGTACGTACGAGATGACATGAAGACCAAAGTGGGCAGGAATGGAACCACTAAACTTCTGATACTAGACCCAGCTGCTGTATTTGCCAAAGTCTTCCTCACTTTTGGTCAGACTAAAACAATGGTCTTCTAACTTTTAAATGCTGCTCCCCTCTCGAGTAAAATTATTACATTGGGGTCCTCCAAAATGACAAACATTTTCTCACATTTACTCCACAGGTTATTGTACACTAAAAGCACACTCAAGAATGAAAGTGGGGTTTGAGAGGACTACGTCAAACAAGTATAGAGACAATCTTTGTGTGGATGTGTTTTTCAATTCACAATTGTGGCCTCTAAGAGAAAGCAAGCTAGCTAGCTAAACATTTCATAAAGCTTTGATGGGTAAAGCTGAATTTTAGAAGAACAGCCAACAAGCAATGTACTGTGTTTCTTTTTTTTTACAAATACATCCTACTTGTGAAACTAAACATGTATTTAAAGAAAGAACTCAAATGTGTGAGGCCGTCCGAGAAATGTTGAAAACACCTGTAGCTCATGCTTGCCTTTTATACGTTCACATTGCCATATTCAGCTGGCATCTAGCTCCAGGTCTGGAGTGACACCTCCAGAGTCCTGGCATTTTAACCAAAAGCACTTTACATGCAAGGATTGTTCAGCCCATACCCACAAAGGTAAATACACACCAACAAGATCCAAAATGCAATGAACTAGAAGCTGGAGGTTCACGAGACATGGGATCACTTGACAGACGTGGACATATTTAACATTATGAACCCTTTTGTGATGTTAAGTTGGCTCATTTAAAAGCAAGTTCAAATATGCCTGCCTAAAATGCACAGTGAGTGGGCACTATATCAAAACTGAGGGGGTGAGGTGTTAGGAGTAATGTGTGGCCCTCCACCGACAGCCACTTACAGCCAGGAGGTGACCGACAAAAGACACTGACTGCCCTCATTGACTGGCTCATATCACACTGGTGTTTTCAGCATGATCGTTGCCTGATTGCTTCAGGGCGAGAGTAAGGGCTCTCTTGGGCAGAGCCTGGTGCACCCCCAGGGTGGTGTGAATAAAACAGTCTGAAGACCACCAGTCTAGACCGAAGACATCCTCCCAAAAGATGCCGCTTTCATCATGGGAGGGAGCGTGCAGCTGCTTCGAGGCACAGAGGCTGCAGCCACATCCCTGCCTAGACGATGACTTTCCAAGATGGAGAATTATAATCAGGTTTTCTTGTGAAGACAAGAAACCTGCTCGGGAGTCTGGAAAGATGCTTTAACTGCCAAAAGGGCAGCATTGTGAGCGATTCAGAGGACGGCAGGGACCCAGAGGCAGACATTGGCCCAACTCTTCCGGCAGATGTCCGTTCAGTAGCCAGAAGGAACCATTACCAACTTTTGGCACGTGTGCTGTAGGGGTGCGCGATCCCTGGACACAGTAAGATGCGCAAAGCAGCACGAAACGAGCAGTCACAGGAGGCTTATAGACGCACGTGGGAAGCCATGCAGCACGCACGTCAAGTAGAGAAGAACACGTCACTTACCTTCAGTAATGCTCCTTCTGGTGGATACTCAATCCAAATGCAGATCCCTCACCTTGTAAACATCTGCAGGTTTCAGACTGACTCCAGAGACTCAAAAGCAGTGCTCCTGCAAACCCGTATAGTGCCTTGTGTGGCTCAGCGTCGACATTGTTCTGCTACACTAGTGAAACAGAGCCAGATAAAAGGGACACCCAAGGGCCCGGATATCGGTTTCTTTCATAAGCTTGTACGTACCCTTAGAAACTGAAACCATCAGCAAATTGGAAGGATTACTTTAAATTGACTAGGAGGCCACTTCACAGAATGGGGTGGTGGAACACTGAGGAATCTGTGATTAGAATCTCCACCAAAAAGAGAGTAACAAAGGTAAGTGACTTGTTCTTCTGACAGATACTTCTAACGTCAGATTCCCAAACTTGTGAACTGATACCAGTGCAGCACCGACCAATTTAGTGGGGTTGGGAAATGGCGGAGGTCAAAAAGTCCAGCAGGACCGAGCAGGCAACACTTTGTCCTGGCAGTCCAAACTGTCAAGGCACTAGTGTTTGGCAAACGTGTGCACTGATGCCCACGTAGCAGCCTGACAGATATCCATGATAGGCACTCGACAAGCAAACACGGTGGTAGCAACCTTGGCTCTGGTGGAATGACCTCTCATGCCTTCTGGAATGCTTCTTGGCCAACGCATAGCAGATCTGACTCCAGAGGACTATCCACCCAGACATGGTCCGCTTCTGCACTGCCTTGCCCTTCGTTGCTCCAGAGAACCCCAACATTTCTTGGTATGGTCGATGTAAAAGCTCAGTTCTCTTTTGATCCAAATGATTGGTCTCTTTTACTATTCCAGGAATGAAGCGGAGCAAGGAATGCAGGAAAATGAGTCACATCCTTCAGCATAAACAGAGCAAAAGTTCTTAACATCAGTTTGTTTGGAAATAAAGGAGGAATAAGGAGCTGGACACACAAGGACCGAGGCCCACTCATGGGACATGCTTCTATTGCGACCACAAAGACCGTTTAAGGTTAAGAAGAATATTGGGCAACTATGCATTGGCTCGAAAGGGGTACACATTAGGAAAAGAAGAACCAAATTTAAGCACCTCTGTGGCATCCCAAAGTGCTTTGGCAGAAACACCAGTTGCATGCCTTTTAAGAAATATCTTTCCAACAGTTGACTTGAACAAGGAAGGTTGGTACGGCAAAGATCAAATGTCCAAGAAGGCAGAAAAGTAACCTTTAACAGTGCCCACTGCAAGCCCTTGCTGTGCGAATGAACAGCAAGACATCCAACAGTTTGGCTCGCAAAGGCTCCATCTGGTGGCTGCACACTAAACTACAGACTTATTACAGCACCCTCCTTGCACTGAATTTGTAAATGGGCACCTGGCCAGCAAGATCACAACTACTTCAGAAAGGAGATCAACTACTGCTGTTCAATCTCAACACATCGAGGGGCAGTTTGCGCAGAGTGGCGTGCCAGATGCTGCCTGCGGCTCAGACACAAACTCCCCCCTCTAAGCGGTAGTCTAATAGGAGGACAGATGCTCAAGCCCAGAACTTCTGGGTACCAGACTCACCTGGCCCAATCCAGAGCCACTATGATGACTTGGGCCCGGTAGTTTCTCATCTTCAAAACTCAGGTTAGGAGACTTAGCAAAGGGAAGGTTTTAGAAGTCCAGTGCATGAGTCTCCGAGAGAGAACAGTCTATGGAACTCTAATGTGCAAACGTGATCACACTGCATGCTCTCAGCGGTGGCGAAGAAATTGAGAACGGTTTCTTTCCATTGCTGGAAGTCACCCTGCACCAATGCTCGGTGTGATTCATGATCTGCCAGGCTGAGTTTGTCCTCCCTGGCGTTCAAAGATCCCACCAGGTGATTCACGGCCAGAGAGATTCTCTAACAACCCAGCCAGTTCCAGAGCACAGAGCCTTTTGGCACAGGACCCAGGGTCCACCTACCTTGCTTGTTGCAGTAGCACATGGCAGTGCTGTTGTTCATAAGTACCTGAACTATCCTCCCTTTGATGGCTTGCAGGAAGGCCTTCCAAGTCAAGCAAATCACATGCATCTCCACCAAATATATGTGGAGATGATCTCTGCCAGAGACCAGAGTCGTCTTATCTCTACCTGTCCCAGAAGACCTTCGCAGTCCAGTAGTGATGCGCCCATCACAGACCATCAACTCTGGTTAAGAGAAGGAGAGGATTCTGTTGCTGGTGCAATGGTGGTTAAGCAGTCACTACTGCAGATCTCTTACAGTCTCTTCCAAAACCTAGATGCAATTAGACAAGTTCGCTTGGTGCTGGACCCATTGAGACCGAGAACCTACTGCAGAGCTTGCATGTGCCATCTGGTATGGTCGGAGGCTTATGATTTGAAGAACCTACCTGTCAGACATGATGCTCTGCCAACTTTAGAGGAAATAGCAGACCTTCCCTCCTGCAGGTTGGCTGTGTGCCACTAAGGGCGCACTACAGAGGTTTTTAGGCTGTTGCCAGAGGGGGAAGGGAGCACTGAGACTAACCTCAGCCGTATTGGCCTGTACATTGTTGGGGCCACAGCACAAACCTTGAAAGATATTTGAAGCATGGTGTGTGGGCAGCAAGCCCTGTGCTACCAATATGCCACACCCCTGGCATATTCTAGAAAATTGACACAGTGTTGGGAGTATGGATGAACTGGTGCCAAAAGACCAAAAAGCACACAGTGGCTCCGCTTGCTCTAAAAACGCTCCAGAGAGGGGTCTGTTTTTTCACTGTCAGTAGGTGCTGTCAAATGGCATGTCCATTAGGGATGCCTGTACATCCCCAGAGAAGCATGTGGGTTTCATCCACACATGATGCTGAAGCGCCACACTTGTTCTAATAGCTATTCCTGGACACTCAGTGGTGTCTAGGCCTGACTGAATGGTTTGGGCCAAGGAGGCCTTTACGTCTTCTGGGACTGACAAAGATCTCACCAACTATGTCCCAGGGTATAAGATCCCAGGAGGCAGCTGGCGTTGAAAGACCTCAAGGGAAGGAAGGCAGATAAAACCATTCTCTTAACAAATGTTTTCATACCTTTGGACTCCGTTTGGAGGAGTTCTCAAAAGGCATTAGGGTTCATTATGCTGATAGACACCTGCACCACCAAACTCAGAGGTTGGATGCCGGGTTAAAAAAAAATTGAGTCATTTGGGGCTAGTTTTTGGCCACTTGACGATTAACCAGTGTGGCAGAGCATGGTTTAGCCCAAGAGCATGGTTTAATTGTAGGGAGAAGAGGTACAGTTGGTGATTGGCCAATCAAGAGACCTCAGTGAGGACATTTGTGCTTTTTACATCCATAGTGGAGAGTTGGAGGTCAAGAACTTGAGAAGCTTGCCTAACGACTGAGGCAACAAATGTACTTTCCTTCATTGTGGGTCCTTGGGGCCCAAAAGTGCACCAGAGGGACCTCAAGGGTGATGAAGATGTGCACCATGGCCTCCTTAAAGGTTTCGATATGCTGCGGTGCAGACAAAGACAGGGTGCATCAGATCCAAGGTTGGACTCTGCTCCTCAGTGGAACAGGAGCGAGACTTGAAGGCAAGGTGATACCTCTGCAGCTTCTCTGGAGATCAAGAGTGGCAGGAAGTCCTGCTTGGACTTATCATTGGACTTACTGGAATACTTCACCCACAATGAAAAACGTTTTCAGGTTAACTCTTGAAGTAGGAACGACACCACATGCTCTGTTTCGACCAGATGCAAAATTAACAGATGGACAGAATGCAGAACAATGTCATACATTCACCCCAGTACAGAAATCTGGGCCTAAATCGATCGTTTTTTTGCACTCCACACCACCCCAGTTCAGACATGGCCATATGCAAATCAGCCTTGACCCTGTGCCTCATGGGAACAGTCCAGCCCAAACTGCCAAGCCATGGCTTCCCTGGACCGGAATCAAGCATCCTAGGACCGGTTTCTGGCCATCAGCCTTCTTCAGCCAGGATAGCTTGACTCCAGTGGTGTGTAGAGCATGGGACTCACGTCTGAGCATACCCGTCCCACTCGGGGGGACATTGTTCTGCATTCTGTCCATCAACCGTTGTTTCTGCTTCGACCAGAAGCAGGACCTACCTGGAATCTTGCTGTGTTTCGCCAAATAGAGCTTTGTGCCATGCTCTTGGGTGACTTTGGGTTCATCTGGGCGCAGCCGTTGCAGGCTTGGGCTGATGCAAAATCAGATGCACACCTCGTGGGGAACTGTCACAGACATCTGTTTCTGCCAGTCCCTACATGGTTTACACCCTGCTCTCTTAGCTGATGACATGTTCCTTTACACACTGTCAGAATTTAGAGCAAAGTCATACAGAAAGAAATGTATTCACTGTATGAAGAAAAGGAGTTGAGCTCCGGATTCATGACTTGAGGTGCGGAAAGACAGGAACGGACATCAGCACGCATGGCTGTTGATTATATGTGGCTCAATTTGTCACTTCCAAAGCAGAAAAAAAGTCAACACGGAGCAGCACGACGCCACCTACCAGCACGCTGTAACATTGCTTTTTGAGTTTCCGGATACAGCCTGGAGCTGGGGATATTTACAAGGTGAGACCTCTTTTACATCATCAGAATCTGAACCAGAGTAAGACAGGCAAAGCCAAGAAAGGCAGAAGACAGGAGGGAGAGAAAGACAGGAAAACTGTGGTAAAAAGAGAAAGCAGGGATATCTCCATGAGAACTAGAGGGAAAGTAAGTGTAGGGTGGTTGAAAAGACAGAGAAGGTGAAACCAATGGCAGGCAGCCTTGAAATTTGGCAAATCAGGCAGTGGGCTCGCGATATATATATTACAGACAAAGGCACTGTGAAGTGCTGGCTACCCTCTGGTATAGGCCTTGGAGGGAATCCACCTGAACACGTAAAAATAGAAAAATATTTTAAGCACTGCCCTCCTCTTACAGCGTGCCAGCTGTAAGGGGGAGCCCGCCAACCTAAGCGGACTGCATTCCACCACAGCGCCAACACCACTGCACCTAAGCGCCATCGCCATGTGCTTTCCACTGCCCGGTGCCAGCCGCCCTGTCTGGCCAGACACCCAGGTCTGATATAGGAGGCATTCCTGTGCCCTGGCCAGTGCCCGCAGTCTACAAGTGAAGAAAGTGTATGGTGTAAAGCATGTGCTAGGATGACTCAAACTTCCTTCTCCTGCGTCATGAATCATCACAGTCTTCCATAGCACCCACATCACCCCCTCTCCGACACCCACAGGCATCATTGCCCTCCCGAGTACACCATCACCACACTTCTACACATTCACATCACCCCCTCCCCGATACCCACAAATATCACTGCCTCCTGAAAATTGCAGAATCTATGTCGGTCCGTAGGTGGAAAGTGAGTGCGGAGGCCACCTTTGAATTAGAAAAAAGATAGTAATCCAGCAAAAATAGCAAAATGGGGGGGTAACGTAGGTACCACATGTTCAAGATGTAGTTCCTCTGATGCAGACTTAATACATATATTTGCTGTATGCCCGCAGCTACAAACTGTGATAAAGGAGATAGAGAGGTTTCTCAATGCCTCCCTGAATATCCAGATTACCCTAAAACCTCCAGAAATACTATTAGGGAGAGTCACAGACACCAATATTAATCAGAGGGAGTTTATTTTTGTCGCAATGGCAGTTTATAGGCTTTGTATAGCGAGGGCCTGGCTTGATAAAAAACCCCCAGTAATGCAAGTCTGGTTGTCTAATCTCTTATCAACGTATAATCTGAAAAAAAATATCTATGCCCGAAAAAGTAGAAAAGGGAGGAGATTGGGGTTGAAGATTTGGGACCCTATTATAAGATGGAGAGAGGGACTGGGATTGCAGGATGAAAATAGGAAGGCATTGGATGTGGTAGCGGCTGTAGGAAATAGAGCCGGTTAAGTATTTGAAATAAGTAAAAAGATTCGTTGAATTTTATGTTTGATGTATGAGGTAATATGTTATATGATTTGTAAAGTAATAATGGAGTATGCGCGATGTAAATGTGCTAACTGTGCAATGGTTAAAATAAAAATATTTAAATTAAAAAAGAAAAAGAAAAAGAAAAAAGATAGTAAGTAAGCGCAATCACTATGGCCCCACGGATCAGCTGGACTGATGTGTCTCCCTATCTCGCCATATGCAAGCCAGTGATGTGGTGGCAGGCCATACGTTTATAAGTCTCACAACTGCAGAACCTCCCTTGTGTCCTTCTTTCACTCCCTTCTCTCCTGCTTTTTGCGATCACTTTTTTTTCTTATTCTCACTAAACCATGCATGTGGGTTTAGCTAAGCATATGTTTCGAAGTGACGGTTAACAATGTTGTACAAACTACGACTAGCTAACCTTGTAACAGAAATGCTAATGTCTTGACTATAAAAGTAATAATAAAATACTTTGGAAAAAAAAAAGAAAAACGTGCAGTTCCTGCAATATAGGAAGATCTCCCAGGTGGCTCTGGTATTATGGTCTTTATTTCCGGAGGAGCACCCTATGGCAAATGTGCTCCACATAATGCTCTACATGGCTCAGGGACGCGGTCTTATTGCTCACCTGTACCGGGCAATTCGGGAGGATAAGATGCAGAAGAAACTCCCTATTCAAACGCTTGGGAGGCAGATATGGAGGATCCCCTGACAGCACAGGATGGGGTTAAAATTGATACGAGATGGGCAGCATACTCGAATTGAAAAGAGCAGTAGCGCCGGCATGCCACAGTAGAGGGTTGGGGGGGGGGGGGGGGGGTATAAAGGAAGGTTACAAGAATCTTTTAGCAAAGGCTGTACTTTTGAAAATAGTACAACATATACATACATACATATATACACATACATACATATACATATATATATATATATATATATACACGCAAATTCGTCACCAACTGAAGCAGCCGCCTCAGAACCCAAATCAAGAAATGACGAAAGAACAGACCCAGTGATGAGTGCTTAATCGAGGTGATTTATTCTTGCCAGCAAGCCTGCCGCCGCCAGTACGCGTTTCGCCTTTACAAAGCTTGGTCACATGGCGAGTTGCTGAGAGCCAATGCCGATCTTTTAAAGTGACAATGCGCGCGCAATTTTTCAAATGGGTTCTAACAACATGAAAGAAATACTACTTTCCCATGTGCTAACATTTGTATACATTTTTTCAAAATACAACGTTAGATGTACAAGTGGCTTAATTTATAAAATAAATAAATATATCTTTAAACATTTAAAAACCACTATTATTTATCACTGTATAAATACAGGTAAATCAACGAGTGAGAGTGATCAAATATCTCATCCTAATAGATCACATAAATATTACTAATCTCATTGCTCATATCACATCCCAAATGTACAATGCACATTGCGAAAAAAAATTTAAAGCCCCAGTGGGCAGAAACCCTTACAGAATTGCATACATATAACAATTTCATTTTTGTATCATCGGCAACTGAAGAAGTGCAAAATTTCCATAGTTTTCTAAAGTGCTAGTGCATGAAGTGCTAAAAATTAAATGAAAATCTGTTCAAAGAAAAAGGTTAAAAAAATCAATCCCGCAGCAAACGCTCCGGGGTTGCCTCTCCTTACTTGAAAAGCTCTTTTAATCAGAATACGAGGAAAGGGCGGTGATTAAGTGTTGTAACAAAATTAACATTCATCAAGATAAAAACCAAATACCTTTTTGGCAGTGCAGTGGTAATACGCTAATGAATGTAGAATCCCTATATTCTCAAGAGAAATATGCAGATATCTAGCTTGTGTTAAATGCTGTCGAGGTCTGAATATATACGTATCCTAGTCATTTACAAACAAGTGTACAGATCCTCTGTCACATTGAGCCCATGCGGTTGCTTACTGTCTAACTCCAAGATGTATCTCCTTTCAAGAAGACGTAATTTTGCATCACGATTCCCTCCTCTCTTGATTGGCCATACCGCATCAATAACATAATATGTTAGATGCGCCGGATTTGAACTATGCTCCTGTTCGAAATGCCTAGCCACAGGGTAGGCCTGGTCTTTGTTGATGATGGCTCTAATGTGCTGGAGCACACGCTTGTGGACTGGCAAGCGGGTGCTACCCACATACCTGAGTCCACAAGTGCACTCCAGCACATAGACCGCATAGTCTGTCTTGCAGTTGAGGCGTTTTGTGATATTCTTAAGTGTTTGTGAAAATGGGACAACATATTTAGTCTTGTTGACCCCATATTTGCACGCCTTACATTGTATGCACTTCTTAAATCCACTACCTAAGGCCTTCCATGTAGCTGACATTTGTGGTTCCAAGGTATTTTTGACCAAAGCATTGGCCATAGATTTAGACTTCCTGAACGTGAGGAGTGGTTTCTTCAATATTTTGTTGCCAATGACCGGATCACCCAATATGAGGTTCCAGTTTTGGTTAAATATCTTTCTCATGGCCGAGTGTTGCCGGCTATATGTGGCAATCATGCGTGGTCTGATAACATCCCCAGCCGGGGATGTTTCTGCCTCTCTATTTCTAGGGACCAGAGCAGTTTCCCGGGATATCAGTTGAGTTCTTTTTTGTGCAGACTCTACTAAAGATGTCGAATATCCCCTGGCAAGGAATCTATTTTTGCTCGCCTCCCGAGCTAACTCGCATTCCTCATCACTGCTGCAGATGCGCCTGATACTGCAAATGCTACTTACCAGTATGCATCTGTTCTTGGCATGTAGGGCTGCTGACATTCATATCTGTGCATAGTCCGCCACCTAGTGTTGGGTCCGGATGATTGCACATTGTTGTCCTGGAAGAGTCTTCGAAGTATCACGAGATAGGTGGCTCCTCCCCTGGACTACAGTGCGCATGGGCATCGCCTCCATCCCCAGATTATTTTTAGCCATTGGCAGAGATGGAGTGAAGAAAGTGAGTGATGACCATGCTATGAGCATATATGTATATGAATAAATACTGCAGCTGCTACAGGCGCCGGGGAGGAGGGTGGGAGATATGAATGTCAGCAGCCCTACATGCCAAGAACAGATGCATACTGGTAAGTAGCATTTGCAGTTCGAGGCATGTGGGCTGCTGAATTCATATCTGTGCATAGAATACATAGCAGTCCCTCCATTAACGGCGGCCGCCCGTGCCAGCTGCAGCAGTTTGAAAAAGCGTTTTTAGAACAGCCTGACCAACAGCTGCCTGCTGTTTGGAATGCACGTCCACACAGTAGTGTTTAGTGAAAGTATGTGTGGTAGACCATGTGGCTGCTCTACAGATGTCTTCTAAGGGAATGTTACCTAGGAAGGCCATAGAGGCCCCCAACTTCCTAGTGGAGTGGGCCCTCGGTGGGATAGTGAGAGTGCGCTTAGCTTTAGCATAACAGATCTGAATGCACTTTACTATCCATCTAGCAATCCCCGCTTTGGAGATTGCATTTCCCTTGTGTTGTGTGGCAAAAGCAACAAAGAGTTGTTTGGTTTTGCGGAAATCTTTTGTCCTGTCCACATAGTACATCAAGGCCCTTTTCACATCAAGAGTGTGGAGCATACGCTCCGCCAGCGTCTCTGGGTTTTGGAAAAACACCGGCAATTCAATTGTTTGGTTCATGTGGAACTGTGAGACCACTTTGGGTAAGAATTTAGGGTTAGTGCGGAGCACCACCCTGTTAGCATGTACTTGGAAGAAAGGTTCTTGGATGGTGAGCGCCTGCAGCTCGCTTACCCTCCGTAGCGATGTAATTGCTACTAAGAACGCAACCTTCCAAGTCAAAAACTGGAGTTCACAAGAGTGCAGTGGCTCAAAGGGAGGACCCATCAGCCTTGTAAGAACCACATTGAGGTTCCATTCTGGAGCTGGTGGAGTCCTTGGTGGAATGACCCTTTTGAGTCCTTCCAGAAAAGCCTTGATAGCAGGGACCTTAAAGAGAGACAGGTGCTGTCTATTCTGGAGGTATGCTGCCATAGCAGACAGGTGAATGCGGATGGAAGAGTACGCTAGATTACATCGATACAGGTGAAAGAGGTAACATATGATGTTCTGAATGGAAGCATCTAGCGGGTCAATGCTGTGGTCTACACAGTAGATGACAAACCTCTTCCATTTAGCCGCATAACAAGCTCTAGTAGTGGGCTTCCTTGCCTCCCGAATGATGTCCATGCAATCGGGAGGAAGATTGAGGTAGCCAAACTCTAGGACTTCAGGAGCCAGATCGCCAGGTTGAGCTGTTGCGGATCTGGGTGCTGAATGTCGCCATGGCTCTGCGTCAGAAGGCTGGGAGTGAGATGAAGCCTTTGATGCGGTACCACGGAGAGTTCCAGAAACGTGGTGTACCATGGTTGGCGAGCCCACGTTGGAGCAACCAGGATGAGCGTCATCGAGTGTTGCCTGAGCTTGCGTGCCACCAGCGGTATCAGAGGTGCTGGGGGAAAAGCGTACGCAAATCTGCCTGACCAGTTCATCCACATCGCATTGCCCTGTGATTGGGGGTGTGGGAACCTGGCGGCGAAGCTTTGGCATTTTGCGTTCTCCTTTGTGGCGAACAGGTCTATTTCTGGATGACCCCACCTTTGGAAGTACGGTTGGAGTACTGATGGATGTATCTCCCACTCGTGCATCTGATGGCTGTGTCTGCTGAGCAGATCCGCCATTTGATTGTCCTTGCCCGGGAGATGCTCTGCCATGAGGAAGATGTTCCTCTGAATGGCCCACTTCCACATGCTCTGAGCCAGATGAGACAGCTGTGGAGAGTGTGTACCTCCCTGCTTCTGGATGTAGTACATGGCCGTCATGTTGTCCGTCCGGATCAACACGACCTTGTTGCACAGATGTACTTTGAACGCCTTTAAGGCCATGAAGATTGCCATCAGTTCCAACACATTGATGTGCATCTTCCTTTGCTGAAGTGTCCATAGTCCCTGCACCGTGTAGTGGAGTACATGCGCTCCCCATCCCTGGAGAGAGGCGTCCGTCGTCAGAATGATCTGTGGGACAGGCTCTTGGAATGGTCGGCCCTTGCAAAGGTTTTGTGGATTCCACCAATGCAGAGAGTTGTACGCCCGACCGCTCACCAACACTAGGTCTGTCAGTTGCCCATGAGCCTGAGTCCACTGACGTGCAAGGCACTCCTGAAGCGGACGCATATGTAGTCTCGCGTGCGGGACAATGGAGATGCAGGAGGCCATCATGCCTATCAACTGCATGAACACCCTCGCTGGAAGCGAGTGTTGGGGTCTGAATCGTAGGATCAGCGCCTGGATACTGGCGATTCTCACTGAATTCGGCTGCGCAGTGGCTGCCAGAGTGTCGATCGTCGCGCCCAGATACTGTCGCACGTGGGCGGGCTGGAGATGGGACTTCGGGTAGTTCAGAGAGAATCCCAGATCGTGCAGGAGGTGAATGGTGCGTGACACGTGGTCTACGCACTGCTGTTCCGTCTTTGCCTGAATAAGCCAGTCGTCTAGGTATGGAAAGACATGGACGTGCTGGCGACGGAGATGCGCCGCCACAGTCGCTAGGCACTTTGTAAATACTCTCGGTGCCGTGGTGACCCCGAACGGCAGGACCCTGAACTGGTAATGCTGGTCTAAGATCTTGAACCTGAGATACTTTCTGTGGGAAGGATGCAGGAGAATATGAAAATAGGCATCCTTCAGATCCAGCGTTGCTAGGAAGTCCCCCTGTTGAAGCAGGGGAAGCACCTGTTGCAATGTGAGCATATGGAAGTGCTCCGAGTTGATGTACCAGTTCAGGGGCCTGAGGTCCAGGATCGGCCTGAGTGATCCGTCCTTTTTGGGGATCAGAAAATACAGGGAGTAAACCCCCGTTCCCCGTTCTTGCAATGGAACGAGCTCTATTGCCCCTTTTTGCAGCATGACTAGAACTTCTTGCTGCAACAAGGTCAAGTGCTCGTCGGACATAGCACGGCTTCTTGGCGGTATGTCCGGTGGAATGGACGTAAGTTCTAGACAGTACCCGTACTGGATAAGAGACCTCACCCACCTGTCCGTGGTGATGGACCTCCACGCCGGCAGGAACTGCTGGAGTCTCCCCCCGACAGGTGTCGTGTGATCGGGGGGAAGTGACAAGACGTCACTGCTTGTTGGTGGTGGTGGACCTGGATGCATTGTTTCCACGTCCCCTGCCTTTGATATTGTTGCCTCTGTAGCCACCCCTGCCCTTGTTGTTGTTATACGAGGACTGGGTGTTACCCTTGTAGTATTGTGTGGATTGGGATGCCTGTCCCCTCAAGGTGCCTCTTGAATTGGAGCGGCGAAAGGAACCACCCCGAAACTGCTGACTTTGTAAAGCCCCCATAGATTTGGCAGTTTCAGTATCTTTTTTCATCTTCTCTAGAGAGGCATCCACCTCAGGGCCGAACAGATGGTCAGGATTCACTGTTTGACCCAATATTGTGGTTTGTATGTCGGGTTTGAACCCTGAAATTCGAAGCCAGGCATGACGTCTAAGTAACACACTTGTATTGATAGCCCTGGAGGCAGTGTCTGCCACATCTAGGGCACATTTGATGGATGCATTTGTAATGAGTTTACCCTCCTGAATGAGCATCTCCCCCGCCTCCTTATATTGGTCAGGCAAGTGTTGTAGGATGGCCTCTAATGTGTCATAATGGGCCCTATCATAACGTGCAAGCAGGGCTTGAGTGTTAGAGATCCTCCAGATGTTCGCTGCCTGTGCAGCAATGCGTTTGCCTGATGCCTCAAAGATCTTGGACTCTTTGTCCGGGGGAGGAGCGTCACCAGTAGTCTGCGAATTCGCCCTCTTTCGAGCGTTGGAAACAACCAGGGAGTCCAATGGCAAGTGTCCCTTAATATACGTGGGATCCGTGGGCGCCGCTTTATATTTCCTGTCGATGCGAGGATTGACCACCCGCGCCCGGGTGGGCTCCTTGAATACCTCCTGTGCATGCTTCAGCACTCCTTTAAGCATCGGTAGTGTCTTGACTTGTTTTTCGGCTACCGAGAAGGTGTCGACTAAGAAGTCCGCATCCACGGGGTCTGAGTGCAGTTCGACGTCATGGTTCGCTGCAGCTCTCTCTATTAATGCATTGAATGCCGCCGAGTCCTCTGTCGGGGACGTCTTTGCGGCGAAAAGTTGAGTGTCCTGCCCCGACTGCGGGTCGTCTGTGTCGCCTCCTGCTGTCCAGGGCACCTGCTCCTCTTCCGGATCCGAGTACGCAGGATAGTTGTACTCGGCCTCTTCCTCGTCCACATCAGGCACGGGGGAATGGGCCGGCGAGTGTTCCAGGGCTTGTGGAGACAGGGGTTCCATCAGAGCCGAAGAGTCCGCAGAGTACCTTTTGTTCTTGAGTGGAATCCTAAAAGGTTCCAAGGCCGGCTCCGACGTAATCTTTCGTTTGAGGAGCGACAATTTCCCGGTGTTGGCGTCGATGATCACCTCACGACGTTCCTCCACCGCAAGCGGCTGGAGCCGAAGCTTCGACACCACCAAGGCGGCCTTCGGCGTCAATACTTCCTGAGAGTGTCCGCTCTGCTTAGGCGCGAAGGCCTTCGGCGCCGACTTGGGAGGAAGGGTAAAACGAATGGGCGTCTGTTCCTTGGCAGGCTTCGGCGTGGGCCTAGGCACTACAGTGTCCTGGCTGGGAACCACAGTGGACTGTTGGATCCGCCTTAAGGATTCTCCCACCTTCTTTGTAAGGGATGCTGAGGGCTGAACTGTCTCGAGCGACTCTTCGTCTCCGAGAGCCCGGTCGCCGGTAGGCCTCTTCTTCGGTGCCGACGCCCCATGGCCTGGCGCACCGTCGGCGTGACGCTTCTTCGAAGCCGTCTTCTGGTCCGCGACCCCTTTCGGTGCCGACGCAGCCGCGTCGGATGCCTTCACCTTCGGCGCCGATCCAGAGGGCTTCGGGTCGGCCATTTTGGCACGGCTCTTGTGGTCGGCCATTTTGGGTTTCGTGGAAGTTGACGCCTCCAGAACCTTCTTCACCAACGCCACTTTCGGTTTCGGTTTCGCATCCGAGGGTGCGAGACCAGTTGGCTTCACTTTCGGTTTCTTCTTCGAAATGTCCGTGACCGGGCCCGGAGGCGGGGACGTAGGACTCATAGTTAGATCTTGGGTAAGGCCCGAAGGCGATCCCTCGACCTGGGCCGTATGATGGGGAGTGACCCCGGAGTCTGGTTGGGGATGCTCTTCCTCCGAGCTATCACCCATCGTGGCACAAGCCAGATCGTCGTCCCCTACCTCGTCGGAGGCTTCGTCGCAGGCCTCCTCATCCGCGTCGTAGGTCTCTTCCTCGGACGCGGGGCCAGGGTCCGACCCTTGTACGTCGTCTTCTCCCTCGACCGATTCCTGGAAGATGTCATCGGGTGGGGGTGCCGAAGCCGACAATTGAGCCTGGAGCCGATTAGCCCGGCGAATCTTTAAAGTCTTCTTACTTCTAAATTTCGAACACGCCATGCAGGTGTCTTCACGGTGATCCGGTGACAAGCATGTATTGCACACGGGGTGCACGTCGAGGTGCGAATATTTAGAATGACACAGCGGACACTTCTTGAATGGAGTCCGCTCCATAGCAAAGGGTGTAGTGTAGGCCCGTCCGCGTCGAAAGCACGTGGAAGGGCAGCAAGAGATAGGAGCTGAGAGTCAGTAAGAAACCCGAACACAACTATACCGACGCCCAGCCTAAAGACCTTTTGGTCTCAAGTAAAAAGTAGAACAACTATCGGTTCCGACTGAGGGAACCGAAACACATCCGAACCCAATGGCGGAAAAAAACAATCTGGGGATGGAGGCGATGCCCATGCGCACTGTAGTCCAGGGGAGGAGCCACCTATCTCGTGATACTTCGAAGACTCTTCCAGGACAACAATGTGCAATCATCCGGACCCAACACTAGGTGGCGGACTATGCACAGATATGAATTCAGCAGCCCACATGCCTCGAACGCAACATTTCCCCGTAGGGAATGCTGCGTATCAGGTGGCTAGAATGGTGACTAGCCGCATGCAGGATGGTGTTGCCTGCTGTGGGCTTTCTGAATAATCTCGTTTGTATGCGGTTGTCATCGATATAGATTTCCATGTCTAGAAAATTGACAGTCCTATTATGAATGCATGATGTAAAACATAAATTCAAACAGTTAACATTCAGCCTTTCAACAAATTGAATTGCTGCCTCCTCCGTCCCTCTCCATACAAAAAATAGGTCATCTATATATCGTAAGTAGGTGACCACATGCTGTTCCCTGGTTAGTCGCAGATCCCCCGCCAGGACCTGTTCCTCCCACAGCCCCATGTGCAAACATGCGTAGCTGGGGGAGAAACAGGCCCCCATGGCGACACCTCTGATTTGTTGATAAATTTGATTATTGAACAAAAAGAAATTCTGCTCCAAACACATTTGAACCATAGATAACAGCATCCTGTTGTGCACCCCATAATATATGGGACGTTTGTTCAGGAAATGTTCGATTGCCTTGAGACCATCACAGTGGTAAATTGTGGTGTATAACGATGAAACATCGAGGGTCATAAGCAAAAAGTCTGGACCCCATACCAACTGTTCTGTTTTGCGAATGAAGTCTGTAGAATCTTGAACATACGAACCCAATCCTTTCACCCAATCCTGTAAGAAAAAGTCTATGTATTTGGATACATTTTCTAAGGAGCTGTCGATTGCAGAAATGATGGGGCGCCCAGGGGGCTTGTTGCAGTCTTTGTGAACTTTGGGGATTAGATAAAACCAAGGTACCACTGGATGTTCTCTTTTCATGAAGCGAAATTCGTCCTCCGTGATAATTCCCCCACTTCTCCACACCTGGAGTTTAGCCGTTTGGTCCCCCCATGTTGCTCTGAGGGTGGGCCAATTGCTTTTTCTGTAGCAGGAAGTGTTGTTAAGTTGTTTTTGCGCCTCTTCCAGATACAATTCCTGAGGCCACAAAACAACATTTCCCCCTTTGCCCGCCTGGCGCACCAATATGTTGTTATCCGCGCTCAATTTATCAACCAGTTGCATATAGCTCCAATTTTGTTTGGTGATTTTGTGGTGTTTACTGTTAGTGGCAATATATAACTGTTTGAGCTCCTTTACCACTAAGTCATGATAAACGTCGATGTTGTCATGGAGCATTGTAGGTTGGAACGTTGACTTGGGTTTAAAAGATGTTAAACCCGCCGCTGCATTGTATCTCTCCAAATTGCAATTGCCCCCTTGACTGCCAATAGTTTCTTTTTGTAGGGACCAAATTACATTCACATCCTCTTGGTCCCCCACGGTCAGCAAGGTGGGGCTATTAATCTCAACAGGATTTTGCTTCTTTTATTGAAGGCAATGGAATTTGTTCAATTTTAACTTACGAATAAATCTATAAGTGTCCATTCGCACATCTGCGTAATTGAAGTTACTGGGTGGGCAAAATGACAAGCCCAGGGACAATACAGCCTCTTCTTGTCTAGTTAGTACAGTTTGTGTAAGATTAATTACTGAGTTGGCGTTTCCGCTTGCGTTTGATTGCGTTTTTGAGATCGATTCCACCTTCCCCTTGGGGGTCCCTTTGCCTTGCCTTTGGCGGCTCCTGCATTTTTTACGGCGTTGGTTCCGCCTGTAGTTACGCCTGGTGTTTGTTTTGTTCTTGAACGTAACGTGTCCCTCCGGTCCAGGCAGAGGCAATCGACTTCCTCCGCCATGGTGAGTTTGGTAAACCCCAAGGTCTGGTCCATTCTATTATCACCCTCTGGTTCACTTTCGACGTTAGAGCTCAAATCTGAACTCGAAATGGAGTTGTCACGTGCTGCAGGAGTTTTATTTTGTGCACCCTTTACTCTTGCTTTCACACCATCATAACGTCTGGCAAAGGTGAAAATCTGGCCATTTAGATAATCTAACCGGTCTCTTTCAAATTTGTAGGCCTTTCTTTTCTTAATTATTTCTTCTTCCTTATTTAAACGGACCAGCATCTCATCACGCAGTTTTTTGATTTGCTCATTCATGCCCAACTTAGCAATTTCTTCCTCCAGTTTATCAATCTCACCCTGTAATTTCAAACGGTCACTCAAAGCGTACTTCACCAGAATTTTCAGTAGTTTTGCAGATGATTCCAAGTTGGATTCGGCCCATTCTTTGAGCATGGCCGGGTCGGGATTCTCATAGCTAGGGGCTAATGTTATTCTAAGCCCCCTCGGTACTCTGTTGACTTGTAAATACCGGGAAAGGGACTTGTGTTCCCACCACTTTGATTGTTCTGACCGCATTAGTTTTTCCAATTTTTTGAACAAGTCCCGAGTGGTGGGGTTCCCTGTAGCTGTCTGCACTGTTTGAGGTACTTGGCCAGACCCCCCAGCCGGGGAGTCCAAAAACATCGTTTCCGCCGCCTCCTCCCGTTCACGCAACTTACTTGCGGACATTATGGCACTTTGGGCTGGGAGCTTCAATCGCTCCACCTCGATACAATGTTCGGTGCGTTCCAAATGACAATGCACCAAACACACGCACACTCCTTACCGGGCAATCCGTTGGTAGTCTGTTGTAACTCGATCACCACAGCTAGCGCCAGCCGGCGCTTCCTTTCTTCGGATGTCAGCACCAAAACAGATTAAATGTCGAAGGCGCCCGGGGGCAATCGCAGCTTACTCCTCCCGGAGTCCGTAGATCCTCTTCCGGGTAACCAGCCGAGGTTAGTGCTTCCTGCTGCTTAGCCCAACAAACAAGGAGGGGTTCTGTTCGTACCGTGGAAGCTTCTTCGGTATAACATATGCACGCAAATTTGTCACCAACTGAAGCAGCCGCCTCAGAACCAAAATCAAGAAATTACGAATGAACAGACCCAGTGATGAGTGCTTAATCGAGGTGATTTATTCTTGCCAGCAAGCCTGCCGCCGCCATTACGCGTTTCGCCTTTACAAAGCTTGGTCACATGGCGAGTTGCTGAGAGCCAATGCCGATCTTTTAAAGTGACAATGCGCGCGCAATTTTTCAAATGGGTTCTAACAACATGAAAGAAATACTACATATATATATATATATATATATATATATACAGATACATATATACATATACAGATACATATATATACATATACCCATACATATATACATACATACACATATATAGATAAATACATACATATATATACACATACATACACACCAATGCCCTCCCTAATAGAAAAACATCAATGCCCTCCACGATATATGCATACACGGCAATGCCCTTCCCAATAGATCCACATCAGAGCCCCTCCCCCGATATCCACATTAGAACCCTCTTGATTGTCCACAATCATCACTGCCCTCATTATTAGCCACAATATCACAGTTCTCCCTGATACCCAAAATTATCACTGCTCTTCAAACTAACCAGTGGTCACTGTCCTCCATCACACCCTCAAGCATCACTGCCCTGCCCGATACCAATAACCATCACTGCCCACCCAGATAGCTGCATAATTGCCCTCCCCACTACTCTCCTGGGTACCCACAATCATCAATGCCCTCCACGACATACGCAAATATCACTGGCCTCCCCGACTCGCACAGGGATCACTGCCCTCCTTCATATGCAGTCATCAAAGTCCTCATGCCCTCTTGCATACCCCTCAGATCACTGCTCAACTCATCCACCAACAAGTTCGATATCTGGAATTTTATTATGAGGCTTCAAAGCTGCAACATGCGTTACATTGGCTGGACGGTGATGAAAATTGGGAGAAGGCCGTGCTGGCGTGGACCTTTGGAGGCAGGACGCTACCCGAATTATTATTGCTGGGAGCACAGACACCCTGGACAAGCCCTTATATTGTTCGACATGTGGCGGATATATGGGAACTGGTGGTCCATAAAGTGCTAAGAAAAGCCTCTTATGCCCCCAAAATGCCCCTGTGTGTTCGACCCTTCCACCACACTTCTGCATCTATGTCGGTGCGCAAATGGCAAGGAGGGGTGCCTGACCATGGGGGACTTATATGACAATAAACAGTATGTCACACACGAGCAGGCGCTGGAAACATTTGCTTTGGGCCCAGGACAATTCCTACAATACGCAAAAATAGCCCTGGTAGCTAGAGAGCTGTGGTCCATGTTCCCTGAAGAACCCCCTATCTCTAATTCATTACAGACTCTGCCCAGGTTTGCCAGGGGACGCAGATTATTTTCACACTTATACTGGGCAATACGGCAGTCAAGGTACTACCAATCCAGGCAAAGTAGGAGGTACTGACAGATGACCCATCTCAGGGAGGGACTGGACCAGAATTCATGAAGGGGTTAAGCAGGTAAGCTCAAATACAAGATTCAAGCGGATTCATTTTTATTACGTGCACCAGACATACCTGACTCTCAAAAGGTTACACCGGATTTATCCGGAGCGCCCAGAGCACAGCCCTAAATGAGGAGACTACATTTATCCACAAGGTCTGGCTCTGTCCAGAACTTCAATCATACTTGACTGATGTCTTGAACACATTACGGGAAGTGACGGGGTGGGAGATACCAAGGGAAATTCGGGTGGGGTTGCTGGGTCTATTGCCACGACCTAAGAATAAAAATTTGAGCCGGAAATGTGTCCTTCTGGGATTCGGAATGGCGAAAACACCGGATACCATTTCGTGGCTCAGCTGCAGACTGCCCAAAAAGTTGCAATGGGTGCGAGACATGAAAGAAGGGGGGACGACCGGAGTGATTCGAATGCAACAAACCAGAGGCGATTAAGTTAGAAGACTATCTACAGGCGTGGAAAGCGATGTTAGGAGAGGTGATAAACGATGGGGCAGATAATGAAACACGAGAGGGAGTTGCAGGGTACAATGACTGGTAGGTGGCCAGAAGAGAACTAGGAATAGGGGAAGACCGTTTGTCATGATGCAGTAGATAGTGCACCAACGTGGACCATCCGGGTAGGGATGGGGAATTACAGTATAGAGACACATACCAAACATGGCAAGTAGGTTTTAGTTGTGGGTGGGGTGGGTGGGGGGAGGGGGGTATTTTTTATATAGGTTTGTTCTCAGTCTTGGAGATAAAGGCCAAGGTATACAATCCCTTGGGGATGAAGAATCCACGAGGGAGGTAATCAGTTTGTACTAACGAGCTAATACATGTGCACAAAATGTACCTCGTCCGCTAAATCTGATCCTCCTAACTGTATGAACCGGAGACTATGCATATTGGTTTTGTAATGTCCATTTCAAATGTCAATAAAGATATATAGAGATTTTTTAAATAATCATCAACCAACGAGATAGAGAAGGGGAGCAGCAGTCACACTCCCGCCCTTTACCCCCTCGCAGGACCAGCACCTGTACCAGAAGGGAAAAGGAAACTGCCAAGAGAAGAAGTAATACAGAGGAGAGACCCATGCAAGCATCCTAGCTCCATCACAGAAGCAGCCTTCCTACCCTTGATGAGGGTGGAAGAAGTACCATGGAAGAGGGGTCATTTCTTAGAAACGGAGGGACGCAGGGAGAAATGCGTCGCAACATCTTGGACCTATCCGAGGGCTCAACACACCACACTTCTTGGATTGTGGAATAGCCAAAGAAACTTAAAATGCACAAATGTGACAAGCGAAACCGCTGGAATCAGTCTGAACTACAGACATTCCATTCCTTTGTTTTAAGCTCAATATCATATCTGAGGTTGTTGTCCTGTGTGGACGGAATTTGTTCTAGCTGTTGGACATGGGCTGTCCCTGTTGAAAGGGGCCAAGGCTGGTCATGGTTTGTAAAAGCAAAAGAGCTAAAAACAATGGACTGGAATGATCCACAGTAATTACTGATGTTTCAGCATTCATCACTTGCATGCTGTCTAAGTCATTACGGAAGACAGAAAGCCAAGAGACAGGAAACATTTCATCTTCCTTCTAAACCCACATCTGTCTTCCTCTTCAGCTTGCCTCCTGGAGGCCTTCTTCCATCCTGTGACTCCTAGAGCCAGGACACATAGCCAAACCTGGGACAGTTCTCCGCATCACCTTGGCTTGCCGCCTGCTTCCATCCCTGGAGGTTGGATGCACACTTTTGGTTAATAAACATAGCTTCGCTTTTAGAATCATCTTGCCTAATGGGAAGGGCCAGAGGCTCGGGGTCTTTCACTCCATGCCGGAGGAGTGAAGGACTCAGTGCTGTGGACGTGTCCCAGACGCGGAGTCTATGCATGGGACCCTTGCCTCAGAGCCTATTCCAGAAGACTACGGATCGAGGTCTGAGGCGGAGGAGACTGTGCAGGTCTGTTCCTTCCCATTGCACCCGGTGTCCAACTGTCCTCTCCGGGTGACAATATACATACTCCGCAGCCAGGTTTGTGCTATGAAAACGTCATCAGTGCATGCATGCATGGCTGGGGAGCAGACACACGCCACCTGCATGAAAGGCCAGAACTGAAAGTGGCAGTAGGCCACGTCAACCCCGAATGTGTATTTGAAAATGCTCCTTTTCATGGGCTGCATTTACAACCCAGACACCTTAAATTTCTATTTTTTTCAGAACATTTCAGCATAGAACTAGTTCAAAGTTGAAAAAAAATGATTAGGCCTTTATAGACTATAAAAGAATAAAACGAAAATACAATAACAAAATCAATTCATTGATATAGGATTCCTGCAGATGACGTAAAGTACGCTCTCAGAGAAAATAACGCTGGTCAAGAGACGTTAAGCTTGGCAAGCGCAGAGGCCAAATAATTCATAAACCTTCATACGTTTAATATCTGCCTAAAACTACGATTTTAATACGCATGTGTATAAACCAATCATAATTAATTATTGTAAAATAAACTAAACATCAACAAAGCCAGTTGTTAGTTAAATACACCCAGCAGACATATTAGAAGTAGTTCTTATGCTATGCACCCAAGCAGGCATAGTAACAGTCATTTGTCAGCAAAGTCCTTACGCTCAGGATTAGGAGGTGCTAGCAGGGTCGAAGAGAACAATTACAAAGACCTTTCACCCCTCCAGGCACAGTATTTTAGACTGGCCTTCTCGTTTATCCACGGTACAGCAGGCGCTTGTGAGGGGATTCGGTCTCATGGCGTGTAGATACTGGAGATATAAAGTGTTCATCTCGCCAGCTAGCCTCAGGGAATCATTAAAATACACACATGTGCACATACACAGAGGGGCCTTGGGTCAGCCATCTTCAGCCACTGTTTCTGCTGCCGTTCACATCTTGCTTGCACCACCACAGCCTAAAGCATAGCATGGGGTCGGTCAGCTCTGTAAGCCGCCCCTCTCTGGAGTGGGCGCGGCGCCATTATCTGTCATCACACGCACATCCGCCTGAAACAGACCCACACTCAAGTGGCTGACCGATACTTTCGTTGGCAAATACCTTTTTCTTTCTATTATTTACCTTTATTTAGTCATCTTTGGGTTTTCTAAACTATGTTTACAGTAATTCAAAGCCAATAGTCCATTATATTTGCAAAAATAAGACTCATTTTCCTCTGATGTGCATTGAACGTGTTATCTATACATGTTCTGTGTACACTTATGTGCTTGAAACCACCGGAACTGTTATATTAAAAACAATGATTTACTTTAAACTCTAAGGGAAGCATACGGTTGGCACTTTTCTTTTAATTCATCACAGAACAGCTTTTTAAGTGAGATCCTTCAAACGTGCCTTTTTATAAATGTACAAGTATATATATATATATATATATATATATATATATATATATATATATATATATATCCTACTGGCGGTCGCCAGTAGGTATATATAGTTAGGATTTTTTTTAATAGGGATTTCTGAAAATTCTATGTTGAATAACTTTGGCGTTGATGGACGGAATTGACTGACATTTTCAGGAAAATGGCACATTTTGTTTCTGAGCGTCCCCTGAAAGTTTGGGGGGGTTTCGTCAAGCGGGGGCCGAGAAAAAAGGGGGTCCCAAAACGTGTTTTTAACATTGAGTTTTCCATAGGGCGGTTGGACTCACTTTTAGCTCGAACGGCTGAATGGATTTCTATGAAACTTGGCAAAATTGTAGAGACTGTTTGCCCAATGTGCCTTTGCTAGGTCTCAAGATATGTGCTCCAGTGGATTTTGAGAAATTAACTTTCAAAAAAATATATATATCTGTGACAGCGTCCTGGTTAGCGCCCCGGTTCGCGTACCAGACGCGTAACGGAACTTCGCGAGGAGAAGCGGATTGGCTCTCCGGTGACTCTCAACATTCTAAACAGTCCGGAGCAGCCGCCATCTTGTGTCTCGGTAGGATCGAGAGACAAGAGGTGGAAATGAATGAAAGGGGCAAGGTAGACCCCTCCTGACCCCCTAGGATTGATGTGGGGGCTATTAAAAGGGCCCCGCGGGGCATAAAAATAAAATACATTTTTTTTCGATTTTTCGTGGTGGAAGCGCTACCCGGTACGCGAACCGGGTAGCTCACCGGTAGGATAACGGGAGTCCGCCATCTTGTGTTTCGGACGAATTTAGTCACAAGATGGAGGATAAACAATGTTGGGAATGGGTATAAGGGGGCACGGGAGACATATCCTGACCCCCTAGGTTTTCTGAGGGTGGCTGAGGAGGCTCATATATGTAAAAAAAAAAATCTGGGTAGCGTTCCGGAAAGCGTAACAAGGGGAAAACCAAGGGAAATAGTAAAATAATTTTTAGAGTGCTTTGAGGTAGGGTAGCTCTGAATAGAGCTGTTGTGTTGTGTGGGTGATGTAAGTACCAACATGTAGGTACCAATGAAGAGTCTAAAATTCAATGTACACCGTCTCCTCTGTAGATATTTTGTATGTTCTAATATGGGTTATTTAAATGTAAATGTGTGGAAAAGCACTTCATGCTTTAAAGCAATTGTATTTTTGAACTGATTGTTCTTTCATCTTAGTCCTCCTCTTTGTTTTTTTCCCCACACACTCTTCTTCAGCATGATAGTTGATAAATTTGTTCCCTCAAAAAATTTATATACATAAAAAAATTATATTAAATACATATAGAATATATTTTTCCTTTAAAAGAAGAATACATTTTACAGCTTTTGATATTTGCTATTAAAAAACCATTGAAATTCACTGAAAAAACCATAGGTTATAGACCATATATAGTTAGGAATTAGCATTTACAAAACCTTGAAAATTCACTGAAAAAACCATAGGTTATAGGCCATATATAGTTAGGAATTAGCATTTACAAAACCTTATTTTACTCACACAAAACCATTGAAATTCGCATATATAGTTAGTTGCACTAACTATATATCGCGCACCCGCAATCCACTGCTGATCATGTCACATATTACATCATTCATGACATGGTTAGTGACATCACTGATGACATCTCAAATGACATCACTGATGACAACATCCAGTGACTGTATGTTTCTGTAAAGTTAAAATATGTCTTACATATTGAAGAATGAGTGGATGTATAAGTGTCTGGATGAAGGATTTAGTAGGTGCATGACTGTATGAGTGAGTAATTAAATGTGTCTCACTGAGTGCATGGGTTAGTGACTAAACTGTCTTAATTTGTGCATCATTATGTCTGTTGTTCTGTAAACTGCTGCATGTGTTGATCAGTAGCTATACGAGTAACTATATGGGTTATTGATTGGTTGCCGAAGTATTTGTATGGGAGACTGAGTGTGTGTGTGGGTGGCTGGGAGGTGTATGACTCTGTGCATAGATGTGTGAGCAGTTGATTCACTAGATGTATGGGTTCAAAAGTGCATGTGGAAACAGCTGTATGGGCGATTGACTGTGTGCATGAGTGTATTGGTGAGTGAATGGATGGATATCTCAGTGCTACATGTCCAAGTAAGTACATATGTAAAACACAGTACATGTGAGAGTTGACATATATAAGCAGGCCACACACTAGATCTCATCTTTTCCAATCACCCTGGTATCTCCGCCCTTTCCCCCCTCCCCCTGACCTGGACAGATCACTTCCTTCTTCCCTTCACTATCACCATTCCTCCCCCTCCTCCCCCCTCTCCCCTTAACAGAGACTATGGTCGCAAATGGACCAAAGTCACCTGTGAGTCCTTGGATGCCCGTCTTCAATTCCAACTTAATCATCTGGAAGACCTTGACAAAGAAACTGTAAGATTTAACTCGGCCCTCTCCTCTGCTCTTGACTCCGTCGCCCCTCTTGTCCCGCTGACTTCCTCCAGATCACGCCCCTCTGCCCCCTGGTTTTCCCCCCTGCTTCGAGAGGAAAAGAGCAAATGTAAACAGATGGAACGCAAATGGAGACAGGACTAGGACCCTCTTGCCAAACTGGCCTATAAATCTGCCCTGAATAAATTCCAAAAACTGAAACGTTCTACGATGAGAGCCTACTTTTCTAATCTCATTCAACAGGCGCAGAACTCTTCCAAAACTCTCTTCACCATCGTGAAAGATTTTGTGAATCCCCCTGCCACGAAAACTCAATGTACCCCTACTCAAGACCTGTGCAACGGACTCTCGGATTTCTTTCAGAATAAAATAATCAAACTTTCTTCCTCCTTTGATAGCGTCCCTCCTAACCACTATTCCGATAATCCATGCCCCACCCACTGT
The DNA here is from genome assembly GCF_964263255.1 of Lissotriton vulgaris. Classification (NCBI taxonomy): domain Eukaryota; kingdom Metazoa; phylum Chordata; class Amphibia; order Caudata; family Salamandridae; genus Lissotriton; species Lissotriton vulgaris. The sequence goes on along the minus strand of NC_141691.1, from coordinate 2,053,402,323 downwards.
TCATTCAACTCCTTTAGCGAGCTAACCCCTGACATAGCGTTATCACTGCTTCATAAAGTCAAATCTGGTTCGCCTTTGGACCCAGTCCCCGCCAAAGTAATGGGCAATCTTGCCCCTGTTTTAGTCAACCCTTTTCTCTCCATCTGGAACACCTCCTTGTCCCACGGTCAATTTCCCTCAGTGTGGAAACAGGCTAGGTTACTTCCCATTCTGAAGAAACCCGGGGCTGACCCCTTACAATTTTGCAATTACCGGCCCATATCGCTTCTGCCTAAACCTGCCAAGGTACTGGAGAAAGTGGTACAGAAACAGTTGGCTCAGTATCTTGAATCAAATCAGTTGCTACACGATTCTCAGTCCGGCTTTAGAACCGGCTACAGCACCGAGACAGCGCTGCTGGAAGTCTCCGAAATTATCAGGGAATCAGTGGATAGGGGCGAGGAGGCCATGTTGGTCCTCCTCGACCTATCCGCTGCATTTGACACTGTTTCCCATAACATACTTGCAACCCGTTTACAACAGCTAGGGGTCGGTGGTACAGTCCTGGCATGGACCAAATCTTTCCTGTCCAGTCGGTCTCAGAGGGTACTGATGCACCCTTTTGAATCAGAGGACAAACCCCTCCTGTGCGGAGTGCCCCAGGGTTCCGCATTAAGCCCCCTATTGTTTAACGCCTACTTGGCCCCACTTGCCAAGGTTGTAGAGTCTTGGGGTGTCAGGGTGGTCTCTTATGCTGACGACACTCAGCTTGTTTTTTCATTTAGAGACCATTCTGACTCCCTTTTCTCCAACTTCAGAAACTGCCTTGGTAATATCTGCACATGGATGTCTGCCAATCACCTTGCCCTTTAATTCGACAAAACTGAGGTTCTCTTCTTCAGCCAGAAATCCCCCCCCCCCCCCTGCAACCCTTTGGTGGCCCACCGTCTTGAACCCTCCTCCCACACCTGTGCAGGCTGCCCGCAACCTAGGCTTCACATTTGACAACACCTTGTCTGGTAGTATTCAAGTCAACAAAGTTGCGGGGACCTGTTTTAACAAACTGCGCATGATCAGGAAGATTTTTCCCTACCTCCCTCAAACATCCCGCAAAACGGTTGTCCAGGCACTCATCACGGCACATCTAGACTATGCCAATAGTCTATATGCAGGTGCCCCCCAATATCTGATTGACCATTTGCAAATCATTCAGAACGCCGCAGCTCGTCTCATTGGTAATATCCCTGCCCGTAATTCGGTCAGAGCATACCGGGATGAGTTACATTGGCTTCCCATAGCCCGGCGTATCGACTTCAAAATCCTGATTCTTGCATTCAGTGCAATTCATGGAACTGGCCCGACCTATCTGAGCAAACGACTCAAGATTTCATCTTCAGTAAGACATCTGAGATCCAACAGCCTTCGTCTACTGATCGTCCCAAGATTCAGGCTTTCTCGAAGTGGCGGCAGAACTTTCACCGTCACAGCTGCCAAGCTCTGGAATAGCCTACCTCTTGACCTCAGGTTCATTGAATCTGAGCCAGTCTTTCGACGCAAACTAAAAACCTGGCTGTTTACTAAACGCTAATTTAATGCCTCTGCATTTCTTTTCCTTCTCAGCCGGATTTGAACTAGGCAACTCTCTGGAGATACTCTGGTAATCTTAGCGCCGGGACACCTCCGCCGGAGGTAGCCGTGAGCTTTACAAGCTACGAAATAAATAAATAAATAAATAAATAACTGTGCATAAGAGCCAGTGAATGTGTGAGTGGCTGTATGGATCATTGTGAACTTGTATCAGGGATTCTATAAGAGAGTAAATATGTGTTAGTATATGTTTGAATAAGTAAGGTGTGTATAACTGTATAGTTGAGGAAATGGAGGTGTGATTGATTCTTTGCATGACTGACTAGGTTTGTGAATAACTCCATGGATGAGTGACAGTCTGTGAGTGTCTGTTTACACTGAGTGTATCTAAGGTTATATTAGAGTCTGAAGAGGTTCATCGTATTATCACATGAATGATGTCATCAGTAATGTCAAATGAGATGTCATCAGCGATGTCATCAGAGATGTCATCAGAGATGTCATCAGTGATGTCATCAGTGATGTCATCAGTGATGTCATCAGTGATGTCATCAGTGATGTCACTGACCATGTCATGAATGATGTAATATGTGACATGATCAGCAGTGGATTACGGGTGCGCGATATATAGTTATTGCAACTAACTATATATGCGAATTTCAATGGTTTTGTGTGAGTAAAATAAGGTTTTGTAAATGCTAATTCCTAACTATATATGGTCTATAACCTATGTTTTTTTCAGTGAATATATATATATATATATATATATATATATATATATATATATATATATATATATATATTTTCATGCAAGGTGCCAAGAGCAGTTCGGAAACGCCACTCGACAGCGCTGCATTTCCATCTCTGTGGATGAGGCCGAAGTCTTAACACTGTTTAGGACTCCCTGGGCACAGCGCTGCTTCGCCAAGAAAACCTGCTGACATTCTACAGAACCTACTAAGGTAAAAAATCAAAGCACTAATTGGGAAACGTGCTTTTGACTTTTTTCACGGACTCCAAATCCCAATGTGCAACAGAACAGCGTGGGAGTCAATGCACGCCTGGGGGTTTGAATAAATAAAGCCGGAAAAGGAAATGATTCATGAGTCAGAAGCCGTTTCTGTGCAAGCCCATGAGGAAGAGGGTCACACCTTGAAACGCGTCGGCACTATTAATCATCTGTGGGGGTGGAAGCAGGCAGAGATGGAAATGCAGCGCTGTCGAGTGGCGTTTCCGAACTGCTCTTGGCACCTTGCATGAAAATATATATATATATATATATATATATATATATATATATATATATATATATATATATATATCATAGAATCCACTGTGTCGGCGAAGGCAATCCTGTCCCCACCGCAGCAACAACGTAGACACGGACAACAAAATCGTGCAAAATGTCTTTATTGTTTGGAAACTGCCGCCATAACGTTTCGCCTCCTCCGAGGCTTGTTCACATGACAATGTGTTACAATTACGAAGCAGTTTTTAAAGTGACCGTGCCCAATTTCGAAAAGTGCATCATGTGACCGTATTATACATAGACATAGAAAAAATACTTGTATTATTGGTAGTCCTATGTAAAAAAGTATGGATGTCCACCAAGCAAAAAAAAATGAATATATATTATTTTTTTGTCAAATATTAGTCGCTTTGTATTCCCTAAAATGTCAGAAATTACATTTTTTTGGGACAAACTCTAGTCCACAATTATAAAGTGTATAGTATAGGGTCAATGTTGCAAATACCACAAGCTTGTTTTACCTACAGGGGTTGTATGTATGATTGCAGTAAAGACACATTACATTATTCGGAGTAATTTGGCACTTACTTAAATAGCTCTAATTGTATACCCATTGTTGAACAATGTGTACAAAAGACAATAGGATGAGGTCAATTATGTCATTTGAGAGGTCATAGGTGTGGTCATAAGCAGTGCATAGCGGGCACAATTTATAGTTAGTGTTGCCAACTATAACTTGTGAATTTGTGGGGTTTTTTATCATTCAAAAAGTTAATGTCACTCAAAAATTCACCTAGCTATATAACCTTACTTTAACCTTTGGTTTTTTTCAGTGAATTTCTCGGTTTTCTTTTGTAAACTAATATGTGATTTCCATCCATAACTGCAAGCCATTGCTGTGCAAGCTCGAAGGTTGCAGGGCCTGCATCTAACCCCATCCCCCACACACACATACAGCCAACTCCACGCTGCGCATGGCCAAGTGTAGGCTACATGGCCTGGCTTGAAGCCAACCCCGTAAAGATGGACAACCCCTGTAAAGATGACCAACCCCTGTAAAGATGGACAACCCGCGTAAAGATGGACAACCCCTGTAAAAGATGGACAACCCCTGTAAAAGATGGACAACCCGCGTAAAAGATGGACAACCCCTGTAAAAGATGGACAACCCGCGTAAAAGATGGCCAACCCCTGTAAAAGATGGCCAACCCCTGTAAAAGATGGCCAACCCCTGTAAAAGATGGCCAACCCCTGTAAAAGATGGCCAACCCCTGTAAAGATGGCCAACCCCTGTAAAGATGGCCAACCCCTGTAAAGATGGCCAACCCCTGTAAAGATGGACAACCCTAACTGCGCAAGTCCTTCTGTGGTACACATCAGGGGCTGGCCACAGGACCGGACCTGTAGCCATCCTTCCGCATACAGCCAACCAAAGGGCACTGGAGTGCTGCTCGGTTAGTGGAGCCTGGTCCCACCAGGCATCTCTGGTTCCAAGCTGCATGTCGGTCCATGTGAGCCCTCATGGCCAGCTTGGATCTCCATGGAGTGCTGGCTGGGACCTCTGGCGTTCCTCGCTGCCAGGATGCCCAGACTGGATGACACCCGCCTCTAAGGATCAAGGGTGGCTATGCCGTCTTCTGACCCGAGGCCACTGGGGTTGGCATCTCGGCCATCTTTCAAAGCCCTCTTCATCGCAGAGAGCGAGTCTATGAGCTGTGTCCTGATTGCCACTGTTGTAGTTACTTTATTTCTGGCCACCTAGGTTTCTCTCCTCCTGTTTCTCCCTTTTCTTTCTTACTCCTGCTGTACTTTCGAAGCGGAATACCTTTATTGGCCAGTTCTCTAAGGTGTGTACAACTCTCAGTTTCAAGCGCTATGGCAGCCGATACCAATCGATTAAACCAACGAGGATCTGTGCTGAATGAATAAATAAAACATAATACACCGAGAGATCTAAGGCACGAAAACGGAGGCCGCGAAACCAAGTGATTTGCCGAATATCACACATGTTGACGAAGACGGTGAGCCGGCACTGGGTCCGTCTCCCCTCCAGGAGGGACTGGAGAGAGGAGGGGGGCAGCTCTCTTGAAGTGTCATCGGCCAGGCTCACAACGCATCTTCATTAACCACAACATGTGGAAGAGTCATTGTGGCAGGAAAGGGAAGCAACAGGTCGTACTGAGCTCTCCCCGAGGGAGGGGGAAAGGAAAGGGAAAGCCAGACGCAGAGAGATCAGGGGGAGAAGTGGGCAGAAGGTGAGGCGGGGAGAGGAGCCAGGAGAGGGATTATGACGGGGAGAAGAGAAAACGGAGGCGGAAACAAAAGACAACTCGGGGGATGGTGGTGGAACCATTGAAGGGGGAGGAGAACATGAGAACGAAAGAGAGAGAGCAAGAAAACAAGGAGCAAAACAGAGAAAAAGAAGAGAAGTGCCTAGAAGCACTTCTGTTTTTGCAATGCGCTACCGAAAAAAACTGTACCGAAGCATTCCCGTGGAACCGAGGGGAAGTAAAAAAGGAGAGTAATAAGCAAAGTGGGGAAGAGAAGCTGGGAAGACAGGTTCAGACTAGTGTGTGAGAGAGAGAAGAAAAAAGCAGACTAAGAAAATTAAATGGGAAAACGTGAGAGAAAGGAGAGTAAGCGGCAACGAAAAAGGAGAGAAAGGCGCAAGGAGACAAAAAGAGGAGAGATAAAAGGACGAGGCAAGATGGATGAGTAAGGAACGAGTAAAGGAGAGAAGAGCGCTAGGAAAGAGAAAAGGAGAGAAGAGCGCTAGAAAAACGAAGAGGTAGAGAAGTAGGGAAAGAGCAAACAGTGGAAAGTTTCCACTGTTTGCTCGTGTGGAAAGTAGCAACAGGAAAAGGGTAAGAAAGGCGAGCGGATGTCTTGGAAAAGTGTCAGTGGAAGAGTAAGGGGAGACAAAGAAATGGAAGCGAGACAAAAGTGAGCGAGGAGGGGAAATGAGAGCAACGATTAGGAAACGCGACCCTGAAGGAGATGCGGGGAGGAAAGGATAAAAGGGACATTAGGAAGGAGAAAGAGCAGGGAGTGGAGAGACAACAAGGGAAATGGAAGAGGAGAAAAAATGAGGAGGAAAAGGGGGAAACGAGAAAACTGTAGCGCGACGACAAAAGGGAGAGGAAAAGGAAAAAAAGTGAGCTACAAAACCAGAGGGGAGTAATTTAACAGGTAAGAGCGGCGAGGGTGGGAGGAAATGGAATGAAAAGCCATAGAGCAGTTCAGTTTTCAAACTATGCCATACAAAGCATCCTATGGAACCGACAGCGATAACGTGGGTGACCAGAAAAAACAAAAGAATAGCAGGGAAAAGAGAGGAAATGTGAACGCGAGCAAGAAAAGTGTACGAAAGAAAAACAAGAACGAAAATGGGGTGAGAAGAGGAAGTGGTGAAAATGCGAAGAGCAAGTGATAATACAGACTGGGAAAAGTAAAGGACGAGTAGGAAAAGATACAACAGACACTAGACTAAGATAGAGACAGAAAGGGAGACGCTGCAGATGAAGAAAAGAGTAATAAACCATAAAAAATGTATTTTTTTCTTAAAAGCGGACGCTGAGGGAGAAAAGTCAGATTAGAGAACAAAGGAAGATGAGAAGAGGAAGAGAAGGGGAGGGGGAGAAAGGTGACAAAACGGAAAAGTGGCGGGTGGTGGTGGAGAAGGGCAAAGAACAGGGCAAACGAGATAAATAATGTATGTACGTGTATGGTGGACAGGAACATGTAATACCCAAATGCAACGAAAGTACTAGAGGTACGCTGCTCAATCCTTTACATTTTCTCAAATCTGAACAAAATACCACAAAAAAATTATTTTTAAAAAGATGCCACTATGGAGCAAAAAAAATTAAATAACCGGGAAGCCAAGAGTAAGAGAGACAATGTAGAAGTGAACGGGAGTTTGAGAGCACAGGATAATAGGGAGAGAGTAAACTCAGCGAGATATGTGAATTTAAAAAGAGTGAGGATAAGGGGGTGGCAATGAAGAAACGAAAGGATGCGGGAAGTTCGAATGAGAGATTAGCGGGAGTAAAAAAAAAGTTGCCAGAGAAAGCGAGGAACAAAAGCGGACACCAGGAAACAGAGAAAAATAAATGAAAAGGGTAAATGTGTAGAGATAACAGGGGGTGCAATACGTAAAGAGAATATTGTAAAAGGGAATGGGAAAGGACAGAAAGTTTAATGAAAATAGGATACAAACAGGTGAAGTGAGTGGGTGGATGGAAGACGAGAAAGGAAGACGAGGAACACCAAGAGATAAAGGGTTAAAACAAAAGGGATAGAGGAGAGGAAGTGGTAGACTATGAAAAGAGAAACAGTGGAACTGAGTTAAGGAAGAGAAAATGGTGACCAGGAAGAGGGACACAAAAACGTATAAGAAAAGTGAGATGATAAAGGGAGGAAAAGAGGGAACCTAGACAAAGGAAGGAGAGGAGAAGTTGAAGGAAACAATGAGAATATGAAGACGAAATGGAGTATCTGACAGAATGAAGAAGAGACAAAAGGACAGCATATGGACAGAAAAAGGGGGAGACAAAAAAGATGAGGTAGCGGGGAATGAAAAAGAAAAGCAAAGCGAGAAGGAAACGAAAAGAAAGGGGGAGACTAGTAAAAATGAAGGAAAAATACTGGGTGAGAACGGGAAGGAGAGAAAGGACAGATTAATAAAATAACAATGAGAGAAATGGAAAACTCAGTAGAACTGGGAAGTATAGAGAAATGGGTGTTGGTAAAAGCTAGATAGAAATAAAGAAAGTGAAAGTAGGTGAGAATAGAAGAAAGGGTAGAGAAAGGTAAGAGGAGACAGAAAAGTTAACGAAATAGAACGCGAACGGAGAAAGATGAGAAAAAAATGAAAGGGGGAGGAGAAGAAAATGAAGGCAAAAAATTTAGAGTATAGGAAAAAACGCCAGTGAAATAAGGTGGAGCTAATCAAGGGGGGATAGTTTTGTTGGGAAAAGGTTATTGATGCAGACATGCCAAATGCTGAACCAGTATACGAACAATTGTGTGCACTGTCAATGAACAATTGTCAATAAAATATGTCTTTTTTAAAAAAAAGAAAGAAAGAAGGTGGGGCTAAAAAGCGTCGATTTGAGTAAATGAAGCAGAGGGGAAAAGGGCACCGTGGACAAGAGAGCATAGAAAGGAAGCGAATAAGGGAAAATATAAAGTGTACAGAATGGGAGAAAAAGAGAACAAGATAGAGATAACAAGGGAAGAAAAAAAGGGAGCAAGAGTGGGGATGGAAACAGGCTAGACCGAAAGTGAAAATATATAATGCACAAAATGCATCAATTAATATAAACGCGATGTTAATAATTGGAGAAATGAGAAGAGAGCGTTTTGAAAACAGAGGACAAAAAAATCCTGTTTTTTATAGCAAGAAAGGAGGCACTCACAGTATGCAGTGGGTGGGCAAAGTATAATTCTATCAGCAAAATCCCAAAAGATTATGGATTTATCAGAACTTCAGCAATGGGCGGAATTTCCCGCATAATATTTGTTTTTATTTACCATTTTTCAGGAAGAGCTTTTTTTGTTGCCACGATTACTCCAACAGAAAGAATATTCTGCTGTTTCTTTTCGAGAAAACCCTAGTTTATCCAAATTTGACATCACTTTTTTCCTTAAATTTCAGCAAATTCATGCGTTGCCTACATGAAAATAAAGTAAAAACCAGAAAACAATATTCAAATTGGGCGAAAGAGAATCTGCAACCAACTGGCCTGAAGTGTCTGCCATCCCAACTTACACCAACACCGCAGCTCCTGTGCGAGATTCGCCTGGCCTTGCATAGCGCCTAGAGCCTATTTCTACTAATGGACGGATGATCCCTAGAGAAGCGCCTGTAGCCTGCTTCTACTAACAGATGGATGCTCCCTGGACAAGTGTTGTTCTACCAGTGGACGGATGATCCAGAGAGAGGCGCGTACAGCCTGGTTCTACCAACAGGCGCATGATCCCTAGAGAAGGGCCTGGAGACTGGTTCTACCAATGGACGGATACTTACTTGACAAGAGCCAACAGCCTGGTTCTACCAAAAGAGAGATGAGGCGAGGACGCAGTGAACATAGGAAAGTTAACAATTAAAGGCATTTATGTGATTAGAAAGGTGAATCAGCCCCCTTTACTTTTACAGGCAGCTCTTCCACGAGAGTACGAATTGAAGTGAAAAAAGTTGGGCTGATTGAAAGAGCAGACAAGACCGTGTTAAAGCGGAGTTTTCCAAGTTCTGCTGGGTCAAAACTGATGTCCGCAGGATGAGTCTTAAACACTACCAGTAGTGAAAAAAATGCCCCCAAAGTATGGTTGAGAGGTTGGTGCTGAAGGTAGGAGGACTGCAATAAGCACATTTGTTCTGATGTCAGAGGGAAGTGGTAACTCTGGTATCTCCACTGCTTTCTCATCACAGTAGGAAAGGACAAAACCTTAAGAGTGGGAGGCGCCAAAGGGAGCTCCATAGCCACCTCAGGCAAGGTACCCAAAACACTGGCTGAAATAATGTCTGTAAATGCAACCCCTGGATCAAGAGGAGCTTGTTTCACTCTGGCCAAGTTTCATAAAAATGGAGGGGAATCTGAATCCAAACTTAAGAGCTGATGGAGAGTTTGGCCATAGTGGAGGGCTGTTCCCTGTTGGTACACCTTCTCCTCCAAGAGCCTTTGGGCCTCTCTCCTAGATCGGTGTTCGGCTACAGAGGGAGATGGTGTTGGACTCACTGCTGGTGAAGTGGAGAACACCTGGGGATGCAGCAGGGGTGGCCACAGGGTGAAGTCATCCCTAGCGTCAACAGCAGAAGGTCTGCGGTGTACCTCGGACCGAAGTACACAAAACAGTGATGAATAGAATGCTTGAATGAATCTCAGCCACCGTTATTTACGCGGGCTGCATCCCAATCCATTATTTTTCACCCACCACGCCACCTAAATTTGGACCCAGCCAAATGCAAATTAGTCTTGACCCTTCCCCTAGGGGAATAGTCCACCTGAGACTGGATTCGCCCTGGTTGTGGCTCTTTGGTCTGGTGTAGCTTGGTTCAATTGGTACAGTGAGCACGAGACCCATATCAGGGCATACCCGCCGCACCTATGGCATTGCAGTTTAGTAAACAAAAAAAGTGATGGATGGAATGCTTACATGAATCTCAACCACTGGTACTTAACTCTGTGCTGCCTTCCAGGTCATTGTGTTTTTGCCCATCATGCCACCTCAATCACTCCATGATCTCTGTCATTTTGTATGCCTTCCGGTTTGGCAGTATAGGTGAAGGGGGCCATGTGTACATGTTCCACTGTAACTCACAGGCCACTGATTCCATTCATCAGTCCCTCTGACCCGAAGATCTCGGGGTCTTTTGTTAATTCTCTCCACAGGCTGCAAGGGCTTCACTACACTGAGTCTATAGCAGTTGTGGGTAGGGCTCTGTGCCCCTCTCTCAGGAACTATCAATGATCCTTCGAAGCCCAGAGGCCTTCTTTGGACTGAACGATGTAAGCCGGAAGCAGACCAGGGGTGGTTGAGGAACTGTTGGAGCATCACTGAGAGCTGTAATGTTTCCAAGAACTACTTCTCAATGCAGAGTTATCATCTGGTGTAGTTCAGTAAAGCGTGCCTGCGTACTAAACAAATACACTTTTTGGATGTTGAAAGCACCATATCCAATTCGAACATGATCGTTGTCGCAAGCTTCCCATGGCCCGTGCATGGGCTCGCGCACTGGTTCTTGGAGTCTGAGACTTCCCTTAGCTCGGCTCTAGTTCGGCTTTCCAGGTTTATTTGTTGGCTCGCCCACCTCTAGGAGAACCTAAGCGAGGCAGGGGCCGAGAGGGAAGAGACGGCTGCCTGAGAGGGGCAGAGAGAGTTTGAAAGACTCAGAAGCAGCCAGGGTCTTTGATAGGTGGGAGCCCACCAGGCGCAAGGACCGGTTAGGACACTTCTGGGAGCGTGGGTTCCTAGGCGCTGTGCATTTTCATGGCCCCTGCAGCCATGACAGGACCAGTGGCGGCTGCTGCGGAAGGGGGGGAAGGGGGAATGGGGAATGAAAAATAAAGATCACTTACCTGTTCATGTTGCATGGTTGTCGTCTTCTGCTATTCCTCACTCACAGAACAAGGAAACACCCAAACTCTCCTAAGCCAATCACAAGACTGCTGTCACCATGACAGCAGAGTCGTGATTGGTCTGAGCACTCTGGTTCGGGACTCAGACGGCGAATGATCCCAACCCAGGCTATGCATTACAGCCACGTGGAGAACATGCTAAGTGTGCATGACTGTTTAGCTGGCCCAAGCCAGCCGGCCAAACCGTCATGCGCACTTGAGGTGCTTATACCACTCCTCATCATGCACTGTGACAGAAGCCTAACCCTACGTCGCCCAACCTGGCTCCGTAGAGAAAAATTTAATTATAATAACATCCTGTTATTATGATTTTATTTTTCCTTTGTTGCACTGCTCAGAAGCAGTGGGGAACACCGCCTTAGCGGGGAGCCGCCCCTGGACAGGACAACAGCTACCGACCCCTGAGGCAGCGTGTCTTCACAAGGCCGCGGGCGCCCCGGCGCAGGGTCTGGGCCGCAGGCGCCCAGGCGCAGGGTCTGGGCCGCAGGCGCCCAGGCGCAGGGTCTGGGCCGCAGGCGCCCAGGCGCAGGGTCTGGGCCGCAGGCGCCCCAGCGCAGGGTCTGGGCCGCAGGCGCCCCGGCGCAGGGTCTGGGCCGCAGGCGCCCCGGCGCAGGGTCTGGGCCGCAGGCGCCCCGGCGCAGGGTCTGGGCCGCAGGCGCCCCGGCGCAGGGTCTGGGCCGCAGGCGCCCCGGCGCAGGGTCTGGGCCGCAGGCGCCCAGGCGCAGGGTCTGGGCCGCAGGCGCCCAGGCGCAGGGTCTGGGCCGCAGGCGCAGGGTCTGGGCCGCAGGCGCCCAGGCGCAGGGTCTGGGCCGCAGGCGCCCAGGCGCAGGGTCTGGGCCGCAGGCGCCCAGGCGCAGGGTCTGGGCCGCAGGCGCCCCAGCGCAGGGTCTGGGCCGCAGGCGCCCCAGCGCAGGGTCTGGGCCGCAGGCGCCCCGGCGCAGGGTCTGGGCCGCAGGTGCCCCGGCGCAGGGTCTGGGCCGCAGGTGCCCCGGCGCAGGGTCTGGGCCGCAGGTGCCCCGGCGTAGGGTCTGGGCCGCAGGTGCCCCGGCGCAGGGTCTGGGCCGCAGGTGCCCCGGCGCAGGGTCTGGGCCGCAGGCGCCCCCCTGAGGGGTCTGTCTTCCAGGCACCCCCCTGCAGGGTCTGGGCTACAGACACACAGAGGCTGTGTGTCTACTCTTGTGTCCTGACTCCAGGCCTATGTTACAAAAACACTGATGCTCTGTATGTCCCCCCAGTTATAGATAATAATACTTTTATTTGATTTGTTAAAATCGTGAAAAGGGTGGAACTTACCACCATAAAATAAACAACATAACATGTCCCCCAGTGTGCCCTGATACTGTGTCTGGGCCACAGACGCCCCAATGCTGAATAGGTCTCCCATGTGCCCTGATGCAGGGTCTGGGTTACAGACGCACTGATGCTGTGTGTGTACTCCATGCGCGCCTCCCGCGTGCCCTGATGCCAAGCCTTGGTTACTGATGCTGTGTGCGTCTCCCGAGGGTCCTGATGCTGTGTGCGTCTCCCGGGGGTCCCGAGACTGTGTCTGGACCACAGACACACCGATGCCGTGCCTGCACTGGCACCAATACTCCCGAAGCGGCGGGGCTGCCGTGCCCCTGACCTGTGGGTACCACACTGGCTGGGATTACTTAGCTCACTGCTGTGCGGTTTCATAAAAAATATAACAGTAGGAAAAAATCCAGCCGTATAAAATTACAGGAGACGGGAGGAGGCCCGGAAGGGCTGACGGTCCAAGCAATAACCAGGAACAATCAGCGCGGCCTGGGCTCTCCATCCATGATCTCATAGCACAGCCGTCTCACTTGTTATTTCTTTCACCCAAAAATAGCCGCCAGTCCTGGAAGGGGAGAGCCGGGGCAGCACGGCGGAGTGCGAACCGTGGCCGCCGGCCAGGAGCGTCCCCTTGCGAGCGGGCGGACCGGCAGCCACGCGCGCTTCTGTGCCGACCTGCGCGTGCGGGCTGAGCCCCCACACGGCATAAGGCACTCGGAGCATAGGCGTGCACGAGCCATCACCCTGCACACGGGTCCTCTCACCCACACCCTGAGCACACGGGTCCTCACACCCACATCCTGAGCAGGGCCACCCATGGGCCATCACCCTGCACACGGGTCCTCACACCCACATCCTGAACAGGGCCATCACCCTGCACAAGGGTCCTCACACCCACATCCTGAGCACACGGGTCCTCACACCCACATCCTGAGCAGGGCCACCCATGGGCCATCACACTGCACACGGGTCCTCTCACCCACATCCTGAGCAGGGCCACCCGTGGGCCATCACCCTGCACACGGGTCCTCACACCCACATCCTGAGCAGGGCCATCACCCTGCACAAGGGTCCTCACACCCACATCCTGAGCACACGGGTCCTCACACCCACATCCTGAGCAGGGCCACCCATGGGCCATCACCCTGCACACGGGTCCTCACACCCACATCCTGAGCAGGGCCATCAACCTGCACAAGGGTCCTCACACCCACATCCTGAGCAGGGCCATCACCCTGCACAAGGGTCCTCACACCCACATCCTGAGCACACGGGTCCTCACACCCACATCCTGAGCAGGGTCACCCATGGGCCATCACCCTGCACACGGGTCCTCACACTCACATCCTGAGCGTACGGGTCCTCACACCCACATCCTGAGGAGGGCCACCCATGGGCCATCACCCTGCACACGGGTCCTCACACCCACACCCTGAGCAGGGCCACCCATGGGCCATCACCCTGCACACGGGTCCTCACACCCACACCCTGAGCAGGGCCACCCAAGGGCCATCACCCTGCACACGGGTCCTCACACCCACACCCTGAGCAGGGCCATCACGCTGCACAGGGGTCCTCACACCCACACCCTGAGCAGGGCCATCACCCTGCACAGGGGTCCTCACACCCACACCCTGAGCAGGGCCATCACCCTGCACAGGGGTCCTCACACCCACACCCTGAGCAGGGCCATCACCCTGCACACGGGTCCTCACACCCACACCCTGAGCAGGGCCATCACCCTGCACAGGGGTCCTCACACCCACATCCTGAGGAGGGCCACCCATGGGCCATCACCCTGCACAAGGGTCCTCACACCCAAATCCTGAGCACACGGGTCCTCACACCCACATCCTGAGAAAACGGGTCCTCACACCCACATCCTGAGCACACGTGTCCTCACACCCACATCCTGAACACACGGGTCCTCACACCCACATCCTGAGCATATGGGTCCTCACACCCACATCCTGAGCATACGGGTCCTCACACCCACATCCTGAGGAGGGCCACCCATGGGCCATCACCCTGCACAAGGGTCCTCACACCCACATCCTGAGCAGGGCCATCACCCTGCACAGGGGTCCTCACACCCACACCCTGAGTAGGGCCACCCAAGGGCCATCACCCTGCGCACGGGTCCTCACACCCACACCCTGAGCACACGGGTACTCACACCCACATCCTGAGCATACGGGTCCTCACACCCACATCCTGAGGAGGGCCACCCATGGGCCATCACCCTGCACAAGGGTCCTCACACCCAAATCCTGAGCACACGGGTCCTCACACCCACATCCTGAGAAAACGGGTCCTCACACCCACATCCTGAGCACACGTGTCCTCACACCCACATCCTGAACACACGGGTCCTCACACCCACATCCTGAGCATATGGGTCCTCACACCCACATCCTGAGCATACGGGTCCTCACACCCACATCCTGAGGAGGGCCACCCATGGGCCATCACCCTGCACAAGGGTCCTCACACCCACATCCTGAGCAGGGCCATCACCCTGCACAGGGGTCCTCACACCCACACCCTGAGTAGGGCCACCCAAGGGCCATCACCCTGCGCACGGGTCCTCACACCCACACCCTGAGCACACGGGTACTCACACCCACATCCTGAGCATACGGGTCCTCACACCCACATCCTGAGGAGGGCCACCCATGGGCCATCACCCTGCACAAGGGTCCTCACACCCAAATCCTGAGCACACGGGTCCTCACACCCACATCCTGAGCATACGGGTCCTCACACCCACATCCTGAGCATACGGGTCCTCACACCCACATCTTGAGGAGGGCCACTCATGGGCCATCACCCTGCACAAGGGTCCTCACACCCACATCCTGAGCAGGGCCATCACCCTGCACAGGGGTCCTCACACCCACACCCTGAGTAGGGCCACCCAAGGGCCATCACCCTGCGCACGGGTCCTCACACCCACATCCTGAGCACACGGGTCCTCACACCCACATCCTGAGCACACGGGTCCTCACACCCACATCCTGAACACACGGGTCCTCACACCCACATCCTGAACACACGGGTCCTCACACCCACATCCTGAGCATACGGGTCCTCACACCCACATCTTGAGGAGGGCCACTCATGGGCCATCACCCTGCACAAGGGTCCTCACACCCACATCCTGAGCAGGGCCATCACCCTGCACAGGGGTCCTCACACCCACACCCTGAGTAGGGCCACCCAAGGGCCATCACCCTGCGCACGGGTCCTCACACCCACATCCTGAGCACACGGGTCCTCACACCCACATCCTGAGAAAACGGGTCCTCACACCCACATCCTGAGCACACGTGTCCTCACACCCACATCCTGAGAAAACGGGTCCTCACACCCACATCCTGAGCACACGTGTCCTCACACCCAAATCCTGAGCACACGGGTCCTCACACCCACATCCTGAGCATACGGGTCCTCACACCCACATCCTGAGCATACGGGTCCTCACACCCACATCCTGAGCATACGGGTCCTCACACCCACATCTTGAGGAGGGCCACTCATGGGCCATCACCCTGCACAAGGGTCCTCACACCCACATCCTGAGCACACGGGTCCTCACACCCACATCCTGAGAAAACGGGTCCTCACACCCACATCCTGAGAAAACGTGTCCTCACACCCAAATCCTGAGCACACGGGTCCTCACACCCACATCCTGAGCATACGGGTCCTCACACCCACATCCTGAGCATACGGGTCCTCACACCCACATCCTGAGCATACGGGTCCTCACACCCACATCTTGAGGAGGGCCACTCATGGGCCATCACCCTGCACAAGGGTCCTCACACCCACATCCTGAGCACACGGGTCCTCACACCCACATCCTGAGCATACGGGTCCGCACACCGACATCCTGAGCACACGGGTCCTCACACCCACATCCTGAGCATACGGGTCCTCACACCCACATCCTGAGCATACGGGTCCTCACACCCACATCTTGAGGAGGGCCACTCATGGGCCATCACCCTGCACAAGGGTCCTCACACCCACATCCTGAGCACACGGGTCCTCACACCCACATCCTGAGAAAACGGGTCCTCACACCCACATCCTGAGCATACGGGTCCGCACACCGACATCCTGAGCACACGGGTCCGCACACCGACATCCTGAGCACACGGGTCCTCACACCCACATCCTGAGCAGGGCCACCCATGGGCACCCGCATTCTAAGCAAGGTTTGTCATGAGCCATCACCCTGCTCACGGCAGTCACACACCAATTCTGGGCAAAGCAGTAATAACCCTCACTCTGCACAAGGGAAGTCTTGCCCCTTTCTGAATATAAGCAGACATGATCACTCCTCACTCCTCACTCCTCCCCCAACGGGTACAATGAGCCATCACCCTCCATGTGGGCCGCACGGGCAGCCATGAGCCATCACCTTGCACCCAGGCTGCCACACTCCGGTCTTACAGATGGGCAGCCACGCCGTAGTTCGGAATATAAGCAGCGGGCCCTCGCTCTGCCCGTGGGCAGTCATACCCAGTGTAGAAGCTCTGCTTTTTCGCATGGGTGAAAACCTCTTTCCCTGCTAGACACTACTGGCACTTCGACTCGGCACTGAGACACCACAAACTGATTCCACAGCACATGCGTTTCCTTTATGCTATGCAAGTTCGTTCCACTTAGTTTCACAGACGCAGAAACACACCTGGCTGCGACTCGTCTGCCTGAGCTTCGCATAAGAGGACTGCAGAATGGTCAATTCCCTTTGCAGGACCTCACAGGGGTCTGCAGTCTAATGCTGGAGGAGGCGGAGACAGCAGCTTCCCATCAAGCCTCGAGGTGCCCCAGACACCCTACCTCCGGTTTGGGGCACAGGCGGGCCAACGTTGACCCATCAGATGTGGATGGACCGGGCCAGCCTTGGAGTGCTGTCCAGCACCTGACTGCTACGCTCTACCAGCTGAAGGTGCAGGCATACCCTATGCAGCTTGGCATGGAGGCCACCAACAGGCATGACATCTGCAGCCCCCAAGCCTCTGGGTTGGAGCGGCAAAGAAAGATGAAAGAGGGATCACCTACTCCTTGCTCCATTTTTTTTTAAAAAACACTTTTTATTTAGTTTTACTCATTCGCACAGGCACTTTCTAGGGCATGAGCTGTGCCAGGGTACACACAGGCCAAGTAACAAGAGCATCATTGCATATGAGAGAAGTATAATAACTCCCCATCTCCCTACCCACAATATGGGAATCATGTATAGAGCAATAATCATACGGTGCTGTCCGTCAACATCCTGAATCCTAATATAGCCCTAGACGTCTAAAACTTCCAACCCCGCCCACCCCCCCACCACCCTCCCCGCCCCCAGGCGCGCGCATCACCTACTCCTTGCTCCATGTAAGCTGGTCAGCTAAGCATGTGGTGGGGAGAAGTGGGTATCCTCCTTAACACAACTATTTCACACAAACCACTCTTCCATTCTCCTTCAAGTACCGCTGTACATCAGTCACTGCCCACTTTACAGCAAATGTTATTACCCTACCCTCCCCCCCCCCCCCCCCCCCCCCACCACAAGCACAACGGATCACTTCCTTGACCATCTTGGGACTCATTTGCGACTTTCAACCCAATCATCATCCATGGCTTTACTCTAACACCCACAAATCCCTTTTTTCATAGCACATGTCAGACTACTATCCAACAGTCACCCCTTGCCAACACAGAGCCAATAAAAACCAGAGGACATAATTCTTGTATTGAACACTCTATCCTGCTCTAGACCCACTATTAACCCAACCCAATCTGATCACAACTTACTACATATGTTAGTCAACGTACTATCCAACCAAACTCCCAAGACACTGCTAAATCTTCATACTAACATCGAGGCATCGAACAGCACTTATCAAGGTGGCCTAAGCTTTCCATATGATGATGATGAGTCAAAGAATTCACCCTCAACATTTGGGGTCTAATTGAATTGGAGCTAATCACGTGTATTGGAATTGGATGCATTTTATACATACACCTTGTATGACTATACTCAAGCCCTGATGAAGTTCACATGAAGTAAACGAAACGCGTTGGCTGTCCTGCTTCCTTTGCAAGAAAAAGAAAGAACATTTTGAATAACACAAGAACGAATTGGACTGACATTTGCGAATAATACCTGTGCAGTGCACTTAACATACATTGGAACTACTCCGACCCTTTTTGCGGTCACACCACTTGAAACAGCGGGTGCAGTGGTTGTGCACGCAATATTTCTTCTTTTATTTTAATTGGTTTCCAAATTAATTGGTGATAAGGAGGGAGGTGTGACCTTGGTTCTGGCTCCCCGTTTCTTTGTTTTGCATGTTTACTATTAAAACAGCATGAGCTCACATCAACTGCACATACAGGTCTGTATGCGCATTAAAAAACCCTACCCTGCACCACACCAACTCAAAAATACTCCATTCTTACCAGCCACTGATTGCAGTACATACTTCTACCTGAAAAGCACCACCACCATAAGAACCACCCTCACCATACTTCCGACTGCTGCTCCACCACCCCCGCATACATGCCCACCACACAACAAACTCGCCAAACTGTACTCCACACTACTATAACACGACAGTCGGAACACACTCTTATTACCAGTGTCAAACTCTTATGCGCCATCTGATCTTTTCACTACTCCGAGTACCTAATCCCTGGTACTCACATGCAGCATTATTTTCAGCCTCCCCTCTCTCCAACTATTCCACACTTTTGGCACGTACCCAACTTTAATTATGCAGCAGCTGAACTTTCTTAAAAGACTCGCCCGAGCAACCATGTGTCTAGCATCTCAACTCCCTTCTTTTCAAAGATATTGGAAGGATTGGTGTGCAATCACCTCGTGGTTTATTGTTCTTCCAATAACCTTCTCAACCTCCCAATTCCAAAGAAAGGTCATAAGTATCCATCTTTATCTGCACTGCCCATCACAATAGATGTTCTTCTCTCTTCATATCTGGACCTATCTGCAGCCTTGGACACAGCCGGCCACTGTACTGTTCCCTGCTATGTAGAGTCTGTAGGCAGTACTGGTGTGTGGCACACAGCTAGCTCACATCTTCCTCCTCGATTACTCTTTCTCGGTCTCCTGGAACTTAGCACTCTATAAGTAAATATCCCCCAAGGCTCTTTTTTCTCATGTTTCATCATTCCTTTAGTGTTTTTTCTCATTTGGCTTCTCCCATTACCACTACGGAGGTGACATCCACACACATACATTTAAATAGGCAATACAATCAGCAACTCCATAGTATTTTGCAGACCGGGCTACTGCAATAATACTCTCGTTGGGAGCTCCCAAAATCCACTCCATCAGATACGGTTACAAATCACGCTACCCGAATAGTATAACATTTACCCACGTACAACCCCTCCAGCTTGTCATTTTGCCACAAAGGATCTAGCTCACTGCCAACAACTGGGCTTTATGCAAATTCCTGATTTTTTCAAAAGCAATCTGGTTCCAAACTCTCTCTGCAACATTCTTCCCCAGTGCACAACTGTTCGAAACCCTAAGATACACCAATGTCAATCTTCACACCATGCGCTGCCTCCAAGTGCCAGAGTTTTCACCTTCTTGGACCAATGTGCTGGAACGCCCTACCACTAGATGCCCCGGCAACCCCCTTTCTACACCTCTAAACATCTGTGAAATATCCCTTTTTGCAACTTGAAAGATGAGGGCAGTTACTCCCCAGCTTTGAGGATTAACTGTATACTTCGTTTCTGTATGATACACTTGCTTTTTATTTGCCAAACATTATTTAACTGTGTATTTGCAAATTTCTACAACACTGCTGGTGCAATCAACTCACACAAAGACTGCTGCTGTTTTGCCTAAACTATTTTACCACCTAACATCTTTGATCTAGGTTGCAATAGAAAAATATCCATAATGAAATGTATCTGCTATCAATTAAAATAATGAGTGCAAAGCAAATATGAATCAACACTAAAATAAAAAATAAGGTGCAGCATGAGTGGCAGAGGATACGTAAACATACAAGCACAGTAAACACACATGCACATTAGCTCTTCTAAAAGCTTTTTGAAAAGCATTGTTCAGTAGAGAACCAAGACATAGGAAAATGAGGGTTACATACTAGCCTACAATCAAAGTAAAGTTATTTCAAAAAAAGCTCTTAAAATAAAACCAATAGTTAAATACACTTTGAATACAGTTACTCAGGGTGTTGGACTTAGACCTCTCTACAGGGCCACGCACCAGACTTTTTGCCTTCATCCCTCTTGTTTTTGAACCCATTTGTGTTGGCTTTAATGCCTCTGCACTTTACTACTGCTGATCAGTGCTAAAGCACTTGTGCGTACTCCTTAAAACATGGTAAAATTGGCTTACACCCAATTAAAGTCCCTAGTAAAGTGGTACTACATGTACCAGGGCCAGTACATTAGATGCCAATAGTTAACCTGCAGGACTTATTGTGCCACCCACTTTAGAGGTTCTTTAAAACATCTCTCAGGCCTGTCATTGGAGCCCGTGTGCAGTTTTCAACTGCCTTTTTGACCTGGTGAAATAAACCTTTAGCCAAGTCTAAACCTTCCTTTTTAATACATATAAGTTACCCCATAGGTAGGCCCTAAACAGCCCATAGGGCAGGGTGCAGTGAATTTAAAAACTCAGACATGTACTTTTAAGTTTTACATGTCCTGGTAATGAAAAACTTCCAACTCCGTTTTTCACTACTGTGAGGCCTACCTCTCACATAAGGTCACTCTGGGTTATCTTATTACATTAAAAAGTGCTATCCCTTGATTAGGAGCAGAAAGAAATATCACGTTTGGACTCAAATGAATTGCAACTTAAAATCCCATTAAATGGTGAAGTCATATTTTAGATCACCATTTTGAAAAAGTCACATTTAGAAAGTTGTACATAGCAAAACAATTGCCAATACGGACTAATAAGTGATATTTTAGTTCATGGTCACACAACCTAATTGAGGTCATTACCATTTATTTTGAGACTTTTCTTTAAAGATATGTATGGTGAAGTGTACATGTATGAATGAATGCAATGATGGGTGTATCACACATTAAACATTGTTTATTTGTTGTTTAGTTTACAGTGTTCATTTGTTCGGAGACCTGAGAACCCCAAAAAACATTTTGAAGTACTGTACTCGGGAAGGGGAGACATCATGGCAGAGATCAAGCAGGAGGGTGTAACGAACTGTAAACTATTAATGTAATCTTGCTTGTCGGTGAAAATGATGGGCTAATGGTGGTGATGTGATAATTCAATAACTGTCGTGATCAACTGTGTGCAATGTAACAATAAAAAGAGTTTAAAAAAACCATTATGAAGTGTTTGAAACATGTCGACAGTTTAACAAACACGTGTATTTCATACAAAGGCTATTGAGGCTCAATATCTCAATGGCCTAAAAGAATGCAATAGAATTACCATTCTATGCCTACATTTTTACACTGTTTGTTCTATAGTCCAGCTTAAGGAGCATTTAAATCCTAGAAATTCATAATATAACTGTGTGGCTCCCGTCAGGTTTGGTAAATATAGGACGTGGGCACATTGGTGTTTAATTTAAGTTTCCTAATACAAAGACAATGACTTGTTGCGTCATGGTATGTGTAATATTGGGGTACAGATGGCTATATTGATGCATTAGTCATATGTTTATTGGGTCATGTATGTGCTGTGTATGAGTAACAATTAGAGTATTTTCTGACAAAAATGTAACGTGTGGTAAATTGTGATGAAGACGTCCATCAAGAAAAGTATCAAAATAAATGGTGATCACATCAATTAGCATACTCACAAAGAACTAGACAACAGCCTATTGTCAACTCAGAATCTTTGGAGCCTGGGCTGGGGAATGGGGGATAGGCCCAGAGGTTTCTCCCACTTCAAAAGCTGGCACCAGGGGGGCGTGGCTTGAACGCCGCACAAGATGGCGGCTTAGCGTCGGAGCTCCGCAAGTCGTTCACCGGAACCGGCGACTTTCTCCGCACTCACCGGACCTTCGTGAGCGCTGATGATATATTTCGACGCCGGAACGTGAGGTGAGCAGGGAGACCTGAGCTGCTCTCCTCTATCCCGGCGGTATGCGCTGTTTCTCCTCAGTGACGCGCTTCACCCCCCGACGGCCGCCATTTTCTTTAACTTTCCAGTGAAACTCCCTCATCAGCGAGCGCCGCTTTCATGCTTCAGCGTGCGTAATGCGAGTGCGGATGCTTTATACACCGGCCTCATGCCTTAACAAACCCCTCTCCTTGTGACCCTAATTATTGTTTCTCTGAAGAAACACCGTCATTTTCTCTCCACATCTCAGCGCTATTCCTCATGTCTGAAGCCTTTTTTCTCACAACTTGGTGGCACGCTACACTACATAGAGCCTATTGAACTCTTCAAGTTGAATTAAGCGTTTCAATCTGCGACTCTATGTCATGAGGTGACAGTATGTATTCACAAAATTTTTCTGGTTCTATCTGAGGTAAGGATATATGTTTCGTGACTTTCATTTGGTTGCATCTCATCATCCCTCGTTGCAGCATATATATGCTTTTTACAGTTTCTCTCCATAAAGCGTTCCTCCTGCTTCATATTTGCAACATTTTTCTCATCCAAATTTTGTGGTGTCTTTGCTCTTCCTTCTCTTGCCATTTATGGGGAAGCTCCGCACCCTCAAACTTACAGCATCGAAAACCAAACCACAACTTTCCTCAGACTCTGATTCCACGGCACCTACTATGGATGATCCTACTCCCCTCAAACCAATCGCCGCTCACGGCGCAATCCCTAAAGCTACTCCATCCAGTAAGCTTTTACAACCTGGCTCAACGAAACGTTTGAAAAAAGACCCTCCATCTCCAGGCTCTTCATCACAATCTGCGTCAATGGATCTTATTTTGGAAGAACTTCGTGCTCTCAAACCCTTCATGGCTGAAACCACTAAAACCTTACAATTTCTTCATGACAAATGGTCTACTTTGGAATCGAGGGTTCTTTTGGTGGAACAATCTACAGAGACTCTTCAATCTTCCTGTGCAAAAATCTCGCTCTTAGAAAAAGATGTCTCTCTCCTGAAGCGACAGTCGGAGGAGTTGGAAAATCGCAACCGGAGGAACAACCTACGCCTTTACAATCTTCCGGAACTCACAGAGGGATCCAATCCAACGGCTTTCTTCCAAACCTTTTTACCAAAAATCTTGGATCTTCCTCCTTCCTCATCTCTAAATATCCAACGTGCGCACAGACTTGGCCCGAAAGTTTCCACTAAGCCCCGTGGAGTCATCATGCTGTTCCTTCAGTATACTGACCTCCTCCAAGTGCTATCAGCAGCAAAGGCTAAAAAACAAGTTATGTGGGAGGGTCGCAGGCTATACCTTTCTCAGGATGTTGCTAAGGTCACAGCAGATCGTCGGAAACAGTTCCTTGATTTGAGACCACGACTGAGAGCCCTTGGCGCCAGATATGGACTACTACATCCATGCCTCTTCAAGGTGACCTACAAAGAAAGAACAACTACATTTGAAGATCCACTCGTCCTTGAAGAGTTCCTGCGTCGCCACGAAACCGAAAACATGGACACTGCAAGACCCGTCTAACTATTCTTGTTTGTTATATCTGTTTTACCATGTTTTCTCATCTGTCTGACTACAGGTTTCCCTGCCGTTTTTTGTTTTTGGTCCCTGTATATGACTGAGTATCTTCTACCCCTGTATATTCTACCTCCTATGTGCAATGTCCATGTGCTACTTCTTCTTTATTTCATCCACCATATGTATTTCTAATGTTCTCTTCTAATTTTTTACCTTCTTACAGATCCTCTCCCCGTGTTTCTTCATCCCGGTGTACCCGTACTTCCCTCCATATCGTTCCTTCGCTGGTTCCTCAAGTGTTCGACGATGTGAGTCTCCGTTGTTGATGTCGTCCTCTTCTGACGTCGTCATTCCTCAGTTCTTTTTGACTTGTTTTTATCTGTTATGATGTTACTACTTTCTTCATGCTTTGCTCTATATTTTCTACTGTTTACTTTTTCTATCCTTTCATTCAACTCTTTCTCTCCTATTTCTTTACTATATTCTCTTTATTCTCTTCTGATTTCTTTCTCTTACAATTCTTGTTTTTTACACTCTCATTACTATTATCTTCCTTTTCCTATTCACTTTTCAATATATCTTATTCTATATCATTCTATTGAAGTTGCAAATTCCGAGTAGTTACTTGGAATGTTAAGGGGTTAAATAACCCCATTAAACGTCAACGTGTTCTAACTCACTTGACACGGCTTAAAGCTGACGTAGCTCTCCTCCAAGAATCCCACCTTTCGGACAAGGAGGTTAACAAACTTAAACGTTGCTGGGTGGGACATGTTTTTCATTCTCCTGCTTTAGGTAAGAAAAATGGCACTGTTATTTTATGTCATAAAAAGTTAAATGTTTCAGTGGTATCCCATGAAAATGATGATAATGGCCGTTGGGTTATTACTAATCTTCTTATTGATAAAATTCCTATCGTTATCTTCAATGTTTATGCTCCTACAGGTATTGATAAATTATTTTGGCCTGCTATTTCTGACAAATTAGTTACAATTAATGAGAAATATGTTATCTTTGGTGGTGATTGCAATCAAGTTTTGGACCCTTTTCTTGACAGAAACTCCAAAGTTAAGTTTATTCCCTCTAAGATGCATTCCCAGTTTATTACTTCTATTCGAAATTATGCTCTAGTTGACATTTGGAGACTATGTAACCCTGACCTTAAAGAATACATGTTCTATTCCCCCACCCACCACTCCCAATCTCGTATTGATTACCTTTTCCTCAGCAAACCCCTAGCACAATTAGCTACTCATTCAGACATTGGTTCCATTTTAATCTCAAACCATGCTCCTGTTTTTGTCGATATTGACCTTATCCCCTTCTCTCCTCATTCAGGACGCTGGAGATTTAATAACTCTTTACTCCTAGACCCCATATTCTCCACTAAAGTTACAGCTTTTACCTCTGAATTCTTTGCATTAAATCATCTCCCTGAGTCTTCCTTTATTACGGTGTGGGATTCCTTCAAAGCAGCTGCTAGAGGATTTATCATCAATTTCGTTTCTCAAAAGAAAAAACAATCAATCACCAAATCAACTCAACTTTTAGATAAAATTAAGAAACTAGAATATACCTATTATAACTCTTCCTCTGAATCCTCACTTCGCGAACTTATTTCTGCCAAAATTGAGTTTAATAAGTTTACCACAAATGCAGCATCGAATTCTCTTCTTAAATGTAATTCCCGTTATTACGGAGGACAAAATAAAATGGGCAAACTTCTAGCTAATTACCTTAAAATACGCAAAGAGAAAACAAAGATTGAATCTTTACAAGGTCCAACTGGTGTTTCTTTCTTCAAAGACAAAGACATATTAGCTCAATTTGTCTCTTTCTACCAAACTCTATACACTCCTGAATCTATCCCTGATCCTGATGATCTTCTTGCTTATTTTCGAGATATCCCTTCCCCTCAATCTTCTCATGTTGATTTTCAAACGTTAAATTTAGATATTTCCCCCTCTGAAATTTCTCATGCTGTTTCAATCTTACGTAAAGGTAAAGCCCCCGGACCAGACGGTTTCACTATTGAGTTCTATAATCATTTTTCTTCCCTTCTCCTCCCTAAACTTTTCCTATTATTTCAGTCCTTTGTTGATTCTGGTTCCTCTCGGGGTACTTTCCAAGAAGCATTAATTTGTCTAATACCCAAACCAGATAAAGATCATACTCTATGTAGAAACTATCGCCCTATCTCCCTGGTCAATACAGATTATAAAATTTTTGCCAAGATTATAGCCCTTAGATTAGACCCTCTATTACCGGAACTTATCGGTCCGGAACAATCTGGATTCGTTAAGGGTCGTTTGTCGTCAGATAATTCTCGTGTTTTCTTTAACATTTTGAGTAGAGCCGCCTCTCTCACTTCCCCATTAGCTGCCATTTCTCTCGATGCCGAGAAGGCTTTTGATAGAATTGGCTGGGATTTTATGTTTCAAGCGCTTCGTTGGTTCGGTTTCCCACCTAAATTCATTTCTCTTATTTCTTTACTTTACTCTAGTCCCCATGCCTCCATTTTCGCTAACGGCATCACTTCTGATTATTTTCCCCTCCGAAGAGGAGTTCGTCAAGGATGCCCTTTATCTCCTCTTTTGTTTATTCTAGCTTTAGAACCCTTTTTAACCAAAATCAGACGTGACGAGAATATTTCCGGTTTTCAATATGGTCCCCAACAACAACAAGTTAAACTATCGGTGTACGCTGACGATATTTTATTTTACTGCTCAGACCCTCAAACAACCCTACCCTCCTTCCTTAATCAAGTCTCCGCTTTTTCTAATGTATCTGGCTATAGACTTAATACAGACAAATGTGAAATTCTACCCCTGAATCCTTTATGTCTAAAACATCTATTTGATACCACTGGTTTTTCCTGGCAACCCTCTAAGATTAAATACCTAGGTGTTTGGTTCGCCCCTCGTCTCTCCGATACCCTCAAATTTAATTTCGAATCCCTCTCTACTAAGCTCACTTCTTCTATTAATCGTTGGAATCCTCTCTTTCTTTCTTGGTGGGGTCGCCTAGATTCCATTAAAATGATGTTAGCTCCTTTGGTCCTATACACTATTTCTATGATTCCCATTCGCATCCCTAATCAACACTTCAAATCAATAGATTCTATTCTGCTGAAGTTTTTATGGAAAGACAAAAAATCCAGAATAGCCCTCTCTGTTTTAAAGAAGGACAAATCTTTGGGTGGAGTCAAATTTCCCAATTTTAAATCGTATCATACTGCCTTTTCCTTAAAACAAGCCTTGCGTTGGCTCTCTTCAGATCTTCCGTATTATCCTCCACTTTGGTTGACACTAGAGTTATCTTTTCTTCACCCTTATGAATTCAATGAAGTTCTTTCCTTTTCCTCTAATGTCGCCTCTCTCCGATCTCCCATCATTTCTCACACACGTTCTCTTCTTCAACCTTACTTGTTATCCTCCTATCCTTCTGCTTCTTCTACTCATACCCAACCTATTTGGCATAATAAACACATTAAAATTCGTAATCGTTCGCTCTATTGGAAATCCTGGCATTCCCGTGGTTTAAAATGGGTTTCTCAACTTATCTCTGATACTCGCCCCCTTCCTTTCCACTACCTCCAAACTCAATTTTCGTTACCTCCCTCTACTCGTAAGCAATATTTATCACTGCTCCCCTCTCTTACCCAGTATCTTTCCTCCCTCCCTGCCTCCAACACTATTCCTATACCTCACCTTTCCATCTCTAATGCTCTTAACCAGTCCCCCATCTGCTTCTTTTCTTTATAAATCTCTTCAAGCATTTATTGAACGCACCAAATCTAAGGTTGAGTTGGCTTGGGAGGACGACCTGTCTCAAAATTGGCCCCCTAATCTTTGGGATAAAATTTGGTCTAAAATTCATAGTACATCTAGAGCTGCCAATACTACCCAAACCTTATTTTTTATCTATAATCGTAAATTATATACCCACGTGAATCTGTCTTCTTTCTCCTCAGACACTTCTCCCACTTGTTGGTCCTGTCCCTGCCCTTTGGCTGATTTAAAACACATGCTCTTTGAATGCCCTCCCATTCTCCATTTCTGGCAATTAGTTTGGTCTCAAATACAGAAAATTTTCAAGCTCACTCTCCCTTTTTCAGTCCTTCACATTTTTCTAGGTTCCCTTTCCCCTGATCTCTTCGGACCCCACCATAAGCACAAACTACTCGATCTCCTGATAGCCATTGCTTTCCATCATATTACATCGCATTGGAAGCCGGCTAAGGATGTTTCCTTCTCTGCATGGTGGAACGCAGTTTGTTTTAATCACCGTCTAGACACCAACTTTGTCTCCCCTATTTCCCTAGCAATTAAACGTGACCTTCTATGGCTCCCTCTTACCGAATATTTATCCAGCATTACCAGACCACCTCCCACTTCTCCACTACGTATTGTTGAAGTTCAAAAACCACCATGAATTGTTTTATCTTAGTATATGTAAATTTATTAATGCATCCTATGTTTTCTTTTTTGTCACTTTTACGATGTATGGTTCTCATGTTTTCCCCTAACCCTCAATATTCCTGAAATTTTTTGACTTATATTGTTTTTATTTAACATTATTTCTTTGATCAATTCCATTTTTGTTGTAAGAGAGATATCTTGTTTTTATAACTCCTGATTGTTTCTTCATGTAATGTCTTTTCTTCTTTATGCCTTAATAAACTTCAAACTTAAAAAAAAAAAAAAAAAAAGCTGGCACCAGCTATAAATACTGGATCCGCAGACCAACTCATCAGTACACTCATGGGCCTTCGGAAAAATACACAGAAGGACTGCCTTGGTCTCCAGAGGACTGCCTTGGTCTCCAGAGGACTGCCTTGGTCTCCAGAGGACTTGCCTGATGCCTGCCTTGTATGTCAGTCGTCTGCCTTACTCCTTGAGACCTGCCTTGCTGCTTGAAGGAGAGAGTACCATCTTCATGAACCCATGACTACCAGAGTCAGCTGGCTCACCTTCTGTTCTGAGCTACAGGGACACATTAAGCCCCGGAGGCCTCCGTGCAACTGCCCAGCTGGCTAGCTGCAACTGGCCCTGCCGGAGCCCTGCTGGGGTGAGTTTCTGATCTGTTCCTCAAGATGTGCCTCCCCAGGCCCTAGACCCTTGGCTGGCATCATTTGAGTTCTTCCTGTAAAATCCTGCACCCCAGGCTTTGAGAAGGTAACTTTTTCAGCAGGACTAACCTGGTTCCTGTAATCATCCTGAACGTGTGACTTTGTCCTGGTCTCCCACAACCAGATGCCCACAGTTAGCAGTTTCTGCTTCTCAGTGCGGTTTTTATTTAAACATTTAAAACTGCAGATCTCCAGTTCTACTGACTGGAATGGGGTCATTTTGTTCTCATTTTATTTATAGAGTTTCATACTAGGTTTCTAAATTGGTGTGGGAGTTTCCTTGAGGTGGGTTTTCACTTTATCACGGTTTTTGTGCTTCACAAATACTTAACAGCGCCTCCAAGTTAAAATTGACTGCTTTTGTGCAAAGCTACCAGAGAATTAAGCCAGGTTAATTTAGTGGCTTTTGTGGTTCACCCTGACAAAGATTGCAGTTGTTGCCAGAGTGAGGCTTACAACCCCCATAACTAATAACCCAATTTCTTAACACTGGAAAGTAGTAAGAACACCTGTTTACAGTGTGTAGAAATAGGAAAAGCAGCACTACATAATAGGTATTTTAGCGTGTTTCTTTTTTATAGAGAATGAATACAGCTTTTAATGGTTATATTATTCCAGGAACATGAACAACAGATTTATTTTATATTTAAAAAATACTAATGTAGAATGTTTGGAATAAACTCTAGACAGGAAGGAGAATATTGACAAAACAGAAGTCACCAGAAGAGTTCCAGAACTGTGACACCCCAAAGTGGGAGACTGGAAGACAGAAAAGATCAACAGTACTGATTTCACAACCGTAAACTGTGAAGATGGCTGCTTAGAACTTGCATGGAGAGTCACAGGCGATTTTTTTTATCTATGAAGCTGGATCTTTCATTGAAGTAGACCATGCAGCGACAGTTACAGGAGACTCTCACCTGTGAAGCGGAATCCTTTCATGGAGGCAGACCATGCATGGACCGCACAAGTGATTTTTTCATCTGCGAAGCCCGTCCATGGACAGCCACATAAGAGTCTCTGAGCACCCACATAACTGCCAAATGATCACAACTTCAAATGCTCCGGTGTAACCACTTCACGCATTTCAAAATATGGAATCTTATATCCCACTGAAAAATCTTATATCAAATCTTGAAGAACTACTGATCTAGACAGCAGTGTGTGTCCAAATTTCAATACGGCAGGAAGCACGCTACTTTCCCATTATCTTTGGTAGAACTCCTCACAGCAGGCGTGGCCATCGATTAGACTTCAGTTATCAGGAACACCTTTCAAAAGCTTTCTGCACTATCAGTGTACATATGCTTTGTAAGTGTCTCTTTCAGCAGACGTGGGTATGGCCTAATCCACTGTAATCAAGTGCACTCTGACAACAACCATGCACACAAATGCTAATGTTCTTTTTGAGGGTATCGTAGAACAGCTGTGGGCATTGATTGAACCACTGCATTTACACACAACCTGGCAAGAACAGTTCGACATGCTATTTCGGAGGAATCCTTGCAAACAGCATGGGCTACACTGCACTATTGAAGGGCACCCAAGCAAAAACACACCTCACATCATCTTTGAGAGGGCTTAGTGCAGTAGGCATGAGCATGGATAGAACCATTGTTTTCAGACGCACCATGGCAAGAACCAACACTTTGCCCCAATGAGCATGTGACAGAGCAACAGCGCAGGTTCCGGCTTGGACTATCCCACCCTGATCAGGTAGACGCTGGCAAGACCCACTCCTCGCCCCAACATACATATTCTCACAGCTGGCATTTGCAACAATGGTACTATCCCATTGCATAACTGGACCCTTTAAAGCACAGCAGCTACGGAGCCCGTGTCACCGAATGGAGGTGCTTCAAGCAGAACAGAGTTGTGGAGGGAGTTGGAGAGGAAGCAAAAGTGCTGCTGGAGGTAGGATTGAAGTTAAGGCTTCGGATGCTTCCCAGTCTCCCCCAGGAGCAGTGAAATGAGAGCAGCTGTGGGGAGAGGGCTCTACTTCCCGCATGCAGCCTGTTCTTTATGTTTTGGTTAATGTTTGTGACATTATACAGAGGTAGGTTTTCTATACTTGTGTATCTCGCAACGGTACAAATCTGTATTCCAGACCTGGCTGAAAAGGAGGGGGAAGGTACTTTCTTCAGTAGTCAAGAAAGCTAAGATCTTAATGTCAAACAGAGGCACGAAACAATCCCACACACAGGAGGGGAGGCTGGATAACATATTGAGAACAGTCAATGACGATACAGAAACACAACACCAGGCATTGGAATTACTGCACTGACAGTTAAACATTAAACCTCAAACTAGAGCCATTGGCAATGAAGCACAAACAGTCCCCCAAGGGTTCGCCCATTTTGTAGTGTTCCCCATAGCTAACCCCTCCCCCCCTCTAATCTTGTAGGACTTTCCACAGTTGCCCCCCATCTTGTAGTAAACCCCACTGGTTCCCCCATTAGCACTGCTCCCCACAGCTTCTTCAATCTTGTAGTGCACTTTACCGCTTCTCCAACCTTGAGCTCCCAACAACTTCTCTTCTTCCATCTTTTGCTGCTCTCTAAAGTTTCTCCCCATCTTGCTCCACTCCTAGGTGTTGCTTTCCATCTTTTCCGGCTCCCTATAGGTTTTCTCCACCGTGCACTGCTAACAATGGCTCCTCCCCACCCTGTAATGCTCCCTAGGGCTCTCCCCCATCTCTACTATATCTCACAGTTTCACATGTATACAAGGAAGACCCAACATATCTGTACTCCAAGACCCACAAGAGTACAGGCATGCAGAAAGACCATCACAGAGCCCTACACACATTCTCATACAACACACATGCAGTCAGACAACATACAAGTTGGCGTATATAGTTGCCAAGGGTAACCAATGGATATATTGAGGAACAAACCGGCAGATGCAAGCTTCACGCACCCTTAAGCTATACCCCTTCTATAGATGACATACTTAAGGTAGAGACAAACACTGTAAATGTTGATTCAATTTTTGCCGACTTCAGTCGACATTCCCATTCAGGCTCGAATTGTAAAAAATAAATAAAAATACCTACATAAAAAAGTAGTGTCAATGTCACAAAACTTAAAATAAGTAAGGATGTGGCATGAGTACAGGACTACCTGCAAGCATTTGTGTTTCCTGGCAACTTGTTACACAAATAGAGCCTCGGTCTCAAGCACACAGGGATTACCAAGTGAAGGCAGGACCCAAATCTTAGAATATTCTAAAATCTGTGTGATGGCTTTCAAATCTTATCACGGTCCGATTACTATTAGGGGATGCGAATGTTTTCTCTCCACTTGAGACCATGTATGGTCCATGTGCCATAAACAGGTCGAAAATGAGTGACTAAGGACTTACACACCCATCCGATGTCACATTCTGTATGTTGAGGATGAATTCCACCCTCTGCAGGCCCCTGGCAGCGTGGAGGCCTACTCCTACAGAAGTAAATAGGTGACTAGACTACAGGACTGGACAGTAAATGGGCTATCAGCCGAGTTCTTAAGTGGTGCTAGGAGGATTCTTCATCAACGAACAGCGCTTCTGTGAAGAAAATCATGTTTTTGTTGGAAAAAACACCGATTTATCCAGAAATTGCTTTCATTGTGTGATGCAGAACTTCAGTTTAAGTGTCCATCCAATCCGTATCCTTTGACGTAATCACCCACAGATAAAATGCAGGGTGCTCTATACCCATTCAATCCAAGGCCTCCTTAAACTTTTAGCTATACAACTCAGCTAGCGCATTGCTGTAAAATTAACAAATGTCTTGTTTAGACCGGCTATCACATAGCATATATCCAGACATCACAATATAACCAACTATGTACAAAGAGACCCCTGTGCAGTATAATATGCTGTGCGACATTGCGAACTAAGTGGACTAGGCACTCTTTCAAATATGTCTGTTTATGCGGCAACATGTTCGATCGAAGAATCACCACAGGATTGTCACTTAACACATCATCGCGCATACTACTACATTCAGTATCTACCACATTGGTCATCAAACTCTTGGTATTCTGAGAGGCTGAGCTCACACACTTCAGACACAATGCTTTGGCTGCCATCGGTCATAGGACGGCTAGACCAGCGTTCAACCTCATCGCTCTCTCGCACAACTCGACTGACAATCTTGCTTCTCTCTCCTTCAAAGACTTCATGTCAATTTCAAGAATTCCTAGAAACATGTACACTATCAGACACATCATCGCTAGCTTCAACACTCCCTTTGTAGCTAGCCACACCTCTTTGGCTTGACCAAGAGCCATTCTGAACCTTCACAGATCTCTTACTTTCTCAATAAGTGCAGCTAAATACATTTGGACTGCCACTTGTCAACCACAAAAGGGTTTATGAATCTTCACCCAATCCATCATGTTGAAATCATCAACTTTGGCATGATGCACACTCTTCCTCTGCATGAAAACCACTCCGTCTTGGACGCCCTGCATATCTACCTTACTTTTTTAATTCACCAATATTAAATAACTTATTACCAACTTAGACAATTGATCCTTCAAATAGAAAGGACTCACACTGGTAATCCAGTGTGGAGTTATAGGAGTGTTCCAAAACCTCTCTGTTAAAGTCCTGGTAACATCCACACCTCAACTACAAGCAAAATCAGTGGCGCTCTTCACTGCTCTATTAACTCTGTCCACCATACCATTGTTTTTTACACTCTAGAGAGCAACTGTGAAGTGTTTAATGGCAGCACTGGACAAATAATCTTTCATATCTTATAACACAAATTGCACACCATCGCCAAAACCAGAATTTTTGCCTAACTTTCTATTGCAAGAAAATTAAGAATGATATGAGCAAAATTATATTTCTCTAATAATAAGTCTAGAGAATTGCACCAATGTTAGAAATGCAAAGCATCAAAGGCTTGTGACTTGGTACAACAAGAACCTCATGCCCTACACATAGGTTCTGAAGTGTCCCGTCAACCAAACACAAGCGGACGCTTCTCGCTCTAGTGATGCAGCGCATCTCAACATCTTGAGACAACTGGGTGCAAACACTACTGTGTGTTCTTTACATTTAACAGAAAAAGGCACCAAAGACAATGACACTGGCATAAACTGTAATTACATACAACGTGCCTTCTTTGTAGGATTTCAGAGGAAGCCCAGTGACAATGAACCTCTTGGTGCTCTCAAAAGCTTGTGATTAAGTCTCACTCCAGAACACCTTGGAGAAGTAACTTTTCAGTAACAATTGCATTACCTTTAATTATTCGCGATTAGTATTTTTATTTTTTAATATTTTTTATTTTTTTAAACAAAGCAGTTACATTGGCAGGTATATCTTCAGTAATATAACAAAGTTACGACCATTTAACTTGATGTAGTCCAATAAGTAATACTTAAAGTGGCAGTTATACATCTCGATCACCGTCATTGACAGTTCCCCCCCCTCACCCCCAATTCAATCATCTTCTACCGCCTCATCCGAACTACTAACTTCCTCTTCTGGTAGTGGTTC
Source organism: Lissotriton vulgaris (assembly GCF_964263255.1). NCBI lineage: Eukaryota > Metazoa > Chordata > Amphibia > Caudata > Salamandridae > Lissotriton > Lissotriton vulgaris. The sequence continues at coordinate 2,053,367,822 of NC_141691.1, read as the reverse complement.
ACATATTTGAATCGTGATTAGTTTTTATTTAACGGCAAGTCCATGCTTACCTGAAATGTAAAAACACCCATTCTACAATGAAATTGTGTTCCTCTCAGCAAACATCAATTAAGACCTTGCTGGTAAAGTCTGAAAGAAGGCTGTGAGCTTTTGCTGGACATCAGGCCGTGTCTTATCAAGCGGTGGTGATTAGATGTGGATTGAGTAGATCCAGAGAGGAACAATCCCACTAGAACACAAATGTATCCTTCTGGGGAATCCCACCGACATTGACCTGCCAAGGGCCAAGATTTTGTATTGTGGCCTAGACCAGGTAGTGGGGAGGAGGGATATAGCCTGGTACTGGGGAGTAGGTGAGACCCCGACACGATGGGAGTAGAGGCATGGCATGGACATGTAAATGTTGGCAAAAAAAGTTACATAACGCCAGCAGGGGCTGCCCCCGTAAATTTAGTGAGATATGAGCTGGATGGATAACCTACTACTCCCTAGAGTTAACAGAAGATGGTGGGGAACAGAGCCAGGAAAAGGCATAATGGATACATGTCTGCGGTCTTATGAGAGGTTGCAAGGGACTATGTTTTCCTTTTGCTATGAATCTGTACTGGCCGACATATATGTCTTGGAGCGGGTGGGGGGGGGGGCGGTATTTGACTTTCAAGTTAATGTCAGAGTTTACAACTTTCCTGTGTGTTAGAGATACTTATTCCGATATTCTGTGCGGAGTTTTGTGTTATTGCTGCACTATATACACACTATAAAAATAAAATTAGTTTTTTTATTAAAGAAAAGAATGTGGATTGAGGGATGACTGGTTGGCATAGGGTCATCTGGGGTACGTATTGATCAACTGGGTAATCTGAGGGCCGGCGTAAGATATCCGAGGGCCTGCTAACAGAATCTTGAGGTGAGGACATCTGAAGGCAGGTTATGAGTCTCTGTGGGACATCTTATAGGGTCTAATCATTCGCTGGGGGTGTTGGACTGTGACTTGAGGGCTAAATGGCTCACAGAGGACAACCTGGGGTGTATATTAACTAACTGGGTTGTTGGCATGCCAGGTGAAAACACTGGGGGGTTTCAAGGTATGCTGAGAGTTACTGAGGGGCGACTGGTTATGCCTAATCACTAGCTGCTGATTTTTATGATCTAATCACCAAATGTGAATGTCTGAAAGTCTGCTGAGCCTTAGTGGCTTGAAGGGCATACAGGCATCTACAAGAGCTAGACAAGAGTGGCCAGAATTGTCTCAGGGGTGGCTTGAGTTTGCTGGTCTGTGGTGTCTGAAGGTAGACAAAGAGTGTCTCCAAGGTATGCGTCTCCAATCAGTAGTTTGTGAGCTATGGTAGCTCTCCAGATACCGGTTACTAGCTCTCCTGTGTGCAAGTCAAGCCTTCTAAATTAGAAGAGATTCCTTCAGCTGTAAGTTTCAGCTCGGTGTTATAATTTCTTGTCATTGGACAAAGTGAAAATGTCACCTTATCTGAATATATTGAAAGCAAAAATTAAAAGTGTGTCTTAGAGATGAAAAGGTGTGCATTGTCAAAACTCATATCATCATGTTGGGGGAAAATGCCAGATTTTCCAAAATACTGCTAAAGCTAATATTTGAATGATCAATCATGTAGCATTAGAAAAGCTTATTACTAATATTATTTCCTTGGTGCCACGAGAATGCAGCTACGCTGTTATGTATCACATAAGAAAATGGAATTTCAAATTGATAAATCCTTTTTTACATTAATAGAGGCAACCTTGCCTGATGCACAGAGGTGATTACTCCTGGCAATCTTGCATTGTGGACCCACTAATGTAATCTTGTCTGATGTGGTCATTATTACAACGCACATACTAGAAGCTCGGGATACTTTGCATTGCACATAAGTAGCTCTTGTTACAGAAAAGGCTTTTGGAGACCCCCTGTTCCAGGCCACGGTTAAGGGATATCCAATAGGCTCAAAGACAGCTGGCATATACTTCAACACTGATTAGTTTGCCCTACGTTGGCAGGATATGCCCAGACGTGGGTCCCTTGCTCACTTTGCCACTGGATTCAAGCTAGCCTGGCTGATGAGGGGTGTTAGCCGGAAACCGGTCCCAGGATGCTCGTTTACGGTCCAGGGAAGACCTGGCTTGGCAGTTCAGGCTGGACTGTTCCCATGAGAAGCAGGGACAAAACTGATTTGTATATGGCTATGTCTGAACTGGGGAGGCATGGTGAGTTAAAGAACGATGATGGATTCAACCCAGATCTGTGACTGGGGGTGAGTGTCTGAAAGGTTTCAGCACTCCGTCCATCATCTCCTTGCGTTTGCTATGTACTTCAACACTCTTAGAAGGCTAAGTGCCATGGAAGGCTGGAGGAACAGCAAAGGGGGTCTGATAGTAAAGGACCCTTGAGGGTAAGATGACAAAGCAGTCACAGCCCTTTCACACTGGTTTAGTGCAGACTCGCAGTTTTTAAGGACCAGCCGGGGAGACCACAGAAAGCGGTTACAAGGGCCGGACAGCCAAATCGCTTCTCCACAGGCTTGGAGCCTGCGATGGTCCTAGGTCTGTGATTAATTTCCACATTCTAAAAGGCAACAAAAGCTTAAAACCACAGTAAGCTTTCCTTTCTCCTGGGGAAGCCCGCAAGAAATGTGTCAAAAACACAAATGTTGCTTTAAATGCATCTCTGGGCTGGGTCTGTTAAAGCCAGGGCACTTTCAGTTGCCACACACAGTTGTAAATGGAAGTCTTGCTGTCCAGAAGCTCCACAGCTACTTCCGCAATAGGTTTGGGATTTTCGATAATATACACAAATTCATAAATTTGCTAAATAAGGATTAATTACATTTTTTAGCAAAACAATATTTCACTGTGGTCACCGAGAGTGAATCTTAAAATCAGTGGTATATTTCAAATTAGATTTCTTGTGTACAATTTAAAACATTGCAGTGTAACCAGTTTTCTTTTATTTCCATAATCTAACTATAAATCTTTTTTCCTGGTGCTCACTTAAGTGCTCGTCACGTGACAACAATCTTTATCTAGTAGGGAGACTATCCATGGTTTAACCCAAGTATGTAATTGTAACTTTCTCCCTCTTGTAACTTCCTCCAGTCCAATGCAACTTTACGGAGAATTCAATTCCCCACATTTTATTCGATTATATCCATTTTTTGTTATGTGTATTAGAGATTTATACTCTAGTGATAATATGACTGGTTTTGATTTAAGTCAAACATCTGTTGGTCTGTTTAAAAACGAACACACACAAAATATCTGCTTGGGGGCATGATTGTTCTTGCCGAGTGGCAACAGTCCACATGCAACACGTTCAGGAAGTCCGGACATATTTTTAAAGCCAAAAGCACTTTGCATGCTACGATTGTTTATGCTGTATTTAAAATGTTATTAGTGAAACGAAAAGTTCTGGAATGCAGAGGACTATCAAACCAAGATTAGGTGCTTTACAAATGTGTTTGGAAGGATTTTCTCTGCAGACCACCCTCAGAACTGGGATACAGGAGTTTGTATTTTAGGTGCTGTGCTTTGCCATTCTGGTGGGATGTTATGTGTCTGCTGTCCTCTATATAACGGACGAGAGTAAATCTCCTTGTGCAGCAGCTGAGGCAGTGTCTGTGGCATTAAGAGAGCCATTGCGAGGCTTGTGTTGCATTCTGGTCGGAATTCAGTGCTTAATTTGTAAACAAGCATTACAATGCAATGGTTTCGCCTTTGGAAAAGTTAGAGCTATTGGCATTGCTCATGACATTTTCTTTTTTTTACTTATAAATAAATGGCATTGTTATTTACATTGCAATAGGTCTCACATTTGTTGGAGTTGGAGCTACTGGCATTGTAAATGGCAATGTTTTTTATTCATGCTTTTTTGTTTGCAGTGGAGTGATTTTTTTTTTTTAAGTGCACACTATACCATATTATAAGCTTTTATAGCAACTATACAGTAAAGCTATAGCTATTTTAACGTAAAAGGGTGTAAATGGATGAATACAAATACAAAAAAGAATCATAAACTGTATGGTGGAATGTATAGCAGGTGACAGACTACTGATCACAACATACGTACTTGAAGTGATTGTGGGTACCATATGTAACAAGATGCATCCATAAGATTTGAACACTTTTAAGAGGCACAGTCAAGTATTTTGGAATAACGACAAAGAGAAGAGCAGCAGTTAAAGCGATATAGAAATAAAGAAGAAAGAAGAAACTGTGTAGAAAATAAGAAAGAAATATCTTAATCTCGCATATATTAGCATCAGCCCTGATAAATCATCCAAGCTCCTTCTTCATTGATCTGGCCTGTTGAATTTGGGACTTTTAAGCTGCAGGGAGTGCCACTGTCCTGGGAAAAAGTGGCTTTGGTACTGGATGTTAGGCTGGAACATATTGAACAGGAGAGCAGCAATAAGAGAAACCACAGGAAAGCACATGCAGCAGGTATTATCCACGACCAATGCAATACAAAGAGGAATCAAATGCTTTCTTAAAAAGAACCCGGAGCTCACCCTTTACATGACGTCTACCTCGTGTGTATCGTTAAGAAGAGATGCTAACAACAATATGATGTTTGGATAGTCAAGTCCAAGGATGACTAGCCTCCACCAGGGCTTTATAATTTAGGCTCCATGTGATCGCCCTCCTCAAACTATTAATGGGTCTGCATCCTATGGAGAAGTGTCTTTGCAATTGCTTACTGTGTACAGGTCTCAGCAAGAGGAAGACACAAGCATACCCTTCATGCTCAAAGTCTGCCTTGGGGCCAGCAATGATGAAAACTAAGCGTTTAATCCCATGGCACCTGGTCATCAGGAGGTTCGGGCTCTCTCTCAAGCAGCAGCACATTTTGTTAGTTCTTCTTATTGTCCGGGCATCTGATGTATATGTTGCACTTTATAAAATCACTAACATAAGAGAAATGATCATGAGTTCTTGAGTTCTATGTAAATGTTAGGGCCTGGTCATATTCCTACAATATGGCCTGCAGGATGACTGTGCAAATGTAAATGCCCAAGTCTTATGTTAAAGAGTTGAAAAGAAAAAACTTTTGACGCCTACAGCTGTGTCATTTGGTAGACATGTGTGCCATAACAATTGCAAGCGCACCCTTACAAATTACATAGGCTTTTTTTTGTTACACACCGAGTTGGCTCAGTAACTACAAAAGAAATGCAAGGGTTGAGAGCAGAAGCAACACAGAGAACGGGGGATACGGGCGGAGAAGGAAAATGAAGGATGCGGACAGGGGGTAGCAACATGGGTGAAGGAAAGACGAGCAATGGAGGGGCAGAGAAGGACACGGCAAGTCAAAGCAGCACAAGTGAACACAAAACGACGAGACAAAGCAACATGGAGACAGGGAGGAAGCAACACAGGTGAAGGAAGTCAAAGCAGCACAAGTGAACACAAAACGACGAGACAAAGCAACATGGAGACAGGGAGGAAGCAACACAGGTGAAGGAAAGAATACAAGAGAGGCAGAGAAGCACATGGCGAGGCAGATCACTGATCTGTGGATCAAATGTTGGTCCGCACACCTTTCCAACCAGCTCGCCGGCTCCAAACACACGTGCAAGTTGGTGTCCCAGGTCTCTGCAGCAGGCGCACCGGCCCACGCAGCTATGAGTGACCTACACGTGCGACCTTCAAACTACATCAATGAAACTTCACCACATTGACTGTCCTGCCCACAGTTCTGACTGAAGATAAACTAAGACCGGCCTCACCCGTCCCTAAAATGACATATTTACCTGATAGCCCCTAAAATGTGCCATCAGACCCCGAAAAGAAACCAAGCAACGTTCACAAAAAACGCAGGAAGAGCCGCTCGGCGGGTGGAAGGCCTCGTAGTGTGTACTCTGGGTACAACCTGTAAATCAAGGATTCGCGCCTCAAAGACGCCCGCAGAGCCCCCCTGCTGCAGACTGTATTTTCAAATGATCTTACAACCCACGTGAAAAAAGAAAATTCAGCGCCCACACCCTCGCAGAGGGGTCTTCTAGGAGAAGACGCCGTGAGTGACCTCATCGGAGCAGTGGCGCTGTAGCAGTCACAGGTCTCTCAACGAGGTTCAACAATCACAGACATGCTACGACCGGCCAGGGCTGGGGTTCATGTAAGTGAGGGGTACCCCTGCTGCTGATGGATGGGGAGTTAAAGCACATAACACACGTGTCTGGACCCTTCCTCACCGCCAGACCCCCCACCACCAGCCACTGCCCTGCGCATAAGCGGCATCTGTGGGCCCTGCAAGAGGAGGGGCAGGGGGGCTCACGCGCCAGGGGCATAACAAAAGCTGAAACGCAGGACGGGCAGCTCGGAGCTCCGGAGCCCCCTGCCCCCCACCACCACCACTGGCACGTCCCTAGCATTAGAGCTCAGGACTGGGTCAGGAGCCGGGGGGGGGAGGGATGTACTTTGTAGGAACGGGAGGCTACATTTTCGTTACGCCACTGCCCTGCGCATCTGTGAGAAGCGGCAGGCTCTGGGCTCATTCAGCACTCCGAGGCTTCTCCAGGGGCATACGAACGCTATTGTCGGTCTACGTTCTGAGATCTGTGAAAAAAATATTTCTTTAAAAAAAAAAAAAGCTAACAACATCAGAGTGGGCACATCAGTAAAAACACTTTACACTCGAACACAAAAATGTTTCACCTGTTGCATGGCCCAGACAACTACACCGCCGGACACCCAAGGCGACGAGAAGGCACCCGATCGGACTGCAGACAGAGAGGGCATTTACGGAAGTGATCCAGTAGTGGAGTGATCGCAGCAGGGGTCTTCCGCCGGGCGCGTCCTGTCACACAAGCGCCCGGTGCCAAGGTGAGCTACGGGCCGCAAAGCGCCGCACAACCTACCCGCCATTCAGGACACAGTACCCCCTTGCCTCCCTACGAGTCAAAACCGCGCTAATTGCCCACAGAACTGTAGCGGTGCTCACCTCCCTAAAGTGTTGTGGTGCGAACTCGGAAGCCGCGGAGGAGGGAACTGAGCGCGAATTGGCAACGGACTGCCCGTGCCTATACCGGGGTCATTGCACAATCCTACCACCTGAGAGGCGCCCAGGGGACGTCGTTCAGTGAACAGTGCCGCTTCATAGACTCTGGGGCACATCGCTGGTTGGCGCTTCATCCTTACGATCTCACAGCGCTACACCGGCGGCCAGAGCCCCGACCAGCCCTTTCCTTTTTACGGGCGAGCTCACGGGACATGCTTGCTGAGTGGCTCCTCCATCCCTATCAACAGCGCCTGGGCTACTGAGATCTATAATGTGTCACCCGTGTTCTCGCCCACCCTGCATACCACGCCATAGATAGACTGGACTGCGGACTACGTTTCACTGCCGCGATAATTACAATCACAAACGATCACACAACAAACGCAATGCCGGGCAACTGACGAGAAAACCACCAAACACAGGACATCCGAGAAGACAAAACACAGATGCTAAGCAATTCAGGAAGCAACCGCACCTCAAGAAAGGCATAGAAGGCAACCATGCTGCATAGGACAAACAAGCGGCGGCGGGACTTCCGGCTTGCTTGCGGCCCGGCCGGACCAGATTCGGGGGCGTTCCCGGCTTTTGGCTGACGTAGCATGACGTAGCCAAAAGCCAAAAATTCTCGAGAACGCCCCCGAATCTGGTCCGGCCATGACGGACGCCTCTCTGTTCCAATGGCTAGCCTCCATTTATGGAGCTAGCCAATGAAACAGAGGGCGGGATTCCCGAGCAACATACTGTAATCATCAGATTTCTCCTGCGCAAAAGCTGCTTGCGCAGCTTTGCAGTCGAAACCTAAAAATGAAGTGCCGGGGCCCAAGACACTTAACAGGAGTACACTCTGGCCCCACTAACAGCGCTGCCACTACTGCCGAATGCCAGTGCTAGCTTTACGTATGTGCTAGATTTACCATTTTTAGGTTTTGCCTGGCGAAAAGATGCGCTCTGCGCATCTTTTACGCGCAGGCGAAAACCTAATGAGAACTGTAGTGTGGGTTTGGGTCGGCCCTCGTCATTTATTGGCTGGCTCCATAAATGGAGCCTAGCCATTGGACGAGGGGCCTGTCCGTCAATGCCGGACCAGATTCGGGGGCGTTCCCGAGATTCTTTGGCTTTTGCAGACGTCACGCGACGTCAGCCAAAAGCCAGGAACGCCCCCGAATCTGTTCCGGCATTGCCGGCACCCGCCTTACTGCTCCGGTGTCTCCCGCCGTCCGTGTCCTCTCCCGCCCCCCTCCCCCAGTCCCTCTTGATGAACAGCCGGCATTGCCGGCACCCGCCTTCCTGCTGTAAGGGTGAGCCGAGGTGCATTTAATAAAATTACTGTTTTCGGCGCTATAGTCACCGTTGCAATGAGCGATCTTTCACTCACGCTGTATTCTGGGCCCACGTCGGCATTTCCTGGTCTCTCGCGCATGTTTGCTGGTCGGCGGCTGCCTCACAACACGTTCCTTGTTTTTTTTTTATATATTTATAATATTTATCCCGCCAGCGGCTCGGGAAACTTCGCCGCCCGCCTGCCTGAGCTAGAGACGGGCCGCTGCGCTGCCCGCGGCGACCCGGAAGTGACCGGCCGGCCGGCCAATCCTAGCGCGGCCGGCCGGAAGTGCCCGCCCCCCGCAGCCCGGGGGAAGAAGGAAGACGGCAAGAAGTATGGCGGTGCCCGCGGGGCTCCCGTGGCCTGGAGGGAGCCCCGTGAGATGCGGAGGACGTTGCCGGTCTCCCATGCCAAAGAGGGAGACCGGAGAAGTGCCAGCGAGATTACCGCCGTCGATGTTGCCGGTCTCCCATGCCAAAGAGGGAGACCGGAGAAGTGCCAGCGAGATTACCGCCGTCGATGTTGCCGGTCTCCCATGCCGAAAAGGGAGACCGGAGAAGTGCCGCCGTCGCAAGGTGCAGGTGAGTCGATCTGCTTGCACAGGAGGAGCCCCGGGGAAAGAGAACGTCCCTCCGCGGCCCCGGAGAGTCCCGAGGAGCGGGAGCTCTCGTCCAGCAGCCGCCGGACCCGGTGAGTGCCTGCAAGGGGAGAGGGGCGTCGGGACACATTGTCGGTGTCCGCCCCTCCCCCCGTAGTAGAAGTCACCATGTCCCCCTGCGCCTCCTCCTTCCCTCGCGTCGGGTCTCCTTCTCCGTGGGTCTCAGCCGTCTGGTAAGAAGCTGGGACTCGGGTAAAGATATCCGGGACCGAAGCCGCTGAGGGGGGAGACCTGTTTGTCACCCATGTTCTGCTAAAGGGATTAACTTTGCATACAGAAGTGTTCTGGAACATGCACTAATTCAAATCTTTCGGAGAATGCTAGATGGAGAATGCTAACTTTGTTCTTCTAACAGTTGCTGTATTGTCTGTTGCAGTTTTCATTTCCTTATGCTCATTATTTTTTTGTCTGTTGCACCATTAGGGCAAGTATATATTTCACTTCACGTGAAGGACTTCTGGAAGGCTCTCGTTAGTGCATCCCACCCGTCTTCCAGCAAGCTTTTTCTCCTGTATGTCTAAGGAAGCAATAGTGCACTGTGGCTCCAGGAAGTTACAATTAGTTAAATTCACCTAGGGACATATGCCTTAAACATTTTCTAGCTATAGACGAGCACATGCCTTCGTATACCAGTCGGCGAGTTACATTTTTTAGTTAACCCCACTAATACCCTCACCTCTCTCATTATGTCATCGTTCATCTATGACAAAGTTAGCAGTGGAATGTGTGTGTATGTATGGGGGATCTGTTGATGCACGCCGGTCAGAGATGCATCATTAAAGCAGGAGGGGGGGGCGCGGGGGCTCGCGCAAGCTGCAGGAGGCGTCAGTCATACACAGCAACAAGTGTCTTCCACCAGGCGGGCAGAGCAGCATGAGCCCATGCAACCTTCAGCACCACTGCCCCCCTCCTGCTTTAATGATGCATCTCTGACCGGCGTGCATCAACAGATCCCCCCCACCTGCTGCACTGGAGGCCAGGGAGGTGGGCTGACACTGCATCTTCGGCACGCGCTGCTCTTGTGTGCACCTATCTGTGCCCAAGAACATGAGTGCACTGCAACAGCAGGTGTTAGTTCGCATTGGAAGAGGGTCTCACATGCCATCCAGGAGGCGTGTGTCTGTTTTAGGTTGTGTGCCTGTGCATCTGTGTGCAGCTGCATCTGTGCTTCTTTGATGGCTGCTGACTGTCCTGCATACTTGGTGGGGATCCGGCCGAGGGTCTTTATTGGCACTGATGCCGGCTGCAGACACTGTGCAGCGTGGTACGGAGACGTGTGCGCATAGGGGTGCAGTGGCGTCACGAGGGTGCTAGGCAGGACACTGACAGCCCGTGTGTTTATTATCCTCTGCATTAGCAGACGCTGTGTGTGATGTGCACTGTGGTTGGAGGCCTGGCACGGGTGCTGTGGTGGGCGGTAGGCATGACACCTTTAATGTGCGCCTGTGTTCACCATTCTTGGCACTGAACTGAGGGCATAAGACACCGTGCAGTGTGCTGTAGAGTCAGGTGACACACCACTGTGCTGCTGGCCGGAGTGAGGCCTGCAGGAGGGAGAGGGCGGTCGCCAACCTGACATCTTTCATTTGTGATTGTGGGTGTGGAATTTTAGTTTGCGATCTGAACATCATCTGCGCCAGCTTGTCACCTATGTACTACGTGCACGGCAGCCATTCTAGGTCACCTATGTACTACGTGCACGGCAGCCATTTTAGATATCATGGTCTCCCTGTCCACGATCGATCACCAGCGCGCCCCTCTGACCCAGCAAGCATCCTCCGCGCACCCTGGCTCCCCCTCCCTCCTCCTTATGAGCATGACCCTTCTGCATGACCCTGTCCTTGGGAGTCACGCCAGCGCCTGACCAACACCTCCTCTCCTCCCATGAATGCCCCTCTGTTGATAAACCTCCCCTCTGCGCTGGATTGTCCACGCAGCATGAATACCACTCCATTGATGGCCCCTCACCCCGTGTCCGACTGTCCACACAGGTCCGAGGCCACTGCCTAAGCCGGGAGATATCATTTACTGCCCCTTATTGTATGAGGTCGCTCTCCTTCAAAGGACCCTCTATTGATCCAGGCCTCCCCACCCCCTGTGATATGATCAGGCGCACACATCCTAAGACTCGACGGAACACTCAGCTGCGTGATGACCCCCTCCTCTTATCAGCAGGTTGAGGACCTCTATTGTGAAGGTATATGGGGGTGGGATTAACACGAGGATTACGGGGATGTCTTTTCCTTGCTTTACAAAGTCCTGATTGTAATAAAGGAAGGTCACATGCCATAAACCAGTGTATAAGAGGCCAGGCCTCCGAGAGGCTGTTAGAGCACCTCGAGACGATACCTTGTTGTCTGATCTGATGTGTTCTGCTCCGTCGGAATAAAACTTCTGTTTCCTGCCTTCTGGTCTCCGGCGCCTGCCTCATTGCTTGGTAAACTTGAATGGTACAAGGGCGGTTAGCGCCGGGCAAATCTTGAGAAAGGTCCTAGCCCTACCTTTTTCTACAGTGGGAGCGCTCATGTGTGGCATCCCATGGGCTCCTGTCCAGACAATGCATGATATGGAGTAGGGTCAGGCATTGCGCGTCGAGGACATTAGTGGGACGCCTGTGTGTGTGTGTGAGCTCAGGGGCGGCCTTAGGCATGTGCAAGCGGGGGGTTACACCCTCCCTAATATATGTATCTCCTAATAGAATGGTAGGGGTGCTTTCAGTCGGGTAGGTTGAGAATGAGATGCCAGTTGGATTTCAGCAGGAATTTCTACATACCCACAGACAAAAACGCATAGGCACTCCAGTTTTGAAAGTCTTCAAAAATGTTTTTTTTTATTTTCAAAATATTGTGTTCTCTTTCCTAGTACTCCTACCAAATCACATTCCTCTCCCTTACCCCTTGGACGCCTCTCACTTTTTGTCATATAATTTATTTAAAAGTTTTATAACGGCAAGAGTGTCAGAAAATTTGAATCCCCCACTCAATGGAACGGGGAGGGGGACATGCGTGCGGGCTTGGACTCTTCCCACAGGCAGGCAGCGGAAGGATGGAGGGATGGACACGTGAGCTGATGGATGAACGGCGCATGCTTTGATAGATGAGTGGCGGGAAGAATGGGCGGATGGGTGAGTGGGTGGGAGGATGAGCGGATGAATAAGCGGGTGGGAGGATAAGCGGATGAATAAGCGGGTGGGAGGATAAGCGGATGAATAAGCGGGTGGGAGGATAAGCGGATGAATAAGCGGGTGGGAGGATAAGCGGGTGGGAGGATAAGCGGATGAATAAGCGGGTGGGAGGATAAGCGGATGAATAAGCGGGTGGGAGGATAAGCGGATGAATAAGCGGGTGGGAGGATAAGCGGATGAATAAGCGGGTGGGAGGATAAGCGGATGAATAAGCGGGTGGGAGGATAAGCGGATGAATAAGCGGGTGGGAGGATAAGCGGATGAATAAGCGGGTGGGAGGATAAGCGGATGAATAAGCGGGTGGAAGGATGAACGGATGGATGAGTGGGTGGAAGGATGAGTGGGTGGAAGGATGAGTGGGTGGAAGGATGAGTGGGTGGAAGGATGAGTGGGTGGAAGGATGAGTGGGTGGAAGGATGAGTGGGTGGAAGGATGAGTGGGTGGAAGGATGAGTGGGTGGAAGGATGAGTGGGTGGAAGGATGAGTGGGTGGAAGGATGAGTGGGTGGAAGGATGAGTGGGTGGAAGGATGAGTGGGTGGAAGGATGAACGGGTGGAAGGATGAGCGGGTGGAAGGATGAGCGGGTGGAAGGATGAGCGGGTGGAAGGATGAGCGGGTGGAAGGATGAGCGGGTGGAAGGATGAGCGGGTGGAAGGATGAGTGGGTGGAAGGATGAGTGGGTGGAAGGATGAGTGGGTGGAAGGATGAGTGGGTGGAAGGATGAGTGGGTGGAAGGATGAGTGGGTGGAAGGATGAGTGGGTGGAAGGATGAGTGGGTGGGAGGATGAGTGGGTGGATGGATGAGTAGGTGGATGGATCAGTGGGTGGAAGGATGAGTGGGTGGGAGGATGAGTGGGTGGATGGATGAGTAGGTGGATGGATCAGTGGGTGGATGGATGAGTAGGTGGATGGATCAGTGGGTGGATGGATGAGTAGGTGGAAGGATGAGCGGATGGATGAGTAGGTGGAAGGATGAGCGGATGGATGCGTGGGTGGAAGGATGAGCGGATGGATGCGTGGGTGGAAGGATGAGCGGATGGATGAGTGGGCGGATGGATGTGTGAACGGATGGATGAGTGGGCGGATGGATGTGTGAACGGATGGATGAGTAGGTGGAAGGATGAGTGGATGGATGAGTAGGTGGAAGGATGAGTGGATGGATGAGTAGGTGGAAGGATGGGCGGATGGATGAGTGGGCAGATGGATGAGCGGGCGGATGGATGAGCGGGCGGATGGATGAGCGGGCGGATGGATGAGCGGGCGGATGGATGAGCAGGCGGATGGATGAGCGGGCGGATGGATGAGCGGGCGGATGGATGAGCGGGCGGATGGATGAGCGGGCGGATGGATGAGCGGGCGGATGGATGAGCGGGCGGATGGATGAGCGGGCGGATGGATGAGCGGGCGGATGGATGAGCGGGCGGATGGATGAGCGGGCGGATGGATGAGCGGGCGGATGGATGAGCGGGCGGATGGATGAGCGGGCGGATGGATGAGCGGGCGGATGGATGAGCGGGCGGGTGGATGAGCGGGCGGGTGGATGAGCGGGCGGGTGGATGAGCGGGCGGGTGGATGAGCGGGCGGGTGGATGAGCGGGCGGGTGGATGAGCGGGCGGGTGGATGAGCGGGCGGGTGGATGAGCGGGCGGGTGGATGAGCGGGCGGGTGGATGAGCGGGCGGGTGGATGAGCGGGCGGGTGGATGAGCGGGCGGGTGGATGAGCGGGCGGGTGGATGAGCGGGCGGGTGGATGAGCGGCTGGTGGATGAGCGGGCGGGTGGGATGAGTGGGCGGGTGGATGAGTGGGCGGGTGGATGAGTGGGCGGGTGGATGAGTGGGCGGGTGGATGAGTGGGCGGGTGGATGAGTGGGCGGGTGGATGAGTGGGCGGGTGGATGAGTGGGCGGGTGGATGAGTGGGCGGGTGGATGAGTGGGCGGGTGGATGAGTGGGCGGGTGGATGAGTGGGCGGGTGGATGAGTGGGCGGGTGGATGAGTGGGCGGGTGGATGAGTGGGCGGGTGGATGAGTGGGCGGGTGGATGAGTGGGCGGGTGGATGAGTGGGCGGGTGGATGAGTGGGCGGAAGGATGAGTGGGCGGAAGGATGAGTGGGCGGAAGGATGAGTGGGCGGAAGGATGAGTGGGCGGAAGGATGAGTGGGCGGAAGGATGAGTGGGCGGAAGGATGAGTGGGTGGAAGGATGAGTAGGTGGAAGGATGAGTGGGTGGATGAGTGAGTGGGTGGATGAGTGAGTGGGTGGATGAGTAGGTGGAAGGATGAGCAGGCGGATGAGTGAGAGGATGGATGAGCAGGCGGATGAGTGAGAGGATGGATGAGCGGGTGGAAGGATGAGCAGATTGATGAGTGGGCGGATGGATGTGTGAGCGGATGGATGAATAGGTGGAAGGATGAGAGGATGGATGAGTAGGTGGGCAGCTGGAGGGAGGGACGAGGGAGTGGATGTATGATGAGGTCGGCGGGCGCCTGCTTTGATAGATGAGTGGGTACCAGAATGGACAAGTGGGCAGCTGGGTGGGTGAATGAAAGAGATTGGCAAGTGCATGCGTAGATAGATGAGCGGGGTGGATCAGTGGCTGGGTGTTCAGATGGGTTAGATGAGTGGTTGAATTTGCTATTGTAAATGACAATGCCATTTATTTATGTTAAAAAAAAAAACAAATAAAAAATAATGTCAAGAGCAATGCCAATAGCTCTAACTTTAACAAAGGCAAAAACCATTGCATTGTAAATGCTTGTTAAGTAAGCGCTGGGTTGATAAATTCAGCTGAAGAATGGACACACTGCACCACCAAGTGGTGTGATCCCAGAATAGGTACCTGTGTTTAGAATAAGTGCCGTGCCCAGCATCCGAACACCCCAGCACAAATTAAGCAATAGGGGGGATCTTATCTGTCAGCTTTCCTCTGTATAATGGATAGAATAAACCTCAGTATGCAGCGGCTACAGGAGTTTTGTGGGAGTAAGAGCCAGAGCAAGGCTTGTGAACTGCATTCTCCTTACATCTAGGATGCCGATTTTATTTTTTTCAGCTGTAAGTTTCAGCTCGGTTTTATAATTTCTTGTCATTGCACAAAGTGAAAATGTTACAGATTGTCACCTCATTTGAAAATCTGCGTCTAACCTTGATAATCTGATTAAACACACTGTGTAGACTGCATTACGTTAAATGGCATCTGCTAACTTGATAAAACGAAGTAAAACTAGGGAATAATATTTGAATTGTTGGCGCCCAGTAAGTGGCATCAAATAACAAGAAAACAACTAAAAAATGCTGTTTTCTTAGGGGGAGCTCTGGCAACAGAACACCAATCTTCCTGGATACCGATACACAGATCGGTGCACCGCACCAGGAATGGTGCATCATTATCTGCTCTCACTCATCAGTCATAGATAGCTTGGGCCACATCAAATGGTCTTTGGAGTAGGACGGCCAGGTTACTTTAGAAGGTAGGCGGGCAGTTAGGCCCTTGTTAAGGATCCTTAACAACCACATCAATGGGCTGTAAGCAGTGGGATCTCAAAACAAGCAGCTTGGAGGGTAACTGAAAATGTGCCCCAAACCGCGTGAAGCGAATAACACAACAAATGAAAACCAATGGATTTAGTTAGTCTGGGCAAGCATCAGATAATTCTTGTATTTATATCATATACTGTGCGGTTGCACTCTTTTTCTAAAACGAACTGTTACTTCCAATTCTAATTACAGATAATTTTAAATACAGTAAAAATGTTGAGGTATTCAATGAATAGTGAAGATAGTTTGTACTAAATTTATTGGAGGACATTGCATTCTTACTGTCGATTAATGTGTATGCATATTTGGAAATGTTATATGGTTATGTTTTTAACCACATATAACAATAATATAAACTCTTGCAGACACTGGACCAAAACCCCGCAATCTGATAATGTTGAAACTGGACTACAGACCCATGCTGTTTACTGTGCTAGGACAATTACAGCTGACATATATTCAATTGTTCAATTACATTATTTAAAATAGTCCAAGATCTCCACTTCTTTCAAAACAACAAGCACTTTTTAGGGCTCGGGCCTACGTCACACTGAAGAGTCCTTTTCTTAGGGCCTCCGAAAACCTACCTAACAAATTCCTGGCTGCTCGTGCTTTTTCGTCTTTTTTTTTGCCAGCTGCATTTCAATTGGCCTTCTCGTTTGTGTGTTTTTGGAAGAGAGCACGCAATAGGCCATAGGCGGTATAGTAGCTCCGCCTATGGCATATTGCGTGCGGTCACGCGCACCAGAAGGCCATATTTCTGCAATTATCGCGGCTGTCAGCGCCCGCGGTAATTGAAGACAGATGCTGGGCGCACGTGCACCACTCTCGAGTTTCTTTTTTCTCAGCTGTGTGTGTGCGCATGCCGCCTCCCGGCCAAACCTTGACTTCAGTCTGAATTAAGTGTTTTTATTTTCTTGTAATCCCTGTTGTTGGAGCATTTCCTTGAACGTGCAGTTTAACGTTTCAAGGAACAGTGTTTGTTTGCGGCTGGGCTGCGGGGAAACAATCTTTCTTTCCGTCCTGCCACCCGAACTGCAGATTGCATAACACTGTGAGTGTTTCTTCTGAGAAGTGTCACGGCACCCTCTGAAACCGAGCACATCACCCGGAGCAGCGCCCGGCTCTCTGCTCCCCGGTCGTGCCACTGTGCCAGACTAAACATCCACCGAAGCAACAGACGGGGCCCTGAAACTAGATGGCAGGCATCGGAGGACCGGCTGCTTCTGCACACTTCTGCGGCAATTTGTAAAGTATTAAGCACTTAGGCATCAAAGAAACCTCCAGCCACACAACAGCCAAGCTCGGCGGTGTAATAGGCAGCTTGGGCATCAGAGGCAGGCGCCAAGGTGCGACACTGTGCCAGCCACCTGCACCTAGCACCCAAGATCTGCAATGCCACGTCCTGGCATCAAGTAGCCAGGTCACCTGATTTTGTTTATTTTTTTAAAACACAACTTGCATTGATTTTATCCTAGGCAACGCAGTCCTGGGCACTACATAGCTTGAACAATCGTCTCCACATGCACAGTACATAAACCATAGAAAGGTTCCAAGTAAAACACTTCAGGGCATAACATCAATCTACATAAAGCAATACTATCCACGCCCAATGCAGCTAGAGAGGAGCATATCACCCACCCTATCACCCCACACTCACTATCATGCCCCACAAGAGAACCATCACTGGGAACACAGTGTTTGTTCAGTCCCTCATCATAGTGAAGGTTTTACATGTCCTGTACTGTCCCAGGGTCGAAGGATCTCAAGGGGGCTTCCCATCTAAAGGATTCACCCGGGGTGTCCGGCTCGGGATCTCAGAGACCCGTTTCAAGGAACAGTGTTTGTTTGCGGCTGGGCTGCGGGGAAACAAATCTTTCTTTCCGTCTGCCACCCGAACTGCAGATTGCATAACACTGAGTGTTTCTTCTAAGAAGTGTCAATGCACCCTCTGAAACCGAGCACATCACCCGGAGCAGCGCCCGCTCTCTGCTCCCCAGCCGTGCCACCGTGCCAAACTAAACATCGCAGCAACAGACGGGGCCCTGAAAGTAGATGGCAGGCATCGGAGGGCAGAGTGTGAGGGCAGAGTGCTGTTGAGGGCAGAGTGCTGTTGAGGGCAGAGTGCTGTGTGCTGTTGAGTGTGCAGGGTGAGCAGTGTGTGAGTGTGCAGGGTGAGATGTGTGTGAGTGTACAGGGTGAGAAGTGTGTGAGTGTACAGGGTGAGAAGTGTGTGAGTGTACAGGGTGAGAAAGTGTGTGAGTGTACAGGGTGAGCAGTGTGTGAGTGTGCAGGGTGAGCAGTGTGTGAGTGTGCAGGGTGAGCAGTGTGTGAGTGTGCAGGGTGAGCAGTGTGTGAGTGTGCAGGGTGAGCAGTGTGTGAGTGTGCAGGGTGAGCAGTGTGTGAGTGTGCAGGGTGAGCAGTGTGGGTGTGCAGGGTGAGCAGTGTGGGTGTGCAGGGTGAGCAGTGTGGGTGTGCAGGGTGAGCAGTGTGGGTGTGCAGGGTGAGCAGTGTGGGTGTGCAGGGTGAGCAGTGTGGGTGTGTGTGTAGGATGAACAGAGTGTGTGTGTGTAGGATGAACAGTGTGTGTGTGTGTAGGATGAACAGTGTGTGTGTGTGTGTGTAGGGTTAACTGTGTGTGTGTGTGTGTGTGTGTAGGGTGAACAGTGTGTGTGTGTGTGTGTGTGTGCAGGGTGAACAGTGTGTGTGTGTGTGCAGGGTGAACAGTGTGTGTGTGTGTGTGTGTGCAGGGTGAACAGTGTGTGGGTGTGCAGGGTGAGCAGTGTGGGTGTGCAGGGTGAGCAGTGTGTGTGTGTGTAGGGTTAACTGTGTGTGTGTGTGTGTGTGTGTGCAGGGTGAACAGTGTGTGTGTGTGTTGTGTGTGCAGGGTGAACAGTGTGTGTGTGCAGGGTGAACAGTGTGTGTGTGCAGGGTGAACAGTGTGTGTGTGTGTGCAGGGTGAACAGTGTGTGTGTGTGTGCAGGGTGAACAGTGTGTGTGTGTGTGTGCAGGGTGAACAGTGTGTGTGTGCAGGGTGAACAGTGTGTGTGTGTGTGCAGGGTGAACAGTGTGTGTGTGTGCAGGGTGAACAGTGTGTGTGTGTGCAGGGTGAACAGTTTATCAGTGTGCAGGGTGAACAGTGTGTCAGTGTGCAGGGTGAACAATTTCAATCCAAACCACATAATTCCACTACACACCACATGCATACACTCCATAACACATGGCTAAAACACATTGCCATTTACAATCCCATTAGCTCCAACTCAAAAAAATCTGAGACCTATTGCATTTCCAATGCTTGTTACGTTTGCTTCCGTGTGCAGTATATTCTCTGAAAATGCTTCAACCCATCGCCCAATAGTCATTGTAAATGCATCACCCAATGAATTAACCGTTATTTTTTATTGTGTTTTACCGGTGAACTGTGATTACATATATGCTATTTGTCA